>NC_079159.1:98886478-99511362 GCF_947563725.1 Argiope bruennichi
ATTTCTAAATCTATTTTTGGAGTTAAAGAACTGGAATTTTTAGGATTTTTAATTACAAGTGAAGGATCAAAACCTCTTCCTGAAAAAGTTAAAGCAATTCTCAATATTAAACTGCCAGAAACTATTCATCAACTACGGACTTTCCTTGGAATGGTTAATTTCTACCGTCGTTTTTTGAAGAACGCCGCTAGTACTCAAGCCATTTTACACGAATACTTAAAAGGAGCAAAGAAAAAAGATAATCGGAAAATAACTTGGAACAAGGAAGCCATTGAGCAGTTTGAAAAATGTAAAAAAGATTTGACAAATGTTGCTGTGCTATCTCACCCAAATCCTGAATTACCTCTTTCATTGTGCACAGATGCTTCCAATACAGCAGTGGGTGCAGTTCTACAACAACTTGAAAATGGTAGATGGAAACCAATTGGATTTTTTTCCAAGAAGCTTAACCACGCACAACAAAATTACAGTGCATACGATCGGGAACTTCTCGGAATTTATTTATCCATTAAATATTTCAAACATATTCTAGAAGGAAGAAAATTCACAGTGTATACTGACCACAAGCCATTAATCTACGCATTTTTGCAAAAATCCGATAAAGCATCTCCACGCCAAAGTAGACAACTTCAATATATTTCAGAATTCACAACAGAAATTAAATACATTACAGGAGAAAGTAACGTGGTAGCGGATACTTTATCAAGAATTGAGGAAATTGCCTTAATAGATTATGAACTAATTGCCAAGGAACAAGTACAAGATGATGAATTTCGAACCTGTCAAAAATCTACAAGTTTGTCATTTAAAAAATATTCCCTTCCATCTGGAAAATATTTATGGTGTGATACTTCAACACAGCATATTAGACCTTATACACCAAAACATTTTCGCATGAAGATATTTCATCAATTTCACGGATTGTCCCATCCGGGAATTAAATCAACAGTAAAATTAATTTCTTCAAAATTTATATGGCCAAATATTAAGAAAGATGTCCAGCAGTGGGCGAAGTCGTGTATTCCATGCCAAAAGTCTAAAATAACCCGCCATACAAAATCAGTATTGGGTGAATTTCAAAAACCATCAGGAAGATTTCGAGAAATACATATCGATATTGTAGGTCCACTACCACCTTCAAATGGTAACACCTACTGTCTAACATGTATAGATAGATACACGAATTGGATGGAAGCTATTCCGCTGGAAAACATCTCTGCGGAAACAATATCAAAAGCTTTTTATAACAACTGGATAGCAAGATTTGGAGTACCTTGGAAGCTTATTACTGATCGTGGAACCCAATTTTCATCCGAGATATTTCAAAATCTGTCAAGAATCTGCGGCTTTAAGCTTTCACATACTACAGCCTATCACCCGCAGTGTAACGGAAAGGTAGAAAGACTACATAGATCGATAAAGGCTGCTTTAAAAGCCCACAATAATGTATCTTGGAGTGAAACGTTACCAACAGTACTTTTGGGTTTACGAACTGCGATCCACGACGATACTAATTATACAATAGCAGAAATGGTGTATGGAGAGAATATCAAACTTCCTGGAGAATTCTTTGATGCACATATGCCACATATGTCACCAGGAACATTTGTAAATGATTTACAAAATTTTATGGAATTGATGAGACCAAAAGAAACTCAACGAAAAAGTCATCCAAAAATATTTGTGCACAAAGATTTAGAATCAACTTCTCACGTTTTCCTTCGCATTGATAGAGTACGAAAGCCACTCGAACCCCCTTATGAAGGTCCATATTTTGTTATCAGCCGTACACCAAAATATTTTACTCTGAGGATAAAGAATAAAGAAGTGAATGTAACTATAGACAGATTAAAGCCAGCGTATCTACTACCACAAGAAAATCCTGAAGAGCAGCTTGCAACTCCAACTTGTGTGAAGATTACACCTGCGTCCCAACCAGCTAAGATTCAAACCAAGGAAACTGTATCTCAACCTGATCTTAAACCAGCCTTAAGACAATCTCGAACTGGTAGAATCATTAAGACGCCATTAAGATTCAAAATTTAAATGTTGACTTTTTTTCCTCCTTTATGCTACTACTAAAATATTTACTTCCTACTTTCTAACGTAACGTTCGTTACTGGTAGGGGAGTATATGTTGCGGCATAAATCGTAAATATTTTATTTAAAAGTAGCTAACGATTATTTTAATAATTATAAATTTTATTTTGTAAATAGTTGTAAAATTCAGATTGGCAACAGTGATACTTTTGGAACTTGTTGTTTAAAAACGATGCTAGAATGTTGAATGAAAATAAGTTGATATAAATTTGAAAATATTATCTATATGTAATATTTAGTTTTATAGTACGTTGTCTGCATTTTATTTTTGTTGATGCACGAACACAACAGACTCAATTCCATCTTCAAAAATATATATGTGTCAAATTTGGTAACTGTAAGTCAAATGGTCTGGCCTTAGAACATACAGACAGAGAGACAGACACATACGCTCACTCATCTTTATTATAAATAGTGATTTAATTTATCCTTAATACTTTAAATTCAGTAGGTTTAATTATCTACTAATAATAAATATATCTGTCTCTATATGTGTTTTGGATAAATTTTGTCGTTATTCTGCAATATATTCCGAAGCTATTATCTTACAAAAATGAATCGCAAAATTTTAAATTTCCCTCTGTAACTTCTAACTTTTTCTTCCCCCTAAAACAATTACAGAAAAACCACTTTTATACCACTTCAATGTTAAAGAAAAAATGTTTCTAATGAAGATCATTTTTATTTTCTGGCGTAGAAATATAAAACTAGTGGGAGTGATCACTCCAAACTTTGTCGCATGCACTTTAATAAATGTTTATCCCAGATAAGCATTTTGTATGACATTGGCATACGATAATTAAAAAATATTTTTTGGCGGAAATTTAGCATTTTTACTGAATCAATTGTGTGATTCTTGGCTAGATTTTTGGGGATTAATTCCTTGCATACTATTAATAGTATCCGAAAATCGAATATGTGTTTTTGACACGTTTTTTCCCGCCCAACGAAACCGAAATTTGATCCAAAACTACACTTCTAGTCATAAAATCCCATACCAAATATATATTTAAGTCATTGTGTTTTTGAGTTATCGCGTTTACATGTTTATAAAAAGCACGGACGGACAGATGGTCAATCCTTTGTTGGATTGGCTCAAAATTTGATAGGTGTCTACAGAATAGATTTTAATTCTGTACACCGAATCGTTTTGTAGCAATCGTTTTAACTTATGTTCGAACAGGCGGAATCTTCTGAACGTATTTTGCTCAAAATTTGACAGAAATCTGAAAAATCGGTGTGAAAACCGTATAGCAAATTTCGCCATCTAGCTCAAAGTGTTTGTTAATTATTTTTGTCACAGACAGACGGACATTTTCCAAAAATGTGTTTTACGAACTTACGGAGGTCTGAAACGTGGAGATTCAATAAATTCAAGAGTTCGAATTTTTGACGTTTACTATACTTTCTCTATACTACGAATACGAAAAAGTAAAAAAAAAAAAAAAGTATTGTAGTCAAGAAATTCGAACTCAAATTTGGTTGAATCCATACGCTTCAGAGATCTCTGAGACCGAAAAACCAATTTTAAAAATTATATGCTTGTCGCTCCGTCTGTCTGTCAACATGACAACTCAAATACGCTTTCAACTAAAAGGTTGGAATTTGGTGTACGGTCTTTAAACCAAATTTGTAAATTACTATGAAATTTTGAATGAAATTCATTCAGAGAAATTTTGTCCGTCCGGCTATCTGAGTAAACGTGAACCCGATAACTATAAAACATAAAGAGCTTGATAGACAAAATTTGATACACAGATGTAGCATCTTTAATGTACTGGATCCATATCAATTTTAAAACACAGTCCATCAAGATATTAACTGTCTATCGGCATTGGATTTTTGCTTGCATATAAAAGCGATAACTCAAAAGTTCGATTACTTAAGTAAAAGATATTTGGTTTGTGTTCTTATTATTTTATGTCAAATTTTGATTTCAAGCGATCGGAATCCAAAATACTTATTTGATTTTTTTTTTTTTGGTATTTATATATTAATCGCGATAAATCACCAAAGATCGGTCTTTTGCCACTGCTGCACGCTAATGGCGTACAGTTAATACGCAATACTACAAAACACACACGTGAAAATAAAAATTTGAGTACTCGTGGCGTTCACGGTCACTACACAATTTTATGAAAGGGGGGGGGGGGAGAATATTATCTTTATTGGAAAGTATCAAAAGAAATTTCTGACTGGCGGTTCCCGCTGACTTTCTCTTTTATCAGTTTTAAAAATAGTGTCAATTTTCGTCACAGCATTGTTTTAATTATTTCATTTATATGAACATATATTGTGACGATATAAAATACATTTCTGCTTATATACATTTAAGAGAAAATTTCATAAATAAATTAAAGGTAGAAGAATAAATGCGCATTATTGTCATATCACGCCATTAAGTACTAGAGGTTCCATCTCCTCCTAACTATCATTGATGGCATCCAAAGCTGGCATTGGGAGGCATGATACTTATTTCGGAATAATATAAGATTATCCTGCTTAATTTAACAGCCACTTCCAGCACAGGATCCCTCCCTCTCTTTTTTACACATTTGGGATTTGAAGTGAATATATAAAACTTTAAAAAAAGGCAGACAGAAAACTTTTTCAGCATATTCGTTTTTATAATTTTTTAAAATGAAGCCAAACTTTTAGGATCAGATAAAAAGTGAATTTGGAGTTTGGAACTTCATGACAATGTCCAGGGAGAAAATGGTCTTCTTCGCCAAGTTGCAATAATGCGCCAAAGCTGGCAACCCCCGTTTTCTCTAGACTGGTAAACCGATTATCTTTCGCCTTTATTATGCGCTATGATTGGACATCTGCTTCCTCGCTTTTAAATATTTCGCAAAATTGGCGAGTTGGCGATTTTTGAAAATTGTGCCAAGCAGGAGGTTAAAATCCGGTCGTACCGGTGGTGTAGCTGGATTTGAATAAATATGAACTTTTTTGCAAGAATATTGTTACAATTACAATTCTGTAATATTGCTTCCCTACACAATTAGTCTCATAGTAAAGAAGAGAGTTTTACAGGTAGTCTAACGAATGCTGAATGATGGCCAAGCCAGTGACGCTTGACGACCATTTGATGACAAAAATTAATGTTCTCGAATATGAAAAAATTTTAGTGATATTTCTATTTGGACTCGAATTCGGACCTTTGCCCTTTGATCATTCGCTGCCTTATCACTGGAGCTCTAACAGTAAATTTGCACATACGAGTGCATTCTCGCTTTAAGGTTTGATCTGCAGTGCTCTCTTTTTGAACTCTTGCGATTGTCTGAAACGATTTGTTGCATTAATGCTGTTGATTTCTACTAGTGATATCTTGTTGTTGTTGTTGTTTCTTATGGCACTTGCCATGGACAAGCCCGCTGTTACGAAGACAGCGATTTAAGCCGGTGGGGGAGTGTCTCTTGTTTTTTTAGTAGCTCCAACTAGGGCCAAGAGTACGATTTTGCTACTCATGCATCATTCATTCGCTTGCACAGCCCCTTTTTACAGGAGGGCACATTCACACATCTCATAGATAGAACAACGGAAGAACAACCATGCCCAAACCGGGACTCGAACCCAGGATGCTCAGATAATGAGGAAGAAGCGCTACCCCTATGCCAGGTCACCGGCCGTGTGATATTTTTATGTACGGTTCTGCTGTTTTTTCAACCTCTTCTTGTTTTCTTGTGGAATAACGCATCATTATCCATTACCGAACTTGTTGGACTCTCAGTGTTTATAAACATTGCAAAATTAAACGAACGTTATGAAGAAGATAGGAATCCGACTGCTTGCCAAAGTGTTAATATTTCCTAATCTCTACTAACAATAAAGCTGAAAATGTGGGGTAGAGGACTATTTAATCTAGAGCTACAAAACTTGGCACAAATATACTTTGGGAGATGAGCTAGTTGTACTTTAGAGCGATTTTTTGCATGAATTAGAGCTTTCCGTTTCACCTCTTTGCCTTTTGTCATTTTAAGTTTAGTTTTGAGCCATCATCTTCTTCAATTTTTGTCGTTTCTTCTCAACACGACATTTCTTATTAGGAGTTGAGAAAAATGGGGATAAAGCGACCGAATGGCATGCATAAATCTTAAAGCACTACTGAATTAAACTAAACTAAAGCTGCTGATATAAATAGTAAAACGGTCTGAAGTAAAGATCAATAGCTCAGGTTTAAAAGAAGTTGCAATTTCAGCAGAAAATTAATAAGATTTGCTGCATATTTTTGAGCCATCATAAGTTGAGTTTGTTCTGTTTACTATATCATATATGGTAGCAGCTAATTTGCTTTTGGCATTGGGGAATTGGCATATGGAAAGATACCGACTTACAATCAATTCTTAGTATACAGCCTTTTGAATTTTGAAGATGATGTATTAGGTATGAAGCAGCCATACATGGTTCTTGTGGCATTATAATATATATAATTTTGTAGCATATATGATTGTTTCTTTCGCTTTCGTGAGGCTGATTATTTGTTACTTAACTTGCCGAGGCTGGATGCCAATATTTGGCTACTGTTTATATTGCTTTGCTGCAAGAACTGCTTTAAGTAGTTCTTAGTGGAACCATCGCCAAAGGTCAGCAAATTCGTATATATTTTTATTACTTGCATTTTACAACATAAAACATATAAAAGCAATTGTTGTCAATATTTTAGCTTTGTTTCAACTACTTCTGTGCCTCTCGGAACCAGCGCTAACATATAAAGACCTGGTGTAAATATTTAGCTATATTATACGATATTTGGGGATGGAACATTGTTTGGCGATACTCCATATCAATCGTTTAGCCTGGAGGCGAACGTTACCGTGCTAATCAAAAAATAACGATTAATCAAATTCATGTAATGAATTGATAAAATATAACAGTTTGAGCAGTTAGTACTCCAATTGTCTTTAGAATGAAACTCCTGTCAAAGGCCATTATTTTGCAAGCTGAAAGAACAATTACTCTCTTGCGTAGAATGAGATTCACAAGATTTTTAAAATGAGCATCTTTCATGCAATTTAGGTACTCCGGATTAGGGTTCACAAGCATGTCTTTGATGCAATGCATCTCCCCAGGTATTTCACCTGCACATATTGTGAGACACAAGATCAATACACAAGAATGAAAAAGAAACAATACAGTTTGAAACATCAGAATAGCTCCGATCTTTTTATCCGCCACCCAATGCAGGATGTCAAAAGAAAGAGAAAAAACACTTTGCATCACACAGAAGAATGTGAATGGTGAAAATGTGCTTTGAAAATTATCGATGTTTTTCAAAATTTCAAAATACTTAATCAGCAGGTTGCTTAAAACAGAAGAAGAAGGTCGGACAACCAGCTGCTTAGCTGTCTTTTTACAGGTCTTCAAAAGATGGATGAAAATGACAGAATTAGAACAATATAGTATTGTTACTATTGATGAAAGAGCATTATCATGAAACAATAAGGTGAAATACTTGAATATTGTGAAAGATGGATTTCCTTTATCTCCATAATTATACCACAGCAGAGAACTTTGTAACGAAATGTACATAAATTGGACCAATAAATAAATGTTGATAGTCATTTTCATATTTTTTCTGAATCTTAAAGGCATTTTAAATAGGAGGGACAGTTTTGTAACAAACGTTTTAATAGACAGCTTGTGGTAAAATATTGATATCCACAAGCAGACCGGGTTGATCTGTAAAATGATATCCATGATGGTTCCATAATCGACAATTTGTGATTCAAGCCAGGTTCTCATAAAGCACTGTAAGAAGTTTAAGAAGAACAGACAAGGGAAGCAATATTTTTTCATAATTTGAATAACATAAAGATATGCACTTTTTTTATTTCTGGGAAATACGTCTATACCTAACATTGCTAGCGCAGTCCACAAGTATCCATAAAGATATAAATGAGCAGATTTAAAATAAGATTGGCTGGAAATAGCAGTTTTGAATGATACCCGACTTTTCCTTTTATTTTCTGAATTGTAAAGGTTCTTCATAATGTCATCAGACTAAATGAAATAAAGTCATGTGTTTACAATATCATTTAACAAATGTTGTCGCACATTTCATATAATTGCACGCTGTTTTTACCCGGAGATGCAATTTTTTTTATCTTCTAAAAGATGAACCGTGGATTTTAAAATTTTATGTGTATTAAGCAATTATTATGTGAAAATGAATTGATTCAGTTTAAAAACTGAAATTTACGAAAATAAATTCAAGCTATAAGAATTCAGTAGCAGACGATTTTGCAATTATTAATATTTTTAATCGCGATAATCTTTTATCACAGTATCACTCGGTGTTGCCGTACTCATAAAAGGAAGCGCTTCTTCAAAATTTAAATAGAATATGTCTAAAAGTGCTCCTTACATTACTCCTTTCAAAAAGTGCTCCTTGTATTTCTTCCTTCAAAAAGTGCTCCTTACATTTTGAAATTATTATTAAGTTCAATATCACTTTTTCCTGCGAATTTCTCTCAGATGTATAAGGTTAATTTAGAATGTTTCATCCGTTTCACAAATTTCATAGGTGTTGCAATATTTATGTTCTGTTTGTCAAACTCATCTAATATTCCATTCTTTTTAAAAATTTAGCAACTCATAATATTAGCTAAATGCATCTGCTGCAAAAATATTCTCGCATTTGAATTTAATGAACTGGCGAATTTCTGTTTGCATATATTTTAGCAAGGCTATATTTTCTATATTTTTATCCCTTTCAATAAAAACATGCTTGAAAAATTCTGTAATTTAACTTGTATACTAAACATTTTTATTCGAAATAAAGAATATTGATATCCTTTCTGAAAGAAAGTTGAAAGAGTTTGTCATTCTAACACCTGGTTTACAGATAAAAAGAAAATTGAAAGAGATAAAGGCAATGGTTTGTCAGTTATCTAAATAATAATAGCCTATCAGATAAAAGTAATTTTTTATCTTATTTGCATTAAAATCGAACTGCAAAACATTCTTATGAATAGATATGCTTGTCTTTTTAATATTCTAATGCTAACAAATTTTCGATAAATGTAACCGAATGTATAATACGTTCTTCTAAAATTAATAATTTATAAATAAATCGCTATATGCAAGCACTTCAATCTGCCAGATGTGCTGAAAGTTATAGATTATAAAGGAAATGCTTATCATTTTGATATGAGACTGTATTCTTCATTATGTGATAACTAGGAAATGGCCTGTCTAGATGGGCTGTTATGTTAACAATATCTCAGCATATATCGGGCTCTATATATCTCAGCTCTATAACACTTTAAAGAAAAAAAAAAAAAACTGTGTTTTTTTTTTATTTAATTCAAATCTTGCGTTAATACGTTGTTCTATTGTGTAACGCTCCATTTTTACTAACACTAACTATCAGCTGTCAAATTCAAATCTTGAGTTAATTTGGGGACATCCTTTATGTAGTTTAACTTTAGAAGTAACAAGTTATTACTATATGCTTTGTTCTTTTATTTGGTTTTGCATGATTTTTTGTTTTGTAAACATGATCCTGAATAAGGATCCCTAGATTATAAAATCTGGTGCTACGCAAAATGATATACATATAAATTTTGTATTAAAATGTTAAGAACAGTATAGTTTTGTAATGCCTTTTAGTATGTTTCGATTCCCCGGAGTTATAATATTATTTGACACTTTAAAAATATGATTAGGGTTACCACTTAAATCTGGAAAAAAAGTTCTCTGTATTTTCCCTATACGTATATGCAACATAAGAGGAAATGAAGGAACAGCAATTGTTTGCGAGTTATAATGGAATAACAATACTCCATTGTTTTAATGGATGGGAAAAGCAAGGGAAATGTAGCAACAATTTAAATTATTTGAAATAATAGCATATTAAAAGAATGTTTATATTTACATACAGGAAAATTTTTTTCTTATTTATTGTCCAGAATTAAGCAAAATAAAATTTACATATTAAGGGGAGGTTATTGATACTCTCTAATGCTCTTTAATTGTAAGTCACACCAAATTCAGCACTCGCATGAAATTAAACAAATAATATTTTTGCTGTTATGATACAAACCATTTCATAATCAATTAACAAAACAAAACAAAACAAAAAAAAAAACTTTACACAGCAAGATTACTTTTTAATTTTTATTTATATATTTTTGCCAATTCATATATTTGGGCATCAATTTCATTTTTTTTATTCTGTAACAATTTCATTTGCAAAGTTGCTTTTCCTTTGTTGAACTTATTCTTTTCCCTGAACTTTTTTCTGTTCTTCTAAAGCTTCATAATATCTCACACATTTTCATTTAGCATACAGAAGCAAATCTTTTGAAATCGGAATATTTTATACACCTCCATAAATGTTTATATCATACACAATTATTAGACGACTTAAAAATTTCTCTTCATATTTTCAACAAGTTTACTAGATCCATTTTCCACAGCTTCAATGTCATATCACAACACAGGAATTACTTGTACAACTTCCCCAACATCAGAAAATTCTTTGGACTTTGAAATATTAGAATAGAAATCATCTAAATGATTTTTTTCATTAAATGAATCAAGCAGTTCTTCATATAAAATGTTAGTTTTTTAAGGAAAATTTCAAATTGGACGTTTGCATGTTCTAAACATGCAGGAGAAATTTGAGCTTTATAATAAAGAAATTGAAACAAATCAAACATTCGTTTTTCACAAAATAATACATTATCCTTCAATAAATGAGGAATTAAACAAGATGCAACATGTTTGGACATGTGTTAAAATATTTTTTTAAATATTCTTCATAAATATAAAACACTACTAAAAAGCTTATTTTTTTTTTCAGTTTCAGTAACTCCACTAGTAATCAAATAATTTGTAGTCATTATTTCAATATCGGTATTTTTTCTTGCTCTCAATTCAGCATAATCAAGCTCTATCAAAACTAAACTGTCTGATGTCTTTGCTTCTTCGATTATGCTTCTTTAGACTATACTTTTCATTACTTGTTTAACAAACAAACAAACAAAAAAAAAAAAAAAAGATTTTCATATAAGGAAGGCACAATTTTTTCAGATGCCAGAATTTTTTTAAAGGAATGTCTGAAGAATATTATCACCAGTGACAGATCCAAGCAAATTTTTTTAACTGAAACTGTATTTTTAACTGTATTTCTTTATGTCGTCAAAAACTTTTAAAGCACGTTCGCAAACACTGACATTTTCTATCCAAACTTCAAATAGAAAGAATAAAACTTCAATGGAAATTCAGAAGATCCAGAAAATTGGCACGTTCGATCCAAGGCAAGCATTTTTCCAGAATTCAAAGAGGAATGACAGTCCATGCCAATCTCGAAAAGCCATGGACTAATTTCTCCAAATCACCACCATCGGAGATAGCTTCCGATTGGAAGCGGGAACTCCTTCAACTCCAAAGAACATCAATCGTCCAACGCGGTCATTCGCGGGTAAAGGTGAATTTTAGTGTGCCTCTTGCTGCGCCAACAATGCCAAGTCGCCAATAACGATGACGGACAAAATAAACAAATACTTCCGCGGAACAATTACGGTTACTATTTCCGACCATATAATTAAAACTTTTTACTGGTAAGTATTGTTTTTTTCCAGACTGCCCGGTGCCTTTTACAGATGCCTTCGGCATCTGTTAAAGGCACCGGCAGAATTAAAACACACACATCCTACGGCTTTGGTAGCAGCGGGAGTGAGAACCTAGTAGCTTCGTTAACACATTGAACATAAGGACTGTGTGGATAACAGAAACAGTACATAATCAAAAGAAAAGAAAGAACGGAGAAAGAAGCAATCGGAACATTCCCCATACAACATTTCAAACAAACATCCTTTTCCCAACTTCATCAACTAGTAAAAAATATATTCCACTCACCTTTCATCCATTCTACAGGTTCGAAATACTGTCTTCCATCCCATTTACCCGAAATCTATTCTTGCACAATTGCTGCCATAACAAATTATGAAGGGAACCAACCGTTAGAACGCCAAAAGAATTACGAGAACAGCGAAGAATTCCATTGTAGCTGTCTTTTAAAGTGAGAATACAGACGATTTCGTAAAATAAGAATTCAGACGATTTTTTAAAGCGCATACTGACAATTAAAAATTGCAAAAGAATAAATATTTTCTGTTCGTATTCACATTTTAAAAAAAGGAAGGAAAGAAGAAAATAACTTTTAATTATAAGCTTAACTTTCTTCATTCAATAAACTTTTAATTATAATAAAGAATAAAATTAAAATCTTTAATCGATATTTTTAAAATATTTTTAATTTAACATTTTTCATAATATAGTTGTAGTTCACGTACAACTCAACCATTGCAAAAAGTAGTAAACAAAACAGCATTAGGGTTGCTAGAAGAGCGTTCCGATGGGTTGCCATATTGGCGACAAACTCGGGGGCACACTATTCTTCACTTCATCCCATTCGCGTTGTAACCAGTGAAATGGAGGCGTCAAAAGAAGAGCAAACAGGTATGTTCATTTTCTGGTAGTGGAAAGAATAGGGGGACCTGACATTCATCGAAAAATGTCGTAAGTGTATGGTGTAAACTGCATGTCCCTTTTAAGGGTCATGGCGTGGACAAGCGCCTCAGGGAAGGATGGTTGTTTCTAGTGATGATACATGGTCTGGAACACCACCCGCATTATCAATGAATGACATTGCCCGGCTGCTTAATACCAGGATCATCGACTTACGGTAAAAGCCGTACGGTAATGTCATGTAAGGCATTCTCTAGCATGACAAGTTTATTAAGAGCATGCAAGAAAGTTTTGGGGGGATCACTCCTGCTGGTTTGGCAGCATTATATGGAAGCTCTGAATACTGGAATAAATTCTTTGCCAACAGATGTAAAATATTCAAAAGCTATAGTCTTATAGTAATATATCTTATGTGACTAACTTTAATTTGTTAAAAGATCTTTACCAGCTTGCACTTAATGTTTCCATCTTCATACGCATCAGCAGACTGCCTCACACAATTTAAAAGTAAAGAAATAATTTTATAAATGTGTGTGTGTGGTCAAAATATTCATTTGATGTAAGGCTCTTAAAATTATACCATTTTAAATCATGATATAGATTTTTGTTGCTTATAATTTTCATGACAGGTCCTTTATTTTTAATGAAAATTATTTTCATTTATTTCATTGATACTCAAATAAGAAAAACTGGGAAATTTAGTTTTATTATTTTATTTTTCCATTCATTATTTTATTTTTAGATATATCCACTTATTTAGTCTTGGCTACATCTATCATAAATTTTACTTCCTAATATTTAGTCTTGGCTACATCTATCATAAATTTTACTTCCTAATATTTATGATTAGATTTTCAAGTGGTATATCCCAGTAATCTGTTTTACTGCCCAGATGTTTGAAAAACAACTCTTTTCTAAAACATATAATTTATTCTTACTGAAAGATTGTTGTAGTGTGTAGGTTGCTTTCATCAGAATTGAAAAGCAAGGCTATTTTTTTTCCCACATAAATCCGAAAGATTTAAAGTCTCTACTCATCATTTTCCAAGTTGAGGGAAAAAAAAAAAGAAGGAAATTATTTAATGTGAATTCAGTTATAATTCATTTTTATCCATAAGTTCCAAGTTTAGAATCGTAAGTTCTTATTCCCCAATTAGAGAAATTCATTTTATATCAGTAATATTTATTTTTAATTTTCCAATTTCTTTTCTGCTGATTACATCAAATAAAATCAAATTGAGCAACACATGTATAAAAACTTAAGAAAAAAAAAAGGCTAAAATAGCAGTCAAAGTGAATATATCCATTTTAGTCCTTGTATATACAAAATTTGCAAAACAGAATGCTTCAAAATGGAGTCAGTTATTTCTAATTATCTGATTTCATCCATCCTGGGGCTTATCATCAGATATCAAGTGGAGATCTCTCCCAACTCCTTGAAGGGTGGCATGCATCATCTCAGATGAATGTTCTTTGTAAGTAGAAACTGCAAGCTCACGGGTTTCATCCCAATCATATAGACATCTAAAACATTAAAGTAAAAACAATAAATGAATAAATAAATAAAATACTCTACATATTTTGAAAAATAAATTTCATAAAAGTAATTATTTTAGAACAAACTTTAATTAAAGTATTAAATTTTTTTCTTCTTCTTTTCAACTTTTTAATTTATTACTAGAAATAAAGAGTGATTTTAATGCAATAACACTAAAAACAAGTATGGTGTAAAATATCAGAACTAATTTCAATTTTAATTAATTCAGATTTTAGTAATACACATACAGACAAACATATTTTATTATAATTTTATTGGTAAAAGAAACAATTTAGAAATAAATATATATATAAATCTAATTGATGTTTTATTAATGTAAATAACTTTGCAATTTCCTTATTAGTATTTAGCAGAGCAAAAATGCATTTTTAAAAGAGGGGGTAAAAAAATTATTCATAAAATCCTTTTATAATATTACTCAGTAATTTTTTTTCTCAACATTTTTATTATTATTATTATTGCAAGTGCAGATTATTTTCTCAGGAGTGTGTATACAGTAAGGAAGAATAATGGGATAATTACTGAAAATTAATGCAATTATAGTTCCCTCTCCCCCCCCCCAAAAAAAATAAATTGGGAAGCCTAATTGATTAGTAAGGCATATTGATGTAGAAAATGGGCTTTTACTTAACACTTCAAGAAATGCTTTAAAATCTGAAATAATTACATCAACAAATGCTGAGCTAAAAGCAGGAAGAGATTAGTTCATGGAAAATAAATTATTTTTGCAACCTGTCATGCACATTGATTCAACTTTGAATTAATATTTACTGTTACAGTCGTGAAGAATTTCTGACATATAACCTTCACATACCATTTTATTTAAAATTGTATTTTAGAATCTACTCAGCCTGTAGTTGCCATTAATTCAAGATATTTTATCATCTGTTATAATATAATTGCACTTAAAACAGTATGACAATAAAAGCAAATTTAATTAGTTTTATCGGCCATTTCATTTTCCCCCCCTTTTAATTGAATCTTTTGGTCACCAAAATTTATTTCTGTTTTTGTATTATACTGATTATAAATTTGACAGTGCCTTTTGGTCAAAGAGATAATTTGCAATGCCTGAAATTAGATTTGGTAAATTATTACACAATTTCATGAAAATAATAGAAGTGACTTTTCAACTTTCTACAGCAGAAACTACTAAAATATACCCCTATAAACAAATTTTACTGTGTGTAATCAGTTTCTTAAATGTTCTTAGAGAATGCAATTAAATTATCCTTTTAACAGATTGCTTTACCTTTATCAATTTCTTACTATTTGTGGATACTTCTGCACTAATAAAAAATTATTAGGATGATGATTCAATATGATTTTTTTTCTTCATAATCACTGAATCGTCATGTCTCTAAGCTCAGTATTACTAGGAAAAAATTGGTTTACTAATCATTTATAATTTTTAAAAAAATCCATTTTTGGATAAGAGTGGCAATTTTAAATCAAATTAGTATTTTTACACCCCCCCCAAAAAACATGGGAATTTCGGAATTAAGAAAATAAAAAAGTTCAGAACACGGATGCTTTGCAGATATTAAGAAATCTATAATTTTTTTAAAAACTTACATTAAGATCAGGCTCTCAATATGGAGTTAAAATTTAAATTAAATAATAAATATGTTTTAGAATTATTAAAATAGTGAACTGCCAATAAAAACATGTAAATGAACAAAATTTCAAAACAATTGTTACAATATTTCAATCTTATAATGAATATCTCATTATAAACAAGAAAAAAAAAATGAATTGTATAAAACTATATGATATTTAAATAGTAAATCAGATAAAAGAATATATTAAGTTCTTTCTTTGTAATTTTCATATCTCAAATTTCATACAATTAAGTATACATATATATAAGATATTTCAAGATTTTTTAATAAAACAATGCATAGGAGTGATTTGTGTATAACTTTACTGAAATGCTAAAGAACATTTCCTAGTTAGGGCACCTTATATGGCCTGAACATTAATTTGATTTCCTAAGGCTTTGATCCCCTTCCCCACACCATATAATCATATGAAGAACTCCATCTATCACAACAATCACATTCATCCGACAAGAAAATTCTTAAGAAATTTTATAGCTTTAATTGCCACAAGGCTTGTCCTTTTGCAATTTTCTATGTCAGTGGCGTGAAAACTATATCAAAGTTGGCAATACTAATTTGCAACATTTTCTGCCTCTCAGGAAATTCATTGGAACATATGTTTCATGTATTTTTAAATTTTATGCATGCATGAAATAAATTAATACATAATAGATATAAATATGAGAGTATTTAAATTCAGAACAAATTTAATATAAAAATACAGAAAATAAATAAAATACCAAATAAAATAATAATAATAAAAAAGAAACAAAAGCAATGTCCTTTCATGCAATTTGATTTATTTATTTATCTGCCTATTGTTAACTTGAGATGTTATTGACTATAGAAGAAAACAAGAATCAGTTCTGAAACAGAATCCTACTCTAGTTGTATTTTGTTAAGTTTTAAAAGTTCTTTCTGATATTCCATTCTATCATCAGATTTTTCATTTATTCATTCAATTTTTCTTGTTCACTTTAGAAAACAAATAAATTTTGTACAATTGTCCTTTGATATAAGAATTAAAGTAATATATATATATATATATATATATATATATATATTACCTAAAAATTGGCCGAACAAACTTCATACGACCTTGCTCAGTAATAAATTTTACTGCTTCAGGAATAATATCCTTCCAGTGAGCACGTAGGCCCAGCCTGATCCATCTGTAAAATATTAACAAAGCAGTTTGAGTAATATTTAAAGATTATTTATTGTATATTCACATTCTATGTACACACATCAAATAATTCATTGTTTAGTTTTTAATTCTTTAAAATACCAAAGAATAGGGAGGAGATAAATTATCTATGTATTTTCAAAATTGAATCTAAACAATTTTTTTCCCATGGTTCATTGTTAAAATTGAAGAAAACCACTTCTCTTGAGAATAAATATAGCAAAACCACACATAAAATATTATAAATGCTATGTACTGAGCTGCAAAAAAGGCTTATTTTTATATAAAAATAAAATGCGATTTTAGTCACAAATTAAGTTTTATGGCTTTTGTTAGGCGATGAAAACTATCTAACAATCCAACAACATAATTTTTAAAAATAATTTAATAAAGTATATCTTAACATACAATAGAAAAGTTATTGTTTACAATGATTTTAAAGGTAAGACAAATGGAAGTGTCCCTTCACCCCCCCACACACACCTTCTACACTCCTATAGATATCAATTATACTATGTTGTTAAAATCAAGTGTGAAATATGACAAGCAATCAATAAACAAAAATCTTACAGAAACTAAACATATTCTGAACTTTCACAATTTTTAATTACACTATATAGTAATTTCAATTACACTTTAAAATAATTACTTCAAATGTTTTTTATAGGGGGGGGGGAATACAGTATACTTCTAAGAGAAATTCCAGTTTACAGAATTGGCCCAAACGTTAATACAGATGTACAACTTTATTATAAGTACCATATTTGTAATTCCACCAATCTAGCTTAGTTTCATTCTTGAATTATGATATTTACAGAAAACTTCGAGCAGAATTTCCTTCTTCCTTTTCAATACTGAGGTCTAATAGGGAATATCCATCTAAATCCTGAGATTGAATTTTCAGTGATTACCATACTTTTGCTATATTGAGACTTCTTGCATATGAAAAATAAATAATTAAATAAATATTCTGTTGGGATGAAGTGAGTGAACTATTTTTTCTTGTGTAATTACGCTTCTAACTTTGTTCTGGCACATTCCTCCCGCAAATTGCCTAACACGATGCTGTGTGCAAAATTGACAATACTTGTGTCCTTTTCTTTTCTATGTTTAATAAATGTGCTGTCTTCAAGAACCATGCAGAGATTATAGAAAATTAACAATATATTCTAATTCCAATTTCATTAGTTAAATCTTTGAACTATTGAATTGCATTTGGTTTAGCTAACATATCTGATTTAATATTCAAAATTTTAGAGAAACATCATTGTCTCAAATTTTTTTTGATAATTCCATTTGTTTGGTTTTAGATCTGGAATTTTTTTATTTCCAATTTAGTTAACCCATTAAAGTTAAACCATTAAATTCAACAATTTTTTTTCTCCAAAAAATTCTTATGAAGAACTGCACATTTCATAATTATTGTTTTAAAAAATACATAAATAAATCAATGTTGAAGTGCTAAAAAGAGGGTATAAACGGAATCTAAACCACAGTTTATTTTGATTTCGAGTTTAAACTAAGCAACTTCATTAGGAATAAAGCTTTTTAAAATCTTTAAATTCTATAAAAAGTTGCATAAACACAAAAAAAAATTTAGATATATAAAAACTTACCTAAATTTGATTTCTGCATTATTTCGTTCTCCTAATTTGTAAACTTCATTTAATTTTTCCACTTTCTTAATACTTAAAGGATCCTACAAGCAATCAATAAAATATTAAACATGATTTGCTTAGTAAAAAAATAAAAATACATACAAAATGTCAAAATTCCTAAAATTGCATATTAGATACAAACTATGCTAAAACAGTGGAAGAATAAGGTAGAATTCTATTTAAAGGCGAGCTCACAATAAATAACCCTAGATACTGCCAAGGCTCTCACATATTTATGAAAAAATAACTTATCAGATGTGGTTTTGAGCATTTTGTGACTCCAGATAATGTAAACAAGCCTCACATTTAATAAACTAATTTAGATTCAAACTTCAAATTAATAGATTAATTTAGATTCAAACTTTAATGCATTTTAATAAAAATGTTAATGACTTATTTCTGGTCAATTTCTTATTCAGTAATTTTGAGAAAAATTGGTTTTTACTTATTTATCATGACAACATAACATAAATATTGTAATAACTGACTGACCACATAATGAAACTGATAGAAATTCACCCAATTATACTTGAAAAAGTTGCAATATATCCTAACATCTTTTAATTTACTGATTTTCTAATTTTTACAATTTATTTGGCAAACAAGCTCATCTTATTAATAAATTTATTTGTGGCTCTCTTCAACCCATTGACCATATGCAGCACACTAGTCAAAAGTCTGCAATTTTCCTTTACAAAATCTTTAACAAAAGTATAACACTATTGCCAACTATACAATGAAGTAGAAAATATTTCTGGCTCAAGATCATACAATTAAACGAAAACTGAGAGATGAATGTAATGGAAAGATTGAGCACTGAAAAAATACTGTATTAAAATGTAACATATATCAAGATTTTCAACTTAGAGAATGGTGGAAGTGTCCCAAATACCCTAAGAAGCTGAAAAAGGCCTAAGTATATAATGTCAATGATATGCCCAGTGCTACAGTATTCAACTTGTAGAATATAGTAAGTGTCATTAGGCCCAGCATGGGGCTTTTAGAATGACAGATGAAGTAAGTACCACTGATCGTGAAAATGAAGTTAGTGTCTAAATTGGCATAAAGTTAGTTTTTTTTTTATTTTTTTAAAAAAAATAGAATATGGAAATAGATACTTGCAGCATCTTTCATTTCCAGTTTACAATTAATATATTTCTATAAAACATTGGAATATTTACACATTGTAGCACTTCAACATAAAAATATTATCAAAATAGTAATTTGGAATTAATTAGTGTATACAAATTTTTTTTTATTATTTCATAAAACAATAGAATTAGCAATACTACACAAATTTATTGTTAAATGCAATTCAAATGACAATAATTTTAACATCCGTTTAACATTTCAATCCAGAATAAAATGAAAAAAAAAATTAATTATTAACAATTCATAATCTATAAATTACATCAACAAGGAAAAATTGATTATAACTTCAAAAAATTAAAAAGGTTACCCCTTGATCTAAGAAGCCTAAAAATTCACGAATCTGTGGAGATGAGAAATCTTCAATGTCTTTCAGAGTAAATTGGCCCAAGTCATTTTCATCTGCTTCCAACCAAGTTTTACACAAATCTGTACATTTTTTTGCTAAACTGTTATCATACCTAAATATCAGAAAGATTTCAAAGATGAGAAACATACAATAAACTCAAGAAATAAAAAATTTTTAATGGATGAAACTATAAATACCAGATAAAAATTAAATGAATTAAATCCCCAAATTAGGCAAGAATTGTTCTATATCAAAATATATATATGGTATTCTCTAATAATGGTCCAATAAATGAATTTTTAAAGGACTAAAAGAATTATATTCTATGTTACCTGAATCAATTAAAGTACAAGGTATAAACTATTATACAATCCTATTAGTTATATTTAATAAAATATTCTTACCACAATAACATTTTAAATAAAGATCTAATTATTAACTTAAAGTAATTCACATTTAAATATTTACATTATAGTTATTAGAATTCCTAAAAACATGAAAATTCTTTTGCAAATGGATTGAGGGGAGAAAAAATGCAAAAGCATATTATATATATATATATATATATATATATTGATGTTGCTTGTTTGTTCTGCATTTCACTGTATATTCATTTATCATTGGAAAATAAATGAATGGACATTCTAAAGTTATAGATGCAAAAGTCATACTTTTTCTGCTTTGCAAAAATTAACATATCACAAACAGTAATATTATTCAGAAATAAAATACTAACATCTTAGGAACATCTTATAACACTAGCATCTTAGGAACCTCTTATGTCTAAATTTAACTTAGGGGCCATATTGATGCGATGTATTTATAACAATTTAAACTTATTTGTTTTGAAAAACTAGCTTGCACCACTATAATTTTAATTTGTCAAAACAAGACAACATATATCTAATAAAGATCACTGTTCATTTAATAGTAAAAGAAAATGAAATTACTCAGGTTTAATAGGTGGCATACCAGGTGCATGCAACCAAGCTTCCCAATCAACTTTATTCAGAATATCTTCCTGCAAATGAAATTTTAAGAGTTAAAGCAAAAAATGTCAAACAGAATATTTTCTTTATTTTTAATCAATACACATATATAGGTTTTTCAAATTCTTACAAGAATATTGTAGTAACAGCGGATTTTATCATTAAACAAATTGTGAATGGAATTATGGCGAGTTCTTCATGTCTCTATGTTTTCTATAATGTTTGGTAATGCATTTCTTCTTAATCACATGGATTAAGATATAACTAGAGGATCTTTTTCTAATTAGTTATAAGGAGGAAAAGAAGTAGCAAAAGTGGTAGTGGGCAGCTAATGATTAGCACATCCTATAAAAGTATAAAAATAAGAGCTCTTAAAAAAGAGGAATTGGGAATTGTAAATATTTCCTGAATGTTGAGAGATTAGCGTTAATTTTATCAAGTAGGATTTATAGTTATCACTTCCATTATAATTTTATGTCCCAGTTTACTGTGAATTTTAAAATACATCTTTAATCAAGACAAATATTCATGAAATCTAATTTCCTTAGTTATTTCATAGCAAATAAAACTACTATAATAGTCATTTTTTTTTTATTTATCTAACGTTTTTTAAGTTAAAAAATATTGCTTTATTAAATTTTGTACTATTTCAGGGATGATACATTTACATGAAGATTTACGAATTAGCATTTACCTTTGTCTCATTAAAAAGAGCCTTAAACTGATTAAATTTAATCATAAATATTATCTATAATAAAGCCAATAAAGAAGTTTTTATAAAAGAAGTGAAAAGTATATACAAATACCTTATCAGAAAAATGTTTATACAAAAATGTTTTCCATACATCAGTATCAATGGATTGATACTTATATTCTTCCACATATGCTTTGAGAAATTTTTCAAAAGCATCTGCAATAAAAAATATAATAAATAAATCTATTTCCAAGCCATACAGATATCATAATAATAAAATTTGCAATAAAATTAAAAGGTAATCATAGTAATATTAAAAATTAAGTAATTAACACCATACCACAAATATTGCAGCAGTGTAAAATTGATCTAAATTTAAAATGTTTTTGATTAAAAATTGAAAGTAATAAAGAAATTACACAGTAGAGCATTATTTAAAAGTAATTTCTGCTCGGTAAATGCTAGAGGATATATATAAAAATTCATTCTTCACCAATGTAAAAAGAAAAAAAATATATGTATCATCATAACAAATAATAATCTATTTATTACAAATTAATATACTCTAATGTATTCCCAAATTTAATGAAATAAGCATTTTGAAATGTTAAGAAATACATACAAATTTCAATACCACAGTTTTGAAAGTAATGACAATAAGTCATTAATGAAACAAACTCTGCATTAAAAACATTTAGTTGAATTTAGAAATGATGTTTGATTAATGGTTTTATACTATTAATCTGGAAAAGTAAATGTTATGATAAATATTTTATTAATTCGACTTTAACACCCCCCCCCAAGAAAATAATACATATTTTGTAAGATAAAAGCAATTTTTACTTAAAAGAAACCAGAATTTAAAAAATAATTAAATTATAAACAAATAAAATTAAACAAGACTTAGTAAATATGATTTTGAAATAAACCCATTTTATTTGTGTTTTGAAAACAATTACCTGAGGAGAAAAAGTAATTCATGTTTAAAGTTATTAGAATATATTACTACTAAAAATGTTTAATTTTCCAAAACATTCATAATTGCTGATGCTTTTTTAACAATTTAAATTTTGATGGATTTCAGTAATTTTTTCATCTCAGTTCTTGTTATAATAATAAAGTGATTCTGATTTTACAATATTTTATGTAAAATCAAAATCACTTAAAACAATTACCTGAGGAGAAAAAGTAATTCATGTTTAAGGTTATTAGAATATATTACTACTAAAAATGTTTAATTTTCCAAAACATTCATAATTGCTGATGCTTTCTTAACAATTTAAATTTTGATGGATTTCAGTAATTTTTTCATCTCAGTTCTTGTTATAATAATAAAGTGATTCTGATTTTACAATATTTTATGTAAAATCAAAATCACTTTACAAAGCACAATATATATATATTTTAAATATATGTTTTAATACTTCCTATCTATATACAAATGATTCTTTTTGTATAATGAAATCTGGTTACATTTATTTTTTTCAGTAAGTAATAAAAATGAAATAATAAAATTTTACATACACAATTTACTTGCATTTGCAATTAAAATTTGGTTTCAAATTGCCATTAAGTTTGATGAAATTTCTTCCCATATGGCATGATTTTTTTTTGAAAATTATGTTTGCATCTATAGCATTTATTTATCCTTTTACAACTATTTGTTGGTAGCCTCCGATTTTCTATGTTCAAAGTGCTTGTTAATAATTTTCTATGATTTTTACATTAACTGATTTATAATATAACTCATCTCTTGAAAAATCAAAAAGGGGGTAACATTTCATTACAATGAGACAAAACTTTGTTGCTACTCAAAAAGGTTTTAGTTGATATGAAAAATTTGTTATAATTAACTAAGAGTCATCTTGAATAGGATAAATATATCTTATTAAATAGTACAATACCTTATTTAACTTTCTTCAAATGTATAATGCATATCAGTTACAAACGAATTGCATTTTCAAACTGCGATAAGTGATTAAATACAAAAACCTAACAATTAATATAAAGGCAAATGATAAATCTATTTCCAGACCTGGTCCACCAAGGATACTTTCTAAGTAAAATAAGAAAGCTTGTCCTTTTTCATATGGTATACAACTAAAAGCTTCATCAGGATCAACACCTTTGAGATCAGGAACTAATTTAGTAAAATCATGCTTTTCACCAAGATGTTTAACCTAAAAATGGAAAATAATAATAAAACACAATCGGATTTAAACAAATTTCCAATGCACATATGCATGTAATACAATAATTTTAATCTAAATTTAATAGCTAAATTCTTATTCCTAATTTACACATAAATGGAATCAATAAGAAAAAGGGCAGTATAAATCAAAATTATGTAATTTTTAAAAAATTGAATAAGTTTAATAAATATAGATTTTTATACACTAAAAAGAAAAATTAAATTAGCCTTTAATTTTATTGGTTCTAGGCATGTTTTAAGTTTGATAAATACTGATGACTACATGCTCAAATTTAGAGTAATATATAAATATTACCAATTTAAAGCAGCATTTTAAACAAGTAAATCATTTTTCAGAATGCATTCTTAACTCAAACAAATCAGTATTAAATAAAAAAATAATAATATTTTTTAATTTTTTCCAATTTTAAATTGGCATGGCTGTGCACAAGATTAGACATTTCATTTTTAATGTTAATAGCATAACTGATAATTTTAGAAAAAATGAAAAAAAAAATAATAATTAATTCCTTCTTTAAAGAATTCTTCTTCAAAAATAATACAGATTATAAAAATTCCAACCAGTTTAATTAAACTTTTTCATAAAAGTGTTAATTCTTCAGTTTATGTAAAAGTTTATTTTCTATAAAATAAACTAATTTTGTTTTGCAAATGAAATTTTACTTTAAATATTAAAAAGAAAACAAAATATTATATACTGTAAATATCAAATCAACATAAAAAAGAAAATTAGCACTTTCAAGATATCAACTGGATTGACCATTTTAAGGTCAGAACACTGCTAAATACTAATACATATAGTTACAAAAGTATAAATAACAATAGAAATCCATTCTAAAATGAATTGTAAGTCAAACAGAAACTTTTTTACACTAACTAAGTAGAAGAGGAAGCATGCTTCACAGCACAGATATAAAGATAAAGGAGAAACCAAGCAGGAAATAGGAAGAAAAGCTTAAAAAATGAAACGGGGAAAAAAGAAAGAATAAATTTTGGACAGGAATCGCATAACTGTGATAAGAATAGCAATATTTATGAAGAATTTTTACTTTCGAAATTTTTATGAACACAATAGAAGACAATACATATCAAAACCTAGCAAAAATAAAATTTATTCTCATTATATTTTGCATAGATTTATTCCATTCTAGGTAAAATTCTATTTACCTCACACTCCAATTGTGTCCAACCACCAATGCACTCAAAATGTCTAAATGGTTCACCATGCATTCGACCAACAATTTTCCGTTCAAAAAATGTTGTAAACCCTTCATTTAACCTTCAAAAAGATTTTTATAATTAAAAATAAAAATATATAATTTTGTAGGAATACTAAAAACAATAGAAGAACATTAAGGGAGTCGAAAGCATACTCAAAGACAATGATGACTTATAAATATAATTAGAAGACTGGTAGTTACAAATATTAAAAATTATCATAAAGTAAACAGAAAACGTTTTTCCACTCACAAAATTAAAAGAAATTCATTACTTGCTTTCCAGACAAACTTTTTAACAAGCATCATATTCATGAAAATTTTAACAAAAAGAAAAAAAAAAAAAAAAAAGGAAGTCAGGATGCTACTAATTTTTTAAAACATAAATGTTCTGAATTTAATCTACTGTATGAAAAAAAAAACCCATTAGAATAACTGCAATATGAAATGTTTTGCAGCACAAAAACAAAATAAAAGCAACCAATAAGGAATATTTCAGATTTGCAGAAAAATATAAATAATATCAATTATCAAAAAATTAATTAATACTCTTACCAAAAGTGTTCAAAATTTCTGTTAGTAACGAGATTCCCAGTCCAGCTATGTGCAATTTCGTGAGCAATGGTTGGAACAAGAGATTTATCACCAGCCTAAACAAATCACCATAAGAATATGTTATAGAAAAGTTAATATAAAATACATTTCTTCATTTTTTTTCTATTTATTTTGAAGAAAATGGAACTTTCCAGCTCTTTTTGTTAATTTAATGAATATTTATTAATAAAATTTCATTACTTCATAAATGTTTACAGTATTATAAAGATAATGATTCACTATTCCACTATTAAAGAAAAAGGAGTTGAACAAATAATAAATGAACAGACATTTCAAAATTATATAGAAACCAATTCAGTTCATTATTATTTTATAGATTATTCATTCTTACAATATACTGTTGACATTAATAAATAATGTAAACAATACTGAAAAAAACAAGGTACATTTTTCCTTTTCTACACATCAATTATCAAATGTGAACTGTGGCCAATGTCAGAAAAATCATTTGGTTTTTAAATTATATTCAGGAGAAAATTCAGCATATGTTTAGCAGTATTTTAGATAAAGTATGGCCATCAATAATGCACCACTCTATCCTGCAAATTTAATATAATGTCTTTGTGATACAACTTTAACACACAACTATATGTAGAAAGCACATCTTAAAAACGTTTTCTACATAATATTTTTAAAGGTTAGAGAATCATTTCTAAAATTCAATCAGAGATAAACAAAATAAATATCATTTTGAGAAACATAGATATATTATTGTTGAATAATGCATCAAAATCTTAATTATGATTATTGACTTTCATGTTTTTAAATTACCATGTAATTAGATAAATGTTTATTCTAGTTACTTTGGACGAATAAGTGAATTTACCAGCAATGTTGGTGTAAGGAATGTTAAACAAGGATTCTCCATGCCACCAAAAGCAAAAGATGGAGGCAATACTAAAAGGTCATAAACTTCCCAAACATATTCTCCTAGAAGGTCTTCAGCACACTTCAACATCTGTTCCGTCTGTAAGGAAAATCACTATCTTAGACAGTTACTCATATAAGTCATAAATAGTAGTGAAGCTGGCAATGAAATTATACCTCGGAAAATTCTTCAGCAGATTTGTCAACATATTCCTTTTCAGACCATACATGAGTACGAGGTCCAATTTGCCTAAGAAAAATAAAATTTTAATAACATTTTTTAAAAGAAAGAGTAATATATAATATGATCATAAATGAAACAAACCTGCTTTCTAAAGCCCCAATAACAATAGCAAATAGATAACTTGGGATTGGTACCTAAAAACAAACTGAGTATCAATACAATTTTTTTAAAAAAAATTTGTAACATGCATTATAAAAAAATAACTCTAAATGAATTGCCAGGCTTCTGTAAGATTTAAGTAAATATGATTTGAACTTTTAGAGCAGCCATTTAACATTTTGATTTCTGTTATTTGTAACTTTCCTTCCTTTCAAAATTCATAGTCACAATAGTTTAATAGACCCTACTTGAAATGAGGTGTGAGCAACTATTTTTTCATTATTAAACAAAAAATACATCTATACAGTTAAAATTTGACTTTCCAGTTTTTTAAACACAACTTTTAAGTAATGCTTAACATTCCAATATATACAGCAATATTAATTTAAGCAGAGTAGTTTTGAGAGGATATATTTTAATATCATAGAATGCACAGGTAATTTTTAAATCACCCTGAAAAATGCAAAATTTTAACATCAAATAGGATATTTTGAGTGTTTTTGTAATTCATATAAGTACATGTCTAATTACCAATATATTCTATGAAGAATAACACAATGTAAAATAAATCACACAAAAATTACAATGAATAATACTCTCTAATACATGAAAATTTACATTTTTTGAATTCCACCACAATATTACAAATATCTTAACTTTGGCATCATTTTCATTTCCCAACTATAAATATGAATCCATTAAGAATGAATGTAATTTTTTTTATATTTATATATGAACCTCTTTCCATATAATAGGTATTCAAAGTGAATGTATTGTAATCATAAAAAACTTAAGCTTAAGATTTTGATTAATTTTTATATTTCTGATCTTTTCGAGTCCCTCTTACTGCCAATGATCTCTAATTTTGCAATTATGTTTATTTTTCAATACTAAACAAATTAGATATATAAAATATTGCATGTCATTCACTAAAATTGTAGGCATATATCACATTTTGAACAAAACACATTCACAAAAAGTATCTGTTCCTGAGTTACTAGTTCGAAATTTTCAATGTCATCACAAGCTAGACAGACTAGTTAATTAGTATATGTTTAGAATAATAGATATGTATTAAATTTTGGTCCAAATTTGTCAATAAACTGATAACTTATGAATCTCATTATTATATCCATGTGAACATAATAACTGAAATAACACAACTATTAGAAAAATAGAATTTGATATGTAGTCTATAACCAAAATAATAAATGTGTATCAAATTTGGATCCAAATAGTAGGTATCTGAAATGTATATTATTTCATTATACTGTAAGGTAATAAATGTGTTATATTGTGCAAGTTCATGAAAAAGTTGAGCGTAGAGTACTGTTCTTGTTACTCAAATAATATACAATATAAACATAATTAATCTAATTACAATGCAGTATCCCACATACTTTCTGCACAAACTTGTAGGTTTTCATCAAAGGATCATCTGCAATATCTTCACCATCACGCACAGCACTCATTAAAACAACTAATTCAAAAGGAGCAGTGATCTAAATAAATATAATGTATGAATAAATAACAGTATTGTACCGAACACAAAGCATGCACAAAAATACCAAAATAGAAACAAAAATATATAGTAAAGACATTTGAAATTGCTAGCTGTCAAGGAAAACAGAAAAAGTGTTATGATTCTATTTTATACATTTCAAAGCAGTTTTAAAGCTCTTTGAGGTTTAGGTTTTTTAGAATAAAATTAAGCTATATGCATTAAATAATTTTTTTTTATATTTTTAAACACAACCTTTAATATGTTTTAGTATATTTAACGATTTGCAGTAGAAAAATTACATTTGGGATAAAATTTCCACTTATTAAAAAGCAGGTATCATTTGTTAGTTGTTGAACTCTATTGTATCATAGTGAAATACTACAAAGAATTCCTTAGTATTAAAATCATTGTATTTTCTGCTATCATATTCTCTGTAGCGCATGAGCTTTGAACATTAAAGCAGTAATGTAAATTAATTTAGAAATGATTTATTATAATACAAGCTATAATAATCCAACTATTCACAGATGTTAAATTGCAATTTGGGGGGGGGATTCTTAAATGAAGAGTATCAAGGGCACCTATAATGCTTATCTTGCAGTTAATAGACAAAACCTACAATTTAAAATGGGTTTTAGGATTGCATTGCATGTTATTTTAAAATTAGCCACCACACAGCTAGTAGATACTAATTTTATACCAACTAGCACTAGGAGCTAACTTCATAAATAAATGCTCATTTTCATTGAAAAAAAAAAAAATGTTAAACCATACAAAATCTCAAACTTTAATACAAGGAACAGAGACAAATCAATTAACTTTTATCTACTTTTAAACAAATGAATTGGAAACAGTTTGCTTTAAAATAATTTAAACTTACATTTAACTTTTCCTGTTAAAATCTCAATCCCTAAAACTATGCAATTCTGATATGCATTGCAAATCTCTATTTGGCTCTTGCTATTTCAACTAGCTTGCTTATAGCCTTCTTCAATATAAAAATTGTCTTTTCACATTTCCATCTCTTTTGAATTAAATCATTTAATTCATCTGTAATATATCATAAATTAGCTTCTCTACTCCCTCCCCCCCAAAAAAAAATATTGGATAAACATTTTAATAATTTTTCAACAGTCTATTGATGTATCAAGATTTTTTTTTAATGGCCCTAAGTATGGAAAAATCAAATACTAGAATTTTTTTTTTTCAATTTTTACAATAAACATTATATATATATATATATATATATATATATATATATATATATATATATATATATATATATATATAAAGAGGGCACTCAAATACTACATATGTTGTAAGGGAGAAAGAAAATTACACATACAGTTGCTGTATAAGGGGCCTTCACTCCAGGAGTATCTTGGCAAGGAAAAACTGAGCGTGCATGGATAGCCTAAAAATACATTTGGGAAAGAAATTTTGAAAAAAAAAAAAAAAAAAAAATACAATTTCATGAAAATCATTTATTTAAGAACTTCACAACAATATTTAGAAAAACAAAGAATAATTCTATAGCTTAATTATACATTTTTTTTGTTATATAAGAAATAAATATGTATAATTATATACAAGTGATAAAATTTGAAATCTGAAAATATTACATTTAAGGAGCATAAAATATAAGTTTATACATGAAATACCACAATGCAAAACTGTTGGAATTAAGAGGATCATAACATATAAATTGATAATATTTCAATAAAGGAAGAATTTAGTAAAAAGAAAAAAAAAAAGAAAAAAACACTGATAAAAAAAGACAAAAAATTTAGAAAATTATTATCTGTAGAAGTTCAAATTATAATGTCCATGATATTAAAAATATGAGAACCACGAAAGATATTTATCCCATTATTATCTATGGAAAACTCAGAATGTTACTTTTTTTGAAGGAAAAGAATTTCAAATCATATATATTTTCTCCGAATTTTATTCAATTTGAAATGTTAGAGATTTTTACTACTGTAATATTTCATCAATTATCCTACCGAGAGGGAAAAAAAATCCCTTTTAAACAAATACTTAAAATTTGCAAATTAACATAAAACCGATGTAAAGTAAGGAAATAACTTCTTTTAAATGAGTCAAAATACCGGGTGGTTATAATTAAAGTTCCACTTTGAAATGGTCATAAAAAGAAAACTACTGGACCAAATGTTATGAAATTTGGAAACAGTTTAAATATGGTCATAAGAATTTCTTTTCTGCCAAAAAAAAAAAAAAAAAAAAGTTCACAAAATCCCTACCAGGGGGTAAATGGCACAGTATGCAATATTGTTAAACAAAATAGGACATGAAGACATTGGTTTAAAATGTGTTTAATCATTTCTGAAACATGTTACAAAAAAACCATGTTCAATGTATCATCCATTATTTTCTGAAAGCAAGTTAAATCGCATTACTGCATCCTCAACAGTAGCTTTTAGCATATCAGGAAGAATGTTACGGACAGGTAAACGAAGCACATCATTCATTGCTATTACATTCATTATAACATTTAACGAGAAAAGCATGGCATTGCATGGTTAGAGACACTGTCGATTCGTATCAATGAGAACTCTGATAAATAAGCTTACTTTTATCTGGAAAAATCAAATGACATGTAAAGTGCATCTGCATAAATTTTCAGCTTCTTCCTGTCGTAAGCCAATTACAAGCCATTGCAATTTTGCATAACTCCATGAACAGTTTTGTTTTGCATCATCAACAGTATTTTTTTAACATTATCTAAAATTAAACTATGAAAATTAGCTTACGTACAGATTTGTTAATCTGGAAAAAAAAGGGGGGAAAAGTACTTTTCAGTTGGTTCCATTTACTTTTTCATTTTTTTGTTCCATGCTCAAATGATAAATCACTATATATAATGAAATAAGCAATTTTTATTTCTATATTTGATATTCCTTAATTTAAGAAAAAACTAATTTTAAATGAAATTGGTAATTCCTTTGTGGAAAAATATTCCTTTAATGAAAATAAGTTTATTTTCAAAATTCTTTATTATTACTGGTTTGTTGTATCTTTGTCAAAATGACTTTTGAGCTTGCTTTCATTTATGGCAAAATGCCAATGTTGTTAAAATTTTCCACAAACATGATCACCTGTGGAATGAAATTTGCACTAAAATATTGAAACTCCTACCTCTCTCACAAACAAAAAATAAGATGGCAATATATATATATATATATATATATATATATATATATATATATATATATATATATATATATATATATATATATATATATATATATATATATTGCCATATATATATATATATATGTGTGTGTGTGTGTGTGTGTAAGCATATAATTCTTAAAAGCAGAAGGCAGGTTCGAAGACATTGAAGAGACTTTCGATTTCTTGATGTCATTTTATTTTATCCAGGAGAAGCATGCATTATGTACAAGCATAAGCGACGAACACCCAACATAGAACAACGACACAGAGCGAAAAGAGTAGAATGAAATCCAATTGAACATCTAATCCCTGATCTTATATAACACGAGATTTCTGCCACATGTCGATTCAATACATGTGTTGACCTTGACAAGGGCAACGGAGGGATTATTTTCACTTGGACTGTGGAACTGCTGGAGCATCATTTTTACAAAGCTTCAGTTGAATTAATTAAACAGAAAAAGTGGAATGGGATCAGGAAACAAGAGAACACTTTAGAATGACCGAATTAGGCAAAAATGTAGGAAATTAATTTGGATTAAATTATATATTATATATATATATAAAGACTAGCATAGATACAGCAGATTGTACAAGCATCAAATAGGACTATCAAAGTTAAAACTATTGTTAAGGTGTTTTACATTATAATAGCTTGATTGGGAAAATTTTATCTGCTTGACATTATTTTTACCCTAATGGCATAAAATTTGATCAAAGATTCTTTAAAAAAATTCTTTCATGGTTTACATACATTTTGAATATTGGGTAAAATTTTAAAAAGGGGGGGGGGGATACAATTTTTGTTTATACATGAATTGGCTGATATTTTGTATCATAGGATAGTTATACTGCTTACAAAGAGAAGCACTGAGGAGAGTGAAATCATACTTGGCACATGCTAAACATGTAAGGATGTTTTTTGCCAGCTGTTTGTTCAGGTTCCAACCATTGAAGACCAGATGCGTTAGGTGAAGTTTCAAATTCGACTCTTATGATCATCCTAAATAGTTATTATAAAATAAAATAATATTGTACATTTATATTATTGCAAATAACATTAAATATTAATAAATAAATATAAGAAAATGCTACAAAACATGTTAAAAATTTTTAATACCAAATATAATATAAACATAACAAATTGGAAATTCAGGTGATAATATATGAATTTATATGCCCATTCCATATTAATGCTATAATAAACTAATGATTTTGAAGCTTTATACTTTTCTAATAAATTATATTAAATTTAAGAATTCACAACTCATACTTGGAGCAGTGCATGGTATGAAATTTTTCATTTAAAGAACACAAATTCAAATTAAAAAAAAATGTATTTATTGAGAAAAAAAAAGGATCTTTGCACGTAAAGATTTTTCAATCTATTGCTTATTAATTTCTAAAAAGATTGCCGAAGAAAACATTGAGGAAAATATATTTCATACATATAAAAAATCTAAAATTAAGAAGTTTATTGGCAAATGTTTTTATAAAAATCATAAAAAAAAAAGAAAGAAAAATGAGCAACTTTTTAGCATAATCTTAACATGAAATTAATTTATAAAGTATATATTCAAAATTTTATTGCTTACTTTTTTGCACCCCTCTTTGGTAGTTTTATTTCTAACTTAGATCCAAAATCATCTACTGGATCACATAAGGTAAAAGCTATTTTATTCAGGTTGTTTTTGTTCCGGACATTGTGTATGGTAAGGTCTCTAGTGTCTAAAAACTGAAAAAAAAAAAAAAAGTTTTTAATGTAAATATTTCTTTCAAATTAGGCTAAGAGAAAAGTTTTAGATTACAAAAATCATTATTTGAACAATCTTAAATAAAATAACAAATAAAAATACTTCAAATCTTGATAAACACAAAAAATATCACAGACAGATGAAAAATATTAATACAGAAGCCATATGATATAATAAATTCAAAAGTTTCTTAAATTATACAGCATCTATATGTGTATTTGCCTTCCAAATTCTAATTTTAGTAATCTATAGACATAAATATTTGAAATTTAAGTAACTTTTTAATAAATTTATTTCACTTTTGATTAACAGCCTGTCCTGAAGCTAAGCAAATGTTATTATTGGATAAATTTCGTAATTTTAAACTATAGTTCAGACATCAGAAGCAACACCTGAATCGGTATCTACTTGCTCAAATTCCTATACTACTCCAAGGGAGAGGAATCTGAGAATGTTTTTAATATGCACAAGATCTGTTTTACATAGCAAAATTTTGGAACTGTATCCTGAATTTATTACTCTCCAGGTCAAAACCCCACAACAAGGCCACCAAAACCCACTTACTAAATAGGAGTAATTGTATACATTTCAAGATAATATTTGTGACACTCCATATTTGTAATAAGAGTGGTTAAAATGCGTACAAGTATAATAATTCTATGCCATAAGGTTTGCAAAATATTTCTTTTTCGCAATTTAAAAATATTTTTATAGTCTAACACTTATATACTTTATCAATTTACAATTCACATCAACGTTTATACTTGATAATAATTGTTGCCCTGCTAATGGAGTTACAAAATAAATAATATTTTTTTAGCCATTATCATGGTATTCTAATTTTTCATTTTTTTTTCAGTAATCAAACCATAACAATTTAGAACCCGAATAGTGAATTAGGGAATATACTTAAATATTTTGCAGGTTTTGCATAATAATACAAAAATTGAATTATTGAGATGGACTCATTGAAAACTAATTAAGATACATGAATAATTAAGATAGCTGAAACTTATTAAATTTTGATTTTATAATGCAAAAATTAAGCATTAAAGCATATTTCCTTCCTGCTAATTTGTCTTTTAAACAGTTTGTACATTACTTACCAAATCGGATTTTAAATTTTTTCTTTCCACTGATAAATCCACATAGCCATTTAAAATGTGTTTGGAGAAATCAACTTCTAAATGCAAATCTATATCAGTTACTATTACACTTTCAGGATTTGAAAATGAATTAGGGTCATTTTCACTTAATCTTTCTGCCATAGTTTAATCTGAAAATTTGCTTTAAAGAATATGGTATAAGGTTGTAATAAAATAAAGTTTTATTTTAATGTTTACTTTAAATAATTTTCTATGCAAATAAACTTCAATAAATCAATTTCTTTAATATTTATTTGAAAAATGGATGTAGTCTAAGAATAAAATACGTTGTAATTAGAGAGTCTAGTTTTTATAAAAAAAGTGTTCGATATGAAAAACACTTCAGAACAGTTTTTAAATTTTAAAAAGATAAGACCCTTTTTCAGATATCGTAACACATCATAGCAAAACAAAAACACCGCGTTGCTTTTGTAATTTCTCCAGCTTTTTCACCACTCTTCAGAAATCAATTTAAAAATTGGCTTCGTAGTTAGCACGGAATGAGTTTCTATAATTCATAAATATTCTTATGAAACATAAAAGCGATAAATAACTATTTATTTTAAAGACTTTAGTCGATTGTTTGTATAAAAATGCATAAATATTTAATCTAAAACCTCATTTCAAATGTTATGCTTTACATAATTTTTATAGAAAAAAGAGAACATCTCAACTTAATCTTATATTTATCGACCAATCATTGCGCCCCACGTTTATCGCTAATCACACGTCAGTTTACTAGTTTTAAAGGTATCTCTTAAGAGAAAGTTGACAGCAAAACACCGGTTACTGTGCGGCGAGTTAAACGTTGTGTTGTCGCCTTTTTTTCAAGATGAGGTGGCTTTATTTATTAATTTTGGGAGTTATTTTACTCTCTGGTGTAAGTTATGCAGAAGAAACTGATGAACCTGTAGTGGAACAAGACATTGGTAGCAGCCGAGAAGGTTCAAGAACCGATGATGAAGTTGTCCAACGAGAAGAGGAGGCCATCAAATTAGACGGACTTAATGTTGCCCAATTAAAAGAACTACGGGAAAAGGCCGAAAAATTTACCTTTCAAGCCGAGGTAAATCGAATGATGAAGCTTATTATTAACTCTTTGTATCGTAACAAAGAAATTTTCCTCAGAGAACTTATTTCGAATGCATCGGACGCACTGGATAAGATCAGAGTTCTTTCTTTGACCGATAGAGCTGCTTTGTCTGCTACCGATGAACTTTCTATAAGAATCAAAAGTGACAAAGAAAATAATGTGCTTCATGTGACTGATACCGGTATTGGTATGACTAAAGCTGAATTAATCCAGAACTTGGGAACTATAGCAAAATCTGGTACTTCCGACTTTTTGCAGAAAGTCTCAGAATCTAGTAGTGCTACAGAATTGAGTGATATGATTGGCCAATTTGGTGTAGGTTTCTACTCCTCTTTCTTAGTTGCTGACAGAGTTGTTGTTACTAGTAAGCATAATGAAGATAAACAACATATCTGGGAGTCTGATGCCAATTCTTTTAATATAGCTGAGGATCCTCGTGGTGATACTCTTCTTCGAGGAACGACGGTAAGCTTGCATCTGAAGGAGGAAGCTCGTGATTTCTTGGAAGAGGATACTTTACGTAATCTGATTAAAAAGTACAGTCAGTTCATTAACTTTCCTATTTATTTGTGGACCACCAAAACTGAAACCGTTGAAGAACCCATTGAAGAAGAAAAAGATGAGACGACTGAAACTCCTATTGATGAGGAAGAAGATGCTAAAATTGAAGAAGAAAAAGAAGATAAACCAAAAACTAAGAAGGTGGAGAAGACGGTTTCTGACTGGGAATTAATAAATATTTCAAAGCCAATCTGGACCAGGAAGCCTGCAGAAATTAAAGATGAAGAATACAATGAATTTTACAAGTCCATAACTAAAGATACGATGGATCCTTTGGCTAAAACTCATTTTATTGCTGAAGGTGAAGTTACATTCAAATCGTTATTATTCATTCCAAGTGTTCAGCCATCTGAATCTTTTAACAGATATGGATCAAAAGTAGATCATATCAAATTGTATGTTCGAAGAGTATTCATCACTGATGATTTCCAAGATATGATGCCGAATTACTTGGGTTTTGTAAAAGGAGTAGTTGATTCTGATGATTTGCCTTTGAATGTATCTCGAGAAACCTTGCAACAGCATAAACTACTGAAAGTTATCAAAAAGAAGCTTGTACGAAAGACCTTGGATATGATTAAGAAGATACCCAAAGAAGATTATGAAAAATTCTGGAAAGAATACAGTACAAACATTAAACTAGGCGTCATTGAAGATCCCAGCAACCGAACAAGGCTGGCTAAGCTTGTTAGATTCTTGTCTTCTCACGATACCAAAAACTACACCTCTTTGTCCGAGTATGTAGAAAGAATGAAAGAAAAACAAGAGCATATTTATTATATGGCAGGTGCCTCTTTGGAAGAAGTTGAGAAATCGCCATTTGTGGAGAGATTGATAAGAAAAGGCTATGAAGTTCTTTATCTTACTGAAGCAGTTGATGAATATGCTGTTTCTGCACTTCCTGAATTCGAAGGAAAGAAATTCCAAAATGTTGCAAAAGATGGACTGAGATTAGATGAGGGTGAAAAAGCTAAAGAAATTCAAGAAGCTTTGAATAAAGAATTTGAGCCTCTTGCAAAATGGTTGGAAGAAGATGTTCTTAAAGATAAGATTTCCAAAGCTACAGTATCTCAACGTCTGCATTCATCACCATGTGCATTGGTTGCCAGTCAGTTTGGATGGACTGGTAATATGGAAAGATTAGCTCGTAGTAATGCGCATAGCAAAATTCAAGATACTACTCGGGAATACTATCTAAGCCAAAAGAAGACTCTCGAAATTAATCCCAGACATCCATTGATGAAAGAACTTTTGCACAGGATTCAATCTGATAAATCGGATGAAACGGCAAAGAACATGGCTAATATTATGTATGAAACTGCTACGTTAAGATCTGGCTTTATGTTATCCGACACTTCAAGTTTTGCACAGAGAGTTGAAATACTTCTTCGTAAAACCTTGGGTGTCCCAGAAAATGCCCAGGTTGATGAAGAACCAGAGATTTCGGAAGAAGTGGAAGAGGAAGAACAAAAGGCTGAAGATGAGGAGGAAGATGAAGATGAACTGGATAAAACAGAAGAACATGATGAGCTATGAAATGTGATTTAAATAATTCATCTACCTTTCTAAACAATGACTTTCAGTGACATTTCATCATCTGTTTCATCAATCATACTTCATAGTTATTTATATTTGACTGTGTAGTTAAAAAGTACTTCCATTACACTTGTATGTGTTCTCTGGAATGTAGTCAGGTTTTTGGACAGTAACTGCATTGTGCACCAATAATAGTAACATGTCTTGCCGTGCAAGTCTTTTTTGTTATATTTTTTACAAAAATAAAGACTGTATACTTATTTTGTTGTCTTTAAAGGATTTGTGTTTTACTTTTTCATGTAATGTTTAAGGATTTGTATATTAAGTGTTAAAATTAATCATATTTAAATTTTATTTAAAAGTTATCAATTAAGGTTTACTTAACTAAGTGTAATTAAATTTTGATAAAGTATTCTTAAAGATTCTAAGTATTTTAAATATTAATGAGAATACATAATTATAAATTTTGACTAAATTATTTGAAATCTTAATATACTTGAAAATAGTATACTTGAAATCTTAATATGATAAAGATTGATAAATATTAAAAGAAAGCTTTAAATTTTAAAGCATCTTATTTTTATAAAATATGTACTATCTTTTTGCTTCTTAAAACAATCCTTAACTTTGAAATACATTTCTACATTGGCTTCATTTTTTTCACACTTATTCTGTTGGTAGATTCTGTATATTTGTATAACCTGGAAACCATTATAGTTAGTTTTAATTGCTTTCCAGCTTTTTTAAAAATATTTTTTTTACTATACAAACTTGAATAAGTTTTTAATATATTTTACTGAAATAGTTTTAAATTAATTATTTAAATTATCTGATTTCTGGCAAGCTGAAAATATAAATTATTACACAAAATGAATTGGTAAAAGAAATCTTATACAAAAAAAAAAAAAAAATGTCCGGTTTAAATATTTTTGCATAAAATGAATAAGGATGTCGTTAATGTATTCCATTTTGTGAAATTTATGATCTGGAACCTTGTATTCAAATACAAAAGTGTTGAGGGGGAATGACCTTCTGAAAAATATTTACTTTTTATTTTAGCTATGTATCATTCTTATTTAATTACAACAATTATATATTTAACAAAATTATAAAGCATATATTTAAGGTGTAACATATAAATAAATAAATTACAATGAACTATTTTATCCACAATGTGAAGTAAAGGGGATTTCAGATAGGTTAAGAGACATCACAGTTTTGCTTTTTACATTTATTTTCTTTCACTTTGCCACCTGCTTTCTATTTTGTATTTATTCTGTTCCTAGCAAAGGCAGGACATTTCTAATTGGTAGAAATTCTCTTGCTATCTCATGCTGGAAGTGTTATATCATAATGGAGATTTTCTTTATTTTTAAATGTATTAAATACCATTTTCATGTGAAATGCATTCCTCTAGAAAATGTAAAAGTCACAGCAATTATCTGAATCATTCATATACATCAAGGTTATTATCGTATAAAATAGATAGGATAAAAATTAGGATTTTTATAAATGATTTTGAAGTATCTTTTTACATTACTTTTTAAGTTTATTCTTCGCACGAGATGGGAAGGGGTACTGAGGTGTAATAATTATTTTGTCAATTTGTTCATCAAAAAAGATTATTCAGCTATATAGAAAAATGAGAACAAATAATAATAAAACATAAATGAATTAACAAATTTAATGATAAAATCTTTTCACCGTTACATTTTCTCATGAAATGTATAATTTAACTTAATTTCAGAAGTTAAGCAGTTATTAAAATAGTTCATTTCTACATAAAACATGTCAGATGATGTATCTAATCTAGAAATAAAAATATATTCTTTAATGAAAAAGACAGAAAAAAAAATCTGTTGTCTGGAAATAATAAAAATACTATTGCTTTTTTGAAATTAGAGTATAAAATGCAATTTCTGATTAGAATAGTGTCTGGTATATAATACTTTTAACTCCAGAAAAATATATAATTTCATAAAGTACTGAACAGCTTTCATTACATTAAAGAAATATATTTCGATGAATTATATTAATTTTTTTAATTAGGAATATTTTGATAACAAAACTAATATTATAATTTTAAAAAAACATTAACAATGTGAACATTTCTATGGAATAATTCTTCCAGAAATGTATAAAAATGCCAAAATAAAAGATGGCTCTATTTTGTTCGTTCATGCTATTCTAAAATGTATATCTAGCTTGATAGCTTAAGTCTAGTAACCTTCTCTATTGAAAGTTATAGACTGACACATGCTTCAATAGAAGTTAAATTTCCAATCTTTTTAAATTGCAATAGTCAAAATTGCCATTTTAATTCATGTTAAACTCTATTTTATATTACAATAAATAAATATTGTACATAAAATATATTGTTATATTTTGAGATGCAATCAGGCTACTACATAGCAATTACATTAGCAATATTTTTTAAATCCCTTCTAATGTGCATGCTGATTGTTACATTACATGCATTTATAAAACATGTAAAAATATGAAAAATGTTATTTTTTCGAAAGAATTTGTAACATCTTTTCTATTTGATTATTAGTCAATTCTGTTTGAAATAAAATTCAAGAACTTTGAACTCATATGAATTCATTTAACAATTAGGATAAAATTTATATTTCCATAAATAATAATTTCATGTTTGCCAAAAAATTTAATTCAAGTAATTTGTTAGTAATAAAAAATTGTACCATTGATGTATTTATAAAATAAAAATCACAACATTTATGAAAATGAATTTTTGAAGCAAGTAAAAATATCCAGTGTATGTAAAAAGCAAATTTATATAAAAAAAATTATAACAAAATTGGGTGAATATAATTTATAAGTTTAAATAGTAAAAGGAAGGTCTTTCTGAAAATGAATTTTTATGCAAATATAAATATATATGTAAATATAAATTTATATGTAAATTTATATTCAAAATTCAAAACATATAATATTTTAAACTGAAAATACTGTATTGAAATTAATGTCAGATTAACACTATTTATCATAAGGGTTTTTTTTCCCCCTCTAAAGATGATTTCTAATCACAACAACTTTTTTTCTTTGCGAGAAAATATTTTGTCTAAACTAAAAATGAGAGAATTTTCGATTGAAAAAATATCAGTAATTAAACTTAAAATATATTTTTCTGTTTTTTTTCTCTTTAATTAGTAAGTAATAATTTCTGTAATAAGTAATTTTTATACAAAGCACAATGATTAAATTCTTATTTTTGAAATACTTTTGTGAAAGTTTATACATGCCTTATACTAGAGTTATAAATCAGAAATTTATCTTTTCTCATTGTGGGAACTTGTAAATCTCCATTATACCTAGTGATGTCCTGAACTATGTTTTTTTCTCATCTACTTAGAATGCAATGCAGTTATCTGGATTTCATGCATTTTTGATGATGTACTAAAATATTTTTTTCCAAGTAGTTGCAAAATAATTATCACTTCTCTTTTTTTGAAAATAGCTGTGTATTGTATGGGGAAATATGGAAAAGAACTAGACTGGTTAGCACCCAGATGTCTAAATTTGTGAATACTGATTTATAAATTAAAAAATTTTAAATATTACAATTGGATTTTTATGATTTAAATTTATTATAGTTATATTACTCTAAAATTTTATAACAATTAGAACAGAAGTATATATATATATATATTAAAAAAGGCATTTAAATTATGTGGAATTTTATTTTTGTAACTTCATTGATCATTTATAGATCAGGAACAGTGCTGTATTTTAAAGATATTGATATAAAACAATTGCATTAGAAGAGAAATATGTTTTTAAATTTAATGTACTACACTACTGATATGTTTGGTAAGTTCTTAATGAAATTATTTTTTTGTCATTTTAATTTTGTAAAAAACACAAACATCATTCTTTGCTAATTTAATACTAATTAATACTCTCTGGAAGATTTTTTTTTTAATTCTAGATTTTTGAAAATAACATTTCAAAACTATCATTACTTTTTTAAAGTAATACCTGGCAGATATTACTTCAAGAATAAGATACATTAAAATGTATCTTATTACTTAACTTTTTGATGATATACAAATATTTTCTGCTATGTGATATTTAATTTATATTCGAATCTATATAAAATTTTATGAATTCTTAAAGTGTTTCAAGCCTAACTGATGAAAAGATGGATACTCCCATGGAATTTCGTTTAATTTGAATTCTTTTCAAGATTAAATTTCACTTCAATTGCTTTACCTCAAATTATCTATGGGCAGTATTAAAACATTCTATAAATATATTTGTACTATTTTTTTTAAACAAACGATAAAAATAATTACAACACGAAAGGTGAATTAATTTGACACTGGATATGTCAACGAAATTTCATGATGATGATTAATTTCTTATTAGCTCCGACTGGTTAAAAGTTTTTGAAAATTTGTTTTCCTATTATCATTTTATGCAAAATTAGTAGTAATATGTATGTAACATGCTACTTTTGTGATACGAGTGCAAGAAGTAAATTCCTAAATCCGTGCCCGACGGGTTTGTTTTACGGGCACCCGTAAAACAAGTACATTTTCACCCGTCCTCCTGAGACAGCTTTCTCCCAAGTGTATCTAATCTTTTTGAAAACTACAATCAAGTTAAATTTTTTCCTTCACGTTTCATTTAAATTGTGAATCAAAAATTATTAAAATTAGTTTTAACCATTATTTGAATTTGAATTTCAAAAATGCATCTCCAACTTTTCTGTAATGCTGTAATTAACCCTTTAAAATTTGGATTTTAATATTTGGCATCACTGGAAAGCGATTTGAGTAGTGTTTATTTTCATTTTCCGCCTTGAGTAGCTGTTATCTGTCAAAATTTGCTGAAGTCGCTTTTTTTTTTGAAAGAATTTGTTGTATTTCAAATTTTTAATACGGAATGCCAATTGTTCTCTTTTAACACATTAATTAGTTCTTCGAAATGTATTGGAAGAATTGCGCATTCTTAATTTTGTGTGGTTTTTGTTTCACTTTTGCTCGTTGTAGTTTTCCAAATGGTTCCTTTATTATTTATAGATCACCATCAGTTTTGTCACTGAATGGCATTTGGACTGCTGTAAACTCAAATGGAAGTATGTACTTAATGCTAAATTATTTTAAAACATATTTATTTATTATATTGAGCAAATAAATCAGTTTTAAATTTCATCTCAATGCGATCAAAAATATGGTTTTGCGTTCTCGTTCGGTGAAATATTTGACGTTAATTTATGAATATTGCATGCAAATTCTCATTGATTATTGTTAATCGTCTTAATTAGTTATACAGTTAAATAAACAAAAAAAAAATGCTTATTTTTCTATGTCATTTGCTTCGATAATATAATATGATGTTTTTCTAGGTATTATCGTCAAAGCAAAAGTGCCTGGTAGTATTTATACTGATTTACAAAGGAACAATATAATTCAAGAGCCTTACTTTGGTGAAAATGATCTTTTATATCGTTGGGTTGGACAAGACAATTGGATTTTCAAGAGGAAATTCATAGGTTCAGTTTAATTAATTTTTTACATTTTATTTCTTGCTCTGGCAATATTAATCTTTATTTAAGTGTCAATATTAATCTTTATTTAATAGAATATGCATTAATGTCCTATATACATTAATAGCTTTTTAAAAATGTCATATATTTAATTTTTTGTTGTAGAGGAAAAGAACTAAACTTTTTTTTAGAACGTCTTTTTAAAAAATTTCACATATATTAAATGATTTGTATTGCAAACAGGTTTATAAAAACATTGTTTAACTTATTGCAATACTAGAAATGATTTTTTATTTTTAGTACAAAAAAAAAAAAGGAAAATATTTAAATTCTGTATAATTAAATTCAACGTATTCTTGGTAAAATCGAATACATTTGAAACATTTAATAAACTTTGTATAAAAATCATTATAAAGTAATTTAAATTCAAGGGACTGAAGGTTAAATTTAAAAAATCTCATAAAGGTGGCTGATCCATCCAACCAATCTCAAAGTACATATCTCAGCATTCTGCAGAGTCTCAACTTCATCATCACAGTATCATAAAATATGTTATATAATATTCATAGTTTATTTATTTTCTTAATTCTTTTGTGATATGCAACTTATTTACTGATTAACTCTGATATATAACTTTATTATATACAACTTGTACAAATTAGTATGTGAGTACTTTGTCTGAATTTCATTAGGTGTATGCCATACATTCTATTCTAGTAGCAGTTAATTCACATTACAGGTTCCCAATAATCTTTAGTCTATAAGAATTTAACAGCTGAAGATCATTACCTGAACATCAATACATTGGTAATTAACTTTGATTTGTAGCCCATTCTATTTCTTTCATTATGCAAGTGAAAAAAAGATGTGGTTTTGCTATTTAATCCTTTAGAACAGTGGTTTTGAACTAGAAGCATGGGTTTGACCATATATCTGGAAGTATTTGATTGATCAGATGTGTAATTGTTTTATCTAGGGAAACACAAAAAATAAAGGATTATAAAGGGAAAAAAAAATCTTTTAGAATTTTGCTTCCCAAACTTGTGAAAAAGGAAAATTATGCTTGTCTGAAATCTTTCTGTGTAGCAGTGAAAAAAAGAATTAAAAATTTAATTTTATACCCATAAAATATTTATATATTTTTTAACATAATCCTAGTGGATAAAAATGCTCATCTAATAATGCATATATATGGATAATAATTATTGTAATTCTGATTCCAATATTTGTCTTAATATGAACTTAATTTTATATAACTGAAGTTCAAGAAACAAGCACAATGATTTATTTATTGAAATTAGACTCTATTTATATGGTTGATTATCACAGTGATTAATTATTAACCTTCATTATCTTTTAATGCAATATTAAGGAATTAATAGTTTTACTTGGTAAAAATTATAATAAAAATCAAGAGCCTTACTTGGTGAAAATTATAATAAATACCATAAAAGCTTTTATGGATTATAAGCAGTTATTTAGTAGTTATAAGTCACAAGCCCTTAGTAAATGTCCCTACATGTAGAAGCTTCTTTACATATAGGGCTGATTAGATGTATATGGTCCTAGAGGGGACTGGGAAATAAAAATACTAATTGAGTGATAAAATAGAAAATAAAAACTTGTGAACCATTGGTGTGTATATATATTTATAATTACTATTTGAATCATTCATTTTTGTGTATCAGCAGGCTTATTGGTTCCATAGATCATTATATTTATTAATAATTGTTTAATAACTTCTTATTTGTAAAATGTAAATTTTACTTATTTTGTAGAAAAATTAGCAACTATTTTTTTATATTGGAATTTTACATACAGCATCTTCAAGAAATCTAAATTTAGAATGGGAGCTGTGAATAAAAAAAGTTAAGGAAGTCTTGTTTTAGAGGATTAAGGATCCTTCAAAGTAGTTATAGCTACTTTGTTATAGCTTTTATGTTATAGTAGTTATGTTATAGTAGTTATAGCTTTTATGTTATTGTATAAACTAAACTTTAAAAAACGGATAAAATTCAATAGTTTAGTTAAGTAAGACATGTGCATTTTTTTTAGCTAATATAAAATATGGTATAATATATTTAAAATAATAAGTATTGATTTTAATTTTATAATTTGCAAAATTAGCTGTAATCTAAAATGTTAAGTTACATGATTAAAAAAAAAAAAAAATCCCTATAGAAAGATTGAAAAAAAAATGTAATATATTATTTATTGCTTAAGAAGTAAGAGAAAATTATAAAAATTTAAAAATTTGAAAGCATTTTGATTAACTTATCTATATTTCCTTACGATTGTAATTTTGTAAAGCATTAGCATTAATTTCAATTACATTAGAATTTCTTTTCAATAACTGCATATCTAAATTTCACTTTTACATTTTAGTCAGTTTCAAAACATTTTCTTTTTTACTTTTCAGCATCATTCTTAATTAGTTTTATTTGATAGACAACAAGTAAATGCATTCAGATCCGATATATTCAGTATTTAACTATGTAGTTGAATATTTTATATAAAAATATAACATATGTTGAATTTATATTATTTGGTTCAGTACAAATTTTTTACTTTTCAGTGATTGCCATATTAATTGCTAACTTTGCTATTTTATATTTCCTGTTATTTTGTTAATTGCTTTTCATTTTTTTAAACAGCTTTTTTTAAACTTTTTTTTTTTTTTTTTTTTTTTTTTTATAATTGAGCATTTTTTATAATTGACTTATTTTGATTTCAGCTGAATGTCATCTTTTGCAAAAGACAAGAATTGTTCTTATAGCTCATGGACTTGATACTGTTAGCAAAATACATTTAAATGGCAAATTAATTGGAGTTTCTGATAATATGTTTGTTCGCTACTTATTTGACATAAAACCTGTTTTAAAGGTAAGAAATCCTTTATAACATATTATAAAATGAGAATATTCTTTCTTTATAGTGCTGTTTAATAACTTTATATTCTTTTTAATTCTTTGAAATTATCATATAAAAATGTCACTTTTAGTTTTAAATTATTAAAATTTTGTAGCATGTAAAACATTTCTGAGTTTGTATGAAATATTAAACAAATTCTATGTAAATTTTGAAATATATAATTTTTGATGAATGTTTTTTGAATTATGCTGAGAATTTGTATAAAATTAGCTGCATGTAATACTTTGTATTAAGTTTTGGTATTTGTAAAAATTAATTTTATCATAAAAAAATAACAGATTAAGAATCAGTTGTTAATTAACTCTTAATTTATAAATTGCCTAGTATGAAATTAAAGATTAGTTAATGGTTATGAATTAATTGTTAAGATTAGTTCAAAGATGCTTAAACTTTTTATGTTATTTTATTAATTTAAATTTGCCACGTGGTGTTTAAATTCTTAATGATCTTGTTCACATTTTTTAGGCTAACAACAGCATTAGAGTGTCATTTAGATCTGCTGTAGAATATTCCAAAGAAAAACATGAAATTCAAGTTCTCAAATATGTCATTCCACCAGTCTGCCCACCTCCTGTACAAAACGGAGAATGCCATGTGAATTACATACGTAAAATGCAAAGTTCTTTCAGTTGGGATTGGGGGCCTGCTTTCCCTACACAAGGAATATGGTAATTACTCCCCAGTTTAAATATTTTTTTTCTTCTTTTTTTCATGTGGCATTCACTATAATAAATTTTGATTATTATCTAAATAGTAGTGTATAGCACTGATTTCAGTTTGTTGAAATTTCTTCATTTAGTGGAACACAAAAAATTTTAATGCTTCCTGCTTAAATTATCTATTTTTTTTATTTTGAACATTTTTTAATAATGATTACAAAGAATTATTTCAAAATACAATTAAAAATAATTATATGTTTTTTTTTCTCTTTTATTATTTCCTATGGTAAAACTAACATCAAATACAGCAGTTTCATAGAAATCTGACAGTTATCAATGAATCAAATTTTTTCAGCCCAAAGCATATCCAGATTAATAAACAATAGAAGGTACATATAGAGCTATAGAAGTGTACATATAGAGCTATAGAAGTGTACATATAGAGTGTGCCTTAAATTCAGGTGAACTTCAAAAAATCATAATAAAAAAAGTAATGCTCAAAAAAATTTGTGGTTTGAGGGGATATGTTGAAAGATCCTTTGGATTTTTTTTCTCATTCAAAAAATTATTTAAGAAATGACCGACAGATGTAGGTTACATATCAAACTGAGATGGTTTGTGCAAATCAGGAAAACAAAGTACATTAAGTTAATATAATGTATTTTATTTTAAAGCAAAAGGTGTTGAGTAGGATCACTACTGTAAGCTATTAAGCAAGTGAGACATGTAACTATGCCTATGAAGCTGAGTGTAGCATGTTGGCATCAATGCCTCCAACGACCCATTGAGTGGTGGAGAGCCAAAGTAGTTAGAGAGCCTCGATAGACACAAGACTTTAGATATCCCTATAAACAAAGGTCTGCTGGTGTAAGGTGTGGTGATTGTGAGGGTCACTTAATCATTCGGTCCTCGGTGAATGTGTCTATGAGGAACATCTTGATAGAACAAGGCATCCTATATGAAGTTGATGGTTAATGCCTTTACATGCTGCAAAGCAGATATAACGTGGTCTCGTAAAGCATAAGATACCATTCTGCAATGACAGAACAGGTTTTCCAATTGGATATAGGACAATGCACTTTAGAAGAGAAGTGACTCCAAATGAAGGACAAAGTCAAAATCACGCCAAACAGTCACACTTGGAGAATATAGTGGTTTGGTCGTATACTCATAAGGGTTTGATGTCACCCAGATATGACTGGTTTACGTATTGGCGTTACCATGCAATGAAAGGTGGGCATTATCTGTCCACATAATGTTTATCAACAATTGTGGACCACATTCCAAATGTGAAAGTGCTGTTGTTGCAAAGGCTTGTCTTTCAGCGGAATCTGCTGGCAATAATTGGGGAAGTTCCTGTATCTTATAGGGGTGCAGTTTCAAGATTCTGTGAAAAATGCGTTGGATCAACATTTCTGGAATCCCCGTTAAATCATGTTCCCATGGCCCAGGCATGCCATGTGTCTGGCACATTTCGCCTACTTTCCCCTCATTTTTGGTTATTCGGGAATCTTTGATGTCTGTTCATTTTACTGATGCTTTGTAAGAAGCTCCTTAAGAGCTAAGTAAGAGTGGTCCTGCATCGGTCAATGGCAGATTTACGACCATGTCTGTAAAGGCAACATGCCATGGGAATCGGGTTTTTCTTTCTCATCTTTACATGCATTGCTACTCCCCATTGATGTTTCTTATGTCAAATTTCTCATGTCACTTTGTATAACAGGGACATGGTTTGCACTGATGGAGTACCAAATTCAGTATACCGTTCTTTGAATTAAGGCTTTTATTCACCTTGATTCTTTTCATCATACAGAACTTTCGCAATGCATTAGTCATGGATTCTCCACCCTTATAGAAAAGTTTAACTATTAATGCTCGATTTGGTAATGATAGCATGCTTTTAGCATCAAATAACTGACCCATTTCCAACATTGTGTTTTCTAGCTATCCTGATTTGAATAAGTCATCTCAGTTTAACATGTGAGCACGATCTATCAGTCATTTTTTAAATAATTTTTAATGGGTGAAAAAAATCCATGGACTTTTTTGACATTTTCTCGCAAACCACAATTTTTTCGAGCATTTTTTAAAATTATGATTTTTTGAAGTTTGCATGAATTTATGGAGCACCTTGTATTTATATTTTTATGCACAATTCCATTTTGTAGGAAACCACTGGAAGTTGTAGGATTTGATACACTTTTAATAACAGACGTGACTGTTGTTCCTGATATAATCAGTAAGCATTTTCAAAAATAAAATAGCTTTTGTTAAAAAAGATTAATTTATTCATACTGCTATATTCTAAACATTTATTTTTAGATGGAAAACTGCAAAATATGACAATTACTACACATATGGAAACGGCTTCATTTGATTTGGTCAATGGTAATATGACGATTTCCTTGAATGATTCAGTCATTTTTCAGTCCAATATAAGTATCAAGCCAGATGAAAATTTGAGTGCCCAAAAGACTATCAAAATAATCTTTACAAAGGTCTGTTCATTTCATATAAGTTATTTTTATTGAAAAAAAATTAAGAAATAAACATATTAATATTTTTCTGTAGTTCTGATTATAGATTTGTTAAAGTTTTCTTGCTTTTATATATATCTTTGTATATATTTTCTTTAATTATAGGTTTCTCTTGAAATATATTCAATTTTTTAGAAATTATTTTATTATTTGAATAATAAGCCACCCTAGCATATTATTTCATATTTTTGTTAATTTTAAAAAAAAAATTTCCACATTTTATTTTTATTATTTTTAAATTTTTGAAAATTCATATCTAATTCAATGGTGATTATTTTAAAAATAGAATTATGACATTAAACTTTGGTGGCCAAATGGATTGGGAAGTCAGCCACTTTATACTCTGAAGATAATATTTTCAAATAATGAGGAATCTGTCTCAAAGTCTATTAAAATAGGTTTTAGAACAATAGAACTTATACAAGAACCTGTTGAAAATTCTACTGGTAAGTTTGTAAAGTTTTCATAACTCCCCCTTTCAATTAATTCATTTGTATGGAATTCAAAATGGAAATAATCAATTACATAAATCAAATATAATGTCAAGGAATTTTTTAAAGAATTTTGTTTGTTTGTTTTATGCATTAAACATTGTAAAAATGTTGTAGTATGTAATTATAGAATGTGTGAATTTTTTTATGGTTTAATTTTCCAATTAGTATTAAATTTGGTGAAAATACAGCATAGGTAAAAAAATAAATTTAGTTAGAAAATTTTAAATTTTTTAATAATTATTTATTTATTATATTTTTGTTCATTTTAATATTATTCACTTATTCCATGAGAATTTTCTAGTTAAAATAATTGTCATTTCATGAAAAAATGTTTTTAAAACAATTTTTATTTGTGCGTTTAAAAATAGAAAATTTTTTGTATTTTTTTTATAACTTTTTTAACCTTTTAATCAGATTGGCAGCAAAATTGGAAAATCAGGGAAATTTATTGATTTGAAAAATTTGGGAAATACATATATCTAAATATCAGGGGATATTGCATTTTGTGCCAAACATGAGCTTGATCAAGTATGAATTATTTCTTTACATTAAAAGCCTAATGTCAAAATGAGCATTGCAACAGCAACCTGGGGATATCTTTTTTTTAAAGGGTATTGCAATTATTTTTTTAAAAAAGTTCATTATGATGTTTAGAATAGCAGTAAGTTGATGAAAGTTGCTAATAACTACCATAAGGAAACTTTCGGAAAGATCAGTTTTAACTTTTCAAAGTACAGACAGGCTTTATAATTTTGCTTCGACCTGCTCTCGCAACCTTGTAATGACACCATATCATTGTTAAAAATGATAATAATACTTCCTTGTGGTAATAATTACATTGAAAGAGAATTTTTGATTAATAAAGATTGTCTATGGAAGGATATGAAAGAACAAACACTCTGTGTGAAACGAATTGTTTATGACATTCTAGCAAATGGGGGAATAGGTAATTTTGAAGTTTCTCACCAACTGATTTTAATACGAGAAATTCAGAAATCAAATATGAAGTGTATAAAGAGAAGAAACAAAAGGAAAGAAAGGAACTAAGTTAAACTCTGAAAAGAAAACATTAAGCAAAGTTCGAATCTAGAGAATTAAAAATAATAAATGAATTCTAGATGCAGTTCAAAAAGAGAATTAAGAAAGAAATTATAGGCTACAAAATTTTGCAGAAGAAGCTTTTAAAACCTGTTAATTCACTTGAAGCAGACCTTGTTGTTTTAAATCAAGTGTTTTCTGTGTATTTTAGTAATTGATATTTTTTTTATATAATGATGATACAATACACACCCAAGTATCCGGCTCGCCACTATCTGACCTAGTTCTCCTTTATCGTAATTAATGAAGAAGGAAACATCGCCAAGGCATTAGAAGCGCTCTGTTACGATCCTCTGTGTGCAAAATACAAGTTATGACCAGAAAAGAGTAGCATTCTGCTTTTTGTTCATTGTTTTGTTAGTATGTAATAGACCTCAATTATTGCCGCTGTCCCTGATTATAACTTCATAATATGTACAGTATTCGTAAATTGTTCCTGGCGTATGCTTAGTATTTTTTTAAATGTGCCACAGTGAAGATTACAGAATTTATGTTAAAATGTAAACATTTTATATCTTTTAACTTACTTTTTCTCTAATAAATTCTTGAAAAGGGCAATGCAGTATATAAATATATATGAACTACCAGTACAGAGTCTTTTATTTTAACTCAACTCGTTAACTTCTTTCATGCTTCTGCTTCTATGATTCACCGGGCTGTGGCCACATTCACATTCTATGTGTCTTGAGATTAATGAAGGGCTTAGTACTCAATAGGAATTGTGAAGATGCATATTATAACTATGAGTTATTATATAAAAACTTTGTCTTCTGGTATTGGTGGGCCAAGAAATGAATTCATAGAATTCTGATCTATCTGACTTTTTTGTTATCCGGCCTGTCCTTTCCTCACTTTTGGCTGGATACTCGGGAGTCTACCGTATTTAATTTTGAAATTAATGATTATTATTTGTATTTTTTTTTCATTTTAAGTATAATAGGCATGCAATTTTTATATGTTTCTGGAGTTATTATTTTTAAATTTATATTTTATGTCCAGTATTATTTGTAATAATAAATGGAATTAAAAATATTTATATTCATGTATAAAAGCATAAGTTTCTGACTGAAACAATTTCTTATGATTTGTTAAAGAAAAAAAAATTGAAGTACTAGTTCTAGTTACTAAAATATATTTAATTAGGTGTGTATAATTTTACTATTTTGATATTTATGGTACAGCATGTTATTCTGGTACTTATACAGAGAGCTTTAATTAGTTATTGAACTGTTTTAAAATTTTGAGCAAAAACCATTATAATCTTTACTGAACATAATATAACTTCTTATGCAGTTTTAGAAGCAACATATTTTGTTAAAATTTCCAGAGTTTTTTTTTCTTATAAGAAATGTAATATATTATTTTTTGAATGTTCATTCCATTTTTAAAATATTAAATTTCATAAAAAATATATAATTTTTTCATATTAAATAACTTGATTAAGTGTTTTTAATATTGTATATTGTAGAAATACAGCAATTCTTAGTAGGAGGAAACCCAATGGACTAATATAATTAATAGCCGTAAGTCAGGGAAATGTTGCAAGTTTAATTTGTGAAAAGTCAGGGAAAAAGTTTTTTGCGATTTCTGTACCCATCCTGTTAGTCTTTATTCTTGATTCTTTGACCCATTGATGTGATGCAGAAGTTTGGATAGATTCATAAGTTTGAACATATGTCATCTAACCATGTTCAAACCATGTTATGAGGTTCTTACCAAAATAACTTTTGCTTACTCCAAAATGAATTCTTAATATAAATAAGCTAAATTAAATTGATTTTTTTTTAAATTTATGAACAGATGACGTTAATGAACATCAATTACTTAAATTCAAAATGCTTATTATTAAATTCTAAAAATAATAAAATAATTGAATTATTTGGTATTTTTTATTCTTTAATATATTTTCAATACATTATCAAAATTATTATTAAATTTTGTTACGATTTTTTTTTTCAAATTCACTATTTTTTCCACTTTAATGAAATCATAATTTAACTAAAACTTATTGATACCAACCAAAAATATTGAAATATTGTATTGTCAGTAAGAGAGAAAAATGGAATGTGGTACCAAAAAAAGTGTACAAATTAATTTGATGGGCAATTTCTTATTGATAAATTATTGATCGTACTGATTTGTAGGTTTATGCTTGTGAAACCATAAGACAGAGAAAATTACTGTCTCATATATGATAAATTCAATTATTCATGTTCGTAAAATTATTTTCTAACTGCTTGAATTCAAGCTTCACCATAATTTTATTTTTCCCGCTTGTAGTTACAATATCACATAAATATACATGGCTAAAATAAATGTTCAACTAAATTTGGGGGAAAATTCTCTATTCAAGATATATAAGCTTGATATACTTTCAAGCAAGATATACTTTTTTTTAAAACAAGATATACTTTCTTTTCCAGCTTTTTTTTTTTTTTTTTTTTTATAAAGCGTGTCACTAATACTAGAAATGAATTTGACAAAAAATTTTTCAAAGCTGATAAAAATTTGAACTTTTTCCTTAATAATGAAGATGAAGAATAAAAATGTCATTGAAGGAACTCGCTTGGACATTTATTAGAAAATGTTTTTCAAAAATATATTTTATTAAAATAAACCATTAAAGTCAAGATAATTTCATTGACTATATTTGCTTAGAAATTTAAAAATTTGAAAAAAAAAAAAAAAGGCAAGTTATTATAGCCTCATCAATTTTCTGTCTGTCCCTTTTCTAGATCATTACCCATAATTTAAAAAGATATCTTATATATTAATTGAATTTGGATATAGATTTGATTAATTATTATATATATCTTTACTTTACAGGCTTAAGTTTTTATTTTAAAGTGAATGGTGTGCCATTCTTTGCCAAAGGATCTAACTGGATTCCTGCTGATAGTTTCCAGGAAAGAGTCACTCCTCAATACATTGAAAATCTTTTGCAATCTGCTAAAGAAGCCAACATGAATATGCTTCGGGTTTGGGGAGGTGGAATTTATGAAACGGATGAATTTTATGAAACAGCAGACAGATTAGGATTGTTAATTTGGCAAGATTTGATGTTTGCTTGTGCATTATATCCAACCTATCAAGATTTTCTTAGCAGTATTAGTACTGAAGTGACTCAACAGGTAATCATTTTATAGTGTTTGATTTTTTTCCCCATTAAAAGTACTCTTGGAGTATTAGAAAATCAAAGCGATATATTTCTGAATGTTAAAATTGAATAAATTTGCTTATTATTATGTAACTATTTTCTGAATTTTAATACTGATTCATTTTATCATTGAGCAGTTATTTCTTACATAGTTATTATAATTTTGTTTTTAATCTGAAATACAGGATTAATGAATTATAATATAAATGAATTTATCATCATCTTAGTTCGAAAATTCTTTACTAGTCAGAAATCATATCTCATTTTTTTTAATTCTGAAAATCATGTTTAATAATCAGAAGCAGGTATCACACATATATCAGAAAAAATACAATTCCTGTATAATCTTAAGAATACTGATAATTAGTACCTTACTGAAGATGAAGCAAATAATAGAATATCATTTTCATATGGCATCATTAATTTAATTCATCTTTTAATATAAATTCTTGTAGGTTTGTGCAATATTTCAGTCTAGCAATGAATTTATTTTCCTTTCCTACATTTTAAAATGAATTATTAATAATGGTTTAGTCTTTGATTTGTTTATGTTAAGTCTTTTTATTATTTAATTTTGTGTCATATGATCAGACATGACACAGTGCTACGCATTTCATTATTTTCAAAATCAATTTTTATATTCTTAAGATTTATCAATTTTGTTTTATGTAACAATTCTACATTAATTTTAATATCTCAAACATTTTTTGATATAGTGCTATTCATTTAATTGTTCTGTTGATTCTATTTATTTTACTTCTGTGTGTTTATGTAATATTATTTCATAAAGTTCAGCTTTTTTGTTCTCAGCCTACTGCTTAAGTCTATATGTTTTAATTAAATTATTTTAATAAGATTATTTTGTGTCAGAATTAAATTTTTATTTATATTTTAACCCTTATGTTCATTTTATATAGTATACCATACATACAACTTTATAAAAATATACTACCACTATAAAATAATTTTTTATAAAATATACTACCATTATAAAATAATTTTTATAAAGTTGTATGTATGGTATACTATACAAAATGAGATGCTATACAAAACGAGGTATACTATATAAAATGTATAGCTACCTATATATATATATATATATTGCTTTTTTTCAAAAAAGGATACTTGCCGCGATAAGGGTTAAAGCAGCATGCATTATTCTTCTCCTCAAAACTTGTTTATATTTTGGTTCTAATGGTAATTGGTATTTCACTAGATATATGCTAAATACAAATAACCAAGGTACTTTTATAATACATTTGGAATTTTAAAAATATATATATTATTTTGCTTGCAGATTAATGACTTTTGCCTTAATAACAAATAAAATTAAGAAATACTGTTTTGTTTCAAAACATTTTTTCAAATTCAATAATTTAGTTTTTTTTTTTACATTTTGAAGAATATATTTTTCATTGTATTCTGCTATAAATATTTTCAAGAAAATAATGCTAAGTTAAGAACTTCTTTTCCTTGATATTCTTCATAGTTGGAAGCTGTTCTTTTTTTAATATTTTACATCTCTGCAATACATGTTATTTTTTTTTATTGCATAAATGTTTTTTTTTAATAGCTCTTTATGTGAACTTTTCATATCTTTAAATATTTCTAGGTTAGGCGTCTTCAACATCACCCAAGTTTGTTGCTTTGGGCTGGAAACAATGAAAATGAACAAGCAATATCTGGTTATTGGTGGTAAATAAAGGACTTTTAGTCATTTATAGTTTTTTTGTTGATATATATATATATATATATATATATAATAAAGGCGGAAAATAAATATTTTGCTAAATATGTTACCTTTATAATAATTTTTTTTTAAAAAAAAGTTTCATTGAAAAAAAAGAGAAAAAATTTACTTATAAGAAAATAAATACCTTTTAAATTTTAGAGCAAATAAATAGTTTTATATTTTAAGTTTTAAAAACATAAATGAGCATACAAAAATATAGTTTATTTATATTTTTGTATGTTCATTTATGTTTTTTATTTTTCCATGAACTATTGTTTGTTTAAATTCCATAATCTTCATTTTTCTGTTAATAACTTTTAATAAAGTTGTTGAATATGACAATTTTAGGCCATCTGTTTCGCAATACTTGGAACAATACAAAGCTGATTATGTCAAACTGTACATTGATACTATCATGCTACTTGTAACTAATGAAGATCCTACTCGAACGTTTTTGCCTTCAAGCCCATCTAATGGACCTGAAACTGTTAGAGAAGGGTGGATTTCAAGTAATCCTCAAGATAATCTATATGGTGATGGTAAGTTGCTTTTGTTGATAATTTTTTCTGAATTTCTGAATATTTCCCTTTTAGCAGACTTTTATTTAATACTTATTCTTACAGATATTTATTAGCTTATCTATATGTAAAATCAGTAGTTCAAGTAAATTAACAATATTGTTGATAAATAAATTAATTTAAATGAAATATTTCATGTTTTTTAGCTTCTTAATTTGAACAATAGGTAAAAATTCTTAAAATTTTTTTTAATACTCTGAATATTTCGCATTGAATGTCCATTTTATCTACATAAATTGTTATATAATTTTTTTATGCACTCCTTTTATCCATTTGTAGATTAAATGTATGAAAATTTTATTGTTGTTCTAAGAATCATATTAAAATTTATTCTAAAGCTAGAAATAAAAATTTAAACATTTCATTGACAGAATACTAATTTATGCAGTAAAATTATTGATTTTTAAATAGTTAAAAAATTGAAAACTAAAATGCAAATATTTCATTTTCTATAATATTAAAAAAATGTGTTTATTGTCTAAACTTTGTTGGCTCTCTTCAAGAGAGACCATTGGATTTAGAATTTCAAATTTGGCCCGATCATATGGAAGGCAGGAATGTTCACTTTGGGGTAATTTTTTTCAAGCTTGGGGGATTAATTTGAAATGATATTTTCATATTTTTTTCTTTGATAACTTCCAAAAATATAGCTGTACAAAAATGAAACTTACACTGCTTAAAATTCATAAAAATTATCGTTTTATTAAAATTATAGCTCATTTGCAGCAAATTTAATAATTTTGTAAGATATTTTTGAGTATAATTTACAAATTTTTTTGTTGCTGTGAAGAAATTAAAATAGTTATTATTGTTGTTTCAAATATTTTTTCTGGGTCTTTCTCCCATTGACAATAAACAAGGTTTGAAGATTCAGCCTATTTATTTTTTATTATTGTTCTCATTTTAAATGTTTTTCTCTTACTTTTAATAATTTTAATAAATAAAACTTTATAATTGTAAAATGTAACATATTATTTATGTTATTGAAAAATCATAATTCTTTGTTTCCACAGTGCATTTTTACGACTACTTTGGTAGTGAATGGAACCCAGATACATATCCCAGGGCTAGATTTGTATCTGAATATGGATTTCAATCTTTTCCCTCTTTTGAATCTCTTGCTAATGTTTCAAATCCTCAAGATTGGCAATATCCTTTAAATGATGCTATGAAACATCGTCAACATCATATGTTTGGTGAGTTATTATAATGTGACTTAAAATAATAAATATCGCAAGTAAAAAAAAATAAAAAATTTTAAGTAAATGTTTTTTTTTTCTAATATAAATTTTTCCAATTTTATGTTTAAATGTAGTTACATTTTCAATTATGAAATATATCTCAACATTTAAGAATAGATTTTTATTTATTTGAACAATATAGGTATCATGCATAATAAGTAAATATCAATGCATTTGTTACCAATACTTTCTGAATGTTTTTTTTTTCTCTCAGAAGGTTATCTTTTAAATATTTTTACTTTGCTAAGTATTTTAAAATCATTTTACTCTTATTTTATTTTGTGTGCTTCATTTAAGAATTCCATTTTGTAGTTTTTCTGCATTGTATAACTTTTTTCTTTGAGTTTATCAAAAATGTTATAACATCTGACTTCAAATTTCTAAATATTTCTCTCTGAGTGATTGGTTGAAAAAGATACATTTATTATTTTTATACCTAATGCTTAGAGAATTTATGGATAAGTTTTTATTTTAAATCATATGCTTATAATAAAAGTTTTTGTTAGTAACAGTCCATTGATACTTCTGAAATTATGTACCATTTTAGTAATTTTGAATTCATGAAATGTTATTTATTTATTGCTTTATTAGCATTATAAGCACTTTCATTTTAATGATTTTTTTTAAGCTTGTGATTGCTTACTGTAACTCAACTTCAAGTTTTGCTTTTGTGAAATTTATTTTACACACACATATTAATTTTTAAAATGCAATTAGAATATAAAAAAAGCATTGGTTTCCCCCCCCCTTTTTTTTTAAGCATTTAGAATAGAGTCTTATTTTTTAAAAAAATTATTATGATTCATCATTTAAGTAAGGGTTTTTAGATAAGAACATTTAATATTTAAATGATAACTTGTAAATTAACCTTTAATATTTTTTTATAGGTAACTTACAGATGGACAGTATGATTTTGAAACATTTCAGATTACCTGATACTTCTTGTGGCATTCAAGGTTTTAAAGATTTCTTATATTTATCCCAGGTAAATTTTTAATTTTTTGCTTATAAGATTGCTTGGAAATTCCTCTTTAGAACTTGGCAATATATATTTGGCTGTTAACTTTAAGAGATTAAATTTTAACTTATGAGATTCAGAGATAACTACCTAAAAGGTTCTTATACTGATGATAATTGATACTTAATATTTCTTTGATTTAAATTATGTAATTCCTTCAATATGTTAATTATATAATATTGCAATAAATTATGTAATTCATTCATAAAGTCTATGCAGATACCTTAAAATCAACTACTACTAAGAACAGGATATCAATACTTATAAAATTCACATAAAACTAAAATAAATTATCTTCATGGAGCAACGTGCATTCAATAGAAAGCCAATACATGTGAAAATAACCATATTCTCTGAAAATATTATTGGTTGTGTTAATTTTTATTGGAATATTTTTGGTTTTTGTACTAATTTTGTAATCTGTGTTCACACCTATACTATTTTAGGACTTTTGATAATCAAACTAAACTATTCAGATTTTGAAGATTGATGATGTAGCAGTAATGGTTAATAGAGGGGGAAATGCATGAATTTTAGATATTATGAAGTTAAGAAGAGGCAAAATATTTGTAAGTGAAAAATGCAAAGCTGGAAAAAAAAGTGTCCTCTGACTATTTTTAAGACTATTATTTTGTGATAAAATGTATAATAATTCAATTAAAATTGACAATTATATCAAGTGAAGTAAAATCTTGTTTAATGAGCCCAAGCTAAAAGTAATCATTGAAAAGACATATCATATGCTAAAGGAGCACATTAAAAGTTTGGAAGTGATGAAATATGAGATTAAGTAGTAAAAGAAATTACAACAATTTTAAAAAATAGTATTTAAAGGTCAATAACTGCATGTATATTTTGAAAGGTGTTTCATACTATTAAATAGAACCAAAGTGAAATAGTCTGATGAAAACAGCTTAATTTTAACTTTGGCAGAAGCTTGCTATAAATGTGTTTGAATATATTAAAATAGATTTTACAAATGAGGAAATAATATTTATAATAATTTGCATTTGTGCTAATTAATTATATTAAAAATTGATTGAAATTAATATATAGCATTCAAAAATGAAAGTTTTGTCAATAAAAAGCTGTTTTATTTATTTATTTTTAAATTTTAAATTGGTGTAAAAATAATTTTATGCAATGATATATTTGAAAGTTATGACAGAAAAATATAAAATTATTTCGGCCCATTTTATTCCCTTTAGTAGAGTATTATAGCATTTTAATAGAACAGTTAATTTCTCGAGATGCTATTGAACATGTGTGTAAAATTTCATGGAGATCTGCCAATAGGTATGAAATTATATAATGTCCAAACAAGCAAACAGTCATTTAATTATATATAATTTAATATAAGATTTAACATTAAAAACTTATTTTTAAAAATTTTGTTGTCAGTTTTAGTAATACAGAAATTTTAATGAATCAATTATTTTCTTCAGATTGTGCAAGCTGTTGCAATAAAAACCGAAACTGAAAAGTATCGTCGTAGCCAAAGTGAAGTTGTAAATGGGGAAGGAAAGACAATGGGAGCTTTGTATTGGCAGTTAAATGATATTTGGCCAGCTCCTTCATGGGCTTCCATTGGTAAGAATTTCATAAGTAATATTTTACATTGCTTCTGACTAAATTCACTTCAACTTTGTTTATAATTGTTTACAATTCATGTTCATGTTACAATTCATGTCATGTTTACAATTATTGTTTACAATTTATGTCTCAATGATAAATCATTTATATGCCAGCAAATTTTTGCTTTCCCATTGAATGACTGCTGTGATTTTAATCCTCAATCATATAAACATTTTAAAGGATGAATTAAATATTTTCATCTAATTTAACACCTTTGAATTGAAATAGTTCATCAAATAATTTATGGTGTATGAATATTTTGATCCTTCATTTTTAAAGTGCAATTTTAATAACAATAATGTAATTATTATATTCTTTTATAAATTTAATAATTACCGTACTGTTTTTTATTATGTTTTTATAAATATAATTATTATATTTTTTTAAATTGTACAGTCACAGGGGATTTCAATTGATCCTTTATCTTTGATCGAATGTTATGATGTATGCAATCAGAGTGGCTTTGTAAAGGGAGCTTGGCTTCAGATCAGCAGATTGCATTCAAGGTGTGCTATGTATCTGTTATCTTGAGTTCAATCTTCTGATCCATGGAAAATTACTGTTGTGGATCATAATGTTCTCATGTTGGTGCACGATTGAAGTTTACCAAGTAAAGTGCATATGCAGGTTTCATTCTCATCATCTAATCATAGCTCAAAATTACTAATTCTGTTTCAAAATAATTTTCATAAAAGCCTCAAAGAAAATGTTAATGTAAATAAACTAAACAATTCAATATTCCACAAAACCTATTTTGTTTCTTGTAAATTTTATGAATATTTATGTAAGTAAATGCTTAAGTGATTTATGTAAGTAGCATGTTACGTAAGAAATCCCTCAAATGAGCAAATGAATGTGTATTTTGTTCCCTAAAATATGTATCTCAGCATTTGTTAGTTTTGTTCCGCTCCCCATTTATATTTATTGAGCCCCTAATCCAAAATGGATTGAAAGAGTATTAGCATATGTTGAAATCCTACTTTTCCATCTACACCATGCCCAATTCCACCCATCCAATCAATATTTTTTTCATTGATGATGGATTGTGGAGTGACAATCCTCCATTGTGTAGTCTAGAGTGAATGGGAATGCCCGGATCTGAATATTTCACTCTCCATTTTAGAAATCAATATCCAAGATGCTTTACCTTGAAAAATTATGAATTCTAAGAAACCTTATTCTGATAAAATATTTATCTTTTTGAAAAACATAAAAAATTTATCAAAAAAATAAAATTGAAATTGAATAGAATTGCATTGATATTCAGCAGACAATTGTGTTGTATTATATTTTGTAAGATTTGTTTCTTAGTAGGTCTAATAAGAATTATCATGAATGAAAAAGTAATTTTACAGATCAGATATTAAACACAAGAAAAGTTGTTGTAATCAATATAACCTATTTTAATAATGCTAAGAAAGCTATGATCAACTGTATTATTGATGGGAACTTTAAATATGCTTAGCTCGTATCTTTTTCTGTTCTATCTTAACATTAAACAGAGATTTTTTTTTGGTTTTATTTTACAAAATGTCAAATAGCATATAAAAAAAAGATTACAATAGTAATAATTTTTTTATAATTAAATATTATTAAAGTAAATTCTTTCAAATATCATAGTTCCTTTTTAAAACTGTATGGTATTTTTCTTGGCTGTTTTACTAGGCACAGTCTATACAGTTTTCTCATACAAGCAACTTGAGTTTTCTTTAACTTAATAGAAACTAAAATATGCTTTACATATCCTACTAAAAGTTCTTTACAATTGATTGATAGTATCGTTTTTTAACCACGTAATTGTTTTAATTTCTTTATTATCTAATAAGATGACACCTTTTATCTTGGAAATATTTCCTTATTTTGATTCAAATGGAAATCCATTAAATACTTGTCTTATCTATGTATTTGAAGTAATTTCAATTTAAATTATAATCAATATTAAAATATGATTGGTTTATTTTTTGCTACAACTATCAAAATTCGATACATCGATGCACATATGGCATTGGGCAAAACAATTACGCGGTTAGTGCCATCTTAGAATCCAGTTTTGTTCTCATTTTTATTAGATGTGTGGTTTGATAAATTTTAATGTTTTTATTAGATTTTTTTTTTAACTTTATACTATGATGTAGTTTAGAATCAAAGTATTATTGCTCAGACTCTGTTGCGCAAAATGTGCCGTAAGGTTGCTCTTCAAAAAAGGATTCACATACTTAAAAATAAGGAGAAGAAAATAAGGATGCACTGTTGTAAACCTTTGAACATTTTGTCTTATGAACATCAATTAAGGTGATGCTTGAGTGTTTATAACTTGATTATGCTTGCTGTACTCCAGATATACAATTTTTAAAATTGTAGGAATAAGACTGTTTGAATTTTAAATGAAAATAATTTAAGAATATTTATATTAGAGTCTTTTGTCTTCTGCTTTCATTAACTTTTGAACTTTTTTTCAGTACTTTGTTAATCATTTTTCTGACAGATATATTACTATTTTCAAAAACTCTGTGATTTTTTGAAATTTAAATATATTTTACCATTTCCCATGAAGCAAACAAAGAATGCCACATATTCTTCTAGTTTGCATAATTTCATTTGCACAGTAAAAATAGCACATGAATCATGATTACAGGCATTCAAGATTTCCTGGTATAAGAAAAGCAAAATTATAGGTACTTCATCACAATAAGATGCAGGTCCAAGTTCTTCCTACTGTCAAATTACCTATTAATACACCTTATTTTGTTGTTTTCTTTTACTTCTTTTATCCTCCCATATGACTTTTACTTTGAATAAAGAATATTCTTAAGGGCAATAATTCTCAAGTACATTAGTGAAGATGCTGAAAATTGAATTAATAACTTATCATTTGCATTTTTGTATGAATGATGTCAAAAAAGGCACAGTATAATTACTTTATAAATAACATTCAGTAAAGAGGTTCAATTTGTAATGAAATAAATTCTGGAACTTTTTGAAGGTAATAGTGTACCACTGGTATTTAACATTCTCTAATTTTTTAAATACATTTTAAATAATAAAAAAAAATGCTTTAATTGCCTACTTTTTTTTTATAAAGTGAATCTCTCAGTCAAATGCTAATGTTATTTATGAGTTCTTTTTCCCCTCTTACAAATTAGAGTATGGAGGGCGATGGAAGATGCTACATTATTATGCAAAGCATTTTTTCTCTCCTCTTCTGGTATCCCCCTATCGAAAAGATGATGAGGCTGTTGTTAGTGTTGTTTCGGACTTGTCTGCACCCCTGAATAATCTGATTTTGAATATCTCAGTATTTAGTTGGTCATCTATGGAACCTCTTCTCACCAATGTTGTAACTTTCAGCCAGGTTCGTATTAGATTTTATAAATTTATATTTGATTCATTTTTTTAGAACTAATTGTCCTTATTCATTTTTAATTTTCTAATTCATATAATTATTTCACATGGAATGTGCTTATAATTTATAACACTTCGTATATGTTATATCTTTTAAAAAAATTTAATGAAAGTAAGGAGTAATGTTTTTTAATGTAAAATTTAGGATGCTTACTATAAACTAAAGAAGTCAACTTCTTCACTTGTTAAATATCAATAATAAATATATTTAATTCTTATTAAAGATGAAAATAATATATACACAAATGAAAAATTACTCAAACTTTATTTAAATACAGGTATCTGTTAATATAACTTGTATTTAAATAAAATTTGAGGAATTTTTCATTTGTGAATATATTATTTTCCTCTTTAATAAGAATTAAATATATTTATTATTGATATTTATTTATTGAAATATCCGAATATATCATAAAAATTTATTTTTAAAAGCCAGTTTGGTTATATTTTTCCAATTTAGCAATTTTATAAAAAAAAATTTTAGTTGATTTTGTAGATTCATGAAAAAATTAAACCACAGTATTTTCAAACTAATGCCAGTATTCTTGCTTTTTTATAAAATGCATCTCATAAAAGATAATCAAAAGTTCATTATTATTTTTTTTGGAAAGATCTTTGTAATAATATCTGCATTAAGTTTTTATTAATGAAAACTGTCTTTTAATGAGTATATGTATTATTTTATTATTTAAAATGATCATATGCATATATCTTTTTTTTTTCTTTTATTAACATTATTTGTTTTCAGAGGCTCAATATTTAAAATATTTAGCACTTTTTAAAAAAAAATATTTCAAACGTTTATTGATATCATGATATGGTGTATTATAGTTGTAATCATTACCTCTATTTATTTCCACGAACTAAATTTTTCCATAAAAAAAATTCCTGTCTTTAAAATTAATGCCGATTTCTTGTAACAAGCATTTTAAAATACTAAATGATGCGAGAAATCAAACTATATTTTTAAATCTGTATCTCCATCCTTTTAACTAACTTATGTATTATTATTTTAGCCACCTAGATGTTCAAAAGTTGTCTTTCAAGAAAGCATCACGACTTTATTAGAAAGAAGTGGCTGCCCAAATGAAAATTCTTGTTTTCTGTACTTTATTGTTCGGTCACCAGAAGAGCCAAATCTAGAATCAAGAAATGTACTGTTTCTTTCTGAATTCCATTCTGCAACAGGGTTGAAAAAGCCTTATATTGCTGTAAGTAACTTAAAAATTACTCCCAAATATCAAACGTGTATGATTGAATATTGCCTATTTTTTTAAAAATTTTGTTCAATAACTTGATATAAGAACAATAAAATATATAATTTGATCAATTTTTGCTTTTAGGCTGACATCATAGGACCATTTAAAACTGAAGCTTCAGATTACACTTTCAACATTTCTCTTGATACACATGCTATTGCTCCATTCGTATGGTTGGATGTTTGGAATATTCCAGGAAAATTTTCGGACAATGGTTTCTTAATGGTATCAGAGACCGTGGTGTCTTTCTTCAGTAAAGATGCAATCGAAATAAAAGATATTAGCAATAATTTGAATATTACGTCATTAAAAGATACTTGTACAAATTAAATAAGATTTCTTGTGTTATGATAAAGCTAGACACGTGTTAATTTTTAATTTACACATAACATACTGATGTAAAATGTCACTTGTATACCTTAAATAAACGATATTTTCACACTACATTATTCTCATGAAAAAACATCTCTTTGATACAGGAAATTCATCATTTTAATATTGTAAGCGGAAAGATAGTTATGGAACATCTTGTCTTTTAGCCAGATTAAAATGTTGCAAATAAAACAAATTATTTTAGATAACAGGAGAATTTATAAGAACTTATAATGTCATGTTTGATACATAGTATGGGATTCATGGTTCTGTGATTATTCTTCACTAGTTATTGAGTTTTATATTTGAAATTATTCAAATTCTTAAATATTTTTGATTGCTTGAATGAGCAAAATTAGAATATTGGGATTTATCATGAATACTTAATATTTTAGTAAACTATTTTTGAATAAACTTTGAAAGTAAAGTATTAAGTTAAAAAGTTGTAATATAAAAATGTAATTGTGACAAATTTATTGGAATTTCTACTGTTCATTTTGATATTTAGAAAGTATTTATTAATCATATTTAAAATTATTACCAGAATTTGTATATATATTGATATTTTGAAATGTTTGTGAATATTCTTTTGTATCTTTTTCATCTATTAGAGCTTCTATATGGACTAAAAATATTTATATTGATATGTTGCCAAAGAATTATTTATTTAATTAAAAGAAACATATCCATGTTATGCATAATGTGATAACTATGTAAAAATGTTTTTGTAATTAAGTGAATTTTATATATTGTTTAATAAAAATCAAAAAGTGAAAGTGCATTTCATTTTATTCAAGAATTGACATTTAAATGAAACTTTAAAATCTAAAAGAATATTTAACAAATACAATTTTTAAAAAAATCTCCACTGACACTACCGAGATTCAATAAATGAAAACTGTTGTAAATTGCATTTGAAAGGAGAGCTCCGATAAACATACATTATTTATTTATCTTAATAGAATACATCGATTTTTAATAAACATACATTTATATGAAGTTTCATACATTCACAACACCTTTCACATTCAAACATAGTCTTAAGCTTCGTAATCGTAATTGTATTGCTTTGTGGTCAGGAATGTCTCCAGATCGGGAGGCTCAGGCTTGTAAGTAGCAAGACCCTCTTGGTACAAGAATCGGGCCACTTTGGCCGCAATCGTGAGGGACACTTTCCGAATGGTGGGCAGTGGAGGATACACTCGTCCTTCATCCATGTCCTCTTTGGTCACTTGTTCGGCAAGGGCCTGCAAAGTTTAAGGGATTTATGAATGATATGGTCAGAAGCCTTCTTTAGATACCAAGAGACTTTTAAAATTAGATAAACATAAAGTTACTAATTTATTTAGATTATATAAAAATTCTTTATTAGAAGCAAATCATAAGTGAAATGAAATATAAGTATGACCTCAAATTTATTACCTATCTCAAAAATTTAACCCTTCTTTGCATGATTTTTTTTTTTTTTTTTTTTTTTGTGAAATAAATCTGTGCAATATAATTCATGCTCTAAATTAAAGGGAAAATATTTCAGAAAATCCTAGTATAAAATAATTAAAAAGTATGATGGAAATATCCATCATCAAGCAAATTTACATGTTAAGCTCAGTACAAAATCTTCAATGTCCCTCTCTTCTAAATTTCTGCACTCATTATCACTTTTATTAGCAAAAAAAAAAAAAAAAAAAATTCAGATTAGTTATAGAAAAATATTTAAGAAATTGCACATTTCTTAAACAACAATTAGCTTCCACAAGAAATAGAGGAAAGACAAGTTCAAACATGCTATAACAAAATATAATGATTGTGCCTGTTTTTTTTGTTTTTTGTTTTTTTTGACAGCTACGTTCTTTATTACACAATAGTCGTAAAAAAGTTGCCAGCAACAACCAATTTACAGTACACCTGTTTTGAGTACAATTTTTTGTTCATTAAATGTTATGATAGAAATTTCCATCGTCATGTAAAGAAGGATTAATTTCAAATGTTCTCATCAGTTTGCATTTTATTTTGAAAAAATAAAAGACAATGTATTTCTTGCATATTTTTTGAAACAAACAATACTTTTCTTTTTAAAAAATCATATTTATTCTCAGAAGAAACTACAAACATAATATTTTTGTTTTCGCTATATAAGAACGTTACAATTTTGGCTCTCCATTCATTTTACAACACAAAATTAATGTAAAAATAATTTATTTTTGCATTGCTGTTTAACTCTTCCTCAAAGAAAGTTTTCACAAGTTTAGTATGAAATTTGATATATGAGGGATAAATAGCCTACTTCTCTCCTTTGTAGTACAAAAGCATTTTACAAAAATATTTTCTTTAATATCAAAGTGTCTTATAGAATAGGAATATATTCCTGGGTCTCACTTCTGCATGAATTATGTATCATAAAATTGCCATTCTATAATATTTATAAAGGAAGATTTGTTAATTGCTAAACTATTGAAATAACCAGAAATGAAGTTTTTCAGATTTGTCTTCATATGATTATTTCAATTCAAAATTCAATATGTATTATCTGCAATTCTTTATGTGTAATCTTGCCATTTAAAGAAGTTACAGGCCATGGCAGGATACTTACTTTTGCAGCAATGAGGAAGACTTTGTCTCCGACTGATCGAGCACCACATGCAAGCAGGGCTAGAGAGACTCCAGGGAAGATGTAAGCATTATTGCCTTGTCCTGGGTGAAAGGTTCTCCCATCGTATGTGAATGCTGGAAAAGGACTACCACTTGCAAAGATGCACTTGCCCTATTCAAAATAAAAATGGCATAATCTGGTTAATTTTTTAAAATTATTTTCTAATTTTAGATAATTTTTGATAATCTAAAATCAAACAATTTAGTTGAATAAATTTTCATTTAGTTGCCGTATTAAAAATTTATTTTGCATGTGGTAAATAATTTTTACACCCAACCTTACAAAATAATTAAATAAAATCTATTGTTTTACATACTTTTGTATGAGTGTATGCTTGTTCTGCAGTACATTCTGCCTTATCCGTTGGATTGCTGAGGGCGAAGACAATAGGTTGTTGAGAGTAATCTAACATCATACTAAGTACTTTGGGAGTGAAAACACCAGGTTGTGCGGAAGCACCTAAAATGTGAAATTATTATCAGCACATTTGAAGCAAGGAGTTCCTCGCATTTCCTGCCTCAATACTTCATTCTTTACACACAATGGTATATAACATATAACAAATCAGTGAAATTACATTTTATTAAAGCAATTTTTATAATTGGAAAGAGATGGAGTCAATATTTTGAATCTTGTTAAGCTAATAAACAGACAGCATGCACCTATAACAAGTTTATATACTAAGAATTCTCAAGAATATTTCGAAAATAAAAAATTGCTGAACGTTCAATTTTGAGGTTTGGTGAAGAATTAATCTTTAAACGAAATATTTACGCCATTCTGAACAAAGATGATAGCACAAAGACAAATTTATATATGCTAATATTCACTCTTATTTTCCAACTGTAATCCTCCTTTTAAAAAATTCCGTTATCACTGGGAGCGTGTATGTATCTAATAAAACCCATGTCTTCATAAAATATTTTCTCTTAAAATAGGCTTTTCTTGGCTTTGGCCATCGAATAAGGCCAACCATCTGCCATGTATGATGGCCAGAAAAATGTTTAAAGTCAAATGTCCTGAAATTATTGTTATAAATTTGGAGAGCTGAAAGTTGGTTGAAATCTTATCACCTGATCTAATTCAAATTCTCAATATAGCCTCTATATAACTGCAGCTGCATGATTAGACATTATCTAATCAAACCAAACTAAACATCTTTTTCAGATAGTCAGAAGAAGACAAATCTACTGTCTCTTTTGACCTTCCATTTAACCCTTTAGGTACACATTTATTTGATTTTTTTTTTACTTGAAGCATATTCAAATTTGTGGGCAAGCAAGAACAGTAGATTTTATGACGTCTCAGAACATCATACGCATCTTTGCCGAAATAAATGCATGACGTACTGATACGTCAAATGTAGCAAAAGTGTTTAAGTATCCCTACATTAGGAAGAAATTTAACATTGTTTAGCCGAAGACTGTACGAGAAGCAGAGTTATTCACAGATTCATTGATTCTTTTTGCAAATGATATGTATTTTTAATACTTTCCCTAGCAAATATATCCAAGATAAATAAATTTATTAATGCTTTTATCTGCAGTAGCAATAAGAATAAATAGCCTAAATTTACGAATATTATCGCTCCACAAATTCTCAAGACTAAAACGTATGTATTGATTATGTATAAATTTAATAATAATAAAAATAGTAATAATAAGGCTCTAAAAATAATCTAAGGCTTTCATTTTATTTTAGGCCAATAAGGCTCTAAAATAAAATTGTCAATATCGCTAAAAGTTGATATTTTCTTATAATATTATCTGTAGTAAATCAACAGAAACAGTTTCAAATATGATTTTTAACATAATTAACTCTTGAAGAGTAACAGAAAATTTTGTTACATTAAAGGATAAATTATAAATTGCTTACCAATAAGTACTGTGGGTTTAATATGCTCCATCATCTTCTCTAAATCTTTCGTTGCCTCATGATCTTTTGCATAATACTTTTTGTGGTCTTTTAAACCTTCTGCCGTTCTGCTCTGTTAAAAATAAATGATTCATTTAAGTATATTCATATCATGATTTAAGATTCCTTGTCTTTTGAATTGTTATAATATCGTTATGTAATATCAAACCATTGTAAAATAAACTGAAAATTTCGAATTTTATTACTTTCTCGTATACGAAGCGTAGATTAAATATAGTAATCGTTAAAAAATTCGAGCACTAGAATCTTCACGTTTTAGACCCCCGAGTTCGAAAATCACATTATTGAAAAATGTCCATTTGTCTGTCTGCGACAAAAATAACTCGAAATACTTTGAGTTAGACGGTTGAAATTCGGCATACGGTCTTTACACCAAATTTGCAGATTTCCATCAAATTATGAGTAAAATCCGTTCAGAAAAAGCCATGATAATTACAAAACAAAGAGAGCAAAATTCTATTATATTTAATATGCATAGAGTAGACATCTGTTACATTTTAAGCCAGATTTAATAGCGAATTGATTGTCTGTCTGTCTGTCTTTACTTTCAGAAACATGAAATGCGATCATTCAAAAACACAAGAATTTAAATATATCCAATTTGGTATGTTATTTTGTGACTGCAAATGCAGTTTTGTGTCAGTTATTTGTTCCAATCGGTTGAGCAAACCGCAATTTCGATTTTCTAATACTAATAATTCTTAACGGCATACCAGGGATTAATCGCCAAAAAAAAAAAAAAAAAAATCGCCAGGGATGACACGATAAATCCAGTAAAAATGTTAAATTTTCGCCAAAAAGTCAATATTTCTATTGCACGCCAATATCGTGCGAGGCGTTCTCTGACATGTCAAGTTTATTAGAGAGTATGCGAGAAGGTTTGGGGGAGATTTTTTTCTTTTGTAAAAACAGTTATTTACGCATGCTGCACCTACGCATAATTCAATTATGTTACATTTCGATTATTATTTGTAAGGTCTAATGGAATACATTTTGATGAAAAAACTGATGAGTGTGAAACATAAGCAATGCATAGCTTTTTCCCATTGTTCAGTAAACATGGTGGCATATACGTGGTTTGGTTTACTTTAGTTATATTAACGTCCCGTTTTAAAACAACACTAGGGCTATTTTGAGATTAACGCAATTCTGAACAGCGGTCAAACGATGAGTTGAGCCCCCTTCTGAGCTGGCACCCCCTTCTGCAAACTTCCGCACTACACCAGTGTTGAGTCGTTTGACCCCGACGAATTTAACGTTCACCAGACCAGCTTACACGACGGTTCTTCGGTGGAATGGGGTCTCGAACCTGAAATCCTCGGGTCAGAAGCGGGACGTTATTACCAGGCCACTGTGGCCTATTTGATTTGGAATTTAAAAAGTACTCTCCCTAATCCGATATTTATTATTCAGGGACTTCCATTATTGCGACGCACCAGCTATAACATGTTGTTTGGTGATGAGTCATTTTTCCCTATTGTAAAACTTTAAGCATTCTTTTTCAGTATAAAGAGCTTTAACTCAATGTCTTAATGTAGTATCCCCCCCCCTTCCTTTATATGCTGTGGCTCGTTTCCCACGCGTAGAAGAATATTTCATTATATAATTCAGCGATGTTCTCTATAATCTGTTAGGCGTCTTCATTTAGACCATTTAAATAATACTAAACAGTATGTATGTCTATTACTAAAGATTTACAAATTAGCCGTTGGGTCTGGATTTGAATGTATATCCTATATGTATTAAACCATATTTATCATAAATAAAGATGATCTATTGAATTAATAATAAAGATATTGTAAACGATCATAGAAAACTTTGTTTTTAATTAATTTTTTTTAGAAAATATATTTATTATTTCATTTCATGAAGTCACGTGCTGAAAATTACATTTTTATAGATTTAATTTGCAGTTATAATTAACTTATTTTTTAATCAGAGCTTTTCTAAATGTGATGACAACACGTTCATAAAAACTAATTTTTTGTCATGCTCGTGCAGGTTAAAATGTATTTTTATTTAATATGAAACAAATTGTTGAAAAATATGATTAAATTACTTTTAAAAAAATTATTAAAAATAGAAATTTAATTCATACGTTAAAACATTGATATCATTGGAAAGATAATACTTCAATATGATGCAAAAATCAATTTTGTATTGTAATATTTTCGAAAATTATAGTGGAAAAGCGCGAAAATTTCGCTTAATTTTTAATTAATTAAAATTCTAATTAAAAATGAAAAAAAATGGCTCTGAGGTGCACATTTCCAAGCTCCAAGCTATGCATGCACCAAATCTGGTAGCTGTAGGTCAAACAGTCTGGCTTGTAGAGCGCCAACATACACACTGAGCTTTATTGTGTGTGTGCGTGTGCGTGTGTGTGTGTGTGTGTGTGTGTGTGTGTGTGTGTGTGTGCGTGTGCGTGTGTGTGTGTGTGTGTGTGTGTGTGTGTGTGTGCGCGCGCGCGTGTATGCGTGTGTGTATAGACAATACAGTAAAAAATTCCAACTTACTGTTACAACTAAACCCTTTGAGTCCACCATCCAGATTCTATTCCTTGCATCTTCCGTGGACACGCCTTCTTCTTCCATTTCCATCACAATCAAATCGGCTATTCCTAGAGCTGCCTTGAAAAAAATTAAGTTTTTCGTTAGACTTTCGTGACTATTTTTATATTGTAATATTAACCAAGCAAGCAATGCAAGTGCATTTTTTATGTTAAAAAATGAACCTATTGTCTAATAGAATAATTTTGCTATAATATGAAAAAGCAAATTTTCAATTATTTCTCTGTACAATTTCCTCCGTTATTGTGGTAAGCTTTTTTTTTTTCTTTTAAAATGACTTCACCAGAGAAGACAACCACTGTTGGACAGTCATGTTTACACTGCTATCATCATCAAGTCAAAATTCACGCTGGTGGCTATTTTGGCCTTTAGTAGAGGATTACGAATAAAATATTTGTGATAATCCTTAATTTCATCAATTTTATAACCGTTTGACAGTTAAAAAGCAGCAATTGATAGTTATATCGAATGTAATTTATTATGCCCCAAACTATCTATTATATCTTTTGAATATTAAATTGTATATTTTGATCTGTATCTGTAAAGGAACGAAACAGTTTTTAATAATAACAGCTGCTTAATTTACTTTTTTGTTTTCTGCTAAGTCTAAGTGTACCGAGATTCACCGTAAATTCACACTATGGACTTTTTCTTATAAATAAAAAAATGAAATTGAAACACATGCAATTTAAAAGGATGGCTCTGTCTTAATATGATAAAATTCTGTCAAAGCACTTCTGTCAGAAGTGCTTTGACAGAATTTTTTGAATCTATATACAAACTCTGCACTTTATCTTGGGATTTTATGTTCATGAAGCAACCAGAATGGCATAAATTTCAGTTGTAAATATCGAACAATAATGACGGAACTTTTCAGATATTGTTTGAAAAACTGTCGCAGAACCAATATGGTTCTCTGTTTTAGACATATCCGCAAAAATTGGGTCAGTAACAGCTTAAAGGAAGATTTTTTCGAATTATGTCTGTCTGTGAAAACTATTCAGTAGTGCAAAGAGTAGATAGATGAAATTTGGCGTCATTATTTCGAAATTAAAAAAGTTCTTCAACAAAATAAAATTTTGCAAATTTGAGATGAAATCAAATAGAATGTATCAAATTTTGGAAGTTACAGTTTACGGATTGATCGCCTGTCGATCAATACATTCGCATGTATATCGTGTGAATATAATAGCTGAAAGAAGCAAAGATTTAACAAAATTCGGTATACGGCCTTGTAACTAAAAGTGCAGATTTATATGAAATTATTGACTTAGTCGACCGAAAGGAAGACGTTCAAAATGCGCATTTGATTTTCTTTGCACTATTTCGATGCACAAGCCGCATTATATTGTATTAGTATATATGGAAGTCGAAGGAAGAATATTCTCGCTAGATCGTATAATGATCTTGAAACGTCCCCCCCCCCCACACACGCCCAGAAACATTCCATGCCGTTATTCTTCACACTGTTATTCTCCAGCGACAGATTCTTATCCAGTTATGTATAATTTTTGGCTAAAACACCAATCACTTGTAAGGCAACAGTGACTTTCTTCACTGTTGTAATGGCTCTTTGAGAAAGGAATGAAAAACTTATTTACGATGATTGCGGAAGAGACGGGCGGGGAGGGAGGGCTATATTTGTCTAAGGCATTTTTACTCCCACCTTTCAAGATGCATGCTATAAAATTTTAATGCATTAAGGCCACTCTTAAAACTAAATATGAGGGAACAAAAAAAAAAAAAAAAAATAGAAACCATGCCACTTCGAACGGTCAATATCTTAAGGGTGAGTGGCCCTTTGTTCTTGGGACTATGTTCTTGGCGCCATTTACACTTGCCGAAGAATTGAAAAAACACTTCGCAACTTTCGCTACAGGTGTGAAATGTTTTAATAAATTCTAAGGTATATCTTTTTATGCAATAATAAAGTTATTCTATTAAAATTTATATGCTATAATTTATAATAGCTAAACTATACTAAGCATTCGAGCTTGCTTCAAAACATATTGTAAGTCAGAATACTAATGAAATCAGTCTATCTCAACTTACCTCTCCAGCTCCGTAAAACAGGAAAGTATGCTCAGATACTTTGGTGCCTGTTATTTTCACACTGGCCAATATGCCTGCAACTGCCACGGAAGCAGTGCCTTCAAAATAAAAATAAAATACGTGAATACAACGAACAACCTTTTAATAATACGCATTTCAAAGCATATCCCCTTTTTGACTAAAATTTTGCTTTAAATATTTTTTTTATATGCAAACAAGTGAAAAGTAACATTTTGGCCGAGTTGGTCAAAATTTATATTAATTTAAAGTTCATCACCTATAAATTTGGAATTATGTATTTAACTATTAACTCTTAAAAAGGATTGCTTTAAATTACCTATTTAATCTCGAAAAAATGATAAAGCACATTGGTAGTAGTAGTTTGATGCGTTATGATAATTTCAATATTTTTCATTTATTTATTCTTGAAAAAAAATACTGTGTCAATTGGAAATTTAAGTCTACTAAAATGTACCAATAAGAATGTTTATCAATAAACCGTATTATCGAAACAAAACATTATTTGAAAGTATTCAAAGATCCAACTATGCAATGATTATTCAACATTTCACATTTGAATTGCCATTTATTGAAAAAGATCGCTCGAACTAACTATTGATTCAAAAATAAACTGAATTAGTGTGACCTCTAATGGATCTATTACTGGTGACATCCAGTAATAAATCAAAATCCAAGAAATTAATTTATTGTAAATCAAACCAATCCCATTATTTACGCCTGCTAAATTGATTAAATTAAATCATTACAAATTTTCTAGTTAACCAATCGAAAGCTCTGTGTTGCTGTACGAAAATAATGTCAGTATTCTATAAATTCAGTTATATATCACAGTGATTGGCAAATGAATAAAACTTGTACAATGTATGAAATTTCATTGGTTAATGACCAACTTTTATTATAGGGTAACACATAATAAAATTTTATTAATTTTTAAATCAAAATTTTTGAACTGTTAAAAAAACTGCAACTTTGCTTATAAGGACTTAGATAAATATAAGCAATAAGATGTAGTCGAAACCAATAATTTCAAAATACAGTGTTAAAATAAAATCTTGCCCCGATTATAAAAAAGTATGGCGAGATATCTATTATATTTAAACACTTTTTGTGAACTATAAATTCATAATTAAATTTGCAGTTGGACCCATTAGCTTAGCAAATTTCAGCGTCAGCCCCTTCGAAGCAAAAGATATGACAAGGTACGATTGTAATTCTCAACAAAGGCTTTCAACATCTTTTATGCAACACTACACACAGCATCTGTTACCCTAAGATTCCATGCTTTAACATCATAAATGGTGTGGTAAGCATCCATGGAAATGTTTGAACTGCTCTTAAACAGAAATAATTGATTGTCTTTAATAGGATCGCAAAAAGCACCGTGCTTTTCTTCTCAACTCCATTTCGCTAAAAATTAAAATTTCATTCATTCTTACAAGAAGGGATTGTCTGTGCCACTTATTCAATATTAAAAATAAAAATTTAAGATAAGAGCTAAGCAATACCAATTGCATTTCTATCTTCAACAGTCATTTCACAAAAACATTTTGCAATCAGGGCAAGAGTTTTTGCTCACCCTATATAACTGCAAAATGTTATTTCATAATACATTTCTTTGAATTATACATGTATGCCTTCTTAAAGTAGACGAACAAACGATGGAAAACGAAAATGAAAGTCTTTTCTTTCTCTAAAATGAGCAAATTGATTCAAATTTTTCCATTATATTATTTGATTAATCTAATAACATATGCGCATTTTTTCATACAAAAATGAATAGTGCCATTGAATATTTTTCTTACCTTGTATGTCATCATTGAAAGTACAATAATCGTCATTATATTTCTCCAATAAACGAAAGGCATTTTGATTACCAAAATCTTCGAATTGGATTAGGCACGTCTTGCCGTATCTGTAGAAAATAAAAGAGGTTTATATAATTATCAATAGATATTTTATGTTAGAATAATAAAAACAGAATTTTTCTATTGTTAAAATAATTGTAAATTTTTGGAGATTGTTGTAAATTTTTGGAGATATCTGAGGAAACAAAGCTTTAATTACTGTCATAATCTGATGCTTAAAAATATTTTTTTTTTTTTGAGACAATGATAAACATTGAGTTATGACTTCAAAATTTAATCGAAAGTAAGTACAACCAAAATTCCCTGCAAACAAACAGGACGCAAAAGATGGCAAATATTTCATAAAAAGTTGATGGTGATAAGAAAAAGATGTAAAATTCATGATGGCAATACCAAATAGGAAACAATCAGTAAAAATTTTATTCTTTAGCTATTATTAGTAGGAAAGAAATGAGCAATTAATTATATGAAGAAGTAATGAGAATGATTTTAATTTTATAGTAACAATTTAAAATATTGTAAATAATGCATAAAAATTTTGTTTAAAAATTTTTATATTGTAATACAACTATTAGTCGTTGACAGCAAAATATACATTAGATTTTTTTGTAAATTCGCTCATATGACGAGGGAAATCGGTTTCTTTAAAAACCTTTTCTTATATTGCTTTTTTTTTCACTAATTTGCTGTAATTTAATGGTATCAGTTTTTTTTTTCATTTCTAATGACTAACATTATCTGTTAAAATGATATTTTAGAAATTTAAAATTTAATTTATCCTTTTTTATCCCCGAGGGACATGTATATCACAGATGAAAATTGAATTAAATTAGCATACTAATTAATATGATTCATTTGTGGAAACTTGGCGATACCTATTATATTAGCTTCGCAGTAGCAACTATCACTACGCATTATGTCAATTGCCCGACTGAAATTTGATATTTTTCGGAAGAGCAATTTTCTTTCTTTCTTTTTTGTGTGTATGTGTGTAAAAATAAATTGTTATCTCGTTCTTTATAATGCCGTGGCAATTTTGAAGGTCTTAACAAATAAGGGGGAACTTCTCCCCCCATATTATCTCATTAGTTTAAAGTTTCATTTTTTTAACACGATAATGTGTCTTGGCTGATACATCATTTGTAACTTGCATCAGCAAAAATAGCCAATCCAGAATACAATATTCTAAAAAATCTAGAGATATCAAAATTAGGAGATATCAACTTAGTTACTTCTTGTTTAGTAGATTCTCCCAAAGAAAGTATTTTTCGAAACTTTAATTAAAAATTAATCGAAATCTTAAATGTTTTTTCATAATAATTTTGGTGCATATCACAGCACTTAAAATTCAAAATATTAATTTTTCATTTATATCAATTTCATTTCCAGGTAATTTCCTCTTAATTTTAATACATTTTTAAAGCTTATTTTAAATAACTTGTAACGTTTATTTTATTTTTGTAATGCCCTTCTCGTGAATTTTACTGAGCATTTATATTACCATAAAAAAATTGCTTTTTTTGGGATGTAATTTCAAATCAGAAAATTTCACTTACATTAACTTGTTTTTAGAATGGAATTCTTTATGTCAATTACATTATGCAAAAATAAATACGCAAAGAATGCAATGACTGACACAATCAAGTCTCAACATTGTGTTAGATCGTCATTAAGCTTCAGACAAAAGGTTAGAATTTCTCTTTTTATAGAATATGATTATAACAATTTCTCATCTCTAAAAATAGTGCAAAAACGTGAAAATGGATTCTTCCGAAGAGTATTTTATGGATATAAGTTTAAAAATCTACCTTTTCACTGCAGCTTTCATGAATTCATCGATGAGCTGATCGTATTTTTCTCCATTCACTCTTTTCTGTTTCAGGCCAATGTAAAAAGGATCATTCAGCAATTTCTGCATGGATAGAAAACACACAAGAATGCTATAGTACTTATTCGATTTTACAAACAAATAAATATGTCACACAAACTGCTTGTATGCAAATATACAAGTTTTATGAGTACTGTAATTCATTCTAAATAGGAAAAAAGCACTTTAAAACTTAATCCCATAAAAGGATTAACGGGGTTCGATCCTAATAGTTAATCTTTAGAAAATTCTTCAATACCAATCTTTATTTTTAATAGAAAATTAAACTTAATATCAAGTAACCATTTTAAAAGTATGTAGAACAAGTTTTTTTTTGTGTTTGAATTATGCCTTTTATATTCAGATAAAGTGGCTGTGTCACAATGTTAGTTATTTTTAATAATATTCCAAATCGTATAAAATATTTTATTTACTATTCAACTTCTAACGCTCGGAATATTTACTATTCCACTAGCCTATAACGCTAACCACTTGTATTAAACTAACTGTTGTTTCATTAATTTATTCTCGTAAAGGATTCTGACTTTCATTTTTATTTAAATGCATGCATAATTTCTTTTTTATAAAACAATTTTATAAAAGATTTATTTTTGTTTATTTTATGTACAATTAAAAGAAAGAATTTCCATGATTATTTTTTCTTGTCATTTTTCTATTAAAATTACATTCAGTAAATTCTTAATATAAGCAAATCAGATACATGGATAAAAATATCATTCCTTGTTCTATTAATTATCTTAAGAATAGATAGCGTATATTAACTTCTTTAAACATAAATGTTGAAAAAATTATGTTTGAATTTTGAACATACTTTTAATAATTATTTTTGATGAATATTAATATTGTAAAGCAAATCTGTAAACTTTGTTTACATTTAGAACATAACATTCCTACAAGCATCAAGGAATGTTAAATCATTCAACATTTGTTGTAAATTATCATTTTCATATCTGAAGTTGAGGGTCAGATTCAAAGAAATAATTTTACAATTATTTCGTTATATTTCATTTAAAGATAAGTTCTAATTGCCCTTAATAATAACTGGTACAACAATAGACATGGCATAAATTTCAAATAATAATAACAATAATTTACAAACAATTCACATTCAATCCATGGTACACAGAGACTCCACATGATAATTTGTTTTGCTATTTGATTTATTCTTCAAGAACGAATCAAGTTCACTCACCTCATTATTAGTGCCTACATCTAAAGTGACTGGCAACAGAGCAGAGGGTGGAATTCCAGCCAGGGCCGTGTACAAGGCCATCTTGCCAACAGGTATGCCCATACCATTGGCTCCAAGGTCTCCCAGACCGAGAATTCTTTCGCCATCGGTCACAACAATGGCCTGTTGAAATACAGTTTAGAAAACCATCAGGAGAAAACTAATTAAAGTTTAACTTGATAATGACTGGTTAGAGAATGGATAGTTTATGGGTTTTTCACTGTGGCATTCATTCGTGTTGCTTATCGCAACAAACCATTACACACTTCTTTACCAATAGCTCGTTTGTTGAGTGGCATCAGTCATTACATTCAAGTCTTTGTAGTTAAATAAATTCTGTACGTAGTCTTTTTTTTTATTTTTATAACAAGTGCTTGGAAGAAACAGAAAATTTTTCTGTTTCAGGAGCACGCATGTTTTTCGAAGTTGTACGCATGTAAAGCAATAAAGATGCATGCAATGTTAATGTTTTGATAAGCATTTAACATTGTGTTAACATTAATTTCGATACACATATAAGAGTGAATATTGATATATTGGCATACTGATTAGTGATTGTTTTTTATGCAATTCTTTTTTTAGATAGACGATAATTATTAATACATAATACAGAGAATAAAAAGGCAAACATTAATCTTTAATATTTATTATTCGAACGAAGAAAACGAAACAAATTGATAACAAAAAAAATTTTAGGGTAAAAATATGGACTTCGAAATGTTTTAAAATTTTCATTAAAAAGGAAGTGCATGAAACTGATTTGTACAACCTTTCATGGTTCAAAAGGATTTTTTTAATGCCCAAGTGAACTAACAAGCGAGTTTTTCCCCTGTATTTTAACAATTTTTTTATAAAATAATTTTACGCATAATTTGCAACAATACATTATATACTTGCAACGGTTTCTATTGTTTCAATATACATTTAATAGCTTGATTTTCTTCGGTTGTTACCATTTGAGGAAGAAAATTCATTTAACTATCTGCACAGTTTACACATTGAATATGAAAACGAATTCCTAACGCCATGAAAGATAACACTCTTCCGAAAATGAATTACCTGGAGCTCACCTGGATGCTAACCTTTTAATGGTACTATGATGTCACGAGAATCGACTCCAATAAGAAGGTACGCACACACAATAAACAGAACTCGTGTAAGTGTATTAAAATAATATAACTTTAGTTATCAGAATTTGATGCTTAAAAAAATTTTGTTAAAGGGATGATGAACATCAAGTTCTACGTGAACGATTTAATTGGAATTAAACACAATCAATATTCCCGGTGAACCAGCTGATCGCTAAAAGTGACTAGTAAGAAATAAACAGTGATTTCTGAAGTGAATAATTTATATCACGAAAGTGCAAAGGTAAATTTTCGTTGTCAATTTTATTATTAATTTTATAGTTTTAAATAAATCTAAGTAATTATTATTGTATAGTAGTTTAATTAATATTTTAAGCAAGAAGAAAGCCTGTTATTTATTGTACAAGTAACTAAATAGAACGCTTAAAAATACAAAATATTTTATTAGATATAATTGATTAAGGTAAACGTCTTAACTAAATAATTAAATTTTTCTTAACGTTAAAGTCAGTGAGCAAGAAAGATAACTTTTAAATTATGGTCTTTTTAAGGAAGTTCTTCAATTTCGTGAAGAAAATCAAAAGCATGCTTAAATATAAAAATATCCAGTTCACGGATTTGGACTTAAAATACCATATATTAAATAAACAATAAAAATATAAAGGTCATACACCAAATCTTATGCATCTTGTTAGATACCCTATTGAATATAGACGTGTAGTCAGGCAGAAAAAATGCCACCTTGCATCCCCCTTTGTTCTTAATCATTACAGTAGTCAGACAAGTACAACGCGCAGACATAATTCTGAAAACTGCTTTTCCTTCGGATTTCAATAAGTCTGAAACTCCGATAGTCATCAGTATGTAGAAATCGCATTTTCGACGACGCAATGTTCCATAATGCGCACTACGAAGAAAAAAATGTAAAGGAATATTTAAAGCTCCACTGTTACAAAACTGTTGGAAGAAATTGAAGCTTGTTATTTTTGCTTCAAGCATACTTGCTCCCACAACTGCCTGTAAAATTTCGGCAAACATTATTTCTTCTCAAAAAATGTGCACACCCATAAATATTTGGCAAAAAAGAAGCACAGAACCGAAACAAAACTAAACCATTCGAATTATGGAAACGAGGGTCTTCTAAATTTTTACAGCTGTTTTCAAATATTTTCTAAAATGTAATTCTTCGAAATTACCTCATATGACTGGAGTTTAGTTTACAATTTTCTTCATTTAAATTTTGAGCTGGAAACATGCTAAGGATCTTCCAGTTACTTTGTTTTAAAAGTATGGATTTGTATTTTCTCGTATAAACAACATACTATTATATATAAACAAAATACAAAATATTTCATCGTAAAAAGAAAGAAACAACCTTGGATTTCGAGATTTTTATTGAACCGTAACATTTTAGACTTCCAGATCTAAACAATGGAACGGAGTAGGTCAATGGAATTTTGTATTTGGTTTTCACTCTGCAATTATTGATCTGTAAGAAACTTTTGGATGCCATAAGTAGAATTGAAGTATGTTTGTCTGCAGAGACAGATTTAAACGTAATGTCCATGCAGTGGACATTTTGTGGCCCCTCTTCTAATAAAGTGATCAATATAGTTAAAAATTTCTACACATTTTAAACTTAACTAGAATATATTAATAATTCATTTTTGACAATTTTTAATAACGTTGTGAAAATCCATTTGTGTTTTTATGTTTCCTTACTTGTTGCTTTTGGTGACCAGCTGATTCGCCAGGAGTAATGCTTGCTAAAATTTTCAATTAAATATTTTACATAATTTCATCTTTTAATAGCTTCTTCAAAAATATTGTTCACTTCATTTCAATTTGATAATCATATAACTCATAGTATTACAGAAAACTTATTCCATTCTGCTATTTATTCTAGATATTTCTCTCATTTTCTATCAAGTCACATAAAATGTAAACTTTAATTTAAAGTGAAAATATTTAAACTTTTATAAATTCAATTTTACAATACAAAAACTCCTTTGTTGAAATCAAAAATGTTTTATATGAATACAGAAAACAGAATCGCTCAACACTGAAGTCTTTTAAGCATCACAGAATATTTTTTTTTATAATTTATGAAATATCTCGAAGAATTATTCAATAAAAATTTCTTCGATAGGTAATAAATTTCAATTTTTAGTTTTGAAAGGACGTGAATGATGTAAGTAATACATCATTCACATCACGTATAATGAAACTCCTCGATATAAATTACTTATTGATACAAATAATATTTTACTACTATACATATTTTAAAATGTTTTTTTGGCCATTCACCCATTTCCAAACATCCACTTTTTCTTTCAAAAAAGTTTTTAACCAGAGCTAAAATGTCGGTGAACTCACTTTTACATTTTCTTCAGGCCAGTTTCCAAGAATATTGTATACATTTCCTAGATCATTTATAGAGATGAAAACGCCTCTGAAATGAAAAGAAAACAAGATGTGGTTATTGAATAATTCGATATTTTAAAAAAGGGGTAATATCTACATGAAATGTAAAAAAGGGCGCAAACAGACAAATTAAAAAAAATTAATTATTGTAATATAAGTAATAAACATTATTACAAAAAAATAGAATGCCCTTACCCCTTTAAATAGATACTAGGTATTAAAAAAATTGTTTGATAGTAATTTGTTAAATTTCCAAGAATTTCACTGCAAGTCGTGAAGAGGACAAAATCCAACAAAATCTTGAAAAAGGTGGTAATTATGGGTTATATGAAATATGGGTTCCAAAAGTTAAAAGAAGAGTTGTTGAAGAAGAGAAGAGTAGGATGAGAATCGTTGCATTATTGAATAACCCATTTTTATCATCCGGCATCGCGAAATTCCGAATGAGTTTTCTATTTTATTTCTTTTACACGTATACTGAATTTCCATATGGCCCTCCGACTTTTGGTTTAATTAGGAAGACTTTAAAATTTCAGCTTGATGTTATCGCCTGGCTTTGACGAGATGGCAGGAATGGCCCCAAAACTGCACGATATCAGAAGAGCTTATTTTGATAAGTTAGAAGAAGGAAGTGAATCAAAGTTTGCCAAGATCTGGCTGCATTTCGCTTCTTCATAGTATCAAATTTGTCAACAACGCTCCGCCATATCAATAATGTTTAATAGATAAAAAATAAAAATACGCCGAGAATAACACGAAAGTATTCAGTACAACCTTATTACCTCTCCGGTATAAGCTTACAGGATCCGATTTCTCTCTCTCGCAATAAATGCATCTATTTCTCCGAAGTCATTCAGTTGCCTACTCATTAGAGCCATGTTTTAAAATAAACAATGAAATTCTCTTATTCGAGTAGAAATAATGCTCATTTAGCTGGGCTGTTATCCTGTTAATAATATAGCGTATATGATTGTCACAAATTAACTAATGAAACTTCTAGTAGAAAACATCAGGATCTTTGGCAGAATGCTTAAAAAATAAAAAAATATATATCCTTTAATCACTTTAGATTTAATATATAACAGCATTTCACAAACACTAAAATCAAAACTAATCATTAAAATAAATTTGAAATAAACAGTGATCCCTTAATAGAAAAAAAAAAAAGGCAATGCCAAATGCAAAATAAAAATACCACCTGGAAAAATATTAGCAATTAGTGAAGTGAGAATATTGTAAATCAGCCGATCACAGCTACTTAACCTTTACTATAATTCGTCATAAAAAATGTAAATGGAAAGTGAAATTTACGATCCCATAACACACGGATGGTTGTCTGTTCTTTATTGATAACTTTTTATCCGATGGGGGGGGGCACTTCAGACATCGAAAGAGAAGCTTCTGATATGGTAGTTGGTTCTCGTTGCCTTCGTGGGTATCAAAATGCCGTGGAGTTGGCTACCTCCTACAGATAATAAGACGTTCCTTCTTCTGGAGGGTTTGTACTGTGGCTGGTGATGGCCCTTAGAACTCAACTATTTAGAATCCACTATACTCTCGCGATGTCTGGTCGTCCGGATTTTATCTATGTGCCTTATGATGGGTCAGAGGAGTAGATTGTGATATTCAAGCTCAATTTTATTCTTACACATAAAAAAAAATTATCTGATTTGCTAGATGCCGAAACAGAAGTTGGGATTTCAGTTGGATTCAGTTTGGAGAGAATATTTTTAAACTCAGCCCAGCAGAGGGCGCTGGGCAATTCTATATACTGACTGATATGGCATCAGAATATTTTCAAAACCTTCATCGATACAAATGTGACTTTATGAGGTGGAGAAACACATTTTGGGCATTATGTATGTTTGTCTATCTGTTCGTAAGTATGTCTGTAAATTGAAAATAACTGAAAAATGCTGTTTTCATTTCACAGATACAAGCACCAGTATTACCTAGGTCTACGGAAAATCCGGCTGTATTCTTGGCAAGCCTGGCCCACTACAGGAGTGTAAACAAAAGGCATCAACTCTTCCGTATGTTCACATAAAACTCGATAAAACAGGCGCTCATTCGTATCCTGTAAGAAAGTAAAAATAATTTTATAAAGGTTACAATAATATTTTATAATGATAAAATACATGATTATGAAATAAATAAAACCTTTTTAATTTTTCATATATAAAGTATACAAAGAAAAAGCAGTTCAATCGTTAAAAAATTCGAACTCTAGATTTTGACGAATTTTCACGTTTCAAGCCTCATCTAATATGAAAATTGCATTTTGAATAATTGCTGTCTGCGGGCATAATAACTCAGAATACGATAAATGAAATTTCGAATCTGATCTCAATGCTAAAGTTGTTGAATTCTATAAAATTCTATTAGCAATTTGTCTTGATGACTCAATGATATCATATGTATATCAACAACCTCATCACAAGTAAACGAATCCTTTCGTTTTGATGGAAAAGAACAGCTGTTAAGAAAGATTATTACCCTTTCCACAATGTTGACTAGAAATCAGAAATGCCGATTTGGCGTTAAGCCATACCACCAAAAGATATGTTACGATCGGTATCTCATTCAGACATTCAGTTCTCCCACAGCAGACGCTTGAAATGTGCCTTCTAAATATAACTCGGAACTGTTTGGCCCTGATTCGCTTACAGCTGATTGTGCTTAAAAAATCTTTTTGCAAGTGTCTAAACAGAAAGCGAATTGGCAGGGTCATCATGATTATTCAGTCTTAAGTAATATTTTTTTAATTGCATGGGTTTTCTGTAATGCAGACAACTCTAGTCGTTTTAATAATGTAAAGACAATCTAATAGGTAGACATGCAACAGCTAAACTTTGATGATATCTTAGGTAAATTTACAAGATTAATTTGAAAGGATATTCAGAAATACGCTTTTGTGATCTCAATATTAAAATTAATCATAGGGAAATATGAATAACGCATCGTCTTTTAAAATAGTCCTGATACAAAATCTATTTATCCATAACTTTTAATAGTATCGAAACAGAATAATCCTATCTTAAGAGCTTGCTTCGTAGATGAATATAAATCTATTGTTTACCTTGCAGTAGTGATAAATAATGCATCTTTTTATGATTGAATCATGAAAGTAGTCAGAAATTTCAACACAATTTAGCATTTTTCTATAGTACTGAATACATAAATGCATTTGCATTTCATATTCAAAGTAGACATAAAATGCATTTCTCCATTTGGAAGCATTTGCAGCTGAACAGATTGAAATTAAATTTCATATACAGGCTGTGAAAGGTATAAAAAGATTAATTCCACAAAAAAAGTACAAAAATTTCTCGACACAGGGAAGATAAGAGCATTGAAAATGTTGCACTTAGGTCAGGAAACCTTATGTTAATCAATGAGAGATTTTCTGTAAGTTTCATCTCATTCATTTCTGTATGGACATTTTTTTTAATCACATGAACAATCTGAACAAATTTTTCAATTTTGTACAATCTATCTTTCGTTCAACGGTTAAATCCGTTTTCGTACTATATTATTGATTACTTTTGCTACAATTTTTTTGTGTGGAATTCACTGCCTCATGCTTTCCCAAACGGCAGAGAAAATTTAATTTAAGAGTAAATAAAGAGCTCTGAGTAAAAGTTTGATTTCAGTTGGTCGGAAAAAAAGGCATATAAAATGTATATTCAGTACTATTCATTACAAAGCATATATTTCTCATGTATAGAACTCTCCAAATAAAAATCGGTGTAGTCATAGCGTTATTTCCTTGTCCAAGATCTCCAATTTTTATTCAGGGGTGTAAAAGTGAATAGCATCTTTATTAAAGAGTATGCGAAAAAGTTTCGGAAAGATGATTCACTCTGATTTCAGACGGGCGTTAAATAATGTGGGATAATCATTGCTTGTGGCACACTAAAGAGTCCCATAGCGTCGATCGTGACAGCCATGGCGGTCATCAATAACACATCCGATATCCTGGAACACAACTAGGAAAGACAGGTAGTTTCCGACAGTTGCTGTACGTGGTTTTCGACTGAGCTAGACAACTGCAGTCATAGCGAACTCGAATCACGTACGCAAGAATTTCGATTACGTCTTCTCTTTTCTAAGCACTGTAATTGTGCCAGAAGTATGTCAAAAAGATTCAGTGATTTGTTTTGCTTGTATTAATGCATATTTTTTCATCTCCGCGTGACATTTATACACAATTTCGATTTTTTTGTATACAAATAAGCGTGATTTGCAGTGTCCCGTTTTAATTACTGTTTCGCTAAAAATCTATTAGATTAATTGTCGCGTTAACTGAACAATCTGAGCATCATAATAGAAATGTAATTTCAGACAGAAAATGAGAAAATTAAAATTCAGACCTGTTCGTGATCTAACCGTGGGTTGAAAATTTCAAGGCCATCGCGAGAAAGTAGTGATCCAGCATAATTTTAATGCATTCAAAAGACATGGCTCAAAGATGCGCTTTGAACAAATGCCGACAACATTCTACGTAATAGATTTCGTATTAAAATTCTGTTTACAATAAACAATTACAAAAAAATAAATTCCCTCTTTATTTTTAATTTGCAAGTTGGCATTACATAAAACCTTGCGATACTTGTGTTTCACAAATATGTTAAATGAAATTCAGAAAGGAGAAGAGAAAAAAAATAACGTGATTATTTCAGTGTCCAATGATGGAGCTTTTTCATTTGTAATTTAAAATAATTAGTGTAAGCCAGTAATATTAAATATTTTGATAATGTGCAATATTGTTTAATTCATTCCTGCTGTTGTTTCTTCGAAGTAATTAGCATCAAGATTAAAAAAAAAAAAAAAAAAATAAAAAACGTTCTTTATTTTAAACAACGAATTTGAAACTAGTGAATTTATTCAATAAATAATTTTTAAATATTATTTTTTACAAAACAAAACGTTAAAAAAATCATTATTCGAAGGAATTTATTGTTTTGTCTTTTTCATGTCGAATGAGAGAATTCAATATCAATTTTTTAAACTTATCATGTTGCCATCTCATTTAGTCACTTAAGACATTGAAGAAAATAAGAAATATCTTGAAGCAAATGATAATCGAAAATTCTGAGCATATTTGAAATTAATGTAAGACAAATTTAATTTCTTTCAAAACATTCATGAACAAATTTGACAATAGATGAAAAAAAAAAAAAGTCGTCAACGTGGGTACCTGACTAAGAAAATCTAATGCGAGTGATACCTAGGAATATAGTTTTTTAAAGGAATCATATACTTAAAATTTGGAGAGTTTCGAATACAAATGACTAGTTTTGACGATAATCAATAATAATATGTTTGCCTCAGAGTCAGGGTTTACTTTTGTTTGAATGTCATTAGCATAAAAAAATTCGTAAATACACATAAAAAAATTCACAATTCCGTCTATCACCTCTTACCCATAAATGTGCTTTTATTGAACATAATATTGTTTATCTATAAGATAACATAGTATAAAAGAAAGATAACATAATATTTCTTTTTTTATCCGCCATTTTTCACTTTTCTAAAATTGTGTTGTATAAATAGACTTATCATTTGATGTCGTAGAGTTATAAAGCCTCACCTTTCATAAACTTTTTTACAATCATTTCCGATGTTTGTGAACTCTCAATGCTATAACAGTGTGGTTTTTAAGCACTTTTTATAGAATGAAAACATTTATCTATCATTAGTCATTTGTTTACCCACCTTTTCAAGTTTTTGTTTTTCACTTTTTATATATATCACAATTTTTATGCACTTATTCTCCTTTGTTTGCTTGGATCAAGGTTCTGCAGTCATGCTGAACGGAAAATTTGATTTTTTTTTTATTCAAAGAAAATTTTAAAAGAAAAAAAATTTACAAAATTGTTCATTGTTTTCAGAATCTATTTGTGGCTTAAATTTTGTTTTACTGTTTGAACCAAAATTTTCGGCTGGATATTTCTAATTAAAAACAACAAAGCATAAAGGAACTAATTTTTCTATTGACTTATCACCTTGTATTGCGAGGACAATTTAGTACTTGACACTTATTTTTTTTTATTAATTTCTTTTAGATAGCTATAAATTAATCAAGAATGACATTTTCTGTCTAAAGAATTATACAGTCCTTAAACCTCAATACTTGAAAATCAGTGCTTTAATAATAAAGCTCTTATGTGCAAGAAAAAGATTTATCACAAATTAATCTTTAAAACTCAACATTCTACATTTCAGTAATATAATAAAAATAATTATTTGATGCTATGAAATATTTCACTTAATCGAACAATTCTGCTTGATAGTGATTTCCCCTTTTCTGTTTCATGTTCTGATGAGAAGGATAAGATTGTAAAACGGTGAATTTTCAATGTAAAAAATTTCATATTTCTAAATTATTTTGATATTAGTGTGCTTGGAGCGAGCAAATTATTTTTCTTTTGCACGAAAAAGCTTATGAAAATGCATTTTCCATTCCTTCCAGTACATCCCTTCTTGTTTTGAATCGATCATGTTGTTGCTTTGTGCGATGACTGAAATTTGAAATACTGTGTGTTCTTTTTTTCTTAATAGGCATTGGCTATATATTTATGTATAAAACTGTGCTGTCTAAATGACCCATGGTCATGGGCTTAGTAAAAAATAATCTCTTCTAATCTTTTTAGTCAAGATCTACTCATTATCGTTGCACAGGGGGAAAAAACCATGCATCTGAGCAAGAGCTGGATCACCACGATTAGAGGAGAATTCATTCTTTCCTTGGAAATGGGTTGTACTACATAATTTATTTTGCAAATCTAGCATTCTTAAAGCGATCATAGAGATTTCAAAAGCACAAGCGTGCTCTAGGGTAATAAGATGAAAAAAGATAATCCAAGCAGACTTGACTTAAAGAAAAGCTCCTCAGGATTAAGAGGAAGTTCTTCATAGTCATAAGACATATAGGACACAAATCAGTTGGACAAAACGAATGATTTATAATACTTAGTTATACAGCTAAGCAGGAGAATACGCATGATAAGTTGATGAAATGCACAGGTTTACTTGTCTCGAACGTTTGACGAGGTTTCACATCTTTACTCTAAAAATATTCCATTGATAAATCATAGTTCTTATCAAATGCATATGAACATGTTCACATCAATCAAATCAAGTACAGTATGTGCCTTTTCATGGAGCTTCTTTGCTAGTTTCCAAATAAAATTTTTTGCACATGCAAAATGTAGTGCATTTCATGGCACCAAGGCAGCATTTTGTTTCCGCAGCGTTTTTATTCCTTTTCGTTATAAGAACAAACTAAAATACCAAACTTAACATATGATACAACTAATTTGCCTATGCACTGGTATCTTGCAATTAACAATTCGAAAATTTCTCAGTTGTGGAATTTCACTACTAATTCTTCACCAACTTCGGTATGCGATTAAATAGGTTAAGTTAATTGCTTAACACATTTTTACTGCAATTAAGAATGCATTGGAAGAACAATAGACATGGCAAAAACCGATGTGCCTTCAATTCACATGATTCTTCGATGGCAGGCGTAGATTCAGAGATCCTTGTTTCAAGGAGTGAAAAGTTGTAAAGTATAGATATTGGAAATTAAAGACGATATGTATTCGCAATTCAGTATTATTTCTGCATATGAAGATATTGCTATAGTTCTTGAAAAAGATGGCAGAAAAATATGTTACAGAGAATCAAAATACTCCTTTTGTGAAATATCACAAAAAATTCAACTTTCACGTTTGTATAAAATTTAGCATTAGATTATAAGTAGCTTGTTCAGCAACGGACGGCTGATTTTGCACGGCAACACTGTTGTCCATTATCTGATAAACAATACAATATTTACTAGTGAACTCATAAAATGGTGATTGGCTTTCAACTGTGTGACTATGATCAATTTTCAGAGAAATTTACTTATTTTCTATCTAAAGTCGAAAATCTCTTGATAATTTTTAAACTACAGATTGTATATTTAAATTTTATGTATTCTTTAATTTTGAAACATTGTTTTATTTCACTGTTTGCCGGAATCAGTCTCTTTGGATCATCACACAGAACAACGCAATCAGTCAATCATCCGCAACAATCCTGCTTCAAAAAACATTAGATAATGATTAAAAATAAAAGATAAAAAATAAATTCAACTGACCTGCAGTTCCCTGAGAAAAAGATAACGGCTGAGATCATCTCCATGTCTATGTAAGTTTTCAAGCACGGCTTCCACCTGTAAATTGACTGGTCTGACAGCTGGTGGCAAGAGACCTTGAAGACCGAGAGCAACCCTCTCGCTCTCGGTATGGGCCAAACCCTGAAAGTAAAAATTCCAGATATAACACAATCGACACCGAGTAAGAATTTAAAAAATAAATTAATTAAAATTTAGAATGCTTAAACAAGGAATCCAATAACGACAAAAGTAACTACAAATGTCAACACACTTTTTAAAACGAGCTCCATTTTATTGAATTTCTGTGAGTACATTTTGGGCTTTTGGGAGGCCAGACAATACTTTAGCATGTTTCTGTATTATTGCTTAAATATGAATGGTCATTAGTTATCTACAGAGAATGCGCTTTTAGATTGTGCTCTGGTGTGTCTTTACTCAAATCCTGTAGCAATACGAACTAAAGGGAACCCAATGTAATCATATAAATGTTCTTTCTCCTTTATGCAGATTGATTTTTAAAATTGAATTCACACGGTAGATAGCATAGTGATACGAATTACGAAGTTTAACATTATTACATACAAGTACGATGTGTTAAAGTTTCATAATGTTAAAAGACAGAAAATAGCCAAAATAAAAAAATAACAATTAAACAGAATATTTTATACACGGCAAAGTGATACACTATAGTTACATTTGATTTCTGTCAACTATATATTTGTTAGTAAATTAAGAGAAAGCTTTGCGAAAAGAATAAAGGCATTATGGTCAAGTGTAAGAAACCCTTTTTAATCATTATAAAGTTGATTATTGACGAAATATAACTAAATATTGTAAATATTTGTATGCATGTTATTTCACCATGTAAAAGTGGATACATATGATTTTAATTAAAAACGGCCTTTATGGAGACCGATCAAGTAGAAATACTGACTTCAAAAATCAGCTGCTGCGCATAATAAAATAAAATTTGCAGAGCATGTAAATAACCGTTTTCATCACATTATTAATTTCTGCATTTGAATTCAATAAAATTTAGACAAGCAATACAATTCAAATAAATACAAACTGATATCATTGTTTTGGCAAAGAAAGAATCTTCTTTAGAGATATTCATTTATTCAAAAATAACTTAAGAGTGCTTTTCATAAGTAGTTAAATAATGTGCAATTATTTTTATTTAAATTAGAATTAAGCACTACTAAAATAAAAATTTTGCATTCAATAAATTTTAAAGAGTTATTCAACCTAACGATTTTTTTTAGTAGTTGAATATAAATGTCTGGATCTTTAATTTCATAAGATGCAAAACATACAAAATATTTTCATTTTGTTTCTTACAGATATCATATCTATCCTGTGCATTTATTTTTAAATTTGCAGCCTAACTTTTAAAAAAATATTTAATGTTTTTAGTCCAACAAAAATCAAGATATTGAGAAAATCAAATTAAAATTATTAATATTAAGGTGTCAAAAAAAGTTTGTTTCCTATTTTTAATATGAAACGAATACATAATATTTACTGTTTAAGATATTATTTATTTTGTTATATAAGAACCCTTTTGCTCTATTACCTTCTTCCATCTCTCAGGAAGTCTGATTATGTCTTCTATCCAAAATTGATGTGTTTTGGACAAGAAATAATCGCTGTTTTATTTCTCTGGTGGATTTAAAGCGCTTATCGCGATGATAAATTTTTAAGTACAGAAAGAAATAATAATCAGATAGAGCGAGATCTGTAGAATATGCAGGATTCGGTAAAACATCCCAATCAAACTGTAACAGCTTCTCTCTTACGACTAATACAATATGTGGTCTCCCGTTATCATGATGGAAAGCAACGCCTCGCCGGTTCATTAATTCTGACAGTGTTTTTTTTTTTTTTTTTTTTTTTTTTGCTTTGACAGCTTTTAATTGATCCAGTTGATGACAGTATTTCGTAGAACTTATGGTTTCTCCTTGAGGAAGCAGTTCATAGGAAATTACGCCTTTTCAATCCCACCAAATGGACAAAAGAACTTTTTTAGATGTAGTCCCGGCTTTGTGACAGTTGAAGGCCTATTGTCCTTACATTAAGTGCGTTTTCTATGTACATTTTCAAATAAAATTCAAGTTTTGTCACCAGTGACAAGCCTCTTTAAAAATGCGATGAGAAAGAAATTTTTGCACACCCTAATATAATAGGCTAATTAGATAATAAAAGAAAGTGTTTGGTTAGAAAATAACTGTCAACACTACATAGATTGTAAAAAGGTTTATAGACAAAAATGTAAACACATGACGTGTTTTTTTTTTTTTTTTTCTTTTTTATAATTGACAGTCACTTAGGAAATACCGCTTTATACGATATTTTCGTAATGACTCACACACGGAGAGATATTCTGACAGTTTTTCTCCTATGTGTTATATCAAACAGTATATTCTATTTTTAAATATTGATAAACAAGAATAAACTTTACGAAGTCTTTTCCTGGATTCAGAGGTCATCAGTCAAGCGGGTCTTTGACATACTGATAACAGCAAGGAAAAAAAGCACATATTTGCAATTAATATTAATCTGAAAGCGTATCTGCTTTGCGTTGATAAATAATAGTTCGACAGAATTCCGGAAGATATAGTCGAACAAAGGGTATCTGGGGGTTTTGATTAGATTTTTTTTTTTCTTAATCAGTATGTAACTATTGAGGGGAAACTCTTGATAGTTCAATAATTTGATATGCTTTTCAACACGTTGACTGCCGTGTCACTTGAATTCGCATGACAGCAAAAGTTATCAGTCAATGTATAATTTACTGCGAGTAGAAAAAGTCTATATTTTGTTTATATTATTGCAACTGTGGTCAGTGAAGGTGATTAATAAAAGACTTCCAAAAGTCGTTGCCTTTAGATATTTTTTAACAATGGCAACAGAGTTTAATGATCATGGTAAATTCCATTACCGTTGGGGTCCGTGCCTGCCACGCAAGTCCCTGTTCTCGGGGGGGGGGATGTTTACAAACAGGAAGTAAACAACAAGCAGGAGCGCCATCAATGCACAATCCTTAACATATCTCTCCTTGTTTTAACACGTTGCTTAGCATGTGAATCACCTGTGATTTATATATATTGTCTAATTAAATATTTTCTTCTCTACTACAGTTAAAAGTGAGAAAATAAGTAAGCATCTAACTAGACAGTGGTTCGAACCACAGGTCTCAATCATGGCAGCGAACGTGTTAAATTTCTTTCAAACTTCATTTTAATATTCGCTTACAAAGAAAAAGTATTGTAATCGAGCTCGAAATTTCAACGAATCTACGCCTCAAGCCATTGTGAATTCGAAAAGCAAATTTTCTGAAATTATGTTCGGGTATCATATTACTCTATCTGCCTGTCTGGCTGAAATTTGGTATGCGGTTTTTGCATCAAATTTGTAGATTACTTTCACATTTTGAATGAAATCCATACACATGAAGTTTGTTTATCTGTCTAAATACATGTGAATATGATTACTACAAAACGTAAAGAGCTAAACTGATAAAAATTTGGTATATAAATTTAGCATCTAAACACAGATCAGTATCACATTCGGAGCCAAATCTGTCAAGGAATTGATCCTTTGTCTTTTTTTTTTTTCATGCATTTAAACACGATAACTCAGAAAGGTAATGACTTAAACAAATGGAATTTGGTACGAGATTCTATGATTTCTACTGTAATTCTGTATAAAATTTTTATCTCAATCGGGCGGGGAAAAAAGTGTCCGGAATATATATTCGATTTTTTTGGTATCTGTGTATTAATCGCATGTCAGAGCATGCATGTTAAAATTATAATTAAATAAATCTCTTGATTCAAAATGAAAATAAAACCAGCAATTTTTTTAGATGCTCCTGGGGTTATATCCCTATTAGTCGACTGAATAAGACGACCTTCCATGTAATAATAGTTTACTTAAAAAGTGTTTTTTTTTCAAATCTATAACTCTATTTTTCATCAAAAATTGATTGATATATTAAAATTTTTCAATAACTTTAGAGCACATAATTGAAAAACAAGAACCATTTTAATTTCATTTTAAATAATTAATAACTAATTTAATTAAAACATTTTTAACAACACCAATTTTATTACCGCATAATTTGTACTTAATTTCAAAAACTTAATTGCCAAATTTTTAATGTAAAATTTAAGAGTAAATTTTTTGTTCGTTTTTAAGTGTACTTTGCAACAATACTTTTTATGGTTTTTGTAACCGGATTTATAGACAACGCATTGTGACTATATTAAATATATATTTTTATAAGCTCATTATCGAGCTATAATATAAACTTTTAATATATAAAAATAGACAAATCAAGAAAAAAAAATATAATATGATGTTTCTATCTCAAAAACAGAGTAAAAATGTAAAAAAAAAAGAAAAAAATGCTTTTAAATGATTTTCTTACATAAACAATTCTTTTCCATCATCTAAATAACCTTTCATGTTCAATCTATACTGCAACAATGAATAACAGATAAATCTGTCGATAAAGTAAGTCAATATGTACAACGAATCTTTGGTGGAATTAGATTCGAACGCGTGCTCACGAATCTTAAATTCTCACTCATCATCGAGGAAATCTTTGTAATCTTCAAATTAAAATGAATGTTGAGCAACACATTATCAAATATGTTGAATTAGTGTTTAGAGAAATTCCTTGGTGCAACCTGGACCAAAGATTTAAATAAACTTCTCGTCATAGCTACTTTTTTCCACGAGTAACAATTTCAGACTGAAATTTTTCAAGATATTTACACAAAGAACAAAATAAAAAGTTCCAAAGGTGGTGGACTTCATAAATGGACAATTCACATGTTCTGAGACAATATAATAAATTCAGATTTTATTAGAAAGATGCTAATATATTAATTCTCATTTTGATTCTGAAATTTAAAAAAAAAACATCTTTTATTATTTTTTTTTCAAAAAAAATGTATATTATATTAATATCATAAATTCATGCCAAGAATTGGAAGAGTTGTCTGTAATTGAATCTATTAAAAATATTAATTTTTGAAATCGGATAATGAAAAGTTTTTTTTAAAAAAAAGTCTTAGTTTTCATAGCAACACCTTGTGTGATGACATCAAAGTAAATAAAATAAAATAAATAAAGATTTTTTCTTAAAATTTCGTCCAAACGCAATTTTTTAAAAAGTGTTGAAATAAGGAAATGAAATCATAAAAAGTTGCATAAAATTTTTCAGCTTCATTTAAGGATGAAATCATGCTAGCCAGCAACAGCAGCGCTTTCAAATTCTTTACATTTAAAAGATTGCGTTAAAAATTTTCTAAGTAAATCTTCTACGTGGAAAGGTTAAATTGAAATGCGTCTGAAATTTTCACAGGCAGCTTTAAATTCTAAAAACTTCTCCAGCAGTGAAATTTTGTTTATAGCACAGGGAAGTAACAACCGATCTATTTCTGTACATCCTTGAAAGACAGGCAACAAAATCTCATTCCAAAACAAAATCGAAAGCATCTAACTGTATTGAGAAAAAGGCAGAAAATACATCAACAGGAAAATTCTTAGCTCTTAATGCTCTACTTAAAAATAAACAAGCATCGGTTACGCAGTACCTAGAAGAAGAGAACAGTACACGTTTCGATGCTGAGCGACTTTCCTTTCCGAAGAGTTCTTTTTTTACGTTTACGTACCACACCTCCCGGATAAAATGAAGTTTAAAAAGGAGTGACGTCAGAAAACCGCAGCAGAAACTTTCCTTTTCGTCACTTTATGAGCGCCAAGCAGTCTTTCCTTATCGTGAAACGGTTGACTCATTGGGGGAGAAAAAAATCGTTTGTCAACAAAAGATTCGATGTCAAGATTATTATTAAATAGGCTCACGCTTTTCTCTCAAGGCGAATAATCCACAATACAGTGATTGAAAAAGTAGGGATTTAGGAATGTTTTCACAGCTGATTCGACTTTTCTGCTGTGCACTTCTACGTTGTGTGTGCACTGTGGTTATTAAAAAGCGAAAACAAATGACACCAGAAAAATTAAAGTAATATTTTTTAAGAGCTGTGTAAATTTCTGCTTATTTTGCTTGTTATTTTCTGGAATTGAAAACAATGACGATTTAAGATCGATATAAAAATAATTTTAAATACATAAGAGGACTTAAAATCAATTAAATTTTAGTTTCGTATCCTATTGAATGAAACCAAGTCGCATAATATAGTAATAAGGCTAAGTGCACATTTTAAAAAACAAAAATATTGTTCTACGCAGCCCTGTACAATACGATAAATGAAATTAAGTAAGAGAAGCACATTTTACATGTATCGTTTGTACGAAATGATCATTATTACAATTATTTAATAGATAGCCTTTTTGAAAGTCACTAAAAAATACAGGTTTGTATAAAGTTTTGAAACTGCCTGAATTTCCCTCCTGAATATGAATTTTGAAGACTGATACTGTCAGATTAATTTTCTTTAACATTTCCTTCATTTTATTCTGAAACTATTTTTATTATTTTATTCGAAAATCTTCAAATGAAGTAAAAAGGAATAGGCTCAAAAAATTGTATAAAAAAATCTCTTAAAAGAAAAAATTTATTTTTTGAAAATCATCCAGAACTAAATAAAATTTTTTAAAAATTGCATTTTTTTTTTGTTACGTTAATGACTTCTGTTGCATATGGAAATTTTCTTTTCGAAAGCAATAATAAGAATTTCCATTTTTAAATATCTGATCTGAATCTTTTCATTAGAACAGATATTCTTTTAAAGTCAATTTATCTTCTTTTAAAGTCAATTTGTCCAACTTATCCATCAATTTATACCATACAAAGTTTTATAACATAATGTTTCGGAAAGTCACTTTGGAAAAAAATTGATTTTCTTAGTTTGTTAAAAACAAGAACTCAATAAATACGCTGTAAACCAAGGTTGTTTTTTTTAGTTTTCTATATATTAAGTCCTCTTTTAAAGCAACACTAGGGCTATTTGGGGACGGACCTCGTCATTGAACCGCTGTCAGATGACGAGGACGACATCTGAGCTGCCCCCCCCCTCTCTACACCACACCACACCACACCAGCGGGAGGACGTTTGGCCCGGACGTTTAGAGATGATGAAGTAAGATTTTATAAAATTGTTTTAGTTTTATCAGCTTTTAGAATATTTGCATGTTGCATTATGTTATTTTACATCTGTGAAAACCATTTTTAAAACTTATTACCTTACCGACCACCATTTCAGACACCTATATTAAATGCATTGTAATATCGTTTAATACATTGCGATGTAACAATGAAAATCCCATCGCACACATGTGCGTGATCCAGCCCTCTGGGAAATGTTACCGTAGCTCATATGTGCAAGGCGTGGCACGTGATGTGTTAATGAATATTAAAAAACAGGCTTGATAAAATCATTATTAAATGGGCAGCTGTAAAACTGCCTTAGGTGTGCGGAATTTCATCATTCTTCCTTTTTAATTTAATAAAATACATGGGGCACATTTTCGAAAACTTATTTAGATAAAAGAAAAATGAAAAAAATTCTATTACGAGGAAGGGAAAGGAAAGGAAATCATTATCCAAGAAGGAAAAATTATTTAATACATATCTCGTGAACTGATTACTTGGGCGTTTTCGATCTTGATTATCCCCCCCCCTCCAAAATCGATTATTTCTTGGAATGCGTTCAGGAAACGTTAACACTTTTTCAACAATAATGATGAGAACTGGCAGACAATTACGATTTTATGGTTAAGAAAGATTTTTTTTTTCTAAATCCTCACATGGGAAGCTTTTTCTACATTTCTGAAAGACTTTATAACAAATTAAAATGTATCCGAATTAACCCATTTCTTCGTATGAAGGGAGAAAAAAAAAAGTGTAAATTGGTAAGCAAATTTTGCTCTTAATCTTTAATGTTTGCGACAGTTTTCTGGTTCGTGATTTCACACACGCAATGAGTAATACCTCTTTTTCTCTCATAAATACTACAAATAAGGACAACTTTCCACGGTAATTTCGAGTCTTAAATATTGATTTTAAGTGACGCAAGAATCATGCGATACAAAAAGAACTATTAAATATTGGAGAATGCCGTCCAATATCTATTTTCACATTATCTTATTCTTTATTTCCAGAAAGTTAATCAAAAGTTTCAAAAATTAAATTGGTGCGATGCAAGTAAGAGGTGAAACAGGGCCATGAAACATTTTTATTTTGTTAAGAATATTATTCTTTAATTAAGCCATTACTGGAGATAATTTTTAATTTTATTATGATTACTTAATTTTAAAACATTACTTGTATCAGAAATTAGTTGTAAAAGTCGTAATATTTTTTTCCTCCAAATAAACAAGAATATTATAATCAATGAAAAAGACTAAGGCGATAATTTCTTCCTTCCAAAACATTAACTGCAACTTTTAAACGAGAAAAGAACACAAAAAGAAAACGATTTTTTAAAAACTGTTTATGATCTTTACAAGAAATGAAAAAAATATTTTCAATAATCTCGTTAAAACCTTAAAAAAAGAAGCAAGTCATCTTATCATAATGGTTTAATTAAAAATTGATGATAAAAAAATAACGATTAAAGTAATGAGCATATTTTAGTACAATTTTATAGTACAAAAGCTGAAATGAAATAAAATTCTATGGGACTAATCTAATCATAATTTATTGTCGCTAAAATTATATAAATATAGCTGAAACGCCACGTTTTCTTTACTCTATTACAACCCAAAATACTGAACAGATTTTCTTCAAATTTTTTTCAAATTCTACAGAGCATAAAATAAGGTTTTAGAGAAAAATTCGTAATAATTAATTTAACAAGTAATTTTCTAAAAATTGCAAACTGATTTAATAAATTTTTTGCATTGCAATTAAGTTATTTAAAAATATTTCTTTTACGGAAACAATGGGATTTTCTCGGATTCTAATATTAAATCGAATTTTTATTTTTGCATACGTTACGTACTTAAAATTCTACTAACAAATCATAAAATGTAAGCACGATTTCAATGACGTTTTTGTGACCTTTAGTTAAAACATCGATTTTCAATATAAGAAAAACATAAACGCATCTCGTGAAAACTAAGTATATCAGTTAATAAGATTAGTGCAAATCATACTAAATCATACATTGAAACGGAATAAAGACCCCACTTAAGAAGACTTGTTAAAAGTACAAATGTTATTGATTCACTGTTCAATTTCAACGCTGATTCGGAAACAAAGGATCTTGACTGCATAATATATTTTAGGATTAAAGATATGAGATAAATAGTTAAAAGGCCCTTTTTATTTTGACAAAATGGAATAAAAATTCCAGTTACAATCGTTCGTTAAGTTCAATCAATGTTGTGTTGTGTTGTGACTTATGGCGCTATTACAAGCCCGCTGACAGTTATCTAGTTCAATCAATACTTGGCATTATTATAACCTTCCAATAAAATTCGAATTACCTCGACCTATATACTTCAACTATGCATTAAATTAAAGTTTCAGGATTATCAACAGAACTTTAAAAAAAGAAAATCGGAATTTCCAAGGAACAAGATAGGTTCATGATGAAAACCTTCTGCCGTGGTGAATAATTGAGTTAACTCCGTTTGGCATCTAAACCGTCCATTCAAAGGCAAAGACGTCACGAACGCTTTAAACTAATTACCTTTTAACGGAATTGCCAGAATTCGTTTATTCCCTTCGGGTATATAATCAAGAAGGTCTTGCCAAACGTCATCTTTCATTCATTTGCATGATATCATCGCTTAAGTGATGGGTTTGCCCTTCAAAGTTGGTCAGTAGGTCACAAACCTTTTGGTCCGAGAGAGGGTGTGTCTCTTAAGGAATAATCAAATTGACCAAAAAAAGAATATTAATTACCTACTTTCTATTTTCATAGGCTAGAGACAGGGCGTAGTACAAAAGTCATGTTGGATCCCATTATACTTGTTGAATGTCCGATTTCATAAAGGATATTATATGGTTCTCAGGCTTATTTGTATTCAAAACATATCTTCGTTACGCTAAGTGAATTCTGCCCCCTCTTTTTTTTTTTTCATTCAAAAGAAATCATGGATTGTGTTTCAATACTGAGCCTAATCTTTATTTTTCTTGTAAATAGTGTGGATAAAAAGGATGTATTCAAAGATAATCTTGTTCTAAAGCATGTCATGCCATTTTTAAACATTCTGAAATATTACAAATAACAATGCGTTTAAAATTTGGCGATATTATTTGTAATTAAGAATACGACGAGAAAGTGCTGTAATAGTCAGAAATCTTGCATTTCCCAATTTTAATGAATCACTACCGGATTTGTATCAAATTATGAATCCTATGGGCCAACGAGAAAAATTCCAAAATGGATTTGAAATCTAAATAAAATATATGATAACAATGGATCAGCTTTTTTATATAATTAAAAAGAAACATTACAAAAATCAAATAATTTTAAAAACATATTTTAAGGGCCGCATTTATTCTTAAAACTTCATTTCGTTTAAATAGGAAAATGATTTTTTAATGTTAAAAGAGAAATTTTCTCTAATTATACTTTTAAATGTTGCATTATTAAAATCTTAATGACTAATTGCAATCTATAAATCAAAATTGGGCATGAAATACAGTTAAACTAAAAAAAAAAAAAATAGCGACGATTTTCTTATATTTGGCATTGTATTTTTTGTTATCACGTTTAAATGCAATCGAAAAAAATAGACCAACAAAAAGGCAAATCTGACGAGTTTGGTTCCAGATTTAATACGGATCTATAATTTACATGTTAATTCTATGAACTAAATTTTATCGATCTAGCTCTTTTCATTTTGTAATTACGAAGTTAACTTATGTTTGGAAAGCCGGATAGACATTTCTTCAGAAGGGATTTCGTTCAAAATTTGATAGAAATCAACAAATTTTAAGTACAGACCATATACCAATTTTCACCCATCTAACTCAAAACGTTTGTTCAGATAAACAGACAAAATGCAAAAAAAAAAAAAAAAAAAATGCTTTTTAAATTTAAAGAAGTTCCGAAAAGTGGAGTTTCATCAAAATCTCCACTCGAAATTTCTTATAATTACTACAATTCGCAAACGAGAAAAAAATTAGTTATCTAAATACATTAGATTTATTCCTCTTTAGACTGTACTTTTAACTACCATTTACATTAAAAATCAATTCCAACATTCATATAGCAATTTTTTTAAAAATTTTTATGAAAAATTTTGGTAAAAGCAAAAGTTCTGAAATAAAGATGTAGGAAACGATTCTAAAAATCAAAACGCATATCACAAAATATGCTGCAGATGTTCTCAAAAGAACAACAAAGCATTTTCCAAACTGTCTAGCCCGAACAAAACAATTACTTTCTATCCGTTAGCAACAAACTTTCTTTCTCCAATCGCGCGATCTTAATCTCTCAATCACGACTTCCTCGAACTGACTTTCGGCTCTGGGTTCGAGTGTTACGTGCCGGTATTTTTTTCGTTTGGGAAGTTCTAAGTACTATTTTTTTTCTCTGTCGGTCCTATTTTTCCTGCTTCGTTTCTACGGCGGACGGAAACGTTCTTTTTTGTTTTACCAGACGCGGTCGACAAATCGATTGAAGGACATGACTTGTCTGCTGCCGGATTCGATGGGTCCCCCCCCCCATACCCTTAGTCTTTGTCTGAAACGATAAAGAAAGGGACTATCTTTAAGGGATTAGTTGTAAGTATTTTAGAGCATGCATTGGTTTGCTATTATTTTGTCTGTCGAGACAAATTGAAGGGCCTAATTGTGTTCAGACATTTGTTAAATGCATCCCACCCTATACGAACAATGACAACTAAAAAAAAAAAAAAAAAATTAGAAAAGGAAAAAGACGTTTTTGAGTTACGTTCATGGAAACTAAACCTGAAATGATACTTATCGGAATTTCTGCCTGTGGAATTTATACAAAAAGTCGACTGTTTTTGTCGCTTAAATCTTACTTTTTATGGTTTTAAATGTGTTTAATTTTTATTTTCTACTTTAATAATATCATGGTACTTGGTTAGCTGCAATAAACCTAACCAGTGACGGATTTCCAACTAGTTAGCACCTTAAAGCTACTAGTTTGAGCAGGGTCGTAGGCATGTAGATTAAAAACTTTTTCCAGTTGACAAATAAACAAATTTGTAATAAGTATAAATTCTATTAATTATAAAATATCAAAAATGTATTAACACTTTAAGAAGTATAATTGCTATTTTGTGATAAAATTTATTATGTTTATTTAATTATTATAGTATTTATAAACACATTTTAATAAAATTTTGCATGAAATGAATGCCATGAATGAAATAGTATATAACATTAATTAACAAAAATCATTAATTGCCATTAAGTTAAAAATTATAATGAAATATCAAACTAAACTGCTTATTTTACTAACATAGGGACTTCACAATGTGCACTGCCTAGGACTGCAAAATACATTAATACTGAACTTAATTCATAAAGAACGATCACGTGATAGTTCACCTAACTGATTATTCATAATGACTATGACTCATAACAAGACTTTCGTTTTGAAATCAGTTTATTTTTGCACAACACAAGACAGAGAATTTCATGAGGCTATTTACATAACGATGATATGAACTTGGCAGAGTATTTACAGATGAAGTAGACTTAAATTGATCAAATGATCCATACATCAAAGAGATGAAATAGCGTAACGTACAAAATTCTATCCTTAAAGCAAACACAGCATATTCTACTTAAATCAAAACAGGATTGTCAGATTCCAAGCTGGAATAAAATGCAACGCAAACTCTAAAATGAAAATAAACAGGAAATATAAAACTTATTAGGAGTGGCAACAATGATATCTTTTAAATGTTTTCGACTCATAAGCATATAAAGTCTTCTCGGGACTCATTCTGTGGAATTTTCAGTTTGAGGAAAAGTCTAAATTTACTCAAGGTCTAGGCCATGTGCAAATAAAGCACAGGTATGCTGTGTTTTGGCAAAAATTCTGTATCAAATGTGAAAAATTAACATTTCCAAAATCTAATTGCTTTAATGTAAAACTTCTTGATGGTACTTCTTAGTAATGATTGTGCCATGTAATTCATACGCATGATAAACCAAACAAGTGAAATCGAAAAAGATGGCCAGAATGATTGACATTGCAGCAGACCTTTTTTGATTTATTTGGCCTCAGGAATGTAGATTCATTGCTAGCGATCATCACGTTAGTGCTGTAGTTACAGCCGCTAGCCTCTAGCTTATCTTGAGCAGTCTTCAAACAGAATAGAACAGAACTGCTACTTCATTTGAAGCTTAGGCACAAATTTCGCTGATATTTGTTTGAAGCCTAAATAATAAAAATAAAATTACGGGTCCAATACTGATATTTGCCTAATTTTATGACTATTATTCGACGTTTCTGTATCAGAGGATTTCACCTTGTCAATGCTGAACTCATGCCTAAATGATCGATATCAGAATGTGCTTCAGTCTCTCTTGATATGCAGTCAATTTTAAAATTGTTATATCACGCATTTATTTGCAATAGTCATCAATTGCTCCACGAAGTTTATTACATTTTGCAGATCATTTCCATATAAGTATCATTGGCCCGTTATGTAAAATTTAATACGTCAACTTTGTTCATGTTTTTCAATTATTATAAAAAAGAAAATGAAAATCCGACGACGCACATTTATCCATTCTAAATTATCAGCTGCCCTCGGAGAGAGACAACTGCTGCAGGTATGAAAAAATTCAAATATACGCATTTGTGTTTCCATCATACTTGCACCAAGCCATGGCTTATCTTAATTTCATTTGTTTGAAACCAATAAATTAATTTACATTAATTTAATTAATAAAGGTCAAATTATTTTTATAGAACCGGGATAGAATGGTTGGTAGAACGATGGATTCGCATCCCTTGGGTTGTGAATTCAAACCCGCCAGCCGAAGACTCTCCGTGTGTGGTGATGGCTGGCGCACGTATAAATATGTCGTATTTCACAAAGTCCCCCATGTCGAGAGTAATACCACTGGGGGTACTGGATCAGAGGTGATCGTTCTCTGGTTCAGGTCTAAATTACGATTTGTGGTTGAATGAATGAAACGCATGAACGAAGTCCGCCCCGTAAAAAGGGTTGTGACGCGTGAGTAGCAAAGTCGTACTCTTGGTCTAGATGGCGCTACTGAAAAACAAGAGACGTAAAAATTTCGGTTTAATTCGCTAACTTAGTCAGAGGGGCTTGTCTTTGACAAGTGCCATCAGAAACAACAACGTAATTTTTTTTTCCGTATAATTCTTTTGTAGAATATGTTAGAGAAGTATTACATCCAATAGCATACAATTTTTAACTAATATTTTCAGAGATCCTTTAGCGCATCTAACGCATAATCCATATAGCAATTTTGGCGTCAATCCATTAACCGATTCATTTGCAAGGCGCTCTAGACATGGAAATTTAATTACTTGTATACTCAGTCACGAGTTGGAAAACCCCCCAAATATTAATTCAGAGATGGAAAACTACACGAAAAGTTCTTGGGCAAGTCGTGAGAATTCCTCGATCGGGTATGAGAGCAAACCGGGTATTGAACTTTGTGACAGGACTTGGAAATTTAAATAACAAAAATCTCTGTTGTTTAGTTCAAAACTTTAACAATAAAGAAAGAGATGTCCGACCCAAATTTCAGGTCTGAATTTTTCAGCAGGAAAATAAGAAAAATTTCGCATAAAGATATCGATTTCATCTGTCAGTTGTTAACAGGAAAGTGGAATACGCCAGGAGCTTAAGATTCATATTCAACAGTCACTGAAAACATTAACCGTCGAATCAAAATATTCATCTATAGAAATAGAATATATTTTGATCTTTCTTTAACTTTCGACCTTCGATACTGCATCTAGATATAATTTTCAATATTCGATTGCATTTTCATCAATCAATTCAATAAATTTCAAGTTTATGTTTAATGTCTGTAGCGGAAATACATTAACCTACTTTACAGCTCTTTCCTGCAATTGTATTGTTTTCAGTATTTCACCTGTCATTTCGTCATTCGGCTCACGTACATACGGAAGTGGGATTTATTTTTCATTTGAACAGTTATAGAGAAAAATCAATCCGATTTAAAAATATATATATATGAGATCTTTCTTTCCCCTCTGTACTTTGATTGATCCAAATTTTTAAAAACTTTTAAGGACTTCATTTGAATTTTGACAAATACTCTGTTGACCAGAAGCTTTTTTTGAGTAAAGTTACAAAAATTTACTTTTATTTAAAACATAAATTTGTTTATCCATTGTATTTTTTTAGTATCATGGATCTGTAAAATTCAATTTTTGAGGAGACAAACTTTCGGAAATTTTTCAAAACTCGTTTATAAGAAATTTGTTATGATCTATTAAGGCAAATGTAAGAAAAGAATAAAAGAGACATTTTTTTGAGTCACATCTTTTATATAATTAAAATAATTTTTATGAAAGAAAGATTTTTTTATATTTCAATAATTTGATTAACTTGTAGCGGATTGTTATGAGCGAGGATAGAACCTGGGACCTTGTGGTTTACAGCCGAGTAACAAGACTACAATACAAAAGCAATTGCCCGTGTTTCGTAGCTGTTAACAGGCTTATAAGCTCTTCACCACAAACTTATAAGTTGTAACCAGAGAGATTGTGCATAGTTTTTTTTATACAAAAAATACAAATCGCTACATGATATATTAGAGGGATATAACAGAACTGCTCTGATATTTCGTGATGTATTATAAACAACGGTCATTTATTTATAGATGAATACTTTCAGAAACATAATACTATGATCAGACTGTCACAAAAGTTTAGCTTGTTAATATTGCGATTATTATTTTTAATTATATAATAAATAATTTATTAATTATATATTATTTATTATATAAACCATTTTCACTTAACCGGTTGAAAATTGGGTATATCTGTATCGATATGTAACATTGTTAATATTCCAGTACTGAACTACATTAGGGAAAGTAATCTTTATAGAATTTGTAGACTACTATATGTAGGAGAATAACACAAAATGAGAGAAATTTTGAAGCATTATTCGACATATATAGTATCAACATAGGGATATTTTAATTCCCAACATCTTCGAATAGAAACAGAATTTCAAAGACATTTCATCTACACTTCCGTATTATGTCTAGGTAAATAATATAGCCCTTAATAATATAAAAAAGTTACATTGGTCTTTAGGGTCTGGGAAATTAGTTTCCGAATAAACAGAACTTTTTGAGTTTGGATCAAATAACTGAAGTTTTAAGAATATTTTTATTACAGTTTTTGTTATTTGCCTTTGTACATAATATTAAAAACGCCTCTCTCTCTCAAAAAAAAAAAAAAAAAAAAAAAAAAACTACCTCGACTGTCTAGAGAATTTCTGGAGGAGTGAACATCCGATTTGTACAAAATTCAAAAATTACGGCAATTTATTAAAAAGAAAAATTGACCTATTAACTATTAAGAATGAAGCTTCTAGTCTTAAACTATTAACAGGCGCTAAGACAGATGAATAGCAAACTACACTGAAAATCTACACAATGCGAGTATAAAAAAAGCACTTAAAACATTAATACACCAAAGTTCAGATTTTTCAAATCAGCCGCTATGACTTCAAACAAAAATTGTAAAGCTTATTAAAATTTTATTAATGACATAACATAACTAATGACATAACTAACCCTGCATTGCTTAAGATGAAAATATTTATTAAATAGTTTTCGCCGCAGCATCTTTCGTTATTTTCCTTCCATTCTCTTCCATATTGCCTGACCCCATGTTCCTCAGATAAACCTCTCTTCTTTTAGCACCATTCTTTGAATCACTTGGTATGAGTATAGTGCCAAGAGTATGAGTATAATAATGATTGAGGTTCCAATTATTTCTTCCCACTATTACAGTGACAACAGAAAGTCAAGCCATTTTTATTATTTTTTTTTACAATGACTTAAAGACCACTGTTTTATGGATTCATTTATTGATATTTCTTTGCTTGACAGGGTTAACATTACAGCGTTAATTTTTTCTTTTTCTAGATCTCTTTTCGGTAGGAACGGAATTCATCAGTCTTGAATGACTGATTTTACGTACTGATTAAGACAATTTAGTTGTAAAAATTAAAATATCAAAAAGGTTAGAATTTTTTTTCATTTTCTTTTATTAGAACGAATTCTGAAGTTCTTTCAATAATAACTATGCAGTAATGCATTTATGTTAATTCAAAGCATTTTGCAGCTTTGCTTAATCTCATCAGCATAGAAATGAGCATGGAATATCATTTATTATATAATTTTAAAAGAAATTTTAAAATTATATAATAAATGATTTGACGGCTTATCATTCACTATCTACTATGCCAGCTGATCGGCCAGTATCCATTATTTCTTCGGTTCTAACCAACGATTTCTACTAGTCTAATTTTCTTGCTATATAAATTTTGTATTATTTTCTTGCTGTTTAAATTTTGTATGGCTGTATAAATTATTTTTGTAATTAAATTGCTAGCTAAAATTCAGCGTATGCAAATCGCGTAAATATTATATTATATATATATAAAACGATATACATATAAATAGCTAAAATTCAGGTAATTTAGATTCTCCATGTTACTTCTGGTTCGCAAAAATATGAATTTCCAGCAGCTGCTCTTAGATACGCATGAAACAATCAGTAAGGAGAAAACCATACGAGAGAAACTGAATCCAGTTTAATTTCACGTTTTGAGAAAATATGTAATAATCAAGAAGCTCAAGCATCCCACTGATAATTATATACCAGGAGTGGCGAACCTTTATAGATAAAAGTGCCATTTTTTTCTAAAGAAATGTTTAATGAGGTATAGACGTGCCGTCAAATAATTTTGACGTGATTATTGGGAAAATAATAAAACCAAATGCTAACTCAAAACTCTTTATTTACTACAAAAATATACATTTTGCACTGAATAGTAGTAAAGGTTTTAGTTATATGTGTAATTCAAATTAAAGTAACATGAGTGTGACTTCTGTTGTTGCAGATTCGATGACAAATAATCTATATTAGGATTGTAAGATATTACTTTTAGCATAATGCATGCTGAATTGGAGTCATCTGCTAAGAAGTTTCTAAGAGAGTCTTCAATGTTATTCATCTCTGAAGAAAATGACTCGGAGGTATAGGTACAGGAAAATATGGTTAAAATAGCACAAGCCAGATTCTCAAAATAGTTAAATGTGTCTGGAACCAAATTCTATTTTTCCGAAATTTCGTTACTGGCATTTTTACTTGTATTGCTTGTTAATCTTTCTGTTTCAATCAATTCCAATTTTTTCCTTGTTTTAATAAATTTTTGAATCCATATAGAACTAGACTTGAAATCAAATCAGTTGCATTTCAAATTCTTCAATTTCCAACTAATCGAATTGGGACAAATTCAGTTTATCAAATGAAGTCACATTAAGGTATACAATAAACTTGAGCGTTTCCGATAATTCTTTGAACAGAGAAAATCTCTATGAAAATTCCTTGATTGAAGAATCAATTACAGAAATAAATTACGCAATAACTTTTTCTTCGTCTGGTTTCTCATGTACATCTAAATCTTTGGTATTATTTTTCAAGTTCGGAAAGTATTTGTAGTTTCTTGTAATAATATCGTTTCTGAAAACTTGCAGTTTAGCATCAAAAGCGCGAATGAGATCCATCATGACGATAATTGTTTTATTTGTGCCTTGAAGCTTTGCGTTCAATTCATTGGAATGTTGGCATATGTCTGTAAAAACAACAATTTTGAGAGCCACATAAGATTCAACAACTGTGGACATTGCTCAATTTCCCAGTTATTTTGCAGAAACAGTCCGATTTCTTCACAGCAGTCATTCCCGCGGCTCAACCAGCGAACGTTATTATATACATTAGGAAGCCATTATACGCCGAGTTGACTTCATCCAACAAAGCCTCAAATTTTCACTTATTTAAAGTCTGCGACGATACGAGGTCGACTGCTTTTGTAACTAACGCCATTACATTATCAACAGATGTTAAACCATTCTTAAAACACAAAGGTTTGTTGGTGAATAATGCAGCGGAATTCAAGAATCAAATGTCCTATGTTTGTTTGAAATAAACTAATGAAATGTGTGTTTTTTTTTTTTTTTTTTTTTTTTGCTCACTATATTTGGAGCACCATCAGTTATTGAAACAATTCTTTTCAAATCAATTTCTTTTTCAGCAAGTGAATTTTTAACAGCCTTTCAAATATATGTGCTGTTTTTTAAATGCAATGGGAAATTTTAAACGGAATGGGAACATTCGCATTTGTTCGTAATATTTCATACTGAACTTTGTTATTTTGAACTAAAATGCAAACCGTTTTGATCAGCGGCTTGCCCAAAATATTGTGTCGCGTGCCATCAATGGCACGCGTACCACTGGTTCGCCATCCCTGTTATATACATTTGTAACTGTAAAAGTTTGTATGTGTCTGCGATGGCCAGACAAAATTCTTGCTTTTACTACCACAAAAGTTGCCACTCAGACAATCATAAATAGCGCAATACTATTATGCTATGCACTTCGAAGCCTCGATTTTAAAAGTCAATGAAGAATTTTTTATTTATTTAATGATTGGTGTTGTTTTGAATGATTCTATGTCAGTATTTGTACCGAATATCACTTTTTACTGATTGTAGAAAAAAAAATCTATGCAAATAGTAGAGAGCAAATAATTATTCTAAAAAAATTGGTCTTGTATTTTTGAGGCAATTTATTAAATTAAGAAATTTTTAAAAACTCGCACAAGAATGCAAAATTAAAATTTTAATTGTTAAAAAATTAAACAAGATTTTGGCGTCTTGTCGCAATATTTCTCAAAAATATCTCACAAAACTATTTTTATACAATATCAAAGCTAAAAACATTAGCTTTTAGATGACACGAGTTTTACTCCCGTACAATTTCTTTCTCACATATTAATAAATTTTTGAAAATTAATTTCAAATGTACAGCAATATTTTCTATTTTTGAAAAAGAATACATAAAATGCAAGAATACAAAAGCAAAATTCAAGAAGTACCCTAAAAAAACGTTTAAAGGTAGACGGTTATCAATTTATATGAGGAACAACTATTCATTTATTTTCATATTTTTATTAACGGAAAATTTATTGCTTGATTTTTTAAAAACATTCATTACAATCTTTCTTATGTTGCAATATTTGAGAATAAAATTTGAAGTGCTTGCATAATAAATATTAACAATCGTATGGTGAATATTAGTTATCTGCTATTTACAAAAATCGTCTGGTTCATTTGATATTTGCATTGAATCAAAAAGCATTTCAGACAATAAAAAGATTTTGTATATTATAATATTTAATACAAGTGTAGTTTTTATAATTAAATTATTAGACATGAAAATATCTTAACCTCATGCAAGTGTGAGAGTATTAGAAGATATTTAAGAATGAATCATAATGAGATTGAATATGTATTTTTATATAAATTATACAAGAATAATGATTTTGCAAAAAGAATTTGTTAAATTTATATAGAACATCTCTGGAAAATTTGCGCTCAGCAAGGACATTGAGAAGATTTCAGAAACAATTGAATCAAGAGATATTGATAAAAGGTTTTTATTTGTTTGTGTCTGAGAAATAATGCTTCCTACACTTTTTTTAAGAAGATGAGGTTAAAAAACCTGCATATCAAGCTCAAAAGTTAACCAGGAGACAATATATTCCTAAATGGCCTTAAAAATGTTCATTTCCTTCTGTGACTCAGGTTTACTTCGGAAGAAGTATTAAAATAAAATTAACGACTTCTTCCTGATTAATTCGTATCTCTTTTCTAGCAAGATTTTTTTCCTACTTTGGAGGAAATTTCAATCACAGTGTTAGTTATTTTCGAAACTACAGTTCTGGATGAAACAGGAATTTCATTTATTTTTTTAACTGTAAATAATTGCACAGTATCACAAGAACTTCCAAACCTGGCGCTATTTTATTTTGCCTCAAATCCTTTGTATCTCACCTTTTCTAATTTCCTCCAATCTTTGTCTACACAGCTTGGTCTGTGTAGACAATTATAATAATCTGCGCAATTACAATTATTTTTTTAAGTAATCTTCAATTACAAATGAATATTCTGGATTAGCAGCAATATTTGTCTTTGAGTTTCAGTTCAAGCATCAAAATTCAAATTTTGCGAATCAAAGTTTAATTACATCTACAAAAGAAATATTTTATTTGTCTTACATTGTTTCCATTTCAAGCTTAGTAAATGAATCTAAACTATTTATTGCCTGAAATATGCGAAATGAAAGCAGTATTTAAATTATGTAACATGAGCAAAGTAAAATCAATGTAATCCGTATAGAAGAAAAATCCGAATTTCTGTATATAAAATCAGGACACACTTCTCGTCATTTTGAGAATGCTCTGCAATTCGATAGCAAATTTACAATGCAAGAAAAAAAGCTTTGATAATATTATAGGTCGACATACTATCTTCGTGATATCACCATCGTTCATGGAAAATAAATAAAATGAAGGGAACTAGTATTACAAAATGTTGCTTCAAGACAATGGACGGACAACCAGACATAGCTCCTCTGACACTTTCTTGTGCTTCGATTCTATATAAATCATAGTCAGCGATTTTCATGGGAGATATCGATCTCTCCCCCCCCCCGTAAGTTGCGTGGCATAGAAATCGTCATGCAATGAATGTAATGACTGATGCAAACAAGTGTAGTGAAAAGCTTATAAGCCAGTTAACAGCTACGCTGCACGAGCCATTGCTTTTGTATTATGGTCATGTTACTCGGCTGCGAACTACTAGGTCCCAGCTTCTATCCTCGCTCATAACAATGCGCCACACAAGGTTGAAGCTTATGCTGTAATGTTTCAAACTAGAGGCTCGAATTTTTTAAAAAGATTAATTAAGCCATAAATTTTTTTTTAATTTCTTAATCGTTCCAAATATGTAAATGGCTAATTCGACAATACAAAATATTATGATGCGATTTTTTAATTTCTGTCTAATCAATGTTTCGTGTTAATCATTAGTACAATAATAGATAGTAAACTTCTATTTTAAATAATAAACTGCAATTTTATATAATAAACTGCAATTTTATATAATAAACTGCAATTTTAAATTATAAACTGCGATTTCAGATAATAAACTTCTATTTATTGAGTAAGTTAGGTCGTTTTTATCAAATGAATTCCATAATTAAATATTTAATTAGGAATAAAAGTTATCTAAAGATAACGGTAAAAAGGATTTTTAAGCTCAGTTATACTCCTAAAGATTAGAAAGAATGTACATAAATAATATCGTCTACAATGTTATAAATAAATAACATGAAATATACACTTGACCGATAAAGCGAGGTCAGCCATTATCTTACTAGCGAGATCCGAATAAGGCTCCACATTTGAATAATCAATCAGTGATTATTTTCCCCTTGTTTCACAGATAAATGAACAAAAATTAAAAGATAAAAATGCTTTCTACGAGGCTCTTTTAGTAATAAGTCACGAATAATTTGTAATATAAGAAGTCTCTTAATTGAAAAACTTCTGATAAGATTATTTAAGGCATAGGACATTGGAATATTTTAACAAGTACGTTAATTAATTTAGGATCAATTTATCTCATATCAATTTATCTCATCATATTCAATAGAATTAGCAATTGAAATAACTGTGCAGTTAGCAATATATTCTTTTAAACTTTGAATTCAATCTCGAAAATTTAGTGTATGAAATTTGTTGTCTACCATCAAATATATTACATTCTGTTACATAATAAATAACTCCCAAAAAACTAATAAATTTTGCAAAATGTTAAACAAATATTTTTTCGGCATTGCTTTGTGGAAACATTTATATTTCAAAATATTGTTTCAATGTCGATTTGCTGTTGCAAAACTATCTCCAATTTAAGATGTAAAATAAACAGGAAAGATCATTTGGAAAATTAATTTTTCTCAAGATCTATTTGCGCAATGATTTCCAATATAAGCTTTCCAGATTACCCCAAATCCAATACTGACCAGTATGCGTGTCAAGGATCAAAGATGATAGCGACTTACGAAAGATACATAAATCCAAGAAATAAGAATCACTAATAACCAAGGTTTATTTATTCTTCAGGGTTTCCTTAATAACAACTACGATTAAATGATTTAATTTCTTACCATATCGAAGAATAATCCCAAAGAAACTAAAATAAATTACTAGGGAAACAAACTATAAAATTGTGCAATGATGACATTAAAGAAGCATTTCACAATGCTTTACAGTTTCAATTCGTTCCTAATATGAAATATTGAGAAATAACCCACATTTTTCTAATGTGGAATAGAAAGAAGTAAATAGAAATTGGGTAATACCTTTGAAAAATAGCGTAAAGTTTAGAGTATCTTGTAAACTGGAGGAAAATATGATGGGTGGTTTACAATTGTTCATACAGAAACATATCTTATTCTTCATTTAGTGTGAAGAAGGGAATTTTTCCCATTAGTGACACGTATCGCGGTTTCAGACTATAACGATGCCCTAGAGCACTAGATAAAAACCGGAATTTTTATTTGATATAATTAAAGTTTTATTAGATGCAGTGGCTTAGCTTTCAATAACACACATTTTATATGCTTCTTATATAACTGTTTTTATAATATATTCTTTGTCTATAGCATAGTAACAGATAGAAATGTTTCTAGAGACGGTCAATCAGGCATATCCTCAGGGCCTCACGCTCACTATCAGTATGCATAGGTAAGAAATTGTTCTAAAGTTTTGAAATCTAGCCTTTTCTGTATTCTAAAGCACAGAACTCTCCAGAATTATGAATATAAGGATTATATTTATTTATTCTGTTAAATATACTGGTAATCTCACAATTCAATCAGGTGGAATGCAAAATCTTCAAGAAAAATACGTTTTGAGGGTTTTTTTTTCCTTTTTTAACAACATCCATTTTCCTTAGATAATAATCGTTTATATTAAAGTATTATACGTTTAATTTTATTATATTACTAATGATAACAAAGATGAATATGTGCGTGCGTGGAGGGGTGTTATGTACTATACGTTTTAGCGCACTACAGATAGACAAATTGACCTAGAGCTACGAAACTTTCCATATATATATTCTTTGGGGCGAAAATGAGCATTTTGGAAAGGTTTTAAAAATTTTTATGTAGTCAATTAAAAATTAAAGACATCTTAGCATTTATCTACAATTATTTCCGAAAGTATTACAACACAAAAATGTTTACATCATTTTAAAATTTAAAAAAAAAAATTCTTCTATAGTGCTAACTTTTTGTCATATATTATTTTTAATAAACTAAAAAAATACTTTTATCGTATTTTACAAGAATACATTTTATTGTTGAAAAAAAAAATTGGGTAATATTTATCACTAATGTTTCCTGCTGACTTTTTTTCCACAGTTTACAATAAAGATATGAAGAACCGACTTTCTTTCCCCATGTTTAATAGGTTTCAATATAAGGTATGTTTCTAATAAAATGTTTGAAATTTTTTTATACTAATAATTTAGCTTTAACTTCAGAATGAGGCAATGGTAACAATTTTTAGAGGGTACCAATGTTTAAATCTCGTTTCCCTGTGGCATAATTGGATGCATAAAAATAGACAGAAAATTAAGAAAATACATAATAAAATTAATAGAACAATATAAGGTTTCTAAAATAATCCGAGTTATATGGCTATCAAAATTTAAAGTTTAAAAATATGTTGCTGAGGAAGCCACTAAAATAAAGTTCCACAAAATGTTTAATTGAAACTTTTAGCAACTATTAATCCTGGCAAACCAGTGGTCGCCAAAAGCGTTTAGTATCTAATGAGATTCGATATTCTTTAGCTTGTTATCGTACTGCTAAAGTTACTCAAACTTTATTCTCTGATATATATATATGTAATGATATTTTAAAATCTAATTTAAACTTAATTAATTTCCAAAGTTTTGTCTTAAATTAGCTCATATTAACTTCATTCTAAAATATTCTCTTATTTCCTCATTGCATTCCACTTTTTTCTATTTAATTAATTCAACTTGAGTTCTAAAATTGCTGAATCTGCTAAAAGCCGACACGTTCCCACACTCCGAGTGAAGGGATAAAATATTGCTGGTATAAACAAATTCCACTAAAAGTTCCTTGTGTTTCCCTTACTTGCGATTGACACATGTTACACATGTTAGAAATCCCTATTAAAATCTCACAGTATATATTCACAGGGGTAAAATTTTCATCAGCTTTGTCTCATTTCGTGTTGTGTCGTTCTGTGTTGTGCTCGTCGCTTCTGCTTGTGCAAAAAATCATGGACGGAAATAAAACAAAGTTAAAAAAAATCGAAAGTGTCTTCATGTCTGCAAAATTGCCTTCTGCTTCAAACATTATGCTTATATATATATATATATACATATATTGAAACACAATGAATCATACTCATTACTATTCTAATTGCTATCCTTTAACTAGAATTAAACACATGATTGTATGACATTCGACAAATTCCTTTAAATGGATAATTTTTCAAGATCAAAACCGTCATTTAATGCTTTTTCCAGGTAAAAAAAATCTCTGGAAAGAACAAGGAATTTCCCAATGAATAATAAGCAGATGATCTAAATAAAAAAGGACGTGAGCACAGGAAGTTCAAGAAGAATAACTTCCTTTGGAACGTCAAGTGGTTGGTTGCACGAGACACTGCGTCGCTCTATTCATGACGCAATGTTTCTGCTGCGTTGAATCACATGCATCAGCATCTCAACAGCAAAACTAATTGTTCGCGGAAGAATATGAAGTTTATTTTCCTTTTTTCAAATGTCGTATTTTCAGACACCAAATTTGCTCACCTGATGTAGGATTTTAAAAACATTACGATTTCTATAGTGAAAATAAAATTAAAGGGAAAAAACGATATCAAAACAAGACTATAATGCATAACAGAATGTTTTTTTCAGTTCACAATATCAAAATCATATCTTTAATAAATACATTATTTTTTTAAAAAAATCATTTATCCGTTTATTTTTGACAACCATGTTGAACTACGATGGTCTCGAGGCTGAATATCACAGAGTCGAGGGTTTGAGATCTAATTCAATGGAATATAAACCATATGCTCTTTATGAAATATAGTAAAGCCATCTTCACTTAGCATCGTATCACTGGAATGATGTGTAAGTTTAGAAAAGAAGACATGTATTACTCTTGTCCTCTAACCACAGTTCTATCTTACGAAGTGACTGGCTGTAATTTTTTAAAAAAAATGCAGTTCTAATTAGGTTCTCTATCCTGGAAAACCCTCATGCAGTTTCTGAACAATGCGCTATTCTAAATTGAAGTAATTTAAATACCGGTTTTAAATGTACTTTCCAAAGGGCCGACATTTCATATGCATTTCAAAAAGGCAGCAAATTTAAAAAGACCAATAATCTTACTTGTAGGAAATTATATCCAACTTTCAAAAGCATATTTTATGCCAGTGTTCTTACGTGTCCCCCCCCCTTCCAAACATTCCATTTAGCTATCCTAGAGTCGTAAGAAAATGTTATGATCTAAAAAATGAAAAGCAACCCATGATAAGATATTAATTCAAAACTAATTTTATTAATAATATCTGATAAAATATCTGAAATTATGATATTTTATTTATATATATATATTGTTTATAAGTAGCAAAAATCTAGAAAAAAAATTCAGGATCCCAATTTTGTTCTCGATTACTTTTTTAAAGATCCGTGATCCCATAATTTAAAGTTTCTTGTTCTAAAGTAAAAAAGACATATTAATGTGGCAATCAATGAAAAATTCACGAGTGATTGTTACTCTTCATATCAAACTCAATATCTTTGACTGATTAATTTAAATGAATGTATAATATGTATACCTATATACAGATCAAATGCTAGTTTTTTAACACCCGTCATCACTAAGCGTCACACTCTAATTCATCGATGTATTATTTATAGATTGAAACGTCTCTGTTGATTACTTTTTAGTTATTTTGTTCTCAGAAATGTACGCATTCGTCTTAGGAAGATAAAACGTTACTAATAAAATAAGATAGCAACTAAACAAGCATTTAAAGCACGTCAATAAAATCATTTTTAGCTTCATAAAATCTACGAATTATATCTTTTTAATATAATAACAGGTTACATATTATAAATAATTTGTATATAAATGCTAACAAAATCTAAATTGCATATTTTAGAGTTTGGATCTTAAATCTTTAGACTTTGGATCTTAATAAACTAATATTTATTTAACTTCTTTGATTTTTGTGTCACTGTCATTTGTCAGTACTCAATACGTACGATAAAGGTTAGATAAAAACATCAATCAATACATTTTTGAATAAGGAAATTCTAATGAAAAACTTGACTAAAAACTAAATGAAAGTATAGTGTAAAACTGTTTTCCAGATGCATTTGAATTGAAAACTAAAGAAACATATTTTATTAGGAGATCGAAAAAAGTTAATTCCTAATATCTTGGAGAATGTCTATGTTCTGGCAGAGTTGGCAATTTGATAGAAATCAGAATTTAAATAAAATTTTGTATCAGTTTCTGAGACTATATTTTTCACGAGAAAAATGAATTGCACTTTTTTGAAAATAACATTTTATAAATGTACAATTCATCTGCTTTAGAATTTTATCAAATTTTGTACGACAAATTCTGAGGGAAGAAAATTCCAAAACAGCCTTATTTTTAATGCCTAAATTAAAATGTAGTAAACACTTAACTCTATTTCTTTATCACCTTCAGATTAAAAAACGAACCCTTTCATCCGTGAACATAATTTCATTAATTTTAAACGAATATAAAAGCAATACATTTTAAATGAAAACTGCATCCTTGTTTCAAAGTGACTTGCGAGGATTATTATTATTATTATTATTTTCGTAAAATGATTTTTAGAGATTTTGATCAACTGGTGATTAAGACTGAAACCGTTCAGCTGAGCGGTTTTAGCAAGCCATACAAAAAGAAATGTGATGCTTTTTACAATGCAACATCTGCTAGCAATTGTTCTTTATTCTTTAAAAAGTCATATGCACATTATGAGATTTGCGGGGGAATAACCGGAAACAAGAGACCCCATGCGGACTACAAAGACCGACCACATTAAGGAAAAAAATGTTTCAGGATGCCTACGAGATACGTTTAAAGCTTGAGGGGTTCTTTTTTTTACTTAAAAAATTGATTAAAATTACATAACTAAACTGATTTTTACTTATCACATTCAAAGAATAATTCACATGAATTTGACTGATCTTCTACATGGTTCTTCCACACAAAATACGATAAAAGTCAACATGAATTTTCCCGTTCCTTAATCTTTGAGTAAAAATTGGTCATCGACTGAAGATGAGAAAAAAATAAAAAGAAAGAAATCTTGTCTGTGATGAAAATCATCCAATGATATATAAGAAAATAATTATTTAGGCATTTAATTAATTAATTCACAGAGGTAGTTTATTTATTTATTTACATGGATAACGAAAGAACTGAATGGAAGTCAAATTCAAAATTCACCCTTATCATCATTAATTTAAAAATTAAGTACTTCCTGACTCTAGTTCAGATAATTAATCAAAAAAATTTCTTTATGAGATATTAATAATAACTTAGATTTTTTTTATTGGAACTTGTATCAATCAAATTTATGTTGAGTTCAAAATATCAACTTTCCAGAGGTTATAATCTTACTTTGTATCATACCAGAAGTAACTTGTAAGAAAACTACTTTTTTTTTTAATAACTGGCCGTAAAATATTTCTGCGCTATTCCTAAAAAATAGTTTACAAATACAAATCAAAATGGAGTATTTTGGATGTACCATAATTCTGATCCAAGCCAGTAAAATTACTTAAAGATGTAAGACAGATAATTAATCTCTGATGTACTGGTTACTTCTGAATTATTTGAGCCATTCATAGGGACGACTGGCTAAGAACTTTATTTTTGTATGAAATATTTATTCACTCTTGAAAAAAACGAATCTTTAGTTTCTTTTCTCATCATCTATGTATTTGTTTGTTTTGAATAATTTCATTGTTTTCGGTTGAGATAACTGCAAGCGCATTATTCCCCAAGTCACTTCCTTGAAAGATAACCGTATTGTTTCCTAGAGTTTCTAACAAACTCAGTTGAAAATAAATAATCATTTTTCTTACAGGAAAAAAGTTCAATGAAAATATCTAATTTTCTTACTTTATAATTAGACATAAGTGGAACAAATATTGTAAATAAATATTCATTCAACTCCATTGTAAAGTTTTTATGGATTATCAAAAAATAACTCCACCCTACAAAGCATACGGGGAATGGACTAAAATTTTTATGGATTATAATACATGTATCTTATTATCTTGTATGTGATGGGCATATAAAGTGTTTTAGAAAATAATTTTGTACGCAAAAACATACTGTAAAGCTTTATATGCGTCAAAATTCATTGCATCAAAAATCCGAAAAGGAAAAGCTTTATTGCAGCATGTATGATCAGTTACATTGAAACCTGTATCAAGTATGAATGTAAATAATAATTGAAATATATTATGTTTTTCTACATTCAATATTTAGGTAATGGCAATCATTTACGCTTGCAGCTTTTTTTAAATAGGAAATTAATCCTCTTTTGCAAGCAGCATTTATAAGATGTCACAAAGTACGATTTCGTAAAAATTGTACTACTAACAACTTATTGTATTATATTATAATACACAATAAATATTGTTTAATTCACGAAATTGAAATTGCAGAACAAATTCGAATGATGAAACATCACGGATGAAGAAAAGCATTCTTGACTATAGCGAATATAATATTTACATAAGATTATTGGAAATCCTTGGATTTCGATTCTGTCTCTGCATCAGGGGGAAATGACATATGACCTTCAACTCCCCCATGCACCATTAAAATGGAATCGTCTGGCTCTATGAAATGTATTTTACCATAGGTTGCAAGATACTTTTAAACATGCATCATCTTTAGATATACTTTCAAATTAAACAAATTCTTAATTTAACATCATCAGATGTTAACATAAAATACATAAATCTTTTATACGAGAAAAAAAATAAAATGATTTTGATTTTCATCATATCTGTCAAACACGGCTATTAAGCTAAATTTTTCTTAATAACAAATCGATCCATATAGCATAGCATTAAATTGTCATTATGATCAAAATAGCAATTTTTATAACAAATTTACACTCGATTTTTATTTTCTTATTTTGCGATTTTATAAAAAAAAACATTAAAATGTTATATTAAAAGATTTTGCAAGCAACTTTAATACCATATCTGATATTTTTTTATCAAACTTTTTCTTTCCATTTAATTTTAAAAGCTGCATTTTCGATTCAAATGCGTAAAGGTATGCAAAGATTAGATCACTATACATTATATATATATATATATATATATATATATATATATATATATATATATATATATATATAATGTTCACGCGATTTGAATGAACGATTAATTTTAAACACAAATTTTATACTATAATCAGAAATACAATATTAATTTGTAATTTGACTTGATGGGATATCAAAAAATTCAATTTTTATTCTGTCATGTATGTTTAAATAAATGTTCGTTATTTACAAGTGAAATGCTTTGAAAATTCGCTTATGTCATTATATATAATAATTAAGCAATTAATCTAAAGATCGCATAAAATTCTTTAAAACAAAAGGAAAACTATTTTCTAATAATTAAAAAAAATGAATGTAATGATTTTTTTTTTTAGTATGAACCGACAACAATTACCAAACGATAATTTTTATTCTTAGAATTTAAATTCTTAATTTCGAATATTTAAATGCAAATAATAATCTTACCTTATATTGCTTCGAATTGCTGATTAAATTCATTCCCGTCAGGGTGGATTTGTTGCGTTTCGTAGACTCCCTTCTATCACAGTACATCTTCTGATTATTAATCCCCATCACGCTAGAACAGGTGCTACCGATCACCGCGGTGTTTTCCTTTCGAATTAGTGAGTTTCCTCGTGTTAGCCATTTACTCAACCGTCGACCTTGCGCGCAAAGGATTTTGGGAAACTGGAAGGCGACGAGCGGAAGCGTAATCATCTGGCGCTGAAATATCGGCATTTTGACTTTCTAAAATATTTACTTTTTCAAGAAAAGCTATAATAAATTACTTAAGCTATTGTATGAACACAAAATGGTACGATAAATTAAATGAATCGAAGCGTTCGAACATAATCTTTTCAATCCCTCCGTTCTAAATTCCGTTCCATTCGCTGCCGGACACACCAGGACGCACGGATTCAGCAGCCATTGTGTCCAGGATCGGGAAATACACCACTGAGCAAAAGGACGTTTCAGACAAATCAATAAAACCCAGCTTATGGTGGGTGAGACATTGGAAACCAGCGCCACCGTCAGTTACTTTAAAAATAACCGAGGGGGATTCAGTCCGGGAACGGCGAGCGTTTGGCCGGACTCCAACGTACGTTATGAAAATAAAAATGAAAAGAAAGATGGGTTTTCATACTACATCATATCTCATCGTGACAAAGCCAAGAAGCACGTCTACAGCAAAGAGGCAACAGTAAAACAATTGCCATAAAACTTTCTGCTGCTTCATTGGGAAGAGGTTTATTCTGCAGTTAAATGTCTTTAAAGTCATAAAATAATAGTACAAAAAGAAGTTTTAAATAAATTTTGACAGAAAGGAAAATATATCATAAAAAGACACTTCAAATGAAAGCAAATGTTAAAAACAATCATTAGTGGACCCAGGATTTTTTTCTATGGCTAAAACGCTAAATTCCTCACTGTCAATTTTTGCTTATTAATTTGATTGCATAAATTCATTTAAATTTTGTTTTATGAATTAAGATAAATAATAATATGCATTGATCTTAATCTTATTCTTTAATTAGGTATATTCTGCGCAAAATTATTATACAATTTTTGCAGATGTGTGCAAAAAAAAAAAAAAAAAATTGTGTTGATTTATGAGTCAATTAAAACCCGTATGGATTTAATAGACAATACAAAAAATCATATATTTAAAAATAGGTCTTACAGAAAAAAAATTGTAATTATAATTGAAATTTCGGTTTTAGAAGTCAATTTTTTAAAATTACAAATTGTGATTATTATTAGATTTTAACAAAATCAATTCTTTAAAAATTATATAGCATTCTTGTATTACTCTCAAATATACTTTATTTTAGTAAATTAAAGCACTTAATGCTTCTTTCTTGGTGTATTTTAGTGCGCATTCGCAATTTTACAATTACTTTTGTGCAAAGTTTTATATAGTTAAAATCCTACGCTTTGAAAAATGTTTTTAAAAAATACTGAATGCATAAATCACTGCTGCTTAATCAATTAATTACTTTTTCGTATACAAAGAGCAACCATCAAAAAATTCGAACTCGAGATTTTGGAGAGTTTCAATGTTTCAAATCTCCTTCAAATTCGAAAAACGCATTTTTGGAAATTATGCTTGTCTGGCGCTTTGTCTATTTGTGAATACGTTTAGTATGTAAAATTTCACCAAAATCTATCAAGTTCTCTATAAAATATAGAACAAATTCCATTCACAGGAAAGTCTGCTTAATTGATTGAGTTATTAAAGTGATGATGATAATTTCAAAAATTATAGATCTAGGGGGATAAAATTTAATACACAATATTTAATATCTAAAATGTAGAATTGTATCAGATGCAAGACAAATTAAAATAACACGACTTTAATTCCTGACGATTTGGCGTAATCATGGACATGAAAACACTTTTAAACGATTTAACTGCGATTAAATGTAACCACAATATTCTCGGCGAACTAGCTGGTCGCTAAAGCCGACTAGTGATTTACATAAAATCAAGCAGATTCGTCTCATTTCGAAGTCAATATTTTTAGAATCATAATTTTTTCTTTTTGTATAATTCGTATACAGTAGAATATTTAAAAAATAACCGATTTTTCTACACCTAGTGCAATACATTACGCAGAAACGGGAAGCCAAGTAACTGGAAAATCATTAATTGTTTATTTATGCAAATGAAATAATCATGACGTACAAAAATTCTATCCTTCCTGTAAAAGCGGAAAGCATCACTTGAAATATGAGTCAAATTCCGCACTATTCATTCGCAATGTAATCCTCTTTAGTTTTATTCATTTTTGGTTGATGCCGTCGATGATTAGAGCTCTTATTTTGGTTATCAAAAATAATTTTACTGAAGTACACTTCTTCCACAAAATACGAAACGGATGCAACGAATATACTATGCGTCGCCAAAATAATCTGGTGTTTCTTGGTGTAAGATTGCTATACTTAGAGAACTTGCACTATATTAGGTATAATCACATTTGCAGAAAAGTGATTTCTCACCGGTTTTTATTCTAGGTAATTAGTGTTATCGAATGAATAACCAGATGCCAATCATTTTTAATCTTTAGAATGCAAAATATATTGAAATGTACTAAAGGAAAGTATTGTAATCGAATAAAAGAGATTCGATCGCGAGATTTTCTTGAATCATCATTCATTTCAGACCTCTCTCAGTCCGCAAAACACATTTTTGGAATTATGTCTATCTGTCTACTTGCGAACATAAAAATTTGAAATTTGAAAGAGCCATAAGCAAGAAATTAATACGGGGAATTTTTTTTATCATAATTGTAGATTTCTATTACATTTTGGAAATCATCCATGGAAAGTACGAATGTGCAGTGAAATAGTGATTTTGAGATTTCTATCGAAAATAAGGATAGGTGACAGTTCATGACATATCTAAACATCATGAACTCTCAGATGAAATAAGAATGAGGAAAATCGGTACAGTGGTTGGGACTGGAACATTCTGTCATGGTTTTTTTTTTTTTGTCTTAGAAATGGACAATAAATTAGGGTTTATGAGGAAGAAGGTGATGTCAACTTGTGGTGAATAGTTTATAAGCCAGTTAACAGCTACGCTACCCTTGCAATTGCTTTTGTATCATGGTCATGTTACTGAGCTGCAAACCACCAGGTCCCAGGTTCTATCCTCGCTCATACCCATTCGCCACAAACTAATAACCTATCTAGATGTCATAAAATAAAAATTCTCATGAAATGAAAATTGGAGAAATCAGACCAATAAGCGGGAATTGGAGGGTTGACTTTTTGGTTTAGACGAATATTTTGAATATACAGATAAACATTTGTTCATTTTGGGAAAGAAAATAAACATGGTTAACTGAAAATCATATCTTTATTTTCCTTTTTCATGACTGAGAAAAGATTTCAATTTTCAAGATGCGCTTGAAAAATTCTTTGTCTCAGAATCACAGCCAGATATTGATAGTCTGAATAGGAAGTTGAGATTAAAATTTATATAATTTTGAATTTTATGAAATTTGAAGGAATTGAAATTTATATATTTTTGCAGAGAATGCATTTTTTTTTTTTTTAGTCAAAAGTTTAAGGGAACTTTGAAATAGAGTGTTTAGGAAACAATTAGTTTCAAAGTAAAACTCGTACACACTCAGGTAACAAGTAAATTACTTAATATTTATTTTACAAAAATAATTTTTAGATTTATGCAATATCAAAACAACGCATTCGTTATTTTGTTTATTATTGGAAAAAAATGTTAAAATAAAACTCGTCCATTGCGCAAAACTCTCAGTTTTATAAAGCATAGAAACATGATACGCTTCAGTTTATATTTACAATTGGATGTTCTTTATTTTTAATTACGTGTTCCAAACGTGTTGGCATGAATCAAATGAGTGTTTTACAATATTCTTTACACATTTTGTACTATTCTTCTGATAATGCCATTTTTAAGTTATTTTTTTTAGAAAGATGATGTTCTCTTCCAGCAACTGCTAACGGAGGTCATAAATTTTCTATGATGTTCAAGTCTGGTGATTGCAGAGGGGTTTAAATGACTTTAGGGCAATTTACAGTAGCCACAAGCGGGTACCGAGTGCAAAATGTTTCTGGTCATTGAAATTGATAAGATAGAATTGAAAAATGTTTGACATTCAAAATTGTTGCACACTAGATTTTAAATTACCTTTTAACAGAATGATATAAATATGCTGATCTATCTTTGATTTTATAAACAATTAGTCAATATTTGATGCAGCCATACACCTACAAACCATCAATTTCTCTTTCTCCTATATGCTTTACAGTTTTTCGCGTATTTTTCGATTTAAATCTTGATTAGAATTTTGCGATTCTTGTCTCTCCATTAAAAAAATTGGATTTTGTCTCATTAGCGAAAAATACCTCATTCCAAAAGATAAATGTCTTTTCTTTTCTTTCTTTCATTTTTTTTGAACTCCTTTGCAAAGCAATCTTTATATTTGTTTTTGTTTACTTATATAAGGCTTATTTATCGAAACCTTATATCCTACTGCGAAATATTTTTCTTAAAATTATTTTGGATGAACACGTATATTTAAAACTGTCTTTGCTTTAAGAGCTAATTTGAAATCGCTTATAGTAGGAGTTTGTTTTAATTTTTCGTGTACTCTAATGCTCATTGTGAGAATTTAAAAAAAATCATTTGCTCTCTTTGATTTCTATGCCATGTTTATATCTTTTTCTTATATATTTTTCTTGGTCATGTTTATATCTATTAATATTATTCTAAACTATTCGAGACCCGATTCCACCGAAGAACGGTCGTGTAAGCAGGTCTTGTGCACGTTAAATCAGTCAGGGCCATAAGTCCTCCCGCTGGTGTGATGCGGAAGTTTGGAGGAGAAGGGGGGAGGGCATCTCAGGTGTTGTCCTTGTCATCTAACCACGGTTCAAAATTACGAGGTCCATCCAGAATAGCCCTAGTGTTACTTTAAAGTGGGACTTTAATACAACTAAACTAAACCAAACTTTACTAAACATTCTGAACTATGAAATGAGTCTATTGACTATTTTTCCAATTTCGCGAATTGATTTATCTAACTTAAAATGATGAACAATCAGCTCTCTTTCACTTAAAGATATCTGTTCACGCTGATGTCCCGTGATCAAAAATTCAATCTCCGAACTTTCTTTCAAACTGCCCAAGCCTTGTTCTAGTGTTACTTTTTCATTGAATTTTTTTCATCAGAATTTGTTTATATTTCCGTCATTCAGTAAGAAACCATTCTGGGGACGAATTTGACAGAATTTTTAAACTCCTTCATAATATCTATATAATCTTTAAAAATAGCAATCACTTTTATCAAAGAAGTTTAGTTGTACCTTTATGAAGAGAACTTTATTCAAATATTTCCTATTTCTTAAAAAACAATTCCAAGGTTTATGTAATTTTCACGTCGATCGAAATGAACGAGTTTTATTTTGACTAATTGTAGATTATAAGATAAATCCATTCTTTTACTGATATCAATACAAAAATAGTAGAAAAACTAGATCTTAGTATTTCAGTGGATAAAAAATTGTGGTACTTTTAAAGTAATTTTCCTACTTTTTTTTTCTAAAATCCTTTTGAGAAAAACTCCCAAAATAATTATCCATCATTTGCTTTAATTATAATACTATGCAACTTTTTCGAACGAAAGCCTTATTCTTTCAAAAGCAATAGTAATATTTTCGTAGAAGCTATTTCCAAGATTTACTATTACTTTGTACTTTGTCGTGATATCAGTGAATAAATCTCTTAAAAGGACCATCATGCCATAGAGAACTAAAGATAATCGACACAATAAAGAACAACTGCCGTAAAATATATAACACTAGAAAAGGACATTGGTTTGGGAATAATTTAAGCATGTCGCATAAAAAATATGTCATTGCGTGAAAGAAATGAGAAGATGAATTATCATAAAACAGGAGTTGTAAAAAAAAAAAAAAAAATGAAAATCAAGCGAAAACAATTGAATCTTTTTGAAATTTTAGAGTTTTTCATGAATTTTTTGGTATTTACGTACTAACCATATTCCATTCGCAAACATCCTTAAACTTTATCTGCGGACGAATCCAATATCGTTCGATCTTTGGCAATTAACATGCTGTAAATACATACTAAATGTCGAATTTTTTATGCTTGTACTTTCTTACTAATTACTATTAACTTTACTTTACTATTACTTTATTATTGTTAGCACTACTATTGTTATTACTTTACTAACTAGTAACTATTTTTCTTTACTAATTAATCTTATTTTGGCGACAAACTGTTCATTAGTCTTAAGTCTTTCCTCAAATGACATTTTCTATTTTGAAATAGTATTTTCGTATTGATTCAAAAGAGTTAATGGACCTTTAAGATGTTTATGAAAGTCATTTTTTAAAAAAACGACTTTTAATTTCTATAAATGATTTAATTTTAGCTTATTTGGAAAATAAAGGGCTAAACCTTAATATACAGTCATTTGGCGCCTTGCGAGATTGATAACTTTTCGGTGACGCTTTTGCTATCGTTACGCTATTGCTGCATTTCACAAAAATTTGGCGATAAACTATTTTTTTGGTGAAAATGACTGTATATCAAAGCTGTTCCAAATAATGTTATTCGATGTACGAATAGAACTTTAGCAACATAGTTAAAATTTTAAACCAAGAAGACGAGTAACATACTTTCTTTAACAAGACAGCAATCAATATGCAAGTAAAATAAGACGGCAATCAATATGCCCGTAAAATAAGCATCAACTTTACACCTCAAAACATGTAATTTTTGCATTAAATTCTCTGCATTTTCTTTCTAAAACTGGCGCAGCGAAATATACTTTGACATTCCTCGCTAAGAATAATGACATTGTGTGCTTATATATCTACTTCTCGCAATTAAATACTCCTCCAAACATGAGAAATGGAATGCGTCGGCCCATCGCCAATTATATGGTGTCTTATTGGCAATAGAGCAATCTAATATGCCTTGACAAAGTGAGCACCAGGATTCTACCTTTCAAATGGAAAGGGCTATAACACAAATTAATAAATTAGGATTAAATAACACATTGGAGGGAAAAAAGCATTTTCACCTAAAATAATCTTGTGATTCTTGGTGATTATATTTAGTAAGATTAGTGACCTTTTTTCTTGGTAAACACCATATAATCGTATCAACCGTTCAAAGAAATGATAACAAACTTTTAAGGTTAGAATAAAAATTGTCATAATTACTGCATTTGAAGGAAAATCACCAAACAATTTAACTTTTTTGATTGGACATTATCCTTAAGTATAACAAAATAATTAATTTGAATAAAATGTAAATTTTTTTTAATCCTTAAAAGTTATATTACTTTGATTTATTATGATACAATTTTAAAAATGATTATGAATATTTCACTTACTTTCCAAAACCATTTTAAAATTTTAGTGGATTATTTCAAAATAGAAACAAAATGATATTTTCCAAAATATGAAGCGATTGTTGAATAGAATCTTAGTCTCACTCAGAGCTAAAAGATCTTCGAAAAATACTTTCGAACTTTATTTTTAAATGGCTGTATCTAAAAATACATTTATAATCAAACGCTTAATAGGAATAAAATTAATTTTTCTCTCTGAGTTTTTTATCAAGCGTTATTTTGTTGCCATTAATGCAAAACATAACTTACATTCCATGAAAAATATTAATAATGTGTTTATATATTTATATTTCAGAAAAGATTAATCAGATAGACCATAAAATACTTGCTTTTTAGTTTCCTTTTTTTAATATACTTTTATATTATCATCTCATTTTTTTTTTTTGCTGTCAGTTCTTTTTGAAAGCTCCAATATAAAATAATATTTTTTTATCGTCTGCTATTGTTTCGTTTTCACTAATCAAAATCATTTTTAATAATTACAAAAAATATTTAATTCCATCTTCAGAAAAATCGCAGATTCTCTTTAACAAAGCATCTTTAAAATCTTTCTAATATAATTAAATGATTTTATGAGAACTGAAATTCAAGAATCTTCTATAAAAATGTTGCTGATTGCTCAGTAATAAGACATTAAGGTGAAAAACATAGCATATTTAAACGAATTTGTTTAAACATGATTTGCAATTGAAGAAGTGGTAAATATTTTATTTGTAATTCTCTTTCTTTATGAAATTAAATTAACAGTTGCACGATTTCGATATTTTTGAATGATTCTACATTAGTTATATAAGCATAAAATATTTAAAATAACACTTGCAAAATATTTTGAAATTTTATTATTTTAAATGTCAAAGACTTCAAGACTTAAAGTTTTAGACCTCGAAAATTTCGTTAAATTTTCAGGATATTAACTTCCTAAAATGGGATATATTTTGTCTGAATAGTTTGATTTTTGGCAACGAAAATATTGGTTCTAATATTCCAAAAAAAAACAAAAACATATGGCTCTCAAATTGAATTCTTACAATGTTTAAAAATTGACCATATGATTTGTCGCAATAATAGAAAAAACTAATATAATTGGAAATTGTCATTAAAAAGTAACTTGATTTCTAGAAATGTTAATTTGATTTTCAGAAGCTTCTTGAATTCTGCTTGTTCAACTGCGAAACGTTCAAATTCTTTCATACTTAAACAAGTTATATTTATTAAACTATCATTCGAACTTAGGTTTGTAATCAGGTCACGATAGTTCAAATTTTTAGAGCAAACATAAAGGGTTGGAAAGTTTTAAGGGTTAATTGAGAAATTCAGTTTGATAGTTGATCTATATGGATTGAGCTTAATTAAAGTAATTTTCAGTTCTATGTAGTGCACATTATGAGACTTCTTATTTAATAATTTGTTTCATATTTCAACACATATTTCCATCCGCATGTTGGTGATTTGTTTTTAGTTAATTTTTTTCATTTTTACTTTTTTGTATGTGCAGTATAGAGAAAGTATAATAATTGTCAAAAAATTCGAATTCAATTTTTTGACGAATCTCGACGTTATAAAGCTGCTTGAATTCAAAAAACATATTTTTTGAAAAAAAAAATCTGTTCATCTGGTCTATTTGTGATAAAGATAACTAAAAAATGCTTTGAGCTAAACAGTTGAAATTTGGTATGTGGTCTTTAAACCAAATTTTCTGATTTCTATCAAATATTGAAAAAGATCTGTAAAGAGAAAGTCCGTCCATCCAGTTTTTCGAAAATAATTTAACACGATAACTATAAAACAAAAAGACATAGATAAGATACAGTATACAGATTTAACATCCAGTGTAGATGCCTGTCAAGTAGGGTGAAACGAAAATGGCCTATTTTTTTTTTTTTTTTTTTAGATTTTAGTTTGGTAATAGTGCGGAAAAGTTGCCTTTTAGGGTAAAAAATCAATATTTAAAAAATTTGATTGCAATATTACATTATCTTAAGGTGCCGCAAAAAGCTTGAAATTTGTAAAAAAATTGAAAAAAAATGGAGACCTACTCTAATATTTGTCATATTTATAATTTGTTTTATCTACACCAAAAGGCAACTTTTCCGCACTATTACAAATTAAAAATCAAAAACTAATTTTTTCGTTCCCCCCTACTGTCGCGTTTTGAGAGAAATCCAATAAGGGATTGACCGTCTCTCAGTTTATACTTTCAGAAACATGTAAAAGCGAAAACTAAAAAATGGAAATAGTTAAATATATCAAATTTGGTATGGGAATTTGTGACTACAAGAGCAGATTTATGACAAATTTTTATTTCAATCGGTTTGGGAAAATCCATCTAAGCACAAATTCGATTTTCGGATACTATTAACGGAATGCCAGGGATTAATCGCCAAAAAACTCGCTAAGGCATTATAGATTCAGCAAAAATGCCAATTTCACGCCAAAGGTTAATACTTCGTAATTATTGTACGCCAATGCCATGCAAAACCTCTGGCTTTGATAAGTTTATTAGAGAGTATGCGAGAAAGTTTTAGGGGAAAGTTTTAGTTTTAGTAATTTTGTAAAAATGTATATGTTTTTACTTATTTATAATTAACTTCCTTTCGTGATCAGCTAATAACTTCCTTTCGTGATCAGCTAAATGATGCCTAAAAATTTTCTGTTCATCTTTGTTATAAGTAAAGATAAACAAAATGGATATAAACCGATAGACATCTTGATATCCAAGTTCATATTGGAGGATTTGCATTCATTTCATTTATTTACTATCAGACCTTTTGACGAATATCTATTTCGAAGATAGCCGATTTCAATGATGTATTTCGAACGAAAGATAAATTTCTCTTTAAATAGAAGACTGATATGATTTGGTGGAAATGACCCCGGATTTTTCGTTTTTCAGAAGATACAGTAGTGAAAAAAGTAAACAAAAGATCGATCGGTATTTTATTGGTTTATTTTTTATTTTACCCTTTTAATCATTGCATCAAAATATCTGAGATCTTGTTTTAAAAGTTCAGTAGTTATTTAGAATTTTAGTTTTGATTACAAATGAAATATATTCGCAAATGATAATTATAAACTATTTTTTAATCTATTTTAAGTTCTTTTTCATTTTTCTGTTTTAAAATGCTAAAGTATTTTTCCCGTATGAAATACAGGTTTGTATATTTACGTTACATATACGATAAAACTCTGCAAGCAGTAACTATTTGATTGGTTACTTTTTTAAATATGAGATTAAAATCTGAAGTGCTACTGCTGATTCTTTATTTTAAATTAACGCAGAGCAGAAAAAATTAAAAATAAAATAATACTATTGATTCTACATTTTGATTAACGGAGAACAAAAAAAAAATTCATGATAAATTTAATATAAGATATTGTCAAGTAGGTACTTTAGTATGGAACTCAAATGACACTCACAAGAAGTAGAGTTAAACCAATTTATTAACCCAACTCTGAACTCAGAACACAGTGACTGACAGATCTTCTGCTTTTATACTAGCAGGAAAAGTTCCAGAATACTTTTCTGGAGACAGTAAGAAAAGTCCAGAACACTTATCTGGTAAACTAAAGAAAGGTACAGAATCTGCTGGAACATGAAATATAGGAAAACATAAAATCAAGGAATTAAATATTTACACAGACTGCGAATGACATTGTCTCTAGCGGGGTTCGAACTTACGATCTCTTGATTATGAGACTAGTGCTAGGACCATTCGGCCATGGAGAGCCGACTACCTCTTATCAATGCGGCAATATATCTTGAAACACATGTAACACTTTATAAATTGAAATACATCTCATTAAAACTACATATAACATTTTAAACAAAATATTCATTTTTAAAAAGTAATAAAGGACAAAATAGTTTCAGTTAAAGAAGCAAGTCGACATAAATTAAATCAGCTTTTATTGTCAAAATTTTCAATTAATCTAAATCAGAAAATGATGAGAAATTACCATTCCCTTTTTAAGTCTCATTTTATAATCAAATTAATTTCTAAACTCCAATTTATTTTCATAAAATGCCTTTCAGTAATTTGTTAAACTACAATTGCTCAGAATAGTTTTTTCATCATTTTAAAACTCGGAAAATTATTTTTCCACTTAATATCTGTTTGATTACAATACAGTTCCCTTTCAATTAATGTATTTTTCACGATGACATTTCAGATATAATTTATAATAATCCTATTAACAGAGTGTAATTTAAAGTAATTCTATTTTTATTACATTTTTTTAATCGCATGCTGTTTCTTTTTATTAAAAATACGGGAAAAATAATTCTTTCTTACGAATTTACTTAACTTCTAATTAAATGACATAGCCTTTTGGAACATTTAATTTCTATAATAATGAAAGGAATATTTGAGATTTTGAAATGTATCTAAGTAGTTTTTGCATTTTAAATTACTTGATACTTTCGTTTAATTGATGACTTAAAACTAACAAGTAATATATAAAAAACATTTTAAGTCAGTTCCTACTTAGGTCACCAAATTTTTTTTTATTTTCGTTACTTTTTATTAAATAATTACAATTAATATAAATATGTACATACATATGACAGAATTACAATATTAAGTGGCAAAATAGAGCTTGGCGACCATTTGGCGACTTTGACGACCAAATAGAAATTACTGAACAAATTTAATTAATTAATTAATATTTGAAAAAAAATGTATTAGCATCAAGTGTCATCCACTACAAGTTTTAAAAAAATGTATTTGAACTTGAGTGGATGAATAAAAAGTATTTTATTAACGACTGAACATTTGAACAAGATATATATAGAGAAAGTGTGAGCTAATAGTAGGAATTGAAAAATTCAGCAATTTGATGCGAGCGTCAGACATATCATTGTATGCTAAGGAATTAATAATTCTTTTTTTTTTCTTTCTTTTTGGAAGTCAACTGAAAAGCTGATTATCATATTGTAATATACATATGCAGTATGTAATATAAAGGGTGTTCCAAAATTAACGCAAGATATGAATTTGTCACCAATCAGGCAGTAAAGTGTTCGCAACCTATTAAAAAAACATTTGACAGCTGATAGCTTAGGGTTAGTTAAAATGGAGCGTTATAAGATAGAACAACGTGTTTTCATTGTTGAACAATATTTCAAAAATAATGAAAGTCTGATGGACGCAGCTAGAAAATTCGAGAAGTGGCCCCCTTGATCGTGTGATTTAACTCCATTGGATTTCTTTTTATGGGTAAATTTGAAGTCAAAAGTCTATGCCAACAAGCCCACAAGCACGCGTGCATTGAAGGAGGAAATTCAATGAAAGTCAGCTACATTTATGTAAAATGGTCGTGGAAAATTTCGACAAAAGAATGCCAGCAAAACCGTGGAGACCATTTGCCCAATATGTTATTCTATATATAACTCTATCCTGTGTACTTTACGATTCAATAAAAATATAACAATGTAAAGGAAGAAAAGCTGTTTTTTATTTAATTCAAATCTTGCGATAACATGTTGTTTTAACGTGTAACGCCCCATTTTTACTAACCCTAAACTATCAGCTGTCGAACAGAATTTTTAGTAGGGTGGCCAACACTTTACTGCATGAATGGTGCCAAATTCAAATCTTCAATTAATTTTGAGACACCCTTTATATTTTAAATATTACTTTTTAGTTCGTTAATTTCTTGTACTTATTTGCCCTAAGTGATTGAATTTTGTTTCACTTTTAATTAAAAAAATCAATTTATAAAAGATATTTCGGTTTTTACTGTATATTTATATTTGTCAGATCCAAAGTGTTTAAAAGTTTTAAATAGCTGCATAGCTTGTTTTAATAGATTGCCGTGCCGGAAAACCAGAATTTTGGGATATTAATCATCGAAGATGGCTTGTAATTAAGAAATCTCATGATGTAACAACATCATAGTTTACCCGAAAACAAACTGCACGTCTCTTTTAGTAGATGTAGATAATACAGTAGAAGAAACAATGATGATCTTGATTTATCATAACAAAAACGGAGCATTATCAGTTTATTCTTGAAGGACATTTTGACAGATGAAAATAATTACTACCTCTATTAATGGGAGGAAGTCATTAAGTCAGGTATAGCCTTGTGCGAAGTTCTTTGGAGGAAGTGGAGACAGCTTTACTTTCTCAGTTCACAACCCTTGTCTAATTCACGAAAATATTTGCAAACAGCAGTTTTCCTTGTAACTTTTATTTATATTTTTGTCATTCTGGAACTGGAGCTGTCAACGATCAATCAATGTGTGCTTTAAAATTAAAAATTAAAACATGAAATTCGGTTTCTTAAAATTTTTTTCACTCTCATATTTGTGAAAGATTTAAGCATATTTTTAAATGCAGATTTTGCGTCATAAACAAGGAAAACTTATTACAAGGAATAGCGAAATATTTAATCACTGAAGGATGAAAAAATTATGACTCAAGAGATTATTCTCATTAAATCAGCAGAACTTCTAAACTTCACTCACTCCATAGCCTGTTGCTCTAATTTAGTGATCCTTCATGTTCTATGGAGTCAATATGCATGACGTATTTATCACGTGAGGAAAGAATGATCCTATAGTAAATACATTGCTATCTTAAGTAACGTTAAAAAGATTCAAATAAAAATCAAAACTTAAGCGGTTGCCTTTTTATTACAGTTAATGTCATCATGCACTGCATCCGATGGCTACAATTATGTCTTTTCATAAATAATTTTGATATTTTGTTCCAAAAGAAACAAAAGAAAAGGAATTTGTTATAAAATATAAATAATTAATTTTTCTAATCAGTTTTGTTATGCAATTTTTATTGTAAAGATTTTTATAGTATATTTTTATCTTACGCATTGAATCTTATTTCTCTTTAAATTGCTCTCTTTCTAATATGTGTGTCGCGCACACGATTTTAATTTAAACATCTCAATTTAACAATTTTTATGGGAAAAAAAACACAAGCAAACGATAATTTAAGGAAATTCTTTCAGAACTCTTTTTTTTTTAATAAATATAATTCTGTGAGAATTACGTTCTTACAACTGTGAGCGCTATTTTGTCACACAATCGAATTTGCCTTGAGCCGTATCAATTTTATGGAATAAAAGAATCTGATTGTTGAACTGAAATATTTTTTATCAATCTTTTAGCCTGGATTAAACAGAATTTTATTTATCATTTAATTGTGTGGTAATATATTCATACCATGTGCAGCATAGCCAACTCTGGCTTTTGTGCCGTAAAAATCCAATCCAACCAACCAACCAACTTCCTGTTGGTCTGGTGCGGAAGTTTGGAAAGGGGATTGCCGGCTCATATGTTGTCCTTGTCATCTGACAGTGGTTCAGAGTTACGAGATCCATTCGGAAAATATAAATAGTGTTACTTCAAACCAATAAGTCCTGTCGATAGTGCGACGTTCAGTGGTGGCAGGGTGGTCGGCAGTACACAAGAAGAAAAACATTAAATATAACTAAACTTAATTGTCTCATTGCTAAAAAATATAGAAATTTCATAAAGATTTTCTTAACATGGTATCATTTTTGCATAGAAATATTTATTTATTTATTTAAAGGATTGCCCTTATCACTCACTCATTGTATCTACTTACATCCTCATATTGAAATTAATACAAGAAAAATTTAATATAAAGAAAAAAAAGGAATTAATAAAAAAGTATGATATATTAATAAAAATAAAACACTTAAGATTTTTATACATTACATAAATTCAAACTGTAAAAAGCACAAGAAAGATTTTAATGATGATTTCATGATAATTAATAAAATATTTAAAATTTTTATTAATTAAAAACTATATTTCCATTGCACAGCTAATTAATATGGTAGTGAAAATATGTTTCTTAATTAGAATTTAAAATACTCAAAACATTGAAACGATAAATATTTAATTAATAGTTCTTTTTACTTATTAAATTGTTAATATTGAATTTTTTTTCTTTAATTTAAAATTATTTTCTTCATATTTGAAAATTACTTTAATACTTGAGACTGACTTTTAATGGTCGAAGGATATTTATATTCACATTCCAAAATGCTTGTCTTCATATTTTATGCTGTAGATATATTTAAATCTTCATTCACACTTAATTAAAGTTGTAACCTTTTTAAAAATTATTAATAAAGTATGAGATAGCTTCCTGTAATTTTAAAAACCTTTTGGGGCAAATACATTTTTTTTTTTTTTGCAATTTTTTAATAATGTAATAGATTTTAAAATCTTTTGGTGAAATAGAATTTTCTCATTTTTATTTCTTGTAATAATAAAGGTGATTGTGCGCCTGTGTCTATGTATATTGGCGTTCAATAGACAAGACCGTTTAACCAATAGCTACCAATTTGGCTCATATTTCACCTTAGAGTGTGGGATTGTGCATCTCGTAGTGATTGTTTTGGGTTTTTCCTTGATAAATTCCTAAAATGTTATTGCGCATGAATGAATTTTACACAATCTTAAAATTCAAAACATTATCCATTCAGTGATACCAATGTAATATATGTGAAAGTTTTCCTGAATTTTGGCAATTTTTTGAAATACATGTTTTTGCTTAATTTAAAACAATCAATTACATCGTTTTCTTGAAAATCAAACGTTTCACCAAATATTTATTGGCTTGAATTTCTTTCATTGTTCTAACCTAAAGATGGATTCTATTTAATGTCTGTGTAGTTTAGAGGATGACAAAAAATGAAATTATAATACCACATAAAGAAAATAACAAATAGGACATTCGCATTTTCAATATCCATAAGATGTCAAGAAATCGATTTCCATTAAAAAGGTGCATTAACACAATGAACAGGACATATGTAAGACTATAAAAATAACATGGCTTTAATTTCTGACAGTTTTACGGAATCATAAACATGAATCTATACTTCAACGACTTGCTCCACGGGGCGGGGGATACCTCGCAATTGGGGATGAGAAGCTTTCGGTATGGTGGTTGGTTCTCGCCACCCTTGTGGGTACACGAAAAGCTGAGGGTCTGGCTTTTTCAATGGATGACGGGTTGTACTTCCCTAGGTAAATGCTGTACTGTGGCCGGTGATGGCCCTTAGGACTCAACCACAGTCTCCGCCAGTACTGCTATTGCAGCGGTCCGGTCATTCAGATTTTTCCGTGTGCCTTCCGGAGGATTGGAGTACCCACTTTGTGGTTACCTAAAAGACTTAACTGAAATTAAATACAACCACTTTCCCCATCGACCCAGCTGGTCAACTAAGGAGACTTGAAAATTGCAAAAAGTGGAAATATTTTATGTTAAGATTCCGCCGATTGTCAATAATAAATATTGTCTAACTTTCTCGCTTACTTTTATATCATACAGTCATTAATAATTAATTTGACACTAAATAATTTTAAGCTTTGCTATAAATATATGTTATGTTGTACAACATATTTCGATCACAAATATAGAAGTAAAAGCAGGCTTTTAAAAAAAGTGTTGTGACAGTTAATTTAATAGTTAATTTTTCTTTACTTAAAAAATATAAAAATAATTTTATCGCGAGTAATGCCGCATCTGTATGCTTGTCTTCTAATTGTAATGTTTTCTTGGCAATTATCTTTTTGTCACCATTTTATTTAATCTTTAAACAAGTTTTTAAACCTTACGCACGATAACTCATCTGTTTCTAGTACATCTAAAAAGAAAAACAGGCTCTCGTGATTTGTGCGTGCTAATTCAAAACGATAAAATATTCAGCGAAATGTAAATCACCCGCTAAAAACTGATAAAGCACGCAAGAATAAATGGAGCAGGAACTATAAAAATACCGAACGCAGACGATTTCTTTTTCGAAGCTTATTCTATTTTTATAAACTAGAAAAATTATGTAACTCTTAATTCTTTGTAATTTTGCGAACCTTTTCGGATTTAAAACAAATGAAAAAGAGTTTTTAATTTGTTTTTTTGTTATTTATTTTGTATTTAAAAATGAATAAATTATTCAGCTAATTAAAAAATTTCTGGAAATATTAACGATTATGTAAGAATCACTGATTTGAATTAAACGTCAGAGAAAAGACTACGCAAGATTGCTTTAATTTTATATTAATTTTTTTATTTAATTTTAATTGTCTTAATTAATTTTATTTTAATTAATTTAACTTTTTATTATTGTTTAATCTTAATTTTAGTTTTTCTATTTAATTATTTTATTTTATTTTTATTTTTATACAAAGCTGGAAGCATACAAAGAGAAAGTATTGGCATCGTCGAAAAAATTCGGTCTTGAATTAAAGAATTCTACGTTTAGATTTCCTTCAGTTCGAAAATCCTTTTTCGGAATCATACCTGTGCATCACCCTCTCTCCGTATGCGAACACGATAACATAAGAATGCTACGAGCTAGATGGATAAAATCTGGCATATGATCCTTACGCTCAAATTCAAGTCTTATGTCAAATTTTCAGCCATATATGTAAAGAAATGTAGTTACTTCATCAAAACACGTTATTCAGTTTTCTTTTCCGTTATTATGAAGCAATGCAAAGAAGAGTTACATTTTCTAAATATTTTGACATCGGCATTGAATAGAAGTGTGAGGCGCCTGTGTGTGAGGCAATGGCTATGTAGTCGAAGTTATAATATATCGCTGATTCACCATCTGATCAGAATTAGATGAATTAGTTATATATATATATTAGAAATATAGTTTTTAGTTTTACTTAAGAGATGAAAATGAGAACGAAAGAAATTTCATTTTCTTTTTTAAAATCAACGGGAGTGGTCTCACAATAATTTTCTCTCATACTCTCTAATAAACTTGTCAAGCCAGAGAACCGTTATATGGCGCTGGTATACAATATTTAGGAAATATTAACATTTGGCGTGAATTTAGCATGTTTACTGGATCTATCGTGTTATCTTTGGCGAGTTATTTGGCGATTAATCCCGTACAAGCGATTAATAACATCTGAAAATCGAATTTGCGTTTTAGACACGTTTTTTCTCAACTGACTGAAACCAAAATTTGACACAAAACTGCACTTGTAGTCACAAGTTCCCATACCAAATTTTATATATTTAAATCATTACGTTTTTAAATTAACACATTTAATTATTTCTGAAAGTACAGACCGACAAACAATCAACCCGTAGTTGCATTTGATTCAAATTTTGACATGAGCCTACTCTATAGATGTTAAATCTGTCTACAAAATTTTATTTATCTAGTTCTCTTCATTTTCTAACTATCGTGTTCATTTATATTCGAACAGCCAGACAGGCGGACTTTCTTTGAACAGATTTTTACTCAACATTTGACAGAAATCTGTAAATTTGGTGTAAATATCGTATAGCAAATTTCAACCGCCTGGCACAAATCGCTTTTGAGTTACCTTTGTTACAGGTAGACAGATAGACGAACATTTTCTAAAAATGTGTTTTTCGAACTTAGGAAGGTCTAACACGTGAAGATCCGTCAAAACCACGAGTTTGGATTTTTTGACAATTACTATACTTTTTCCATATTAATTATGCGAGAAAGTAAAAAATGATTTAAATCAATGGAATAAAAAGATCCGCGCCAAGATGCCAAAAGAGAAAGCTTTCTTTGATTTGAGGGAAAGTTGATAATAATTAGGAGTTTAATAATGTTATTGATTGAAACTTGATTGAAGTGTGAGATGAATGAGATTTTCGGCAAAGAATGCCATTATCCTCTAATACCATCGTTAACGTTATATATAATTACAATAACTGCGTTATTTATATGTTGCCACTTTAGACTGAAAAAAATATCAAGAATATTTTTATGAGCAAGTTATTATGATTAAAATATAATTTCGTTTTTAGAAAGTGGAGAAAACAAGAAAAAATAACATAGCTGTCAAACCACCATTACTGATAAAAATTAGTTCGTAACAATTAATTGCTTTCACTAACAAACTTATTATATTTCTGCACTTATTAGAAATAACTTATTATTCTGACAAACAAATGCTTTATTTCTTGCCTTCTTGTAATCACGCTCTACCTTAATTATTCTGTGCAAAGAACAGAGATATCACCTGTCAGTGATAACTAAAAATTGTCGTCAACTTACAGGTGGAATAAATTTGGATTGTGAAATATTTGAAGTTTTTTTAACCTCATTCTTTCTTTATATAAATTATCTCGCAGTCAGCTCTGTCATCGGTTAATGAGTAGAATTACTCGTCTGCCTCTTTTTGAGAATGTTGTTCAAAAATTTCAATATTATTGACAATTATTTGGATGAGCTTGTATAATTAAATTATCAGTGAGTGAAATTCTGAACCTTTTAGCCTCCAAAATTATATGGTAAGAAAGCTGCTGTAACGTTTGTGGTGAAAGCTTATAAGCCAGTTAACAGCTACGCTACACGAGCATTTGCTTTTGTATTGTGGTCATGTTACTCGGCTGCGAACCACAAGATCTCAGGTTCTATCCTCGCTCGTATCATCCGCCACATCGGACGATGATCCTTCAACCTTCGTACTGCTGTTGTGGCGCCATCTACCCACAGCAAACGAAATTCGTCAGACTCACTTGACGCAGCAACATCAACCACTCCCCCACACACGCTCGCCATAACGCTTGGCGCTTCTCAAATGGGTACAAGCGCAGCATTAGAATCACCAGCTAATACATCACCACTCAACAGCCATATCGTTCGTCTCACTTCCGACTCACTGGAGAGAGAGTCTGTAGTGAAAGCTTATAAGCCAGTTAACAGCTACGCTACCCGAGCAATTGCTTTTGTATCGTAGTCATGTTACTCGGCTGCAAACCACAAGGTACCAGGTTCTAACCTCGCTCATCGCAGATTCGCTACACGTTCTTAATATCTTTGAAGTATCGAATTGGAGAGTTTAGTTTAGCAGACTGTTATAGTTTCCCATAAATGATATTGGGGTGGAATTCCAACAGCGTGATTAAACGCCTAGAATTCTTTTTTAAACCAATTCTATCATCTCCACGCTTCTTCAACAAATTATCTCGCAATATTTTATAAAGCAAAAAAAAAGTATGTTTTTATATCAAAAATACCCTTGTCCAGTAGTTATCGAATGTTATTTAACTCCGCTAAAAAAGCACGTTAACAATTCATTACTTCTAAGAATGTGAAGACATCAATTAAGATTATTCTTTTTGTTAAAATACTGAACTGTAAATTGCTTCAAATAGAATTTTTAATTAAATTATATAAGTCTTATTTATATTTTTTCATTTTGAAATACCCAAGATTCTTTTGTCGAACTTTCAGACATGGAATTAAATCTTAAAATAGAATCAATTTTAGGATAAAATATTGATGACTATATCTCCTTTATGTTTGGCATCGACGCGACGAAGTATTGATTTTATATGTCTGGACGAATCTTTGAGGGGGCTGCGACCGTCTACGACTCTTTATGAAATCTGATTAGGAGCTACGCTGCTTATCCCGTTCTAAAAATAAATTTTAAAAGTCAGGAAGTAATATATTAACTAAAAATTTTGATACAATGTAATTTTAAATCTTATGCCTTATACACCTTCTCAAAACGTAAAATTAAATGCTAAAATCTGTTGTTGTTAAAGACTGATTACGTTGTTAATATTATTCCATGTACGTTTTTTTTTTTTTTTTTCGTATACAAAGTATATAAAGCGTCGTAGTCGGCAAAGAGTTCGATCTCAATATTTGATAAATTATCAAGTTTTAGACCTTCCTGGGACCGAAAAGCACATTTTTGAATTATGCCTGCCTTTGAACATGATAAATCAAAAAATGCTTTGAGCTAGAGGGATGAAATTTGGCCTGCTCAATTAACATAAAATTTTGAGGGCTTTATCAAATTTTGAACGAAATCTATACTTAGGAAATTCTTCAAGCGGTTATCAGAAGTTATCAATCTACCCCAGTACAAGTGAACGCGATAAGAACAAAATGTTAAGAGTTAAAAATATAAAATTTGATACTCAGTTTTAGAACCTAAATTGTAATTTCATAAATCAAATTTTGAGCCAAATCCATCAAAGGGTTGACATACTTTCCTCGGTTCTTGGTCTTGTGCATTCTCACACATGTAAACTTGATACCTCAAAAATACAAAGACTTAGATAAACGAAATTTGATTTGTGATCTTTTTTCTAAAGTTGTAAATTTAGTTCAAATCTTTCGTGAAAAAGGGTACAAAGTGAGTGCAGTTTTTCTTCATCATTTTACGTAGCACAAAACTTTCATGCGCGGGACACTGAAAATAAAAATCTGAATACTTCTGGCGATCGCAGCCTTGACCAAGGTTCATAATTTTAATGCAGGAGGAAAGACGGAAAATACCTTTAAATTGGAAAATGCGAGAAAATTTCAGAGATAATCAGGGATAATTTCTAATCAGAAATGCAGCAGAATAATGGAAAAATTTCAATTATTACATTTTTGCTGCCTTAAAGGGATATTTTTTCCATTATGAAATATTTTATGAAACTTTGGTAGCTACATTTTCAATACTTTGAATTATATCAACTTTACATTGAGTGGCCAAATTATTATGACCACCCCCTCAATACAGTGTTGAACCACCTTTAGCCAGTAATACTACTCGTATTCTTCTTGGCATAGATTCTGTGAAATGTTGGTAGCTATTATTAGGAATCTGACCCCATATCCGATGAACTGCATTTTCCAGTTCCTTCAGATTGAAGGGCACTGGATTCAGCTGTCTGATGCCCCGTTCGATCTCATCCCTCAAATTCTCAATTGGATTGGGATCTGGTGATTATGTGGGCCAACGGAAGCATGTAAAGTCAGGTTATGTTCTTCGAACCATCTGACGACAATACCAGCTGTATGATAAAGAGCATTGTCTTGCTGAAAATATGGTGTACACTGCCATCTCCGACAGTGTAGGAGGATAACAGGAGGAGTGTAACAGGATATACTTGATCTGTGAGAACACTTAAATACCCTTGGGCATTCAGACGTTCCACAGTAATCAAAGGACCCATGCAAAGCCAAGAAAACATCCCCAAAGCCATAATATTGTCTCTACCATCTTGAAATGTTGTGGCAATGCAGTTGGGATCCATGCTTTCGTGCTGTTTTCGCCATATCCGAAGCCTGACGTCTGCATAGTGTAATTGAAAACGCTATTCATCAGACCACATGACCCTTTTCCAGTCATCTACTGTCCAATCTTTATGCGCCTTTGCAAACTGGAGACGTCTGCTCTTCTTCAAGGTGTACAGCAGAGGCTTTCGAACGGGTCGTCGGCTCCCATAACCTATATGGTGTAATGTGCACCGCACAACTCGTTCAGAGTTGCTCCTTTATTAAGATTCCCCGCTATTTGATGCTCTTCTGTTGTAATGGACAAATCCGGCAAATCTCCTGTCATTTCGAGCATTCAGTAGCCTGTGACGACCACAAGCCTGACGTAGAGACCCTGTTTCTTGCTTGATAATCCACTCTCTGTACACATTAATAACTGCTGCTCTCGAACACTTCACGAGAGCAGCCGTTTTGCTGATACTGGTACCGACGCTTCGAGCGCCAAAAAGCGTTCCCGCGTTCAAACTCAGTTACATCACGTTTTTTGCCCATATCTCCGCGCGTAACACAGTAGCATTCCCTTTTTGTAGCTATCTCGCCATCTGGCGGCAACAGTGTGACGCAATAGCTCATTTTGCATAAAACTGTCAAGTGGTCAATAATTTAGCCACTCAGTGTATATTTTATATTTATCATATATTATGAATAGTTAATTTTGAAATATAAATTTTTTATACAAATAGTTAATATTCTACTCATCATAATTAAAAATTAATTATTGTCATTTTAGATATTGCGACTGAAATTTTCATTGCCCTGCAACTATTTGTCATTTCCAATATGTCAAATTTCTCGTCAGAATTTTCCTTACTCGAAAGATAAAAGTGCAACGCCGCTGTAATTGACCACGAATCTATTTTTTTTTATTGTATTGGCAGTAATTAACAGAGATTAGCTCTTGACACATAATCTACAATCCACATACATTATTGTGGCTTTAGTGGTAATAATCTCACTTGTTGTAATTATCCATGAATTAAGGACGAAATCCATGAATTAAGGACACCAAATCCATGAATTAAGGACTCATGATAAAAAAGGAAGTATTATAGATCTGAGAAATTCTGGAGCCTCATATAGAAATGGACATATTAATTTTCATCGAAAACTGATCAAGATTTACATTCGGTTTGAAGAAAGGTCTCCAACAGCCTAACTAATAATAGCTACTTAGCTAACGCACACCAGTCACGAACATATTTAAATTATGCTAGCTAATTAGAAGATACCATAAACTTTTCCTATTCCTTTTCTTCGGTCAAGCCAGCGTAATTCAATAAGCTATTGATGGGCTCTGTCCCTGTAAATTGATTCATTCATTCTCCATGTCAGTAGTGTATTTCGTTGATTAAAAATATTACCTTTTAATTTTGAGCATCATTGGCATTTGCTATAGATTTGAATATGCAACTATTAAAGCATCCTTCTCCATTTCTGAATGTGAACTAATAAAAATGTCGCCAATAATTGGCGCAATTGAGAAAAATCCAATTCTGATCCACTAAGAAAAATGAAATTCGACATACGCAATTTCTTGTTGGTTACTTTAAATTTCGTTATGAAGAATTTGAATAGAAGTCACTTGAGGGGGAATTCTTCAATAAAATTTTGTAAGATCTAAACCTTTTTAGTTGTAAGAAATCATACTGACTAAAATCTCTAAGAATCATAAATTCAAAAAAAAAATGAACTACATTGTTTATAGAATTTTCATGGGGTTCTCATTCTCATTAAGTTGGGGAAGGAAAAAAATTAATTGTTCTAAATACAGGGAAAAAGGTTTAATTTACCATATTTGAAATTTCTAATTTTTCTATGAAAAATCATTAATTAGCAAATCTTAGACGGTGTTGAAAAACTATTCAATGAGACTTATTCATAAGATCAATTTAGATCAAATAGAAAAATCGAAAATAACGAATTTGGCAACGGTGAACAGCACAGAAGATTCTTTCTACTTTTACGATTGTTTCTATTTTTTCAACTTGCGCCATATATATACATTTGCTTACCTGAACAAATAATTTTCTAGCTGAGGATTTACTAATAAAAATACAGGTGGTTAGAATTAAATTACCCCTATTCAGAAAACTATAAAAACAGCTGGTAGTCATAACAGCTCCATATCTCTAAATTTTATATTTTAGAAAATTGAAAAATGACATTACACGTTTGAGAAACAGAATTTTTGGAAAATATTGTACAGTAGCTACTTGTATAAAAAATATTAAAAAAATTTCATAATTAAAAAATTTAATTTTTATTTTAAATGATTCATGTTACATGATAAATATATTATGCCCTTGTTTGTATTGATTACCACATTATACATAATTGTTCATAGCAATAATATCAATTCTTTCATTGGTAAAAGTAATTGTTTATTTTTTTATATTTCTGTGCTTTGATCCTAGTTCGTATATTCAAATTTAAATAAGACTTTTTGATTTTAATTGGTTTTTAAATTAAATTTTGTGTAATTTAATTAATGGTATTTTCAGTTTACATTTAATCATTTATATTTATTTTGAGGGGCTTTTAAAAAGAATCTGAACACTTCTGACGGTCGGGGTTTTGTCCAATATTTACAGATTCTATGCAATGGTGGCTGAAGAATTTATTAAAGAGAGTATGCGAGAAAACTTCAAAGGATACTTTTTTTATGTATATTTCTCTTCAATGCTACGAATAGGAATACTTTATTTATATGTCTCTCTCTACAAAGCTACGAACAAGGATACTTTCATTATATTTCTCTTTTTACAATATTTTGAACATGGATACTTTAAATCTATTTCGATCTCTAAAATGCTATATACAAGAATACTTTCATTATATTTCTCTCTATATAATGCTATGAACAAATATACTTAGATATTTCTATTTCTACAATACTGTGGACACGGATACTTTAATTCTATTTCTCTCTCACAAATACTAGGATACTTTGGATACTAGGATACAGGAACTAGGATACTGGGAACAAGGATACTTTGATCATATTTCTCTCTCTCTACAATGCTACGAATAAGGATACATTGATTATGTTTCTCTCTTTACAATGCTACGAATAGGGATATTTTGATTATATTTCTCTCTATATGTAATGCTACGAAAAGGGATACTTTAATTATATTTCCTTCTCTACAATGCTACGAAACAGGGGTACTTTAGTTATATTTCTCTCCCTACAATGCTACGAAGAGAGGTACTTTAATTATGTTTCTCTCTCTATTTAATGCTACGAAGAGGGATGATTTAATTATAATTTTCTCACTACAATGTTACGAAACAGAGTTACTTTAATTATATCTTTCTCTACAATGCAACGAACAAGGAAGTTTTATTATATATCTCTCTACAATGTTACGAATAGGTATACTTTGATTATATTTCTCTCTCTACAACGCTACGAATAAGGATACTGTAATTCTAGCACATCTGTATGTATGTTTAAACAAACAAAACTACTCCTTAATTAATGAGTACCAACATAAATTAATAATAAGAAGAAAAAATATGTATTTTTGAATGAAATGCTCTAACATTTTATACTGATTCAATATTATCTATTTATTTAAAATTTCATATTTTTAATTCGAATAACTTAATATGCTTCAATAAATTCTCCCAAACACAGAAGTGAACCACCCAAAGAGGCAGTTCCAACACAAACTATTCCTAATCAAATGCTTGAACAAAGATTAAATTTTCGTTAGTGGCGCTTCACAACCTTTCTATCACTCAACGAAGGGAAGCCAGCATAGTGAAGAGACATAATCCAATTATGAATTTTCCAGCACGTAGTCTAGATGACCCTTCCCTGCATTTACCATCCCTGACAAAAACACCTGTTTTCACCGAATGGTTTTGACGTCGATGGGTAAGTACTTTTAAAAGTTTAGTTTTACTTAAAGGTTAAAAGGGTTAGGTTTATTTTATCAAAGAAAGGCTCAGCTGCGAATGTCATTGGACATTGCACATATACAGTTCTGAAATGGGCATTCAATTTAGAGTTTCAGTTTCAGATTTTGTGTGTCATGTATTTATGAAACCATGTCGAAAAAGTATGGTGACGAATAATTTGGACACAATTTCAAATATATTAATGCGGTAGTTACCATTTGGAAAATAATATTTAAATTTTGGTGCGCAGTGGATGATTATTTAACGAACATAATTATTTCTAAAGGTATGTTCGTATTAGAAAAGCGTTTCTAATCTAATAATTTATTGGCCGTGGATGTATAAATGAATTAGATCAATTAATGCTGAAAACCAAGAAAGTAAATAAATCTTTTTCTAAACAAGTTCATTTTTAAATTATAAAAGCATGAAATATCTCGTCATCCATTTTTTTTTCGACGCATACAGTTCTTGAAAATTTACTCTTTTTCAGCCTCATAACATTATAAATCTTTTTAGATTAAAAATTTTAAAAAAATCTTTTACACAAATTAATAGAACAGAAATCAGCTATGTAGCTAACAAACAGATTAAGAATAAAAATGGCAGATTTCTTTTACAGAAACCGTTAAAAAATATGCAAATGCTAACTTTTCTCATATTTATATTCGTTTTCATTTCGATTTCAGTTTTCATCTATGTCTTTTTGTTATTATCTTTGGTATCCTTTTTTAATTTGTTCATCTTTCCTTCAGCAACACCAATAGTTGGTAGGAAAACACAATTCCTTATTCTTATATACGGCGATGCTTCTTGCATTTGTTTTGCATAGTTTACTTGTTTTGATAAACGCAAGATTAACATATTATCATAATATGATGCTTCAGAATATTCTGGTCTAAACTGAAAAGAAACGATTGAGGCTCATTAATTATTTTCATTTTGTAGGTCGAAAATTTTAAATAAATATATTCAATCACTTCATTTTTCATCCGTTAGATTATTTAGATATCAATGGATTTTTACATTTGTATTATTTTCTCCAATTGCAATAATAAAAAAAAGTACAAAGTTCAAAAATCCCAGACTTATTTCCTTAATCGGAAAATTAAAAAAAAAATTGCTATCTGATACTACGAAATGATTTGCTAAGAAGAATTAATGAAAATATTAATGAGAGAAATATATTCCGTAAACATTTGTTGTTTTTACTTTTTAGGATTTATTTCAGCATTAATGAATTCACAGAAATCATTTTTGCTCTTGCAGAATGAACAAGAACAAGAATAAAAACATGAAGAAACAATTAGAACTTATAATATGAAACAATACAAGATAATATTTAATTTAAATTCCAAAAATATCATGAGCTCAGTAAAGATTTAGACTTTTTTCATGCCTGACTTTTTTTCTGCTTTGGCGAACAGCTAGTTCCTGGGGATATAGCGTATATTTAATTTCATTTTAATCGTTTAGATATAAATTCGTATCCATGATTCAGTCAAATTTTCAGGCATTAAAGCCATATTATTTTAACTGTTCTTACTTACGTTCTCTTCACTGTATACATGAACCTTTCTATTGGATACCAAATTCCTTGATATCATAGCTCTACTAAAACACAAATATGAGGTTTATATATCTTCAAAATTTCTCGGTATATCTTAAAATCCCCTTTTTATTCTTGTAAACTACGCATATATTAAACAGAATCTTCTTCTTCAGCTTTTAACAATAAAAGCAAATCATGTGATTAAATATTTAATGAAACAACAAAAATAGTTTAAACTTCAAAGCAACAACGCAATAAATCTACTATTGAAAATTAGGAAAAAAAAAATATATTAAAAAAATTGCCAAAGTTGAGAAAAAAGGTGCATGATTTTTAAATTGTTATCATTTAAAAACAATTTTGTAAATTTTTAAATGGTAAAAATATTAATTTTTGTAGAATAATATTTTCGAATGATGTCATTAAAAATGGAAAATTTCAGCTTAATTTTTAATTTATTAAAATTTTATTTAAAATTCGAAAAAGAATTAGTTCGAAAGCGTACGTTTTTTTACTCCTCCATAAGGTGTTGTATATTTCTACAAAGTATATACATATAAATTCTCCAACGTTCTTATACATGCATACCAAAGTTGATAGTTGTAGGTCAAATGCTGTGACATATTCAGACACAGACCAACAACACAACACATAGACACGCTCACTGCGTTTTTAGATTTAATAACTTTTTTATTATTTTAAAAATTTGAATTTCTTTCGATTCTAAAATAATTTATTTCTTATACATCAACTTATGTTCGAAGACTCAACAGGATCAAATCCGAAAAAAGAAGAGTGACAATTCTTTTTGCTGTCATTTAGAAGAAAAGAAAGATAAAAACACAAATGATAATTTCATAACTGTTTTGATATAATAAACAACTATATAATAGACATGATTATCATATGAAATAATATAGCTGATAATCCACATTAAAATTTATTTTTAAAATTCAGAAACGAGAAATCTGTTTTTAAAAGTAAATTACTTGTTTTATTTCATAGAAACAGCAAAGCAATTTAATTTTGCTGTTAAAATTTTTCGTCAAAATACTTCCTTTGTCTCTGTGTCACAGAATTTTCATTTTTTATTTTTTTTAGCGGAATTAATTTACGCGCTATTTGTGTTAATTTTTTTTTCACTGTACTTTTGAATACCAGTTTTAAGCTTGCCAGACATCGCAACGTCATTGAAAGAAACTAGATTATTCAAGGCAGCCGACTACAATTTATCTAAAATTGAGGTAAACCAGATGACACCGAAGGATTAAACAAATCCTAATCAATGTTATCTTCTTGCATGTTTTTATGAGCAGTTTTTTTAGCAGACAAAAAAAAAATTAAAAATTTTTTTTTTATTTAGGTTATGTGATAAAATAGACAAGTTTAACTTTGAAAAAGTTTTATTAAAAAATGCTTTAGTTAATTCTAATGAAAAAAGAAATTAACGATTCATTCTTTTCTATTTATTTTTATATTTTTAATTTTAATTTAAACATCGTTTCTTCCATTCAGTATTTTAACATCGATTTTTGTATCAACTGAAAAATGTAACTTTTTTTTTATCTCTTACAAATATTTAAATATAGAAAACAAAAATTCTCTTTATTTTATAATCCATATTAAATAATGGTTTTCATATGAATTAATCTTTTAAATCTGCCATATTTTCTGTAATTTCTGTACAATAATGCTCTCATACTTTCTGTAATTTAATAATTTTTTTAATTTATTTCTCGCCGATTGGTACAGCGAACAATTGGTATATTTGTTCGCTACTACTAAAATTTTTAATAATTTATCTAATTATGAAATCGGTTTCTAGAGTGTTGCCTTTTATTTAAAAAATAAATAAATCTATACTTTAAAAATATTTGGCTTATAACAAACAATATTTAACTTATTGGCTTATAACTATTTCAGATTCAACAGAAATATCTCGCATTTTGTATTATTTTGATAAAATTTTATAAATATATAAATTTGGAAACGACATTCAAATAACATTATGAAAAAACTGACCATAAAATTAGTGATTACTTTTAACATGGTAATGTTTGTAACTTGACATTCAACTATGCGAAAATCATTAAAGAGAGAATGAAACGGTTGATGAAGCCTAATAAAAATTTAATCTAAACACTATCGTGCTATAATATTTAATATTACAAGTTCTAATTTTAAAAAAATTGTAATAAAGGCTTTTGGACAATGATTCGCATATTGAATATAAATGAATCTGAATTTAATATTTTATGAAATATTTTATTACTTTAAAGAAATCAATTCATTATCACGTGATGAGTATAAAATGCAATGCATCAATTTAATTTTGAAATCTATCATCTATCTTGTGTAAGATAAGAGCATATGATATCACAGCACGTCATAGCAGACGTGCATAATGATGTTACGTGACATGCGCAGTTTTGCCTGTCATAAGACTGGCATGTCACATGAATCAACCATATTGTATAAGTTTGTTTCTTTTTCAGAAAAAAAGATCAATTTGTATTTATATGTTTGTTTTTTCCTATCAACAAAAGAAATGTCTTTCTAAAAATATTTCAATAAAATCTTGGAATATTTTTCTTTAGTTTTCCCTCATACACAAGGAAAATATTTCCCTCCTCGGCTTTGAGCTTCTAGTTAAAGTATTTGTATTTTAACCAGACACTTTGAAACAGCTCATTAACTATAATGAGCTGTTTCAAAATATTAACCATTGATTTGGTGCATTGTAGCCACATTTGACTATAACGTCATTTAAAATAATTTATCCGATTAACCAACTTTCAAAATTATTTAACTGATAGGTCTTTAAATATATATATATATATATATATATATATATATATATATATATATATATATATATATATATATATATATATATATATATATATATATATATATATATATATTATAATCGATGATATATAAATTGTATTATTCTTTGCTTTTTTTATTTTGAGAAGGTTTGTTCGCTTCTTCATGTTATAGAGTTTTGAATTTGTGTGAGTTTTGCACATTGTCAATGACTTTACACTATTCTAACTTTCTCCGAATTTAATTTCGAGTTAATCCCTTAAATTAATTAAATTATAAATCCATAATCCATGTATTGGTGGCATGCCAGGGATAAATCGTCAAAGATCGCACAATAGATTCAATAAAAATGCTAGAGTCACGTGTAAGATGACTATTTCGTGAAAATTACTCATTAACATCATTCAAGGCATAACATCTTTCATAGAGAGCATACGAGAAAATTTGGGGGTGACAACCTTAGCTGGTTTTTCCTAATATTCTATAAATCACATTACTAAATGGAAAAGTAGAACACTATATTGGTTACATTTTATTGTTATTCTTTTAGAAAACAATATATCTAAATAGAAAAGTAGACATTATCTTAACCCGTTTGCGCATAGCTCACACTAGATTCACCCAAAGCCATCTACCTTTCGGAGAAGAGGTACCAATGTGCTTGCAGTGCAGTTGCATCATGTCTGTTTACCATATTCTCAGAGAATGTCCAAATTTTAGTACTCAACATTTATATCATTTTAGCAACTTTGTGGCAGATTGTAATGAGCAAGAATAGAACCTGGGATCTTGTGGTTCGCAATCCAGTAACATGACCACAATACAAAAGCAATTGCTCGTGTAGCGTAGCTGTTAACTGGCTTATAAGCTTTCACCACAGACTCTCCCTCCTGTGAGTCGGAGGTCAGACGAATGATATGGCTGTTGAATGGTGATGTATTATTTAGCTGTTGAGTCTAATGAGCCTGTACCCATTTGAGTAGTGCCAAGCGTTATGGCAAGCGTATGTGGGTGAGTGGTTGCCGTTTGCGCCAAGTGAGTGTGAAGACTTTTGTGTTGCTACGTCAAGTGATTCTGAAGACTTTGGTTTGTTGTGGGTAGATAGCGCCACAACCACTGTACGAAAGTTGAAGGTTCATCGTCCGAGGTCACCAATGTGGCGGATTGTAATGGGCAAGGATAGAACCTGGGACCTTGTAGTTCGCAGTCCAGTAACATGACCACAATACAAAAGCAATTGCCCGTGTAGTGTAGCTGTTAACTAGCTTATAAGCTTTCACCACAACTTCATATTATCTCTTTTGCTTGATAAAATTCCACATTCTCATCTTTTTACTTTTTTGAAATCAATAGGTTCTTATCTCCATATTTAAGTTTTCGTCATCTTTTTCAAAGGTTTTTACATTGCTGAAATTTTATATTTTAATTCTAAAAAAAAAAAAACAATTTAATGCAGCATAGTCAACACCATGGCTCTTGTGCCAATAAAATCTAACAAAATTCAAATTCAAGTCGTTTTGAAAAGGAAGCTTTCGCGTACTTGTGTAATAAAACATATTTAAAACGTAATGTAATTTCGTAACAAAAATGCAGCTAAACAAATTTTTTGAAACTCTTCTATCTTGCATCATTGTACTTTGCGTGTCATCACCTTTTCCACTTCCTTTTTCAATAAATATTGATTTTCTTAAGTCATCACGCAATATATGATAATTTATTGCTATTGTCTTTAATGCAAAAAAAAAAAAAAAGATATCAGTGATTTCGATGCAAATTTCAGTATAAAATGGCGTCTTCAAACACTTGGCTGTGCATTACATCTTCTGTTATCAAATTTTTTTCAGATATTTCAGTGGTATTTAATGGTCTTAAAAATGATTTTAATTAATCGGCTATTAAATTATAGTAGTTTAGTAGTAGTAAAGTAAAGTAGTATATTAAATTATTAATTTATTTATTACTTTGCAAAATTTTTAATTTTTTTACAATTAAATTATATTATTGGCTGTCGATTTTATTTAAATAAGTTCTAAGAATTTTAAATAATTCATCAGTTTTAAATTTAATTATTTAGTATTAAATAAATCCGCTTAAAACACAAAATTTCGATTAGTTTTTTAGCGGCATCGCAATAAACTAACAAGCAACTCTAAAAATTAATCACTGATTCTCAACCTATCAAGATAAAATTCCAAAGAAAAAAAAGAGGTAATATGAAGAAAAGAAAAAAAAACATTCAAAAATTAATAATTAAATTTAAAAAGATGAGCTCTATTAATTAAAATATGGAAAATAAAAATGCACCAGAAAAATAGGAATTATTTTTATAAATAAAATAAATATCAACGAACAGTTCGAAAAGTATTTTAATATTAAAATTCCGGACTCAAAAGATGAAACATGTGAAGATTTATGGATAAAATATGATTTAAAATTACAAGGAAAATTGCTTCGACTTAAAAAGTTAATAAAAGATAAAGTTCGAAAACATTTTAAGCTCTCCATTTCCGAATTATTTGAATTTCTTGAATTGCTTATGAATGATAAAGATTAAAATTTTTATCATAAAAACTAAATGTAGAATATATATATATATATATATACAGATTTCTTCATTCATCACACACATCATTTCACACACACACACACACACAATCACATCATTTCTTCATTCATATATTATATATATATATATATGTAATGATATTTTAAACTCTTAATTTAAACCAAATTGATTTCCAAGCTTTTATCTTAATTTAGCCCATAGTAATTTCATTCTCTTATTTCTTGATACAATTCCACTTTCTGTTTAATTAATTCAACTTCAGTTGAATTAATTAAACAGAAAGAATTAATTAAACCTGAATTCAATTCACTTCTACGTATCAAATGAAATCGATCCCTTCGCTGCCGTTGTCAAAGGTCACTACGTGTATTGAATTGGCGCGTGGCCGGAAATCCCATGTTATATAAGACTAGTTATCATTTGTTTCGCACTTTTTTTTATTTCTGCTTTTGTGCAGTCCTGCGCCTTCTTGTAAATAATCATACCTGCCTCCCGAGAGAGAATAAAACGAAATTAAAAATACAACGTCTCGTCTATGTCTTCAAACCTGCTTTCTGCTGCAAACAAAATAATGTAACACACACACACACACACACACACACAATATACAATATAACACACACACAATATATATATATATATATATATATATATACAGATTTCTTCATTATTACAGTTGTACTGAATCAAACGCTTTGCTTAGCTACTTAAAGGAGTTGCAAAATATTATTAGAACTGTTCCGGTGACAGTTCGCCATGTCACCAAAAAGAGAATTCAGTCAGAGGAGAGAAGATATAAAAGAAATCAAGAAATTGGCGTCAAATAAAAAATTCAATCAGGTACAACAATAGGCTTAACCGTTGACAGATATAGTTTCTCGCCAAACATGCCAAAATCATGCCAATCTCCCAAAAACTTTCTAAAAGTCTGCAATCCTGAGTGTATAATAGAAATGCTAACAAAAGGCTTATAAAGTTGCAATAAGAAATTGTCACGATTATATTTGGCGAAAAATCACTAAAATTTTTTTCAATTTTGACACCCGTATATTAATTTTAAGTCTAGCAATTATCGTTATAACTTGTCTATGGAAATCGATATCTTCCAAAACAATTATCTTATAAAAAATCTTTTTGTATTATCTTAAGATTAAAAAATATAACTTTTTTAATGATATAAATTTCATATCCGTACAATTTTTCATTTAATTATTATAATATTTTTAATTCAGTTTTATATGCTATCTAAAACAATGTTTTTGAATGCTATGATGGAATTCAAATTCGCCATCAAAACATTCAAGCTTTTGCCAATCATTCAATCTAAAGAAGGATTTTCACTTCCTGTTTTATTTCGTAATATTATACACTTTGAAATTTGCAGTAAACTGTTTTAATTGAATTCATGTATTTTAGTCGGATCAAATTACAAAGTGAAATGTTTCTCTAAAGAAATGCATTCCATATTAATAACTAACAGCCTAAAAACCCAATAATCTTGGCGAATAAACTGGTCGCCAAAGGCAGCTAGTGACTAATAATATCTAAGAATTTATCAATGGGTAATTTATATTTGAAATCATCACGTTTTATTTAAAATCTGCACTATTGCATGGAACACTTTCTGCCTAATTTCATAGAATGGAATCCTAATTTCTATTTACATGAAAAGGAAATATTCCATCGAACAAGTCATTAACATTAATGGATTCTCAAGAGAATCATCTGGCCCAGAAACCACCTGTATCGTGAGTAAACAGTCATTCCCCACTTATGATCTCGTAGACACGTTCTCTTTTGGATACGTTTCGTCACCTTCGTTGCATGCTCTGTAATAATATCCTTGAAAGAACACGTTGCAAGTTCCTTACTCCGACAGCTGCACGTGCTTTAAATAAAAAAATAAAATAAAAAAAGGAATAAAGAAATAAAGAAAACGTACCAGACATTCGTGTTGGTTATCACGTGAAATCGTTTTATTGAAAATTTATTACTGGTATTTCGTTATTTTTAAATTCTGCGCTGTTTTTCAAGAATGGAAACCGTTGTACGAAATGTTTTAAAAATTTACTTAACCAATTTTTAAAAACCCAGAAAAAAATGAAAAAAAAAAGACAATTGTTGATTTTTTTTTTAAAGAAATCGTAATAAATATTGAAAAAAAATTAATACGAAAAAAAATACTAAAAAATTTTTTATGAAAGAACAATTTTTAAAAATTAATAACAATGATAAGCTATTGAATTTCATCAAAAATTATAAAATAACTAGTACAAAAATATATAACATATAAGATCGTTGGCAGAAATAAATAAAAAATTACACTTTAGAAAACATCGACACATTGCTTTTCTTAAATAGTTGTTCAATATTTTCTGTCTTATTAAAAATGCGCAATCTAAAGTCACGAATTAAATTCATTATCAGTCCGACGGGAGAGGGGCACCCCGTAATTGAGGATGAGAAGCATCCGGCATGGTGATTGGTTCTCGCCACCCATGTGAGTACACGAAAAGGTGGGTCTGGCTCCTCTCATCGTTGACGGGACGTACTTCCTTAGGGAAGGGTTGTACCGTAGCAGGTGAGGGTTCTTAGTACTCAACCACAGTTCCCGCCAATGTTGCTGTTGCGGCGGTACAGTCGTTCAAGTTTTTCCGTGTGCCTTCCTGCGGGTCGGAGTCGCCAGTTTGTAATTTACTGTATTTGAAGTAAATAGAAAGAAAATATTTAAATTATCTTATATTTAATTATAAGATAATTTGATTTTGAAATTCTTATGAATTTTGACATTTTAGATTTTTCCTGAGCCTGAAAAAATATTTTCTTTGGAATCGCGATTTGTCACTCTAAATGTATGAATATAATAACACAAAAAAACGCATTGAACTAAATGAATAGAATTAATGGAATTTCGAATCTGATTATCTATGTCAAATTTCGAATTAAGTCTACGAAATGTATGAGATACGTTTTTTTTCCTCAAACGCATATTCAAATAATGCAAATAAGTATCATGTTTAATTTTTTTCACAGTTGTTAACCTTCGCAAAATATATTAAGGAAAGGATGTTTAATGATGTCAGACTAAGGGTTTTGGCTGCATATTGGATCATAAGCAAAATAAATTTTCCCTCATAATGCAAATAGTTTTCTCATCTATAAGTATACGAGAGAATCGAAAGGAGAAAATCTGTTATTTTATGACTAGGCAATCTTACTCAAGATGACACTGTCATTAAATCTACTTATCAAGAAAATGAGGCAAACACGAAAGCACGTGATTAAGGAAATACACTTACAAGAGTTGAGATGTTTTGATTAAGAATAGTTTCGTAATATCCGCCATTAATTCTGAAAACGCTTAAAAAGTAATTAGTATCAGAAAAAGTAAGAAAATCAAGCCCCAAATAGAGCATGCCAATTTGTTTGTCTTTAGAAGTAAATTGCTATGCTCTATAACATGATTCACCAATGATTTTTTTTTATTATTATTTTCCTTTAAAAATCCATGAAAGCAACTTTTTTATTCTTATTATTTTTAATATTTTGTTCTAATGTTTAAAAAATATAATACTAGATTTTTTTAAAAATTGTACACAACTATACATTAAAAAATTGACAAGCTTATCATTTTTTTAAAAAAATCAAATTTGTATTGCTATTCTTAGTCAAGGAAAAAAAAAATTGGCAGAATTATTTATAAACATTTTTTTTCTACAATCAAAACTCTTAGAATAAACTTAAATATCTTAATGAATTTCAAAATATTATCCATGACAGATGTCGAAGAAATTTAAACTGATTTCTGCAGTGCTCTTAGAAATTATCTCCCACTGTTTTGAAGGAAACAAACTTTATAATCTATTTGAAGTTTTATAAACATAACTGAATGAATATTGTTACAAGTCTGTGATGCTGCTTCCCAGCGCGGTTAGTTCAATCACTGGAAAGACCATTTTACGATCAGCTCTGTTGGATGCTGATCGGATGCTGAGTCAGTGATCCCAGAGCTTGGCAACAAATTAGCAATCATTTGGCAACTTGGCGATGAATTTGGAGACTTTGGCGACAAAATAGATAATACTGGTATCTTCCAGAATTTTAGCAATTGAATCAATAGGAACCGAAATATGCCTAATTGTTCCAGAACTTTCCTTGGCCGGCTCCGGTAACTGTAAAAGGTCGACTGTCTCAAGCCGAAGTCAGTCGTGAAACGAGTCGTGTAATCCATCGTGGAAAGAGTCAACGGCAAATAATTGGATCAGTCCAACGAAGAGCAAGCGTTGTATTGAGCTCAAGCGATTGTTGAATTGAGCTGTTGCCTGGTGTTTATTGTAGAAGCAACATCGAGTCGTGTGTGAAGTAGCCAATCGTATAGCAGTGAGTCGGAAGTTGTATACAGCTAAAGCGAGGAGACAGTGGAGAAACGCAGGCGTTTGGAGAGACCGTAGAAAGTATCTACGAAGAATCCCTCCTCCTTCTGAATTCTGTCTGGCCGCTTTGTGTGCTGTGGTTGTTATTACTACCGATTACTACTTGTAGGCTACTGTTTGTTGTAGTGTGCTGCTGTGTATTTGTCTCGGTTGTATATTTGTTGTCTGTATATTCGTTTCTTCGTATTTAATAAAAATCGTCTTTCGTTACTAATGGACTGTTCCTTCATCGACAAACAAATAGAAAAAAACCCGAAGTTTCATAAAAATATGAATTTATAAATAATTCAAAAATTATCAACTTTGACGATTAAACTAAAACAAGGGTTTCCAAATTAGTGTATTTGTTGAACCAAAATACGGGTTACATTATCATATTAAAAGATGAAGATTGAATAAGCATAGAAAAATAGATACTAAATTGATCTAAAGTATATCTTTTCTTGAATCCATATTGTTTACAACCTACTCTAATCCTTCATAGAATTTTAAAAAAGCATATTTACTTTTTCTAAGTTATTTCGCACTGTATAAACTAGATTTCGATTGATGATCTCGAATATAGTTCTGTTTTTATTTTTCTTCGGTACAGAACACTTAAGGTTTGTAATTTTTGCTTTTGTTGTTTTGTTGAAAATTCTAGAGAGTCTAACTTGATAAAGGCTCTGTTAACTATGAATGAAACTCCTCACATGAAATTTAAGGTTGAAAAAAAATTGTTCTTCGGCACAGAAGTCTCAAGGTTATTGACTTTTACTTTCTCGTAAGCGAAATATAGAGGAAGTACTATAATCTCTAAAAAAATCTAGCTCGAGATTTTGCCTCCTGGATCCGAAAAACACATTTTTGGGTTTATTTCTGTCTATATATTTGTGAACACGATAACTCAAGAAAACTTTAAGCTAGACTTATGAAATTTAACATATCATCTTTAGAAAAATGTATAGATTTTTTTTAAATTTTAAACGAAATACTTGTATAAGAAACAGTAAGTTTCTGCCTAAATAAAAGGGAACATGATTACTACGAAACATAAAGATCTGGATTCATAAAAATTTAGTACACAGGTTTGGCATCTAAAACTTATATCTGTATCAAATTCTGAACCAAAATCGTCAAGGGGTCAGTTTTGCATGCATATAAACATGATTACTACGAAACATAAAGATCTGGATACATAAAAATTTAGTACACAGGTTTGGCATCTAAAATTTAGATCTGTATCAAATTCTGAATCAAATTCGTGGAGGGGTCAGTTTTGCATGCATATAAACATGATAATTCAAAACATTAAAGACTAGGTAAACGATATTTGGCTTAAAAGTTTAGCATTTATATTGCATATTAGTATCGAATTCGAAACCAAATCTGTTAAGAAATTGGTTAAGTGCCTACCTGTACTTTCACATGCATATAAATGCGATTATTCAAAAACTCAACTATGCTATTAATTGAAATTTGGTATGTGATTACTAAATTGTTGTGTTGTGTCGAATTCTGGTTTTAGTCAATCGGAAAAAAAAATCCCTATTAGATTTTTTAGTAACTGTGTATTAATCGCCAAATACACACGTTGAATTGAAGTAAATTCAAATGTGATGTTTGTTTTTAACAAATCAAAAAATTCTGTTATTTCCAGGAATAATATCTTTCAATCTTTCCACTGGACAATTGATTCTTTTGCACTTGTTTGAGGCAACTAATACAAAATCTCTAACCGCAATTCATACAACTTGTTCTTTATATGAGAAATCTCAGATATTCGTTTCTAAATTTGTTTCATAAATCTTATACAAATTTTGCCAATATTTTATTCTTATATTTGGAAATTTTATAGTTTGTAACATCAATACCTAGTGTTCTTAATTCTATGATACCTTTTAGAAACGAAGAAGGAGATATTGGCACTAGATCCTAATTTACAGGCATAAATAATAGATCGGGAATTTATTAACGCTTCATAATCACATGGGATTGTTACCATCTATTCATAAAATAATTGCGCCTGACCAAAGATATTCTTTAAGAGATCCTTCATTTTTCGAATTAGTCTCTTCCAGCAACTCCCCTCCCATACACACCAACATGAAATGGTTGATGGGTTAAATTTCTAATCAAGGGCATTGTAATAATATTATAAGACAGCACCATGTCTTATATTCTTATTACAATCCAAGGCGTAGAATAGAACGGCAGCACCAACGAAATTAGTGTTGTTGTCGCAATAAATAATTGAGCATCTTCTGTCTCTTGCGACAAGCTTGCTAAAACCTGCCAAAATTGCTTCAGGGGATAAGCTGATGATAAATTCTAAACGTACAGCGCAGTTAACAGCGCAAATGATGAATAGTACCAAAGGCTTTTCCAATAATGATCCGGCTGCAACTATTCCTGTTATTTGGAAAATGGCAGCTCCCCGAATAATTCTCAGATTCTCTCAGGAAATTCTCTCATCTTTTATCTTCTTTGAAAAGAATCGCTTGCATGTTACGCACTTCGATATGATTTTGAGTAGTGTTTTTTTTTTCAATCAAAATTCAATTTTTTGTTTCTTTTTCTGCAAAATATCCCATGATACCACAATGTAAATTATTCTTATAGTTCTCTATAAGTTTCAGTATGACACCGTGATTTGAGGATAGAAGCATTGGATTTCAGAAATTTTCTTTGTCTTTTTTTAACGATATGTGTCTTTATATGCAAGATTTTATCTACATTTTCAAAGACAGGAAGTCATTACATTTTTTTCTTTCTCTCCTTCGAAAGATTCCTGTTGAATCATCATCATTAATTTCAACTCCGCTTTACAAAATTCAGAAGTGAGTTTTTCGCTCGTTCTTTTTTCTTTTAGGAAGAGATTATTATTTTAAAACAGTAATCATAATAATTAAGAGTACTATTATTTGGAGAAGAATGAATAAATCCCATTGCACTGAATAATAATTTTCAGTGCTTGCCAAAGATTTTATAGATTTCACCTTCTTTTCTATCTCGCCTTCATTAATGTCTTCGCTCAAAATTCTCCCATGATACCAAACTTTAGGTAATACTGTTAGTCTCCATCCCACCTAAGTGACGAATTGCTGTACAACCTCTAGATGGAAAGTCTGCGGGATTTAGTTTACCAACTACATGATTCCATGTTGAAGAAGTCAATTTTCGTATGTCTTTTTCGTATTTCGATTTCGGATAATTGCTTTCCAATTGCTTTCTTTAGATATCCATGCGAATATAGCACTTGAATCGCTCCAGTCGAATAGTATTTCACTTCCCTCCAATTTAACGCTTCGATAATTGAATTTACTCCTCTAAAAGCAGTTAAAGGCTCCATATGTGGTATTGTACCACCTCTTAAAGGAGTTATTCTATACTTATCAAAAAGAAGAGACAATTTAACCAAACCTTCAAATCTCAAAAATACTACAATAAGTCTTTTTGTTTGTGTCACAAAAAAGTATGAATTGTACAGTGCTTCGTATTTTCCGAATTATCTGAAAATACGAATTTTTTCGAGGATCTTTAGATCTCGAAACCACGGTAAGAATTCCTTTCTCGGCTTGCACGTAATTTCCGTATCCTATCATATAGGTGTTTTCCAGGTCTTTTGTAACATTAACTTTGAGCAACACATAACTGGATAGGTGTACCCAATAGAACTAAAGAATTTATGAGCTTCTGACAGCATAATTCCCTCGTTGCTTTCTCAATGTTTAATTCATTCATCCAGCTCACATTAATTCGCAGAGAATATAAATGACGATTCCATTTCATGCCTAAAATAGAAGTTTCTCAACCATGTGCAGTTCTGTCTTCTGTGCCTTCCCAACTTCTGAATTCAAAACCATCCTACAACATCAACTGAATGGATATGAAAAAAATTGTTTAGATTCTCATAATTGTCAAAACTAGCTACAATATTATCAATATAGAAGCTTTGTCTTAATATCTCTTTAAATACACAGTCAAAATCTTTACCAGCCTTGTAAGGTACATTTGGACTGCAGTATGGATAATTGCAATTATGTCCAAAAAATATCGAAGATTAAATACTGTTTACTAATCCTGCCTGACCCAGGGAGGGAAAATTTCTTTTTTTTCAGGCGTTCATTAAAATTTTGCGATACAACAAAGTAAAATTGAATGAAGGGTCATGTTTTCTCAAATTTTACATTAATATGTGTTAGTAAAAAGAAGAATTAAAGCGTGTTAAAAAATGATTCATTCAGGCATTTAAATACTCAACATTTTATTTCTAAGCTTGATTTGATCACTTATTTTCTTTAATAATAAAAAAGATGACCAAGATTTGGAGCTTTGAGTTTGATCAGCCTCTACACCAAAAACAAATAATAGAAAATCATTGTGCGTTTGACATTGATTTAAATGTGTCCAAAAAGGCGAATTAAATTGCATGTTGAGTAACTTTGGGCGGGTTTTAAATTTCAATTGGCTATATTTATTCAGAAGACAGGGTGAAGGGTTTAATAAATGCAATTCAAGAAAAGTCACGCTCTGATTCGCTTATAAAATAAACAATGAATACTGAGATCTTTATTTTTCTTTCTGTTTTGAAGGTGCTTCATTGCACTGTTTCTCATACACTTCACCGCAAAATGAGAAACATTTCATTTTAACTCTAAGAAATTTATTTATTACTTTTGGAAGGATTTTAAGGTCAGATTAAAATACAATAGAATTTGACTTATTCGGAACTGACGGAACCATAATGAAAATTCAATTCATTTAAAAATTTGAATAAAGCAAAATTGGTCTTAAAAATGAAGTTAGAGATTGGCTCTTTAAAAGAAATTAGAGAAAATTATATTTTCTAAAGAAAAATAACAATGAAATTTTTTTCTTTTTTTTTTACAGTTTTAATACATATTACATGATAAAATGGACACAAAAAATTGTCTGATGTCTGGAAGGAATTTTGACTACATTTAGGGCAAGAATTTTAAATGTAGAAATTATTTTTTCTATATCAACTCTACCTTTTAAATTCAGCGCATTTATATACTAAAAGATTTTCCATACAATTCATTGAGGCAGTAAATAAATTTTTGAGTTGAATTTGTTCCTTTTTTTTTTTTTCTTTCTTCTTTTTCTCTCATGAAAATGGTCTTGTGTTTTGTCAAAATATTCAAAAGCTTCTAATAACCAGCAGACGGATTTTTTTCCAGAACTTTCTATCACACTTCATAATAAAGATACCCCCTTCCTGCAACCCCCGGGGGGCGCCTCGAAATGAGGATGAGATGCTTCCGGTATGGTGGTTGGATCTCGCCACTCCGGTGGGTCCATAAATAGGTGGGGGGATCTGGCTCCTCCCATTGATGACAGGACGTACTTCCTCCTGGAAGGGTTGTACCGTGGCCGGTGATGGCCCTTAGCACTCAACCAAAATTCCCGCCAATGTTGCTGTTGCGGCGGTCCGGTCATTCAGTATTATTTATCCGTGTGCCTTCGGGCGAGTCGGAGAATCAGTGATATGACTAACCCCTTCCCGCAAAAAAAATTGTAGAACTTGGCCATGAATACTCAAATTTTTATTTTTCAGAGTTCCGCTTATGAGTGGTTTGTGCTTCATAGTATAGTGAAGAAATCCGTTGCATTCATTTTGGACACCTTTTGCAACTGGATAAAGCCAGAATTTGACACGGAACTACAATTTTAACAGTGAGATAATGAGCCAAATTTCGTTTATATAAGTCAACACTTTATGCCAGCAAATATAAAAATCAACAGCCTGACAGTCTGTTGCCGGACATACAATGAGATAAGACGATACAAGAGCTTAGGCATTTACAATAAGATAAAGAGTTGACTGCTGTTTACCCCTTCCAGTAAAATGACGAGTATAGCTAGTCATTGAATTTTCATGCCATACAACACGATGACAAGCAAGACTAAAATTACTGTTGGATATGATAATAAATTTGGTTTAAAATTCTAGTGTACTGAATTTGGCAGCACTTTTATTATTTTTGTTGATACCATAGATCTCTATCACATATTGTTTATTGTTAGAATTTCTTGGTATAAGTCACGGCCAAATTGTTGTTAATCAGTAGAATTTCATTCTTATAAACATTTATTGAAAACATCGGTCAGGCCAATATATATTTTTACTAAAGGAAAATCATGTTGTGAAATAAGCACCCTAATGGATAGGGCAGACTATAAATATCAAGGTGATTGGAAGGATTCTGAAGAATCAGAAGAAATCAGCAAATATTTAAGCCATACTGACCAATAAGACGAATACATACTAGGCGACTAATAAGTGATTCTAGTGTATATTCTGGAATTGTAGACACATCATCAGAAGAATGGAAGGAAATAGATAATGTGCTTGGTGTAAACTCTTTGATGTTGGGAAAATTAGGTGCTAATCCGAAGTCATTAGAGGTTTTTAAAGAAGCGTTGAATATGAACTTACGAATTGCAGTTATATCCATTTCATAATATAGTATTAATGAACACTTTTTTAAGAATTATAAAATAAAATGTTTTTTAAATAAAAATTAGATGCTTATTTCGTTCACAATATTTCATTATTAATTCTTACTGGAAGGGGTTAATTGAGTCAAATGCACCGAACTATTTTATTGTTGGAACAATTGCATATTTTACAAGAGGAATTAGAAAAAGAAGTTAATACTGACAATGTACAATTGAATGCGGAAACTTACGCCATGAGACTCGGCGCTTCCGGGGTTGATGTATGTACCGAAATTAAACAAATGCGAAACTATTATAAAAACGCGCCTTAAATATCTCTTATAATTTGAAATTTAATTTCAAGACAATTTGAAAGGAATTGTGCATAGCAGATTCTGTCGAATTCAAACACAAACATCATTACTGGTGAGTAAGTTGATCATCAATGGCGGCTAGTTATAACGAAATTTAAATTTAACTCGATTTTTTTCTCCTTTTTCGCAAAATACAAGATAGATGGGTTGAACGGCATATGGGTACTTCCGTGACCATTTAACCGGAAGAGCTTTCTCTTCAAAGGCTTCCCGTCTGCACGCAATATGAAGATTAAACGAAGATTTATGAACTGTGCTCCAGAAGTTCCAGACTCGACAAACTCGCACACCCAAACACGCCCTTTGTCAGAAAGCGGTTCTTTTATCTGCACTTTACGAGACGCTTTTTTTGTGTGCTATCTTAAGTGAGAATAACCTCTTGTTAGAATAGTAGTTAAAGATAATTGCAGAAGACTATCTTGTAATCTCTTTAACCTATACATAATAATAAAAAATAATCGTTGGGTTCAAATTCTCTATTAGAAGATGTATTACAACAATAGAAGTAAACAATGCTTCATAAAATCAAACATTTCTCTTTTTATTATGTGAGAACATGATGTTGTTTTGGTTAGGGGGTTTTGAAGCTCGAAATCAAGTAGGCAATGAATATTGAAGCTTAAATTTGCGTTAGGCAATTCATTTTTCAGCGTAAATCACCATATGCAGATCAAATGCAACATGGCAATAAAGCATAAATGGCAATTTTCATCATTGTCTTTTAATCACATATTTTTTTTTACCTGCTTTTACCAGTATTGCCTAATTATTATGTGTGGTTCTTTGAAAGCAGATGCGATTTTAAAAGGTTGACGTAGAACTATGATATTATAGCTGTTATTTCATATCAAAATCGATCGAGCTTTGTTTGCCAGCTAGAAAAATTGAAAATGAAAATTTAAAAAAAATTATCATTATATGTATATATATAGAGAGAGAGGGGGGGATAGAGACCGATAGAGAAGTCTCCTGATTGTTTCAAACCGGTTTAAACTGGTTAATGACTTAAATTAATTAAGACAAATAATGACTTAAAAAATAATGATCTTCTCACATGACAACTTGAAATTTGCGATCTTAGATTTCATTTTAATTCTTTTTTATTTTTAATTTGTTATAAAACTTCTGTGTGTTTTAGTTAATCAACAAGCATTTATATCATTGTCCGATTATCGACAAAGAAATCAAATCTTGGCATTGTCTATGTTCGTATAGGATTGGAAAATATGACGTAACTGGCTATGGTAGCAGATACAGTGAATGCTTTAATGTAATTCCAAAGGAAGAAATCGCAGGCTTATAAAACGGACTAAGTTGCTCGAAACACATAGGCAACTGAGCATCTTTAAATGGAACAAATCTGTTTCTTTGCTCACTGCTTGAGGAAAGCGAGAATGTATTTGATCTGCATCTGGTGATTTACGCTGAAAAATAAAATTATTCAAATAAAAGTTGAATATCAGTTTCTTACTCCATTCATCCACCTCTCCCCGATCAGCACGTAGCAAATATTTTTAAGTTCCATTACCTCTAAAATCGATTCTAATTTTGGAATCAGCCTATGTAAAGGTACAAATATAGACTTCATATGAGGCTATTGTAATGTCGAAAATACACGACATTTAAGTAGCATTTATTGAAACAAAACATTCGTTGGAAAAAACGTGCTGTCGATATATTGATGTAAGAAAGAGAACGATCATAAAGTTAGCCTAGGAAAAAAAATGAAATGAAAATGAAAATGCGTTGATAAGTTTGAGTTTTATTCAAATGACCGTAACGCAAGTAATTTAAAGCGCTTTCGGAAAAATTACATATTTATATAAAGTTTATAATTTGTAGTAATTATTCTGTATTAGTAATTATCATTACTTCCGATATAATTCAGTTTTTCGATGAATCTTTTATTTTAATTGATTCCCGTTGGAACCATTTCTCAACAAACATAAAAATCCAATAAAAAATTATCCCAAATTTCACGAATTTGTTGTTTTAATACTCGTTTAGTATCCGGAAGTGCAAGGGAATTTATATAAATGTAGGTGACTACAATCATAAATTTTACATAGTGTATAGCGATATTTCCTTTTAAAGAAGAGAATTAGATTTTTTTTTAAGTAACAACCACTTATAATAAAACATGCACGTTATATCATATGAAATTATTCGCAAAGCAACTAGTGTCTAATCTTGGCACAATATTCATATCTTGAAAGTAATTAATAAATCAGTTTCAAAAGTACAGAGAATCATGAATTTCTTTAAAAATGACTTTCTTTATTATTGAGTAAACGAAAGAGAATGCAAACAAAAACTTTGATATACTCTATGAATTTAATAACACACACTTTTTGAATTTAAAAATAGACATAAAAAAGTGGAAGAAATTAAACTAAAACGTAAAAATTAAGTAAGGCAAAGTCACTAACATTGAATGTAGAGAAAATATCCACATAATTTAGAATACCCCCAAAAATTAACTATTATATATTCTTTAAAAAATAAATACGCTATCGTGTCACAATTTTAGTAATTAATTTCAAGAAGTATTTTGAACAATACAAAACTGCACGAAATTTTTTGAATGTAATAGAAATATATAATATAAAACTTTTTTGCATGTGAAAAATCCTTATTCGGTTCTATCATATTAAAATTATTATTCAAATAGAAATTAATAATAATTTTAGATATATACTGATTCATATATACTAAGTTCCGAAAAAATGAAAAATTTTCTTTGAAAAAAATGTGATTTATGCTTTTCGTCTCCAACTCACTAGATGGCAACACCACATTAATAAATCACACTGTCATAAAGTCGTAATCTTTTAACTTCACTGGATATTTATACTTTCAGTGCTCCATAAAAATTTCGAAATTTTTAAATGATTTTTAGCTTTGAATTCTAATATGAAATCTGAATACTTAATAAAGAATCATCACTCATCTCCCAATATATATGATGACTCCTCATTAAATCTTTTAAATTGTTTTGTAGTTAATAAAATGTTATAAGTTTTTGTAAGGGAATTTTATAAGAACATTTATGGCACATTAACTTCATTCCTGAAATCAGCTTCCGCTTTTGAAGTAACATGAGGAGGGGCTGGGAGCATTAAGTAGTAGCGGATTTCCATATAATTCCATTAAGTAATAGTATAGTATATTCCATTAAGTACTCTCATGTCCAAAATTAAGGCCACAAACATAAAATCTGCGAAAAATGAAAAACTATTCACTGTGTTGCCACGAAATTTGGCACAGAGGTACACTACAATGGAAGAAAGAGCATGGACATATAGCAACGTGGAAAAGATTATAATTGGGAACTAAGAAACAGGATATATCAAAAAGTGTTACATTATGAATCAGAGATAAAGCATTTATCTCGGGAAAATTCCTGTCTAATATGGAATGTGACCATCGTGCACTGCTATACTGGCTTCACAACGAGCTTTCATACTGTTTATGAGGGTGTCAATAAATGCTTCGAGCAACAAAGCCCACTCTTCCAAAAGCGCGGCTTTTAACTCTTGGAGGGTATTAGGAGGGGGTTACGCTGTGCAATGGCTTTTCCGAGACCATCCCAAACATGTTCAATAGGATTGTCATCCGGAGTCCTCGAGGGCCAGTCCATACGTCGAATATCCTCTTCCTCAAGAAAATCATCAACGATCTGGGCTCTGTGTGGAAGCGCGTTTTCATCCATAAACATGAAGTCTGGGCCAATAGCACCCCTGAACAACCTCACATAGGCTTCAAGGATCTCATCCCTATAGCGATGTGCATTGACAGTACCCGCATCGAAGACGTGCAGTGGTGTACGTCTGCCCAACAATATGCTACCCCAGATAAGGATTTCTCTGCCACCAAATCTGTCGATTTCTTTTACGTAGGAGTAATGATAGCGAGCTCCTCGCTCTCTCCAGATGAAGATTCGACGAGTGTCACTCTTTGTGGTAAATCGCGACTCATCACTGAAAAGAACACGCCCCTATTCTTGCTGTGCGCAAGACAGATATGTTAGGCACCACAACAGCCGGGCTTTTCTGTTGGATGCAGTCAAAGGGACGAACTCAACTGGTCGCCGGGTATAAAGAGCCCTTTCAGCTACATGTCTGTATACGTTTTATCTGGAAATTCTTATTCTAGACGCAGCAGCAAGAGCATGAGCAAGTTGAGGAGCCATTGTCAGCCTATGCCGCCTTGCGCTTGATGCCAAATAGCGATCCTGTGCAGGCGTCTTTGCTCTGAGACGGCCTTGGCCAGCCTTCCTGGTTACAGTACCACTTGTTTAGAATTGATTCCACAACCTGGATACCACATTCGGTGCCACTTGTAACCATAGAGCCACCTCCGCTTGAGACTGCCCATCTTCAGGCCTACCAACGGTTCTCCATTTCAAGACATCGTCTAAACGATTATGAGAACTCATTCTTACTGAAAACAGGTTAAAATTTTTGTTTTAATGCAATATTCACAAAATTGCAGGCAAAAATCCCAAATGCCTAAACGGTCTAATTTTAGTAGTTCCCCCAAAACTAATGCTAAACAACATTTTTTCTCACAAAAAAACGGTGAATATCGTGTTAGCGGTCCTTCACAATATATAAAATACAATTTGTTTAAATTTTACTGGTAGCCATTTAGAATTACTTTGAAAAACATTTTTGTGACCTTAATTTTGGACATGAGTGTAGTAGTTAAGTAAATTGCATTCCATTCAGTAGTAGCGAATTTCGATATAAGCAGATGCCTATGGCCGCTAGGTTGAGTAGGGGTTGCAAAGTCGATTAAGAAGTTTGTTTTTCTGAGTTGCAAATAATAAAATTATAAATAAAAATTCTCTGCATGATTATATATTAAGGTAATTTATTTTCTCAAATATCATTAAGTTCCTATATGTTCCATTAAATATGAAATATGAGCATTCACTTAAATCATACGTCGTTCACTTAGTTATTAGAATATTTACAAAACTGAACTTCTGTTTAAGCACTTTATACAAACATGCATGACGGACAGACGACAATTATGATAGACAAATTAAAAGAAATATATATTTACCAAATTAATAAAATAAAAAAATATAATCTAAAATAATTCATGAAAATATTGTTACGAAATTTCCGGGGTTCGTTTGGATAGTGGAAGTTATATGGTGTGAAGAACGCTCAATCACCAGGCCGCAGTAGAAAATAAAACAACGACGTTTATTTACACGAAGACACACAGGACAGCACAAAGACGACAACTATATACAGCACAGAAGACAATTATCTTCAGCCGAGACGTGCAGCAACAACAGCATACACAACAGCATACAACAGCATACACAGCAGCATATAACAAGACTCTACTGCAGACAGTAGCGCACAGCTTAGTTCAGCACTAGCTTCACTCCGTCGCTGCTCCGCTTATTTCTGGAAGGCCAGTTCTTTATCGTCGATTCCGACTACTCTGCCCTAGCAGCTGCGGCCGCCTCCTTTTATAGGTCTCAGGATGCGGGGGCTAGAAGCCTCTCAACCAATCAAGTACATTCGAGGCGTATCTCGGTTCCTACTGGACGGATCGGGAAAATTCTCGATGCTTCGGGTAAAATCTATTTTGGCACCAAAGTCGCCAAATTCGTCGCCAAGTTTGTCGCCAAGCTCTGGAACCTCCGACGCGACACCGAACTCCGTCCAATACAGATGACTGTAACATTCTTTCTGATGGTGGAACCAACTATGCTGGGAAGCAGCATTACAGATTCGTAATACTATTTAAAATGTATAGAGATGTAAAACTATTCTGGAAATATTATTAAAATAAGAACCTCGTAATGTGATCTGACTTAAGGTCACAAAGTGTCTAAATCTGCCATTGGCTGAAAGGACATACTTGCAAACCTCTCCTAAAGAGACGTCTACAAGAAGACTTTATCCTGCACTTGATTTATATCTTCATTAAAGACAGATAAAACTTTCCAGAACATTTGCTCAAAACACTATCTCGTATACTCTCTAATAAGTGTTCTTGTGTATTATTAACCGTTTCCATTGGTGAACAATAGTTACGAAAGAAACTATTAGCGTGCGATATTTCGTGATTAATCGCTGGAAACATATATTTTGATGTATTATTTTTGGTTGATTGAATAGCACAGCATAGTAAATTCTGGTTCTTGTGCCATAAGGATCCAAAATCCAATCTAATACAAACCGATTAAAACTAAAATTTGATACAAATTTACAATTGTAATCACAAAATTACATACTAGATTTCATGCATTTAGTCACTCCGTTTTTGATTTATCGCTGTTACGTGCTTTTAGAAGTACAAAACAACAGACAGTCAACTTCTTGATGAATTTAGTTCCACATTTCATACACATTTACGTTTTAGATGTTAAATCTGTGTACAAATTTTATCCGTCAAGATTTATTTCCTGGTTTTGTAGTTACCATATACAGTTCGTCTCAGGGGTCGTCTTTTGTAAGTATTTGTAGTTTGCTAGGAAAACACCCAGGTGAGTAACGATTGTAACAGCTCAAGTTCACAAATCACAAGTTTTTGTAGTTTTTAATATTTGTTCCTATATATATTTTTATGGTTATTGTATTCATACCGTCTGAAATTGTACTCCTATTTCTTTTCTAACTTTTTTATGTACGAAGTATACAAAGAAAAGGTTTTGTAATAGTTCAAAAAATTCGAATTCAAGATTCCAGCAAATATGCTCATTTTATAGCTCCCTGAGTCTGAAGAACACATTTTTCGAATTACGTCTGTCTGTGAACATGATTACTCAAAAACTTTTTGAGGTAAGCAGATGAAATTAGCATATGGTCTTTATATACTCATTGTATTCTATCAAATTTTGAACGATATTCATTCACAAGAAGTCTGTCTGGTTATCCGAATACAAGTGACCACCGTAACTTCAAAATACAGAATGGGGGATGGACAAAAATTAGCATATAAACTTTAGATCAGTATTAAGTTTCGAATCAAGTCCGTCAAAATATTGGTCGCCTTTAGGTTTGAACTTTCGCAAGCATGTGAACATAATTATTTATAATTGTTTCATTCAATCATACGAATCTACCTACTCAGATACTTTTACTGATTTTAGAATATTGTTAAGGACTATTATTTCTAATGTAGAGCAGATAAATTCTGCTGTTCTCTGATTGGTTGCAATTTTCTACGGAACTGCAAAACAAATGTACTTTAACACTGACATTATATCATTATTTCTTATGCTGTTCCCTTAAAACTCCTTAAACTAATATTTACATGCATTTATACATTTCTATTAAAAAAGAATTCACCTTTGATAGTATCTTTTGTTTATTTAACAGATGCAGAAAATAACCGAAAGAACAATCATCGAAAAACATGTCACCCCTTGACCCAAATGAACTCAAACCCCCCACCGCCACCGTGTCAAAACTGGGCCCAAGAACCAGCGTCCAGTCCATGATCAGAAGAATTCTGAAGAGGAAAACATCTGTAAGCATTTCGGAGGACAGTGATAGCAGATCTGTGAGGTGGTGTTGCTTACCATGCGAATGTGACCAGGACAAGAGAGACAGCTACAGAATGCATCTGTCGGCGAGCGAATTTTTCATCGAATATTAAAGTCAAAACCATTTATTGACTCATTTGTCTAGAATTATTTGTATTTGTTCCATGAAACATTCATTACATTAAAATAGCGTCAACATTTGCAATAAAAAAATTAGGATTCAACAGAAACAAAATGTATCCAATATCAATCATACCATGATCTCTAATTTCTGCAGAGACAATTATACTTAGAAATACAGCAGTTAAAAGTTGCAATAACATCAGAAATTCACAAAGGAGGAACATATAGCTGTATTAATCAGTTATACATCTTATTTTGGTAACTTTATTGTTATTTCGATCCATATGCGAAAATAAAAGCTTCCTGAGATATTTAAACTTGTCCAGATATATATTTTTTAATTAATTGCCTGTTTGACTTAATTATAGATCTAAATACCAAAGTCGTGCGAAGAATATATTTATACACATATCTATAATTTAATATACGAGATGATCGCCATTTTATAAGCGGAGATTAAAATGATTTGATTTTATGATTATACAAGATCCAACGTTACATAAAAGGTAAAATATCTCGTAAAGTAAAAGGACATATTGCAGTTTTTACTTTATCGTTTACGAAGTATAGAGAAAGTATAGTAACCATAAAAAAATTCAAGCTCGAGATTCAGATGAATCTCCACATTTTAAACCTCCTTGAGTTAACAAAAATAATAATAATAAAAAAAACATTTTTGGGGAACATCCGACCGTCTACCTGCCTGTATGTAACAAAAGATAACTCAAAAACGGTTTGAGCTAGAAAGATGAAAATTAGTATATAAGCTTACAACCAAATTTGCAGATTTCTATCAAATTTTGAGCAAACTTCGTTCAGAGGAAGTCTGTCTGTCCAACTGTTCAAATATAAATTAGCAGGATAGCTACAAAACGTAAAGAGATAGAGAGATCAAATTCGATACACAGATTTAACATTCTAAGTATAGACGATTATCAAATTTTGAGCAAAATCTAACTGAAGGTTGACCGTCTGTCGGTCTGTACTTTAAGAAACATGTAAACGCGATAACTCAAAAATAGAACGAATTTAATATATCAAAACTGTTATAAGATGGTGGAACTATAATTATAACTTTGTGCCAAACTTTTGTTTCAGTTGGCTGGGGAAAACATAGATTCGATTTTTGTATAATATTAACCTCATAAAAGGAATTGATAGCCAAAACATTCTCCAAGAATCTTCACGATCGATTAAGTAAAAATACTTAATCCACATCAAAGATTAATACTTCGTAACTACTGTTGCCAATACCATGCAAGGCGTTCACTGAGATAACATATCTATTAGAGAATATGGGACGAAGTTTTTTGAGGGGGGAGGGAACACTCCCGCTGGATTTTATCCAGCAAATGCAGGCTTTGTAGCGCTGATGCACGGATTCTCGATTCCGCTAAAAATTGGACAGGAATGTTATGAATGGCTCATAACATTCCTCAGTGTGCAGCCGCTTCATAAACTTTGTAGATGAGGTCGGTGTTTCGAATTACAGATGTGTCACATATCTTAAATTTCATGCATCTCTGCAGAAATAAATCCAGGTAAGTGAGGTTTGTCTTGGAAACCCTCGTTATACGTGCGTAACCTAGCTCATTCTTTGCCATTTGCGTCATTAACATCCTCAGTTTGATATTACCAAGAAAATGCCTCTTTTGCAACATCCTCGTTTTAATGCATCCTTCCTCAGCATCCTGAAATTATACTCAAGCCCTCCCACAAAATTATGAATCGTAATTGTTGTTAGCGGCTACGATATTCCTGTCTAAAAACTGTTCGTCATAGTTTGACAGATTAACACATAAAGGTGTAAGCAATTTCTTTTAAGATGTCTCTTACAAATTTATTATAACATCTTAAACCTAAAAAATACCACTTGAAACCGAATTTGTTGAAGTTAATATGATGCTTGCAATTGCACAGTCAGAAATGATAATAGGAGGAAAGCGATTAACATTTAATGCATAGTTATTAATCTAAAACTTGTTTATTGCTTGGAAAAATAAAAGCATGTTATTGTCTTTGTTGCTCTCGAAAAATTATTATACATCTTCTTACCACGCTGTAGGTAATTTTAGCACTCAAAATTAAAATAAATAAAACTTCAAAGTGATGCATTTCTTGAATGATGCCTGAGAGGAGACATTCGAGTGAGGCTAATATATATATATATATATATATATATATATATATATATATATATATATATATATATATATATATATATATATATATATATATATATATATATATATATATATATATATATATATATATATATATATATATATATATATATATATATTAGCCTAGAATAATTTAATTGTTCATTTAATAAAATAATTCACTTATTACATTTTTTTTAAAAAAAAGGTAAGTATTTTAACTGATTAAATTTATTTTTAATAAAAATTAAACTCAAAATTAGTTAAATTACAAATTCATTTCAATGACATGAATCTTTAAAAAAAAATTTTGTATCTATTATTTTAGTTAAAAAAAAAAGAAAAAAAAACCCTTTCAGCGTAATAAACATGTAATCATGAGGTGCTGAACAGAATTTTTTTATTGAAAAGTGATATATATTTGCAATCATTTACATTTTTTATCCATTTTTATTGATCTCGAATTTGGAATATCTATATATGAAATAAGTAATTTCACATAATTCGAATAATCTGAACAAAAAAATTAAGTTTTCGTTTTTGATTTTTTTTTTCCTATATTCTTCATTATACTATTAAATATTTATACAACTGTGCTGAACAGAAAAGAAAAAAAGGTAGTATTTTACTACATAATAAAAATAAATAAATAACTGAATAAAAATTGCATGCTATTTAATAGTATTAACAAAAACACTTAAAAGCAAGATCCAGACTTTTTGTTTTGTATACAAAATAAAATAAAAGATAAACTTGTTTTGTTTGTATAACTATTAAAAATTATTTTATTCATTTAAATTATTGAAAGTACAATTCTCATTTCTATTGAGCCTCAGAAATTGTTAAAAAACATTTTACTCTTTTTAATACTGAAAAACAGAATTGAAGTTTTGATGTAATTCTGAGAATCACCAAGGAAAAAGATAATAATTTATCTTATTGCATGAATTTATAGACGAACTGCGAGGAATTAAAATGTTAATACAGTTATTACTAATATTCTTTAAAATATCAGTAATATTTCGCTCCTTGGAGATATCCATGTTTTACAGTTAATTTAAGAGCTCAATTATGTTAACTGTGAAATTCAGCGAATGAATTGCTTTCAAAACAGTACCCATCTTCAGTATAATGCTCACGTCAGTTTAAAAATCAGCAGGAGTGACTTCTCCCACTTTTGCCGCATACTCTCTAACAGAGGTCTTATCTATTTCCTTTCGCATAAAATTGTAAACCGTGGACAAAGTCCTGAATGCCTTGCATGCATTGGCGATCTATAGTTATGAAATATAGATCTTTGGCTTGAATATATAATTCTTACTGAATCCATTGTACTGTGGTGAAAGCCTATAAGCCAGTTAACAGCTACGATACCCGAGCAATTGCTTTTGTATCGTGGTCATGTTACTGGCTGCGAACCACAAGGTCCCAGGTTCTATCCTCGCGCATCTCAATCCGCCACAGTACAAATATATATTTTAGACGCCTTTTCCTACCAATTTAAAACAAAATTCGGCATGTAACTATAATTGTATATACACTACAAATTAAATATTAACCGTCTAAATTGAAATATATGACAAATGTTTATTTGATTATCCATGATATGGGCTTTTTTTTTCATTCTATGCAATTCATCATCATTGTTGTATTTGAATAATTTGGGCGACGCTGACATATCTTGAAAATGAATGCGTTACCTTTTTTTGGCACGTAAAACCAGCTTGAATTTGAGTCTTCGAAACAGTTGTGCCGTCTTTTTTAATCTCTTGGGATATTTTTCTTTCATCAAAAGACTAATTGTTTTGTCTTTTACCTATATGTCTTTTTTTGTTCCTGTGATTCTCTGTGGTTTTGAAAAATATCAGAAATCCTTCTGCAGCTAGCGTGAAGTATACGAGCAATCTTTCTAGTAACATTATCTTCATTTTTACCGGCAAAGTTTGGTTTTTTTTTGAAAATTATTTAATACCTTGTTTTCACATTTAAATAAAATTCTAATAAACTGAGGGACTAGCTTCAAATTAAGAAGTTGTAGATATTAAAAAGACATATGAAATGAGCTGTAGAATGTAACGACAGCTTAATAAGATCAGGGGTAAATTTTTAAAAAATCTTATTTTGAAAATAAAAATTAATTTGGAATTCTACTTAGTTTCAAAAGAACTAATTGGCTTATTGAAAGAAATAACTGACAAATTTTTAGGTCAATATATAGGTTAAGATTTTTGGAAAATTTTGATTTGAGGGGGGGGGGGGAAGCACACTCATCGAAAACCAAAACAGGTGTTTTTCAGTCAGTATTGGCGAATCAAAAAAACAAAACATTTATTCCGAAAATGCTATACTACGATTTCAAATGATAATTTTATAATGGATAATTTTCAAAAAATTACTAAATTTATTATGAAAAAACAAAAAAGGCTTACTTTGTTATGATTGGTTCTCGAAAAAACATTAAAAAATATCGTTTGCGAATCCAATGGCCATCATAACATGAATTCAGGCTAATGGATGAAGACAGAATATTAGTGTGAAATTTAATTTTTACCGCTTTTTTTTTCAAAATCAATCATTATGATACCATTTCAAGTCGCGTATTAACCAAGCCTAGTAAGCAAATTTTTCAACTGTTTTTTCAAGTCAACTAACTTTAGTCAAGAAGAGCAAATGCGAAATAAATATAACAAAATACATGTTTGAAAACACACACACACACACACACTTTTATTATTGTACTGATCTTCTGCGTAACGTTTTAATTTTAATTTTTTTTTTTTTAATCTCACAATTAATTGTTTTTTACACTCATTATTAGTTGCCATCAAATCTAAATTTTATCTAATTGATGATTTACAGATATCGAAAGAGGAAAATATTAAAATAATGCACTGTCATCTAGAGCATACAAGTGAACAAAACAATTTAAAAACGTAAGCATATCGGGAAGAGAGCTATTATAGAATTTCGTCTTTATAAGCATAAAAAAAATGGAACTTTGGTTTGGAATTTAACACGCATTGCCAAATTTACTTTAAACTAAAGTATTAAAACATTACTAATTAATGAAAGACTGCCAGCCATGTAGGATAACAATAATAAATTTTAATTGCAAATTAAATAAACAAATATAGATCATGTTACATCGGACGTATATCCATCGACCAGCGAGAAGCAGAAGTTCGAAGCAAGCTGGCGAATCCAGGAAGTGAATCACTCATTTCCGTTGGGGAGCGAACATAGAGATGATGATGATTAGTATCTCAGCTCTATGGGAGCGAAGTTCATCTCCACAGGTATGAGTGATGCTTGTCGCCAGCTGGCGAAACAAACAATCATTTATCGCCTGTTTGGCCGCTGCAGAACTATATTTAAATGTTTTTTAAACTTCTGAAATATTTCCCTCGTTTTCCTACACAACCACAAGCAAAGAGAAATAATAATATCATGGAGGACATGCATGCTTGTTAACATGCTCTCCAAAGAGCTTGGCAATCAATTTTAAATTAATATAAGTGCATCTGTAGAAGCTTCTTTCATCAAATATTATTTCAATAAATGTCTGTCAACAAATATTTGTCTGTGAATTCTAATAAATTTTCAAAACGGATTTATTTTGTAATCTAATCAGAAAAAAAGTTTAATTAATTTTCAATTTCCCATTTCGATTATAAAGATATGAATGCTGCAAAATTCATTATATACAAGTATTTAATGTAAAAGATTTTCGGAAGACGTATTCTTACAGTGTTTTAGAATTTTTGCATGCAGCATACGAAAACAAATATTAATTACTTTTTTTTTCAATAAAGAAGTTATCTGATTAAACCAATATTCCGTGCACAATAACATAACCAATACTCCGGATGAATCAGCTGATCACCAAAGACGGCTAACGACAAAAAAAACTCCACCTTTCATTTTCATTTCAAAAATATCATCTTTCGGAACGTTTAACGCTAATTCGTTTCATGCTGCCTATGTTTTTTTGATATGTTATGAAGAATGGAGTTCCTAGAAAAAGAAGAAAGATCCAATTAAAGGCATGCATTCAATACCCCTGTTCTGTCTCATTATAAAGCTAATTATCGACTAAAGACAATAGAACTGTTATGTTATCAGTTCATGAGAGGTACTCTTTTTGAGATTCTTTTTTTTTAGCCCTTTTATAAGATATTTTATTCGAAATAGACCTCTAATCCGAAGCATAAAAAGGTTTTGGGAAATTAAATTTGACAACTTGTGTTTTTGAAACTCAACTGAAAAGGAGTTAATGAATCTGGGAAAAGGGATGCCTCATGCGAGTTAAATATTTTGTAAAAAAAACAACCCAAAACAGGAAATTGTTTTACCTGAAAACAAAACATATTTTGACCCATTTCAAAATATGTCCTCTTTCGAAAGGAAAAAAAAAATGCATTCATAATATTTGAATATTTAAGGCAAAAGTGGTATCTTTTAATATCTAAAATATAAAAAGAAAATAAATTAAATTTATTTGTTCAATTTTCATTGGCATGTACAGTACACTACAGACAATGAAGTTGTATAAATGACCATTGTAAAATAATACCCTCATATATTCCACTTATTAAATTAAAAGACATTTAAATGAAATTTGAAAAAAAAACCGATAATCCTTCTATATTAGTCTTTAAATTTCAAATTATAAACAAAAATCTAAGGGAGTTTTGTGTCTTTATGTATGGGAGATATAAAGGCTTATTAGGTAAAAACATGATCTTTTAAAAACACTAAACGCTCGAGATGTAAAAGATACTGTATCTCAGATTACTTGTCGAGATCATTATTAAATTAATATTTTTACTCCTAAAATATCTTTAAAAACTGTTAAAACTTCTGCATGAACAACATTACCCGTCAGCAATGTTTTGAACAAAATTACATGGTCATCAATCTCAAAATGCTCCTCAATGTAAACTTCAGATTTACTATGTGAAAAAACTATGCTTTGTATTTTACTCTACCTTTCACATCTAAACAGTGTCAAATGTATTGTCAGTTTATTCACTTAAAAATCAAAATTGAATCACCCAAACATTTCCAATAAATTATATGTACTTTGAGATAGTAAATAAACTAAGCTGGAAAGTATAATATGTTGAATTATTTCTTCTATTTCGATTAGCAGAAAAAAGTAAATCTTATTATCAGTTAAAGAAAATGAAAAAAAAAACTAATGCCAATTAATCCGCACTGTCTGATTATACGAAATATCGAGAAAGTACGAAATAAAGAAAAAGTAATATATTGAAAGTAAATATAGAGAATGTAATCGTCAAAATTTTTTTTAACTCGAGATTCGATGAATCCACATTTTAGACCTTTAGACCACATTTAGAATTCGAGAAGCACATTTTCGACATTATATCTGTCTCTCTATGACAAGGATAACTCAAAAATATTATGATCTACACGTTTTGATTTGGTGTACCGTTTTTTCATCAAATCTGTAGATTTCTATCAAATTTTAAGCACCATCTCTTCGGAGAAATCTGTCTGTTCGGTTGTTAAATATAAGTTAACACGATAGCTGCAAAACGAAGAAACCTAGATGAGTAAAATTCAGTACACAAATTTAACATCTCTAGCGTACACCTATCAACACCAATAAGGGATCACAAACATGCAAACGTGATTACTCAAAAACGAATGACTTAAATATATCAAATTTGGTATGTCGTTATTACAAGTGTAGTTCTGTGTCAAATTTCCGATTCCAGTCTGTTGGGGGAAAATGCTTCTATCACAGAAATTTAATTTTCGGATACTATTTATTCATTCCAGGTATTAATCCTCTCCCCCCACAAAAGAAAAACTTGCCAAGGATTAAATGACAGATTCAGAAGAAATATTAAGTTTGCGCCAAAGTTTAATATTCCGTAACTATTGTACATCAAGACATACAAGGTGATCTCCTGGATAACACTTTTATTAGAGTCAGAAAATTTTGAGAAGACCACTCCTGCTAGTTTGATTTCTGTAAGTTCCTGTTAGATTGTTATTGTGACGTATATTCGATCGTATTTTCATTAACTGGGATAGTTGTGTCATCAACGAAGAAGCAATCGAAGATATTGTTTATTGTAGGGAATTCTGCAATGTGCAGCATACCATATAATACACCTTAACAAATACTGAGAAACTCTGCATCTAATCTTCCAGAGTAGATTTTATAGCATTATAGTTTTGAAGAAAATGTAATAGAAAGAAATTTTAGTTTTTTTTCACAACATTTAAAAAAAAAACTCTTAAAAACTAAAAATGTAACTGGAATACTAGTTATTTGGAATATATATTTAAAAAATAATAATATTTATTAGGTAAATATTTACTAATCAAAACATCGTGAATTATCAGAACTAGTTGAACAACCGATTCAGTATTCATACCATTGCCTCAAAATGACATAAAATTATTTAAATAATTCGAAACTTAGAAACATTTCAAAGCAGATTTGATTTCTAAGATCTTTTTGGATCACTCACTTTTTTACCTTATGGTTATAAAATACCAACAATAGCTAGCAGCTGAGCTTTTCAAATCTTTAATTCTAGTTTCTTGAAATTGGCAACGGTCTTTTGTTTGGATTTCCTCATACGTTATTGAATTGTGTTTTATTTCATTAAAATAAATAAACAATTCATGAATAATTGTGACATTATTGAATAATTTAAAATCTTCAAATCAATAATAAAGGTTGTAGAAAGATGTTTTTATATTACTAATGACACATCTTGGCGGCTGAAAAATTAAATCGGTTAGTATCCTTTATGCTATGAGATCAATGTCCTTACTCAGTATTTTTCGTTATTAAATTGTGTTCTTCATTATTTTTATATCTATAAGTATAAGGATAATAGATTACAATATTTTTATGTATAAGTAATATTATTTTGGATGCAAAAAAAAATCTTTTGATATTTCTCGAATACCTGTTGATATTTGAATGAGAGTAAAATGTGTCAGTTAACATTCTCGAATGAAATTTTGTGAAATCACTGATTTGTTTCAGATCAAATGGAAGTTTCAGAAATTTAATTAACACATTGTACAGTTACAAACATCCTGAAACGAAAATAATTTTAAGTAATAACCAACATCTATCGCATTTATATTTTCTATTTGTTTGTTTATAGAAAATCATACTACATACGATCCAGTTTGTTAATAACAATAATTACTATAATAATTTCTCTAGATAAAATAGTAACTTGATTAATTAAAAATATGAAAAGTATTTATTAAAAGGTACACACCCTAAATATTTAAAATTTTATATAATTAAGAGTAAACTTGCATGACATGTTTTCCTGCATTAAAATTTTCTCTTGCTCTGATTGTATAATAAAAGTTGCTTCTTGAAATTTTGATTCATTTGTTTCTTTTTGGGATTCCAAATTTCGTCAATAATATTCATTTTTAATTTAGTAATTGGAAGGTGTATATTAAGATATTTTCATTGTAAAGATATATATTGTCATTATATAGTACATATTTAAAAACTTTTGTGAATGTTGTATTTTTTTATTCTGAAATTTTAGTTAACAGAAGAAATATCATGTTTAATCTGTTTGAGAATAAGTTGACTAATTATGTAATAATAATAAAATTGTAGTTTACAAAAATGCAAAATTAGGGCATTAAGAAAGATTCTTTTTCATGAAAAGTATTGCTTTTTTTGGAAAAGATTTAAATAATTTGATATTATTTTGAAACTTCAATTGTTTTAAAGCAGTATGCTATTTCATTTAAAAAAAAATACTTTGCTTGAGAAGAAATTTTATCATAGGATGGTTAGAATTAAAAAATATGTGTTGTAAATTTTTTTTCAAAAATTAGTAAATTTAAACAATTTACATTCAGAATAGGAGAAAAACACTAAAGAAAGAAGGGGGTTTAAAAATAGGGAAAGTGACAGACAATCTTTTTTTTTTTTTTTTTTCATTTCTTTATGTATAGAATTGTTTCTCATCAATATTTGTCCTCGTAATTATTAGATTGCATCTATAGTGCTCAGTGCAGGTATACCTTAATCCTAACCACTTTATATCTATTTGAAAACTTATTTTTTCATTATTAAAAAATGTCTGGATTCCTCCTCTGTATAAATTTTAAAAATGTATTGTCCCATTGATCTTCTGATTGTAATATTTATAATTTAAAAAAATCTGATTAAATTCTTACTTATCTAGCTCATATTTGATAATGGCAGTCTGCATTCACTTCTCAATTTTTCATTTATATATTGTTTTTCATTAATATTTATTTTTTGTTCGTGTATTAATTGTATGCCATTGGCAAACTTTAGTATTAATCACATGGCAATAGTAATCTTTAATTATAAAATAGCTATTTAGCAAGTGAACTTCGGTGATTGCTGGCGTGCTTTTTATACTCAAGTGCCATTATATCTTTGTAATTATTTCTCTGGAATTCTATATTTGTCTTTCATTTTTCAGGTTCAAAATGAAAGAAAGTAATCATAAGTCAAGAAAGCATAGTAAAAATGATCAATATGAGAAAAGGCATAATAGTAGAGAGGAATCCACTGATAAATATCGCAATGTGTTAAAGGAACGACATTGCAGGGATGATTTAGAGTACGACAGGAATGGAAAAAACCATTGCAGAAATGATTTAGAGTATGACAGGAATGAAAAAAACCATTGCAGAGATGATTTAGAGTATGACAGGAATGGAAAAAACCATTGCAGTAACTCAACTAAACACCACTCTGATTCTAACAAAGAAAAACATAGATCATCCGAACACAAAAATCATCATAATCATCCAAAATCTGTCATCTCATCTGGTAAAAAAGAAGACAAAAAGCACAAAAGATCAGCTCATCGTATTAAAGAAGTAGATGACGAGTCATATGAAGAGTTGTCTCGAAAAAAACGCAGAATAGAATCAGAATTACATGCTTTAGATTTAGAAGAGGCTGCTGCTAGAGAAGCTGAGAGTAAGAAAACTCAGAAGTAAGTCAGTATTCATTGTTTTATAGACAAATTGGATTATTTTTAAATAAGTTATCTTTTTTTTTATAAGAGCTATTCAAATATATTATTATATAGTATTCTCCTGTTTAAATTGTCAAACTTGAGTAATTAAAAAAAAAAAAAACAGTAGTGTGTAATTTGAAATTTGGTCAATAGAAATGTCTAAAACCTAAGCTATAAATCAATTGCAACAGTCATTTTGTAAGAAAGAACTGACATTTTAGACATACATTTATAGCTTTAGAAATAAATAAAAAAATACATTGAGTTTGATGTTAGAATTTGTTTTATAATTGGATAAATACAGTAATAACAAATTTTCAGATATACTTGTTTACAATTTGCATGACATTACCATGAATTGCATGATACCCATTAAAAATATATAATTATGGAAGTGTTTTATTTTATATCGTACATGAATTTAATATAATCCGACAAATACAAACATAGGAATATAAGGAAATTCAACTGGTTTTACTAGCTGAAAGTAGTTTGAAGTTTCTGAAAAGCTTGTTGTATTTTTGTGTTTTATTATTATTGTGTGTGATATCAAGAATTCATATTTATTTTCTAGGCAGCCTTCTGATGTCAACAAAAGAAAACTAGAACCAGTCCGAGTGAAGGAAGAACCTGTTCGTGTGAAAGAAGAGCCTGTTCGTATAAAGGAAGAACCTATCAGTGATGATGAGCGAAATAAACGGTCAAAAGATAAAACCAAAAACAAATCAGTGCCAAATGACAACAAAAGTAAAAAGTCCAAACCTCAGTCTTCAAAATCTTCTGGTGATGATGAAAAATGGGGAAATTCTTCATCGGAATCCAAAAAGCCAGATAAACCGAAAGAAAAACCTAATTTTGCTGTGTCGGGAAAACTTGCTGAGGACACTAATATGTATAATGGTGTTGTCATTAAATACAATGAGCCTGCAGAAGCTCGCAAACCTAAGAAAAGATGGCGTTTATATCCCTTCAAAGGAGATACAAATTTACCATTCATCCCAGTTCATAGACAGAGTGCATATCTTTTCGGTCGAACACGGTCCATTGCTGATATACCCATTGATCATCCATCTTGTTCCAAACAACATGCTGTGCTGCAATTCAGATTGGTTACTTACAAGCGTGAAGATGGTACAACAGGTCGCAGAGTTCGGCCTTATATAATAGATTTGGAATCTTCAAATGGAACATTTGTGAACAATAAAAAAATTGATCCACGCTGCTATGTGGAGTTGATGGAAAAAGATGTCGTAAAGTTTGGCTTCAGCTCTCGCGAATATGTTTTACTTCATGAAGAATCCCAGTTTGATGCAGAGGATGAAGATGTTATACTTGAGTCGGAATAGGAAGTTAAATTTTAGACAAAATATTTTCCTTCAAACTGTATGCCTTTTATTACATGAAACAATATTTTATGAAACTGTAAAGTGTTTCTTGTGCATGGACACTCTCCCACTATCTATGCAAATACACCTTCAATGTATAAAATGGAGTTATTTATATCTAATATTATAAATTTCAATATGTGGACTGAATTTGATGGGTTGAATGGTCAGCAAAATTTTGTACTAGCTGTAATTTTCATATTGATAGTTGTTGGAATGGCTCAGACCATCTTTTTTAAAAAAATTAGTATTAAATTTGATAATTTTTAGAATAATTTTTTTGTTTTTGTTTTTGTTAGTGAAATATTTGCAATAAATGTTTTGCAATTCTTTTAAGCAACAGAAGAAGGGGGGAAAAAAGAATGTATCCTTCAAATTTTTTTCTTAGTTGAAAAAAAACTGTTATACAAGTAATTGTTAAAAAAATTTTGTAGTAGGAAGTGATTTAATATATATATATATATATATATATATATATATATATATATATATATATATATATATATATATATATTTAACTAAGTAAACCAAAATACTTCAAACCTTTTACTTAGATTTAATTATGTTTCATTTTCCTTGTAAATTAATAGTTATTTTGTACTGAAAAGAAGTCATTGTAAAGTGGGGGTTAATTTAAGTCTAAAAAAATGTATAATTGAAAAATGTTTTATTTTATCTGAAGAAATTTATCATGCATCTATATAATTTACCAAAAGTGAACAAAAAGCAATAAAATTAAGATTTCTGCTGTATAAGATGTTAATAATATTATTATATGAAATGAAAATAATATTTTATAAATTTTATCATTATTCTGTTGAAGATTTGGAATAAAATTATTCCTTATAAATTGTATGCTAAAATGCCAAATTAGGTTTTTTGTTTATATATGCACTCACTAAAAATACTGGTATCTTTTTTTAGGGAGGGAGCGAGGGGGGGGGATTCTTTCTGGGCATATAATAACCTCACCCATATATAAATTTCATTCAAGGCAACTTAAAATTGAGAGTCTCTATTGAGCAACAATTATATCACTGCTGAGTAATATAGTATCTGCTTTTTTTTTACTATCACTGTTGATTATTAATTTTTGCAATTGAATTGTATTTATATCACATAAGTTATTTTTTATTTACATATTATAATTGGTATTTTTTAATTAGGTATCATTGTATAGTATGAAACTTTCCTAGTTCTGCTACCTTTAATTGTTTAACTATAATTTAAATGCCCACTAAAAGAATGACTACTGAAGGAGGACAAAAAGATGGTTTCTTTTTTTTTAAAGGGATTTGTAAATTTGTTTTATACACTTACTAGAAGATAAAGAAAAAAGGATTTGAATAAAATAATTTAATTATTATAGTTGTTATTATCTTACACATATATAAAGTACACACTTTATATACCTTGTATTAAATTAGTACAATGACAGTAAAATATTTTCCACATTATAAGAACTGTGCTCATTAAATTATACAAATCTATTTTTTTTTTTCAAAAAATATTTGGTTGTAATTATAAATAGTTGAAGCATCTTTTTTTGAAATAATTAAAATTAGAAAATAACTGAAATATTATGATGCAGATGTACTATTTTCATTACAGTGGATGTGTAAATATATATTTAATACCTATTTATTGACTTGAAAAATTCTCAAACTTGGTTGTATATATCATCTAGCCTAGAAGCTTATAATGTACACGCATGAATTTTTAAGTTATTGGAATTATTAATAATAATGATTTATGTCAAATTTCATATCAGTTTTGTACTATTCGAAATAAATTTTGATGTTATTGTTAATATTGAAAATCCATGTACTTTTGGCTTTTGAAGAATACACAATTGAAGTAATTGAAGTAACTTTTTCTTTTGATAGTATTTGTTTCTTAGGTAGTTTTTTTTTTTATTGGAATTATATTTGGTTTTTATCCATTAATTATATCTCCATTTTCCATACTAATGGGAAATTTGGGCTTATAATGCTTGGAGAAATTAAACAAGATAAAAGTTCAAATATAAAATTTCAATTTCTCTCTGATAATGATTTTTTTCACATTAATACTACTATTTTTAAATTGATGAATAGAAATTGTACACATTTACCACTTCTTTTTATATCAAAACATCATTGAGGGAATGTAATTTTATTTCTGAATATATCTTCCTGCCAAATATTACACTGAATTCAATAGATTAAATATGATACTTTTACCATTGGATTAATTAAATGCAGTTATGTAATTGGAAATGAATTAATTAATGCATTTAAAAAATATATATTACAGCAAAAAAATTAATAAGTCATGTTTCTAAAATTAATTATTGCATTCCAAAATTAAGTGGTCTGTTATGAAATGGATTGAAATTTTTTAAATTTTGCTTGGAAAACTACATATGGAACAATTTACAATAGTAAATTCAGAATCCTTAAAAAATTATAAATTGTTTTTACTTACATAACTGATTCCAATCATTACTCTTAATAGAAAGGTTACTTTGTTCTTTAAAAAATTGCATCTGAAATATGCAAAATTGTTTTCTTTTAATATAGGTTATATACTTTAAAGCATTAAAAATGTATATAGTATGAGCACATTTTCCCTTATCCAAAAATATTATTTTGTTAACTCGGAATGAAAGTGTTGTAACGTATCAAAAACATTTAGTGATGACAAAATTTTAAAATACTATCATTAATAAAAATTTTCTTCGCATATTTAAACAGAATGTCAATATTGCCCTCCTACATGAAAAAATTTATGATCTATTGTCTTTTAAAAAACAAAAGTGCTATGCTTTGAAAATCAGAAATAAATTTTATGTAGTAACATCTGTGAACTTAATTCTATTTTAATCTTTTAAAAGAACATCCTCAAATCAAATATGAATAGGCAAATTACTTTTTCAGTATAATAAGCAAATAGGAATTTTAGTTGCAATAAATCATGAATAAAGATAAATAAAGGTTTCATAGCTACAATGATAAGTTAAACAGATTTTTCAAAAATAATTGCTACTCATCGTTATTGTTCTTTAGAAACAAATTGTAAAAAAAGAAAATTAATGTACTGATATCTAAGATATATTCAGAGGATTCACAATAATTTTGAAAACTCCTTAATTTGCTATATTTGGGACTCTGAAAAAGTCCTTGCTATTTTGTTGTTTCTTCATAGATAATTGAAAATGTACATCTATTAATTTTTAGAAAAGAAGAAATAGTTTGCAACTTGTTTTTGCTTGTGAATTTGGCTGATAAAAAATTATTAACTAACACCCCAGCCAAAAAGTCTTAACAGCTGGAGATAATATTGTGCCACTCACAATATTTAGATGTCAAACTGAAATGATCTTCAAAGTGCTGGATAATTCTTATTCACAGTAACTTCTAAAAGTGTTCTTACACTTATGAATTTTAATGAAATATTCTCTATTCATTATTAAAAATTAATATTTCAGAATGATAATTTTTTAATATCTATACTTGTTTTTTAACAAAACTTTATTGAATATTTTTAAGATATACCAACATTTTTTTTTTAATGAAAAGAATGAGAAGTTAATTGATGCAAGTCTTCATTAACATCATTTATTATGTAAAGAAATCTTTACATGATAAAAAATATTGGGATATTTGGGTTGATTAACATTTGATAGAATATCCTGAAGCTCCACAAACGTTTTTAAACTGCTGGGCATAGACTGCAATTTGTTCAATTTTTATTGTAGTAGTTATTTCTGTATCAGTTTTTGCATTAGTTTAACACTGCTTTTTTAGTTTGGTTTTCGTCTTAATACTGTATCTTTTTATTCTAGCTTCTAATTCTCTCTAAATAAGTTCTAGAAACCTTGTAATGTAATAGATAGTGCTTCAGTCTTACAATCGCTCCAAATAAGTTTATTGTGTTTAATTCTGGAGATTGAGCTGGTATTTTCAGATTTTATGAACAGTTATAGAAACATTAAATTTGAACATTGAAATCAGCGTGCTTAGGATCATTATTTTGATTACAAAACAAAGTCTAATCATTTGAAAATTTTAACTATTTAAATAAAGAGTATTATTCATTATTGAATCAATAATTACCAATTGCCTAGTCTTGATGCTGGCATGTGCCACATACAAGAACATCACCATCATTGTGCTTTATTATTGAAACTAAGTTTTTTGGTTTTGCTTTTATTTTTTCCATAATATTTTATGCCCATCAAAGGAAAAAAGATTACATTTGCTTTCATTCGCAAATAAGATGAAATTCCAATACATCTCCATACATTTCAAATGATTCCAATATATTTTGAGTTTATTTAACCTTGATTTTACAAAAAAAAAAAAGTCTTAAGGTTTGTTTTTTGTATTAAAATTTTTTTCTCAAGGTAGAACATTTATATAATCTAGCTGATATGAATGACCATAAAATAATTTCAAGTAAAACTGAAATAGAAAATTTTTTGGTAAACTCTGGAGGAAAAAAATCCAACCTTATAGTACTTTGAACATGGATGGATTTTCCACAACTTTTTGAATTTTATATCTTATTATGTAGAATCAACTTAGACAGTCAACCTGTTCTCGGCATGTTTTTACTTTTATTTTCTTTTTTTAAGCGTTTTAGCATTTTTATCAATGGGATAAATTTAGTAATATGCCAAACTGATTTGTCATTACTACATAAAAAATAATTTTTGGAATGCTGTTTCTTTATTAATTCATTTTTTTAAAAAAATAATAAATTGACAGAAAGAAATAAGCAAGCAAAGATTAAAGCCAGACAATTTTTAAAAGGTTAAAATGCAAAAATAAAAAATGTAACCCAAGTTAATTTTACTTATGAAGTTATCCAAACATTTTTCGATGCACATTCACTTTTATAACACATTTAATCTTTACCTTTTGGCATTTTGATCATAAAATAAAGTGAAATTGTTTCTTTTTTTCCAGAATCACAAGAAGACGATTTGAAAAAATGCTGGATTTCAAATTCATTTGCAGATTATAGCAAATATTCCTTACATTTGAAAAGTATGTGAACACTTTTAGGAACCACTATATATAACTTGCTAAGGAGCTTCCAAACCTGGAGATCTGAGAAATGTTACAAGACTGAAAGATTGCTAAAAACTATTCCTGTCTGTCAACAAAATGCTCTCAATTTTGGTTAGCGTTGCTGTATACATTATGTTTTATTTATTATAAATGTATAGTCTATTGTTTGAAAAAATATTCCATAATCTTTGCAAACAAAGCAAATGCATTTATACATTCAGTTTGGGAATTAATAAAGCAAGGAGGTTGAACCCATGTATGTGACTTCTACTTCCATGGGCTATTCCTCACCCAAAGATAATTTACAAGAATTTGTAATGCTACCAAAAATTTTATCCATCTCAATAGATAGTCCATTACTACATTACAAGTTTATTAATTGGAAATATAGGCAAATAGTACTCAAAAATTCATCTACACATAGCAAAAGAGTATTCACAAAGGATATTGGCCACTTTTTATCTACTATGCATAATTTATTCAAAGAACAAAATACCTAGAATTTTCTAAAACGCTTTGTTGAAAGAATGCAACTATAACTCAAAGTGCAACTGAAAGATGATCTTGGTATGTCCTCATAGTCATAGGGCAAGTTTCCTGTGTTCCATGTTTCCTCACAATGTGCAGCAAAGGTCCTACCTTCTGTCAAACTGAGGTTTCTTTCTTGTTAATTGTTTATCTATTGCCTTGCTTGTTCTTTAAAATTATCCAATCATTTTAATATTCTACTTCAGAGACTGTCCACTTTGATAATAGGACATATGAAAAACGGTCACTGAATGTTTTGGAAGCTTGTAATATCATGAAAAACCATGTTCTTGCAGGTTTAATGCTTATAAACAGCATTTTCAAGTTAGATTTTTCAAACAAGCATTTGTAAATAGATATTAAAAATTCAGTGAAGGCAGAACAATAAAAAGATTAAATAAGTTTCCTACTGAATAACAACTCAAATATTTGAAGCATGGAAAGATTTTGGATATACCTTCAATCATAGAGTTTGGGATAAGACCTCCTCATCATTATTATGTATTTGGCAAGAATATAAGTTGTCTAGATTTGAGGAGAATGTTATAGCATGAATAGGCTGTCTGGCCAAAGTGAAAGCCATTCTTTTTTATGCTGTGAATCGCAAACAGTTATAAGGAAATGATCATATATGAATCTACTTTAATAAAATGTTAACAATTTTTTTAAATGATCCGCCTTTCAATCCAGAAGGATCCAATCGAAATAAGTTTTTATATAAACATTTAGAAGTGCAAAAGATTAGAAATTAAGGAGGATAATTAAGATTCTTATGATATCTTAGGCCAAGTTCAAGGGAGATTATTTTTAGATAAAAATATTGATATTGAAAACTTTAATGAAGAAATAAGAGTTGTAAAACATTTGATTTTGACTAACTGAAAAAATACAATGGAGTAGAGAATTTTCAAATCACTAAGGAATTTAGATTAAATACAAATGGCCAGCTAAATCTGCTGAAATGCAAATATGAATAAGCAAAGATTATTATTATAAAATGATGAAAAGGAAATTAACATGTGGATTAAATTATTTAAAATCCAAAATGGTGAGAATCAAGGACAGATTTTTAAAATGTAGAAGTTCGCAAACAAATTAATTGAAAAAGCAGAGTAGAATATAGATTTTCAATGCATTAGAATCAAATAGCTCTTGGAAATGAGACTGTAATAGAATAACTAAAAATAATAATATTTTCATGGGACATTGTTAACATTTCTTTTGTTTGAAAGTAAATGTTTGTTTATTTGTATCTATCTAGTAATTCACCCTTCATTCTATCTAAATTCTTAAGAAATATAACATTTCTTTAATAAATTTTGTTTCAGTTAAAATGTAAATGTGTTGCAGAATGAATAATTTGTGTGAAATTAGCATCCAATAGTAGCCATGTGATGGGTACAATAAAAGCACTTAATTGTGATGTAAAAACATATTGTGAATTATAAGTTTATGTAATTGTAAGACATGTAAAACAAATGTTCTTAGTACTCTTCATTAACTATCTAGAAGAAGCAAAGTAACAGTGCATTTGAATGTAAATAACAAAAGTACTTGATTTAAATTTATCTTTTGCATTTTTATGTTTAAAATATTAAACTTAATGTTCTCTGGAAATCCTACTTACCCCATCCGTTTTACATGAGTGAAAACCATAACTCATGTAGAAAGAGAAATAATAATAATAAAAAAAAAAAAGGTATGTAGTTGTTCAATTCCCAATAAAATGCAAAATTTGCATTATTTCCCTAAATTTAGATCTAATACATTTTTTTTCATTTCAAATTTTTGATATTTTTATAGAGATCACATTATTTTCTTTTGTAGCCAGCAATTGTCTAAGACTAAAAATCATTCGATCACACACATGCTGTGACTGAATAAAGTAAAACAATCTGCCAAGTGATTTAAAAGAGCAAGAAAATTTACTTTTATTTGAAATCCTAATCACTTACTGGTACAGCAATTGAAACAACCTGTAAACAAAAGAAAAATATATACTGGTAAGAATCTGTATCATCCATACGTAAAAGGATAAATATTAAAAAACCATCACTTTGATGATTTTTTTTATTATTTTTTTTGTAGAATTGTACAAATTTGCATTACAAGTCAAACTAAAGATAAAATATTTAAGCACATTAGTAACATGCATAGTTTATTGCAAAAGCTCTTGTCGCAAAAACTTGCAGGCAGCAAAATAATTACTTTGATTTTTCCACCCAAATCACAATGATTACAAATAACATAAGTCAACAACAAAAAAGAAAAAAAAATTAATTAGATTAAAATATGAGGTATCATAATTTGTAAAATATAAAGAGTACACAAAGTAAGTGGGGAAACCATGATGACTGGCATAAATATATGAATAACATAATGCACTTATTAAACATCCATAAAAATATATGCATTCACTCGGAAAATATATCCACTTTGTATATATATCACTGGGCACTAACAAAACAATTTTTTTTTTTAAGATGAGTGAGACACAATGAGTAAGTAAAACAAAACAATATTTCCATTGAATATGTACATTATTCAAGGAATAATAAAAATTTCTTCAGAGATGGTGGCAATGGCAAAGAAGGAACACTATTTAGAATATGTTTTGAGAGATTCTTGCGAATAGAAATTCTGCACAAATTTTTCAACGTAGGTGGACGTGAACTTAGTTTGTCTAGCAAATTTAAAATTAAGGATATAAATTTTCCACAAGGATTGTTGCATTCATCTTGAGGTAGAGGCCAAGTCCTGCCAACATATCTAGCATAATAGCCAAAATTAAATCTTGCTCCAGCATTTATAAGTAAAGAAATAACTTGGTGGGGTCCTTTTTTACAAGCATAAACTAAGGGAACAATACCCATGCAAGTAGTAGCATTTACATCAGCACCTTTATTGAGCAGTGTACGAATAAGAAATTCGTCTTGGAAAATAACACTTAAATGAAGAACTGATTCACAAAGTCGGTTTCTGGCATTTACATCGGAGCCCCGTTCTATTAAAAGTAGAAGAATTTCTCTGTACTTTGGATTATCTCTATATTTTGACCCAGAGTTGTATGAGGAACACTTAGAAAAAACTTGGCATGCTTTCAGAAGAGCTGTTTCATTTGCATCATTGCAGTGATTAATCTATAAAAAGAAGGAAAAAATTACTACAAAGTAATTTAATTCAATATGCATAGATCAGAAGCCTTTAAGCAGTTTCAAATCTATCCTTAATATCAAATAATTTATTTAAAAACTATTTTTTTCTTCTATTCTAAATTTAAAATAAAAATACAAAACTCGTATTTTAAGTTCCAAAATTTAGAAGATAGGAACAAAATTAAATAAAAGGAATTAAAATTATGTAGTAATAATAATACTGTATAAAAATGTTTTAAAATGCTTTCTCTGAAATTTCAAACAAGTCAATAGAAAATGAATGATGCAATCTTTTACTTTTGATCAGAGATTATTAACAGTGTAATTTAAAACAAAATCTAAAATTCAAAAATTGGAATATAAATTTTTTATTATAAGCTAGCAAGCAAATAAATATTTAAATATTAAAAATTATTTAAGTCATTCAAAGAAAATATTTATCTATGTATTTTATCAACATACAAATATACTTTTCTGAAATGCAAGGATTATCTATAATACTTCATTATTATCTAGTAATTTAGAAAAAAGGTATTTTTTTTAATGTTCCATAGCTATATAATAAGATAATTTTGATATTTTAAAATTATTATTGACACCTCTTAGAAGAACATTACATTGATTTATCTAGGTAAATATTCCTTGTTTATAAAGAACACAATATTATTATTAAACAAATTACTAATGATGATTTTAAATCACACTGGAATCATAAAAGGCACACACACAAAAATTCTGTATACACAGGTAATCCCAAATAATATAATTCGAGAAATTAGGAAAATGCTACACAGTTCCAAATATGGGAGAAATTACTAATATACGGATTGATGACTAAAAAAAATTCTACAAAACACCAATGTTTTCAAATATAATACTCCAAAATGTGCAAATATTTCAATTAAAACAGAGAATTTCAAGTGGTTTAACACCATGACTGTAAGAAAATTAATGGTAAAAAGAAGAAATTCATTTAACGAATTTCGTGAAATATGATAATGTAATTCAGAGAATAATAGCAGAATTTAAAATCAAAGGAACAAGTATATATATATATATAAAATGTTCAGGGAAGTCATAAAAAACACCCCCGATATATGAATTCATAGTAGCTTAGTCTCTCAACCAATTGAAAAAAATTTAAAATATTGTTACTTGGTGGTATGTGCTCAAGACAGTTATTTTAAAACATTAGAGTTCTCATGGTTACAGTTATAGTGAAAACATTTAGTAATCACTGAAAGGCAAGCACATTTTTTTAAAAAACATAGCATTGGAATAATATATATATATATATATATATATAAGATGAAAATTAGCAATGTAAAATAGTTAAAAAGTAGAATATTTTAAAGGAAGAATGATAATACAAAAGAGAAGAGTTGAAAACTTTTATTATAATAACAAATTTTCAATGTGTACACTCGCAGACAATATAGCATTACATATGGGAGATTATTGAAAACAATGAGGAACATAACACAGGAGGAATCCATACAACTTTAAATGTGATAAATCTGGTGGGTTTGATATGCAAAACTTAGATTTAGGATAACCCTTGAATCAGAGTGCGGTTAGGAGACCATAGTTGCCAGGAAGCTATAAAGTTGCGGGAAATGAGTCTTATTATCAAAGTGCTCTAGTAAAATTTGCTGAACACATGATAAAGTGTAGAGGAGCATCATTTTGCATCCACACAATGTCATTAACATTTCAGGAATTACATACTTCTGCAACATTATCCTATAACAAGCACTTATGACAGAGCATGTTTTAATACCTTAGGAAGTTACCTCTTCATAAAAGTACCGAGAACAAATGGCGATTACAATGCCACATCAAGCAGTCATTTTGGATTCAATTAAAAGCACAACTGCTGCATCGTAAGGAATTTCATCAACCCAATGAATGCAATTCTTAAAGTCTACGTTCTCAGTTAAGAAAGGCTCTTCATCCATCTATAATATCCACAGTGGCTATCTGCTATCTTCATCATATCAAATGAGTAATAATAAAGTTGACATGTATTTGCTTGCCTCCAGCTTGCAACAACTGAACACGCTGGAATCGATAAGGAAACATCTGCAGAATAAAGCATAGAAGCCTGAGGACTATAGTTTTGATAAAACCAAATTGGGGGCAACACTTCTTGCAGTATGTAATTGACTTGCTGTAATCGTATTATGCATAACTGTAATCGCTTTAATTGGAACAGATAATCATCCGGTTCAGGGTCTACAACGTGTATCCAGTTTCTCCAAATTTTTTTTATCAAATAATGCTTAATTTTTACAGATCATGAACTTAGCTTTTGATTTCACTGGTAAATTTAGACAGCATTTTTCTTGATCAGATGAAAAAGCTTTATTTCACTTCATTGTTTCCTTGTAAATGCCATCTAGTTGGAACATTTGAACACATGATTAAAGAAAAATCTAACCATACTGCTTATTAAAGGTTTCCCATACACTATGCTTTTCAAATAGTGTTTTATAATTGGTGCTTCAACTCTCTATACCTATGAAATATGTAAAGTCTGTCAATGTCCTCCTCTCTGTATTGTCATTGTTCAATTAAAATGATATCCTCTGCAAATGTTTTACATTTACAATTTTCATCACACATTCCAATGCCATTTATGGTTTTTCAATATGTCAATCTACTAGTGCAGAAAAAAAAATGGGTGTTGCCATTTAATCATTAATTATTTTAAATCATCTCGAACACATATCTTCAAAAAACAATATCTGAAATTTCTTTTCAATTGACTGAGCTGATAAACAGCTAACATCTCCTATAACAATTTTTTTAATTACCACATTGTGGATATATATATAAGTTTAAACTTAAAATAATAGTTAAGACTATATTCCCAGTATATAAACTGCGCTTTTGAAGCTCCAATAAAAATAATCTATTATAAATAAATCTAAAGTAAAAGATTTTTAAAAGGTACTGTTAAAATTTACAAGGTGGAATTTTTAGAAGCTAAATTCATAAATTAAATCTTGTTAATCTTTGTTTAGTATTCTTGAATGTTTTAGTTATAAGTAAAAAATATAGTAATTTGAAAAAAATATACAAAGCTGGAGCATTTTTCAAACTTATAAGACACGAATAACTTTGGACAGGAATGTTTTATTCAATTTATTTATGTCTGCTCACTGATGCAAAAGATAAAGACAGAGTTCTAGACTTAATGACAGTCAAGAAGAACAGTATAATTTTTTTGCAGTTGCCGAACACAAAAGAAGGGCATAGCAAATACCAACTATGGTTTGCCATAGCAAAGCAGTTTCTTAATATTGTTATTAATTCTGCAAATTTGCTCCTTGGTAAGTTTTTTTCTGTCAAATATGGCAAATTGGCATCCTAACATTTCCATTTTGTTCTTTTCCTTTTTAACAAACTGAGTCTACTGAGAGCATATAAAAATCTGACTGAAATTGCTGATAGAAGAGTTGCTGTTGTGCTTTCACTGAATAATGTTAGCATATGATCATCACTATTTCTGATTGCAAAGTAATTGCTGAGAATTAAGTCGAAGAGCAGAAAAGTATCTTGAATTTACTGCATGCTCTGCGAGTGAAATAAGGCATTGCTATTGCAGTCTTTTGAAGATTATATTGTTTCTGTTTGATTAATAGTAAATATTTGTAAATAAGTATGGTAAATAAAATTCTGTATATGCATCTTAATTGAAGACCATTCAATAAATAAATCTGTCCAAAATGTAACAATATCAATACACAGCCATACATTAAAAGACACTAAAAATGAATACATATAAACTTACAGCCTACACAACAAATACAGATATACACCTTAGTACAACAAAAATTTCTAATATGCATGGAGTGTTTAAGCTAATAAATACCCTTAAGGAAATAATAATGTGAAATTGCTCCTCAAGTCTTTAAGGTCAAAAAACAATTTTTCATTTTTTTATATAATTAAAAGAATGAACATTATTAAGAAAACAAAATACCTGGAAGATATAATTTCAAAGGAAATATAAAAATTTGTTTTTGCTGAAGAAAATATTTAAAGAAAAACATGGATGTTACTATATTATATATATATATATATATATATATATATATATATATATATATATATATATTTGCATATATATATATGCAAAAATATATAATGATAAATTTATGACACTAATAACAAACTTATTAAACTCATCTTTTAAATCTTCCTTTAAATTAATAAATTTTTAGCTCAACAATATTTATGCAATAGAGGAAAAGAATCATAAAACTCAAAATTATTTGAATTCAAAATCCAAATGTCAAATTTTTCTAAAAAGGTTTTTGCAGTCAAATTGGACATATTGTAACCATTAACAATGTAAGTTAACAGGATAGGCAAAGTTATGTACTATAATGTTATGCATAGTTAAATAATCCTGAATCAACATAAGTTAACAGGATAGGCAAAGTTACGTACTATAATGTTATGCATAGTTAAATAATCCTGAATCAACATAAGTTAACAGGATAGGCAAAGTTATGTACTATAATGTTATGCATAGTTAAATAATCCTGAATCAACATTTTTCATACTTAAATGTAACTGTGACATTAGAAAAAAAATTAGTTTTTAATACCAGTAATTGATATTTGAAAATTAATGTATGCATTTGTGCAAATTATTTTCCTTTTTTATATGCAGTCCATGAGCAATGCTATAATTTATGCACTGGTTATGAAATAAAATACTGACTTAATATCCTTTGGCATGTGAAACCATTCTTTTAAGCTGAAGCCAATTTAATGGTTCACACATTATTTATTTTCACTTAATTAGAAATAATAAATATGCTTGTAAATACTTTTAGTTTTTTAGGGGGGGGGGAGGATCTTACTATCTAGCAAATTATACTAATTTTCTATCATATTTCTCATAAGATAAAATTTTGTATTTATTTCACAGAATTGTTTTAAAAGTTCTAGTACATTGAGAAATACATTAAATCATTTAATCATCATGTAACCACTAATAATTTTCTATGAAATATCAGTCTGAATTGCTACTGACTATAAGAATCTGGAATATAAATAAATTACTTACATCAGCTCCTGCATCAAGCAATAAATTGATCATTTCAGTTGAGCACTTTTGATTTTCTATAGCATATATAAGAGGACTGTTTCCTCTCGAATCTGTAATATTTATCTCTGCACCTTGAGTTAGAAGACAGCCTATCAAGTCAGTGCAACCATAATGACAAGCATACAATAAGGGAGTCTTACTGGAATTATCTTTCATATTGATTATTGTAGGGCTTGAATATTTTGCCACTAAAGTAGCTACTTCTGCAAACACAATAAAGATTAAACTGTTAGTAATAAATAGCATTTTCACACAATTGCTTTTAAAATAAAATGAAAGAAAACCAAAATTAAAACCAGCTATATCAATAATCTGGATTATTACTATGAATAAATAATAATTAAAATTAACATCATCAAATAATCAAATTTAAACATCTATTTACAGATTTATTATAACCAAAATTAAGCTATCCAAACTTTAAAAATTGTAAAAAAAAAAAAAAAAAAAAAAGTTTTATTTTTAATATATAAAAGAATTACTATGAAAATTCTTTCACTTAGACTTCACTAAATAAATTTTAAAATTCTAAAACCAAGTTTTGTAGTTCATTTAAAGGAATTCACTGGCTTCATTTGATAAATATGTATATAGTTAATGTTGCCTCACATTAAAAGTGTAATAAAATATGAAAGGTCAATAAAATATGCAATATAGCAAAAAATGCTAAATCTTGAGTGCATGCTATGAGAAAAATTGATTTTATGCATTCTGTGCAATTCAAAATACACACCATATGAAGCATACTTGTAAAATAAAAAGCTTGTTTCAAACAGTAAATTATATTTTAATCACAGAAATAATGTAATGTACTTTACTACAGTATTGACATTTTCTTTATTTAAAAGCTTCAATATACAAGATCAATGAATTTATTTAAAATTATAGAACAAAATACTGAATAATATATTTATTTACTAATTTAATGGAGTAAAGCTAATAATTCACTAATAATTAATAATTATTGACTGATTGTTTAATTATTAAAAACAATTTTTCAAAAATGCTAAATAATCTTAATAAGAGGTGGTTCTACCCATATATATTTAAATTTCCAATTGTTTCCTTTTATATTAACAATTTTTAAAATGCAGCAAATATTGTTTGGCAAACTTATTTATAAACTCTTTAGCAAAACAATATAAGATAGTTTCTATTAAATATATCGATTAAAAATTATTGATAAAAATAAATATCTTTTTAACCAGGTCAATCTGATTTCATAAAAATCCATAAAGTTAGAATTTGTCATGTTTCCAATAGTTACTGAAATTTTTTTTTATCTTGACTTTTGAAATATGCAGTGTGCAGCCATACTCAAATGAATAAATATTCTTATAATCAGAAATAAGAAAAAGAATAATATAGTTCAGTTAACTGACTCATTTAAAGCATGCTTTAAAATTATTCTTAACTGTATTTTTACATACAATTGAAGTGATTAAACTATGGTCAGTCACCAACATTTGAAATCTTAACATGATTTTTATTTAAACATTTCTTAGTGCTAAATTTGAAGGTTTATGATCATATTACATAGTAGAGATTTCCTCAAAATCAAAGCAAGAAATTATAGCCTATTAAGATAAGCACCATTTTTAAAAAAAATTTCTATATAATATTTCAGAATATCAGCTAAAGCTTTTGAAGAGCAGGTAAAGTTCATTTGGTTAAAGATATAAAGATATGTGATAAACTTTATAACTAACCATTCTGACTCCAATCTAGTGATAGTATATTTGGAATATATATATAATTTTTATTGCACATTTATTTACTAAAGTTGTCTTCCACATTAAAAAAATATATTCTCTCTAAAACAATGGTAGTATATTTGGAAAAATATTTAATGAATTGAAATACAGGCTAATCTACAAAAATAAAATAAAAGAACACTTTCATTCTATTTCCACAAATTAATTTATCACTGATTCTCACGCGATTGCTTAATCTGATAAACTGGTATCAAATTAGAGAAAAAGTAACAGTCCTTTAAAAAAATGTTTTCATAAGGAACCTTTTTTAAAAAAGGTTCGGAACTTTTTATTTGTTCAACTTAAAAATATTTTAAGAAAATCTAAAGCATTAAAAATTTAACCGATTTTATTTCAAACACTTCCTACATTGTTTAAATATGTAATATCTTTCTAATCCTGATAGCTCAAAAATCAAACTATCAAAATACATATAAAAACCCTGCTACGGAAGTAAATAATAATTAGATTTCTTATAAAGCTCTTAGGATTAAATTATTGCAAGTTAATATTAGTAAGCAATACTTATCGAAAGCATACAAATATTGACAGTTTTAAGCTTTCCTTTAAAACTATTTCTGTCTAATTAATAATACTAGAATGGCAAACATTCATTTTAAATCGGCTTATTTTTCCATTTTGAAGCTCCCCCAAGGTGAGGTGGATAGAGACCAGTGTCCAAATTAGGATCTTCTTAAAACTTCTATACCAGACCAATGGGAAGAAACTAAATCTTGACAGATTTACTTTACATAAGTTTCAAGGACAAATGTTTGATAGAACAGAATTCAAGTCTGCAATTTTTAAATGTCATCAAGCTACTGAGGACTAAAACTGAGAAATTAATTAAAAATGCCAAGTACCAAATCTTAAACAAATCAGCTAAATCTTTTCAAATGTTTTTCTAATAAAAAGTTTCATGAGCTTTTAAAAGTACAACACATATTTTAAAATACTCATATTGAAAATTATGTTCTAGAAATCTAAACTAACATAAAATATAATATCTCCTCAACTTATGAATGATCTTAGTTCCAATAAGTAGATCATAAAACAATCTGTGCATGAGCCAAATTTATATTACATACTATTTTCATTCAAATGTTTAGAATTTTTTTACATTTATTCAACACAAAAATTCAGTCATTGAATGTGTAATCATTGCACCTAAAATAAAAATAATATACATATTCTATTATTTGTACTGCAAACATAATTACAATAAAAATTTGTTTTATCTTAAATTTACTTTTTATGACTATATATCTCAATAATCATAAATCTATGAGAAAAAAAACTTAAGTAAAATAAATAGCAAATATATTACAGAGTGCGTAGTGAGAAGCTGCTGCAAAAATTAAGTACTTTTAAGCCCTTTTTCAGCACCCCAGCCAAAATAATTAAGCACCTTTGTACATGTACGCATATGTAAGCCTGTGTATCGTCTAAGCCTAGGTTATTCTGTTTTATAATAGTGCATAGTTTTTTCGAAAAAATTTTTTAAATGTTTATTTTTTGAATTTTAATATTTATTTCTGTATTTACAGAATATTTGTGCAAAATTTTCTATTGTAAAATAAATTATGTCTTTTTGGTTTTGACAAAAACAAAAATATTGGGATTCAATTAATAAATAACATGACATCTTTTTTTTTTTTTTTTTTTTTTGCATTTTGGAGCATTAAAAACAAAAATAAAATAATGAATAGATTGCTTATTTTTTAGTCCAGGAACTGCAACACATACTGAGAAATTATGATATGAAATTTGAAAAAAAATTATATATTAGATTTTAATTTCAAGGCTTTTAATAAGAAAATTCTATTAAAGATTAACTTTTCAAAAGCAGGCTTAGAAACAAAATACGAATGGTTATATAACTTGTTCAAACATTAAAAATATTAAACTTAAAAAAAAAAATCATAATTTCGAAAAAAAAAATTTGAAAAATTTTCAAATGATGGGGACATTTAAAAAGTACATTGTATAAAAAATCCTGATCATTGAAAACTTACAACTTCAAGCTAAGATTTCATCATACTAGATTTTATGCAATTGATTAGCATAATTATATAAAGCAATTAATTACAATCCTTTGTAGTACAGTAAAATCCCTCTAATAAGTCGGTCAAGAATGATGATGGAAATGTAATATATTAAAAAGGTTTAACAGCAAGTATTTTTGCAGCAGTTTCTACAACGTTCAAATATGTCTTTGAAGCACCATATCCATTCTTCTTATTCTTTTCCATTGATTGGCCCTATATTTATATTCTTCTTTAACAACACATAAAAGGTTAAAGATACACTCATCAGATATAACAAATAAATTCTTGAACATCTCAAACATTAAAAATTTCTTTAGTATTAGAGGAATTTCTTTTTAAAAAAAATTTCGAATGGGTCTAGTGCCTCAAAAGGTGTGGCACAGTATGTTTTTCGTACCATTTCTTCTAAATAACTATTCCAGTATTTCAATAAAGGGCAATGCACATTGTTGAAAAGGTAGCAGGTAAAAACACTCACTGAGCATTAAATTTAAGCACTTTTCTTGATGCTACGCACCCTGTATTATATAACAGTATTTAATACTATACATAATAACTATCTTAAAATTAAAAATAAATATTTTAAAAAAACACAATTCAGAAGCAATTTTTATAAAAAAAAAAAAAAAAAAAAAAAAAATAGAGCATAAAAACACTACAACAAATAACAGCATTAAAATAATTTTTAAACTATTATAATTTTCAACCATTTTAACATAAAATACAAAGTGACTTAAGTAGAAAATATAATTGACATGTTTATAACCACATAAACAAAAAAAATGTATAATGAATGATTCCTTAAAAAAACTCTGCCTTCAAAATAAATAGAAACAAGTAAACATTACATTTTAAAACAGTGTTTGCCCTCAGTTAATGTTGTTTCTAGAGCATCTTAAATACAGCACATCAAGAAGTGTTGATTTCTACATATAATGACAAATAGAATAACAGTTAGAATTAAAAGAAATCTTTAAGCATTAGTTATTTTAATATAAATGTACAAAAATTCTCAAAATAATTGTTGCCTCAAATTTAAATGAAAACAGACAATACCAATAAATCTATTTTTCAGATTTAATTTTAATACAATGAAAATCAAAATCAACAAAATATCAATTTCTGTAGCATCTGATATATGTACATCAAATGCAAAATTGTGGGGAAAGCAATGAAAATTAGATCAGAGTATCAGTTATGCAAATTCATATATACAGAATATTATTCTATTATTAATCAAGTACAATAAAACAACAACACAATAACAAGTACAATAAAAACAAAACAAATATATTTAGTTAAATTTATATTTGAAAAATAACTTTTGATAAGTTAAAAGTTATTAATTTTGGTGTAGTATTTTTTTCTTCCCAGACATGTTCTTTGTTAACATACATTAAAATGCAGTATGAAACTTTAAGAATTTAAATATATTTTGGGATAATACTGATGTAACACTAAAAACATATTTCACAGTGCTTATCAACTCAAAAACTAAATATTAAAAATCATTTCATTTTCAAATAATGAAAAAGGTACTAAATCTACTGTCTAAAAATATTTCCTTGCCAAAATTCAAATTCCATTCATTATTATGATAATCTTAAAAAAGAAAATGAAAATTTTGGCAAAGATTATGCATGCTTTATATTAAATTTTTGTATTTTCATCTAAAAACAGAACATAAATAGATTAAAATCTTTCAAATAGTAAATAACTTTATTACTGAAGCAACCCATCTCGCAAGCACAGTGGAGAACTGTTCTCTTCATGTGATCCACACTTGTCACATCAGCTCTGTTTTCCAATAACAGTTTTACAAGATCATAATCTGATCTCAGTACTGCCAAATGTAATGGAGTTTCACCTTTGTTATTTTTCAAACTCAGACTGCAGCCTCTTGTCATTAAGAGATGAGCTGTAATATTAGTAATAATTTAAAAAAAATTCAAACAAGAAAACAAAAAGAGAATTCATATAAAGCAGATGGCCTCTTTAAGCAAATAGAAAAATAACATTTTGCAATTAATATCATATTATCTAAATTACTGAGGTTACATTAAATTTTTTTTTGTTTTATTTATTTGAAAAGTACCCTATGCTTTAAATAAGGATTCATTAATACAAAAGCTAAACTGAACACAATCTGATTAATACATAAATTTCAAATAAATTGAATTCTGTAAAAAATTTTTCCTTTGAGTGGCTATTCATACAACAGAAATTCAGCTATCCAGCATTCCTTTTAAACAATGTTAATTTCTGAATGATAAAAAATCATAAATGAAAAAGTGTCTTCAGAAATTTTATTTTAGTTAAGTGAATTTTACCTTTGCCACTTATAAAGCAATGCCAAAATGTACAGGTTAAGAATCTGAATATTGCTGCTGATTGGATTACAGCAGTAATGCAGATTAGAGTTAATCTTTTGTTCAAGAATAAATAAATAATGATGAAATAATGAGAAATGTTATCAAGTGCAAATTTTTTGTCTAAGCATATTTTTTAAAAATCCAAGTAGTAAACAAAAACAGAAATGAGCTTAAATAATCTAATAAGGTCAATAATATTAATTTGATTTTTCGAATGCACTGATTGATAATAAACTAATGAATTTATTGAATATCAAAAAGAAACATCAAGCATACATACGATAGTTTTCATAAAATGATGCAATATAAAAATTAAATAGCATCGATTGGCAATTTACCAGCATCCCTTTTTAAATCTTAATTGTTTTGCATTTATAATTTTTTTAAATACATTTAACTCTCTTTAAGAAATTAAGAAGGCCTACTGGATTATTTGTTGGTTATACATCTTCTCTTTTTTATCTTGAAATTCATTCTATGGTGAAAAAATAGTGCTCAAAATAAAACATTTTACATATATAAAAAGCTCCTTCTCTTTCATACTTTATTATCAGGAATCAGTATTCCTCAATTATTTTGAACAAGCAAAACTTCACTGAATATCTTACCCACTGATCAAAGCACAGGCAATTTTCTTAATGACGAATTTCGGAAATAAAGTGGAATAATGACATCATATACCTTGGTAATGATTAGAGTTCCACTACCAGAAAAGTACAATGGAACCTTGCTTAATGAGCATAATTCATTCCCGAATCTTACTTGTAACATGATACATTTGTTAAGCAAACAATATTTTTTCATAGGAATCCATGTAAGATAGGACAATGCATTTGATTCTGTACTAAGTATTAATATAAATTTATAATAATGTATTCAAAATAAAATTGCTTATTATAAAATCTATAAAATTTTATAAATCTTATTATAAAATCTAGATAATAGATCATTATCCTAATCTATTTTAAATCAATCGTTTAGACTTAAGGGTAATTATGTACAAAACGCATACCATTTGTGAACTTTAAACTTAACTGATGTAATCAGTGAACTTTAGTCTCAAACTCATAGCATTGATAAACAAAGTTCAATGTTAGCTATGTTTAAGATGCCATCTTTGGCAATTAATCAATAGTTACAATAAATAATGCATTTCTATAGGTAAACTGATGGTAAATAGTTAATACAAAAGAGCTTTTTTATATTATCATCTACATTAAAATAAATAAGAGAGCATATGATAATAAAATAGATATCAATTATGATAATAATGTAGTTTACAGTTAGAGTGTTAAAATACTCACTTGTAAAATTAGTTTTAATCCATTTAGAAATATTTTTGTCAGCTTACCCATTTCATACCATCCATTTGAAGCACAAATACTGATTGCAGTTCTTTGCACTTTTAAATCTGTGTCAATGTCAAAACCAGTATCCAAAATTCTATTGACCCTGTTGCAATTATTTTCTTCAATAGCTTTCAAAAATTCAGTGCAAATAATCCAATGCTTCTTCTCCATATTTTTTTTCTGGAACTTCTAAGCAAATTTTAAAATTTATGTATATATAAGTAAATTAAATGGATATAAATCAATATTAATAAACAAGATATCTTTTTATTATTGGTATCTTCAGATATTTCATTTAACTAAACTGAAATTAAGTTTAATTATTTTTAGATGGTAGATAAATAATTATTTTTCTGAGATGGCAAAAAAAAAAAAAAAAAAAGATTAGAAACCATAAATAAAAAAAAAAGATAGAAATACTGTACATATTAAAATAAAAATATTTATTAAATTTTTTAAATAAAATTAACGATATTAAAACAGCAGAATATTCACTGTTCCTTATAGTGTAAAACATATGCTGTACCAGTATACACAGTTAATCATTTTGGAATATAAATATTTTCAAACTCAAACTGACTTATGTAAAATAGATTAATAATTACGACACAGCATTACACATAAAATGATTTTTCAAACATAAATTCTAATATGAATTTATGCCAAATCAAGATTATAAAAGATGTGATATGCTAAGCCAATAATCGTCCAGAGATGAAAAAATATTTTATTCCATTCAATTTTATCTTCAAAGAAAAAAAAGAAAATCTTTTACCCATCAGAAAAAAGAAATTAATTAACTCAAAAATTTAATGAAAAAAAAAGTATTTTAATAGTTTTCATATTAAATTTAAATTGTATAAAATATAAAAAAATGTAATGTAAAAAAATATTTTTATAACTTCCAATAGCTTAGTAATTGTAATTAGGTACTCAAAACAAATTCAATAAAAATGGCAATTATTTATACAATTTGATGATATATTGATTACCCCCCCCCCCCAGTGGTTTACACAAATGACACTGTAGACATATATGCATAAAAAATAAAACATTTTATACCTTTTAAACAGCAAATACCTTTTAAATACTAGGATAATATGTAAACTTAGAGAAAAAAAATGCCAAAAAATATCGTTTTTTTTTTTTTTTTTTTTTTTTTGAAAATTTAATACATAACTTTAGATTTTAAAATTTATCTTAACACATGACTGAGTTTCAGTAAAATGCTATCATATATATAAGAATAAGGGTTGGGTTTTCTAATATTAGACTAAACAAAACCAAAAATATGTACATGAATTAGATTATTAGTCTTTTAGTTTCAGCTTCATATACTTTAGAATTTAACATAAAATCATTAATATTTTACTAATAATTAATGCAGCTTTTACATGTTAAATAATCAATTTATATCAATATTTTTAAAAGAAATATATTCAGAAAAAAATGTTTAAAGTGAATGATTAATGCATTACCATGTTTATTCCGTATCATAATCTTATTACAAATTCAATTTTTCAAAACTGTTTTTTTCTTCTTTTATATTTTCGCATTTGTAAGGCATTATTTTATTTTTAATTATTAGTAATTAATACTCATAATTAATTATGGTTTTGACATAATTTTACGAATTACCCCCAACAAATTGCTCTAAAAGGCAGAATTTATAATAAGTGACAAAAAGTGGAGATTAAATGGATGGATAAAAAACTGTTATGAAAGTCAGTTTAAAGAGAACAAATTATCCACTAAACAATACTTAAAAGCTGATTTATCAAAACGCCTAATCAATACCTGTAAATTAACGGCTAATGAAACACAGACGTAAAATAACAACAAAAATCCTCCGTTACTGCAATATAAACAACCTCAAATTCTCCTCTGTTGCACAGGAATAATAAATGCACGGCGCGCGGTTCTGTCAGCTTCTGCGCATTACTAATATCAACAATAATTTCTTCACTTCAATGTTATTATATTATTCAAATAAATCATAATTACTGAAAAAGGTGTGGTGAAAAAGCAAAGTTTCCATTACACTTACATTTCATGGTTCAAATGCAGATATTCATCGTACATATTTTATTATATCCATTTCCAATAATGTTCAAGATGTATTTAATAAGATGCGAAATTTTTTATTTACATGAAACCGAAACTGGCATCACTGCACTTCGGTGTCGTGAGCAGCAGCAGAAACAAATTTATAAACAGAAACAAATAACTTAACTCAATATTCTTGATGGTATAAAAAAAAGCAAGCAATAATTCAAGCAAGCAACTTTGTTGTAATTATTATTCCAAATATTTATACCTCTTTAATTGTTTTTTATTTTTGATATTCCTCTGTCTTCAAATTAAAATATATAGAGCAAGCTTCGCGCTTATTAAAACAATTTTACTTTAATTCTTAAATGAGTGTGTGGTGGTAACAGCATTGACAAATCTAAATATTTCTAGTTAGAGTGAATTTGTAAAAAAAAAAATCCAAGCGTAATTATATCATTTACAATTTATTGCTACAAAAATTATGCTTTATAGATGTCTTTCACAAGTATAAGATCTTGCTCGATTTTGCAATAGATGTTATCAGTCAGGAAAAATGTTGAAATAACTGTTGTTGTTTTTTAAAATTCTGATCAGAGGAATAACGATTTTTTTTTCATTTCATGTAATAATATGGTACTTTTTACAAATTATGTGGCAAAAATGATATGGAATTCATTCATCATTTGAGATCTTAACTTATAGTATGCAGATTTTTATATATAACTTATATTATATTATTATATTATAACTTATAGTATGCAAGGATGCAGTTTTTACCATCCTTGAACAAATAAACTGCATACAACAAAACAGTAAAAATTAATCTTTTAATTACCATTATAGGTAAAACTCTTATACTAATATTATACAAATTGTTCCTACTTATGTATGTAATCTTTTTATTATAACTCCAGGAATTCTTATTGAAATATTCTTAAGATTTTAAAGCTTCAGTTCTATATTAAAAAATATGCCAATCTACTTTAAAAATTTCATTTCAAAGAACTTTAATTTTTTTCAAAATAATTTATTTCTTTAAAGTCATTATAGCCTCTGTTAATAGAGATGTATTTTAAATATATTTGTTACTTATAGTTTTAATGGTTTAAATTTTTAATACTTTTCTAAAGCTATATGTAAAGCTGCTCATTGACTTAAATGCTTGGAAAAGAAGATACCATATCCTTGGTTTATTTATTTTTCTGTTTTTTATTACTTTTTATTTGATTTACTTATTTATTCATTCATTCATTTTTGCAGGGTGTAGAAAATGGTGGTTTTTAGCATTGGTAGGGTTATTGTAGGATTTCTTGCTGCTTGGCTTATTGTTATAATTTTATTAAGTGGCCCTATGTTTCATAACAATGAGCCTGATGAGCAAATACTTGTAAGACTTTCTCGAGCTTTAGGAGAGCTAGAAGCATTAAAATTGCAGAATGAAGAATTAAAATCACTTCTAAATTCTTTGAAGTAAGTATAATAAATATTTATAACACTTTATAGATTTCTGCTGTTATTAAATGAAATGAAGTTTCAGTATGTATCTAGCATGATACATTATGAAACAGAAATAAAACTGTCACATTTTTTTAAACAATATTCAGTATACAGGTATTATGTTTCTGTAATAGAAATCTTAAATACCTTATTTAATAGTATGTATATTTTAAGATACTACCAGTATTTCTGCATTGTAATTTACTAAAAATGTGTGCATACTAGCCACTTTTGGTTACCACTATTTATGCAAAAATAATAATCAATTTGAGTACAATTAAATCTCTTTGGCTTTCCATTTGAAAATATAAAATATAGTTTAATTCCAAACTCTGTACCTGAAAAATTCAGAGTTTTCCATCCTCTCTATAAAAATAATAACTGTTTTAAGTGCAGATATAAACTTTAATTTTGACAATTTTTAAAGCATTTTTATGTAATTTTTTAGGGTTTAAATAGAAATAAAAAAAAAACATTAAGCTCAGTATTCTTGATTTTGCTTTAATGTGTAGGTTGAAATTATAAAAAATAAATTGATTTCATATTTTGTCAGGTGAAATGTTTTTATCTGCAGAGTGTAAATTGAGTTTCTTCTTAGAAATAACTTTCAAATAGTAATATTTATATTTTATATTATTCTATCAATATGATGTCTTATTTAAATGATCTTAAAAAAATATATGACTCTCAAAAAACTGTTTTACAAAAACTCATAATTATTTCTTACTTTGAAATTTTAAATTTCATGACTTATACTCTTCATCTGAACACAGATATTTCCTATATCAAAAGTAAATAAATAAATGTCATATGTATTCATTTACTTAAATGCTTTGATAAGAGTAATTTTGATGATAAAGATACAAATTCAATTTTTAATTGGAAGCATGCTTTATATCTCTATGTCTTAGAATTTTTATTGTAGTTTTTATTAAATATAAAATAAGGAATTATACATACTTTTGCATTTCTTGGAAGGTTGTCTCCAGATTCATTAAAGAGTGAACAACCAAATTTAATCAATAGTCATGAAACTGGATTGAAATCTCATACTTCTAAATCTGGTTTCCAGCAAAATGGCATAACAGGTATTTCAATTCATATATATCTATTTTTATATACATGATAAAATATAGTATACTAATAACTTTTTAAAAATATATAGTTTAAATTCTTAAAATACATAGCCTGAAAGATACCAATTGAATACAACATTGTATTAAAATCATAAAAGTTCTAAATTGATATGAATTGTTTAATGTCTTTATGCTATTAGTAATTTTTGTTAGTATTTTCTTATCAAAGTATATCCTCGTCATATGACCAGGAGTTATCTACATTTCTTTCTATAGGATTTGTTGAGAGTTTGGCATTTAAATCTTTCCTGAATATAATCAAGCAAGATTTCAATGCTATTTGAATCTAGGAAACAATAATGGAACAAAAATTCAATGTAATTTGAAATAATATATAATATTAATGTTATACACTTACATACATATATGCATTCATAAATATTTTCAAAAAATTGTGTATTAGTTTGAGAGAGGGTAGAATGTGTATTTTAAAAAAATCTTTGAAAGCAATATATATTTCAGTACATCATTTTGCAAGTTTTCCCTTTGGTCCCTCATCATTAAAAAAATATTTAAATTTATCTTAATTTTTTTTGAGTATATAATTTGTAGGGGTAAGTGTGTTTAAATTTTTAATGGTTTAAAGCTCAACATTCCAATATATAAAATATATTGGCAATAAATTCCAATATATAAAATGTCTGTTCACACTTAAACTTTTTAATATTTGATGAGAAGATGAGTTGCAGATGTTAAAATTGGGGCTCTGTTAACAGAAAAGGAAAGTTTTGTGCAATGTAAGAAATTTAATAAGCTATCTAGCTGTTCAATAAATTATTCCTAAATTTTTTACCAGGGTAAGTTTGGGGGTCAAAAAGACATTTTAACCTCAAAACTTTGAATGTATATATGTTTATATCTGTTTCTGACTGTATAGTTCATGCTCAAAGATATTCTGCAGTCTGAAAATCCATATGAATGATATTTGAGAAAGATAATGACTATGGATTTCCTCAAGTCCTAAAGTTTAGCTCATGATCATAGTTACTTTTGTATGATTTGTTTGCACTAATATAAAATTATGTATTGGTATTCCTAAGCCACTTAGAATCTTAGCTTTATTAATGCTTTTGATTATAAAATTGAGCTTTAATTGTATTTGAAATTTAAAGTCTGATATATGTTTAATTATAATGACCTAAAATATCTTCATATCAGTATGACCTAAAGGTTTGGTGAATGATGTACCTATTCAGATTGAAGTATTGATTTATGTTTCTGGAAAGTGTTAAAGTTGGACTTGAGTTTAACTTACACATTTAAATATTACTTATTTTATGATGATAAGATTTGCAAATAATACTAGTTTATGTTAAATCTCTATAATTTCAAATGTCTTGCTGCCTTGGAATTTAGAGAGAATTAGAATTAAATTATTAGTATATATACCTTGAAATTTCTTCTGCCATTATTTAGAAGAAAATAAAACAAACTTAATTTAATAAATTAACTCAGCTAAGTGCTAATAAGCAGGTCAAAAATTTATTATCCGTTTTTTATTAATCTTATGGATAATTAAGATTTTTATATTCAAATACATACACATATGCTCATAAAGTATGTTCCAACTCCACTAAAATATTATGTGTGCATTTTTTTAATGACATTTTCTCTGTTTGCAATTATTATTTTCTTAAGTTGTAACTCCATCAAAAAGTTTTGGTATTTAAATTTAATTCTGTATTTTAATTTTTATACATAATTAATCTTCATATGTAAAAATTTAATGACTCATGAACTATATATTATAACTTAATTGAAAATCTTGAAATGCAGCAGCAAAAAAATTGCAAGTTATTCTTAATATATTTGTGTCTTTAATATTAATGATATTCATTAGCAATATAAAGTGTAGACAGTATTTTGGCAATAAAAAAAATTAAAGAACAAATGCAAAACAATGTCAGCAACTCTATTTTGTGCATAGTTTAATAAGAGAAAACTAAATGTTTCAGGTTTTAGAGAACCAAGCAAAGAATTTGAAGTTACAAGGAGGCTCATTGAAGATGGCGTTAGTGAAATGTGGTATTTCTTGAATGCAGAAATAAAAAATTTAAATAAAACCATAAATTCAGATCCTGCCAATATAAAGAAAATATCTCTGCTTCTGGAAGACATAGGTCATAGAAAAAGGTAAATTTTAGCTTAAATTTTAAATTATTCTACTTTGTTTGATATTATTATAAATTAATACAGATTATTTTTCAATTTTTTAAAGTAATTATATAATTTTCTATTCCTCTGAGTTTTTAATGAATAATTCATTGTTTTTATATATATTTTTAAATTTATATCATCCACTTTTGACAACTTCCTGTTCTCTCATTTTTAATATTAATTTAGTCATGTTCATCTTTTATGAATTTTATCTTACCACATCTACTTAAGTGTTAATTTAAATTATACTTGTACAATAAACTTAGAGCATTCTATGGATTGCTAACTGGGGAAATAAATCAGTGAAAGTATTAAAGTTAGTGGACTCTTTCAAAATTTTATTTTGAAATGTTTCACAAAAATGGAAGATAAATAACCATAGGGGTCATGAGCTTTTATGTAAAATAAATGTTTAAATTGGACTAATAGGTGCTGGGGAATTGGTTAAATTTAACTTCACATAATATGTAACTGCTTGATGTGATGTCATGTTCTTTTTTCAATCTGCAAGATTTGAAATTAAATCCAAAATTAAATTGCCCTCATACATATAATGTTTATAACAGAAGTGTGAATTGATTCCATATTTGATAAGAATTAAGCATTCAATTGCTTTTATTGACTTTTGACATCTTAAAATAAATATGACAGACATTTGATTTGGGACTTAAAGTATGCAGTGACATCAAATGTGGTGTGCAGTTATTTAGGTATCAAGAAATTAATGAGAATGCTCAGCTTTCACTCTAAGATAAATATTTATTTACATAAATTATAAGGATATTGTTTACACTTCCTGTATATGGCTTTACTATTTTTAAAAGTTTAATTTTGTAGAAAGTCTCATAATTGAATGCTTGCTAGATATATATCAAACCAGAGTTTCAGATAGAATCAAAACTGAGGTGTTAGTGTTCAATTCCATTTATAATAGTGGGGGGGGGGGTATGTCAAGAAAAATCTCTGGATTCTCTCACAACTCTTCATTTGTTATCTACCACATTTGAGTGCCAGGTTCTGCAAACAATTCTATTACATATCTAGAAAACTTGAGGAAACAATCAGTATTCCTTTTCTATGGACACTTGTTGAATACGGTACATTGCACTGCCTTTTAAGCATTAAGTTAACTGAATGATTATTTATAATGAGATTAAAGTCTTTTATTTTACTGATCTTAATTTTTTTTTTAAATTATAACCATCCAAATTGGGAAAAAATTATGGAAGTTAGGATATATAAAATTAGAATGGCCATTTTTCCTGCTTTTTTAGAGTTATTTATTCTGACTTGACAAAATTTAAAGATTTGGATGGCTTGAAAGAATGGAGAGAAAAAGAAGCTAAAGCTCTGAGTGATATAGTTCAAAAAAGGCTTCATCATTTGCAGGTAATTTAGTGTAATACTTCTGTAATTTATATTGTATATTTTTAAGATGTATTCTTAATTATTTTTTACTGAATATTTTTACTTTATTAGAATGAATCAATGGGAATAAAACATACACCATTAACTGGATACAAGTAATAAAAAAAGCCAACCTCAAAATCACTTTTAGCGATATATTTATTTTCATAAATTACAAAAAAAATTTAATGCTCTGCATTTTTCTATAAAATGTAGATTTTCTACTCTTCACCATTTAAAGTTAGTTATGGTGTTATGTAGTGTTGTTAAAAGAATTGTAATTTGTTTATTTTTTATAGTAAATTAGATTATGCAGTTTACAATGATAGGTATTTCAATAGTAACCAGAGACCAATCAATTTGGGATTGGTTTTAAATTGTATAATTAGGTTGAATTATTGATTTTTTAATTTGAAATAAGACTAGAATTATTAGAAAATCTTGCTTTAATATAAAAATTTTCTTTCATATTATGAAGCCAATGAATTTTTGAAAAAATGGTACCCATATTTAAATAAACCACAAACCAATTCAGATTTTTCCACCAAATTTTTTATTTAGTTTATAAGGGAACCATACCTTATATTACTTACTACATATATTTTCTAACAAATTTAAACATGTCTTATTTTGGATAAGCTTTTGAATACTAGTGCCTTATTCCTCTGTTTTCAGTCCTATTGAGATGAGCAGTAATAACTTTCTTTTTCTTTGTTTTCCATGCAAAATTTTTTGAAGTTTTGTTTGTAAATGAAAAATCGAGAGCCAGGTGCAGGCTATACGGTGGAACTTCCCAGTGAAACTTATTTTTTTTTTTAGCTGTTGTGTGTTTGCTGGTATATGAGCCCATATATTATCGTGCAAAAGGCCCATACTGCAACACCATGCCTCCTGAATTGCACATTGCAGTTTCTTTAATGTCTTATAACATGCATCAACTTTTATGGAGGCTTTCTATAATAAAAGCTCAGTAGGCAATATTTTTGATATCCTCAAAAACCATTGGCATGATTTGCAACATTTTTTTTTTTCTTTTCTTTTTTTCACTTGGGTGATGCAGCATGATCCAACACCATAGACTGACAATTAGTATGAGATGTCACATAAGACAAATTCATTTCCTTTCACAAAGTGAGAAGGAAATTCAACTCCTTCATATGAATAATGCTATAGGCATATGCTTGATTTTGTGATTGACATCAAGTATGCATAACATCTACCTTGCTCAAATTTTTCTGAATATGAGAGAATCTGTTATAATTATATAAATGATGCTATTTGAAAATGTGAAAATATACCACTAATTTCATCTATAGCTACATGATTATTTTGTTTGATGAATTAGTCAACAAACAACTAAGCTCATCAATAATTATATTAGGGAGAAGTGTGACTTTGCTCCTCACATTATTGTTCTCCCTTCTCATTGAAATTTTAACATCAATGGTACAGAAATAATTTAACTATAACCTTAATATAAACAACTTGTTTTTATAGAAAATTCACTTAATCACACATTATTTTGCATTTAAAAATTGGAAACATGAATCTCATTCCACAATTCATTGACATGCACAATTTTCTTGGACTTTTACCTGCTGACTAAAACAACACCAACCATTAGAATGCAACGTAATTCAGTAATTATCTGGCAGATGAGTCTCTAAAACTGGTTGATTTAGACTGATGCAGTTACTATTGACAGACATGACATGACGTGACACGTGTCTGTTACTATCACAGACATGACGTGTGTTTGGAAGGATTTTATTTATGGAATGATTATCATTTATAACTGTTTTTCTAAAAAGAATAAAGCTCTTTCTTTTAACCTTACCAGCTTTTCAAGAAGTTTTCATGTCTTTTTTACTTTAATGATAACTGTGAAAGAATATAACTTTGAAATCAATTTTTGTGTGTTGTGTTTGTTGATTGATGGTTTTTATCCTACACCCAATAATTGTGACTTTTTATTTTATAATACTTTTTTAAAATGTACATAATTTTCATATTTGCTGTTTTGTAATTTTTTTAATTACCGACTATTCTTCTAGAAATAACTTAAACATTTTATGTATTGTAACTAATGGTATGATACTTCTTTAATTTTTAGAATCCTAAAGATTGTCCCTCTGCTAAAAAATTAATCTGCAATTTAAATAAAGGCTGTGGTTATGGATGCCAGATTCATCATGCTGTTTACTGTTTCATTGTTGCATATGGAACAAAAAGAACTCTTATATTACGTTCTCACAATTGGCGTTATGCCCAGAAAGGATGGGAATCTGTATTTTTACCAATAAGTGAAACATGTAAAGATGATATTGGATCTCCTAGAGCACCATGGCCAGGTATCGTATCTTAATTTATAACTTTTTCTGTATCTGAAGATAATAGGATGTTAACTTATTCACTTTCTCAAATAATTGTGACGTGCTTTTATTTTTCAAGATATTTTTCTCCCATTCATGTAATAAGTCTAGTTACTTCATAATATCAGTTTTGTTTTCTTATTGTGTGTGTATATATATATATATATATATATCTTTGATTTCTGATATGCTGCTTTAATAAACTGTAATTCATATTATGAATACACATAAACAAAATGCAGGGTGTAAAAACAGTGTTGTTTTTTAGATAGTAGTTGATATTCAATGGAAGCTTTTATCTAAAGAATAAGCCTCAAAATAAATTGGCATTTGTGGTCTCATATTATCAAAATTGGTTTCTGATTTCTACTAGAACACACACAAATACCACCTTTCTCCATCATACTTTCTAGTAACCCACAGCTTTATTTAGAGGCTTTCATCTAAAATGGTCCATATAGATGTAGTGTTTGATAGCAGAACTGCATTATTTAATTAGCTATCAATAAATTCACAGATATCATGTTTTATTTTTAATTAAAAAATAAGCTCAGTTCTCAGTTTGGAATATAAAAATATGGATATTTTTAGGAAAATTAAATTTTTAATTCTTTAAAATAATACCTCAAATATAAAAAAAGTGTCTTTCTTTTTTCTCCTTGCTTGCTGCTTGTCACTTCCTCTGGTGATAACTATTGACTTTGTCAAAAAAAATGTATGGAAACATTTCACTATTTTTCTTTTTCTTTGTTCTTTTCGTTTTATATATAAAATAAGACCCAATTATTGTTTAATAATTGAATAAATGGAGAAAAATCATTTCAGTTGTTTTTATAAACATGGAACAAACATAAAAAAAGATATTTGATTTGCTATTGTAATTCTTAAAATTATATTATGTTAATACTCTTCTGGAATATTTCTGAAAAAGAAATAGCCTACATTTTTGTTTATTTAACAGAAATGTAAAACATTTATTAAGACGTATTTATATATACCTGTTTTCTTAAATATCCCCAATGATATTATTAAGGCTCATTTATTATATTTTTAAACATTTTGTTGCATTTTTAAATTCATAATTGCATACATTTTAATTATACATGTTAATATATTTTTATTTTCGTCTTCTTCATGAGCCCAATAGCCCCTTGCAGACCTTGGATGCCTCAAACACATGCACTTTCCAGTGCTTTCTATCCACCGCAACTCCCTTCCAGTTCTTTATCCTGAAAACACTCAGGCCTCTTGCCACATCACCCAGCCATCTAGTTGGAAATCTTCCTCTGGTCTGGGATCCTATAGGATTTTTAAAAGTAGATATTTTTAGGGTGCTGTTTTCAGGGCTTCTCCAGATATGGCCGATCTTAACCTATTGCTCCAGATAAACAGTGTTATCTGTGGCTTCCTATAGAGTTTGTATAATTCAAAATTAAAACTAGTTTGCCAACATCCTCTCTCTAGTACTGGGCCAAAGATAATTCTAAAGATCTTTCTCTCAAACATATTCAGAGAATGCTGAGTGTCAAAGTTTCACTTGCATAGAGTGGAACAGGCATAATAAGAGTGTTATAAATTCTTAGTTTAATTTTTTGACTGATTAAATTAGATCTTAGTTGTTTTTTTCAGTCCAAAGAAACATTTATTAGCCATTTTTTTTCTGTTGTCAATTTCTGCTTTGAGTTAATTATTGTCATTAATCATTGTGCCATGGTATTTGAAATGATGGACTTTTTTGAAGGTATGACCATTAATACATATTTTTATTTTAGCTACTGAAAATACACAAGTTATTGATCTTCCAATTATTGACAATGTGCGACCTCGACCACCGTACCTGCCATTATCTATTCCTAAAGATTTATCTGATAGAATCATTCGACTGCATGGTAATCCTGTTGTGTGGTGGATTGCTCAGTTTGTGAAATACTTATTACGCCCTCAAGACAGCATGAAAGCCATTTTGGAAAAAGTGGAAGAAAAATTAGATTTTAAGCATCCTGTTGTGGGGTATGTATATTTTTCTGTGGATTTGGTTATATTATTATATTGCATCGTAGTTAATATTTATAGATATTACTCATCATATATACGAAATTGATCTAACTGCAAAATCTAGATTTCATGATTGGAAGATTATAAATTTATCATCCTTTTGTGTGTGGCTTTGTTGCATATATAAATGACATAAATTTTAACTCTTAAAATTAAGTCTTAAATTTAGCAAATATTAAATTATAGGAAAATTTGAGCTAAGGAAACATAAAAGTTTTAAGTGTTAGATCTTTACTATGCAAATGTTATTAAAAATTATGAACTCATCCAAAAAGTTTTTATGCTATTTCAATGTAAAATGATAGGCTACAATTATACATGAAGAATGGAAACTATAATGTAATAATTACATGTATTTTTAAAATTTATTATTTAGGGTAGGAACTTTCTTTTTATATTGAATGTATTATTTAAATGTTTTATATAAAACATTTAATTATAATGCTTTTAATTTTTGTACTTTTTTTTTATGAAAAGCACAAAGACATATCTCATTTTGCTTATGTTATATTACTTAGTTAGCAAGTTTTAGAATTCAGCTGTCTTCTGTGTTTTGTGTTCTCAAAATATCAATTTGTAATCACCAACCCTAATAAATATTCAGAAAACATTATTCACAGTGTATTGGAATTGAATTGCACTAATAATGATATATATTTTTCTCATTATTATTGTTTAAAATTTTTAAGTTTTTAGTATTTGATAGAAAAGTGTTTTGATGTAAATAGTGATTATTCGATGCATTATATCCATTCTCTTTGTTTTGCTTAATGTGTATTCTTGCTTGATGACAAAATAATATATATCATATATTTCAAAATGTAAGCTTTTTATATTTATAAACTAGGAGTGTGTTTTTTCTGCAAATTTATTCAAAACCTGTATATAGGCTGTTTTTTTTTTTTTTTTAAAGATCCAAAGTTGTTTCTATAAAGGTGAAAATATTACCAAGCATCTAAAGCATTTAGAATGTTTTCTTATCAAATTTTTGTAAAGTAAAACGTCAAGTGTCAGTGATAATAATTTTTCATTAGTGCATTTCTTTCCATTCATTTGTTATCTTATATATAATGTTGCATATGTGCATTTCCTATTTTTTTATTACTTTTTTTTGTTTGTTTTTTGAAATATTGGCTGAAGGAGAGATTTTTAAAAAGCAAATTTTAAATTATAGATGGTCATATTTCTAGAAAATTTTAACAATTGAATGTTTTATTCTATAAATCCTCTATCTGAGAAAACAAATGAGTAGTAATGAACAATTTTGAAAATATAACAACTTAATTTCATACAAAAAAATAATTTATTTAATTTAAAGTTTATTCTTACACCTGAGAAATACAAATTGTAAAAATAAAAAGTTAAGTATTTGATAATTTTTAATAATGATGTGCCATTCTAATAAAGATATACCTATGTTTTTTGCAAGATTAATAGAACCATTTACAAGCCAATTTCCATTGTTTAGTTTTAGAAAAAGTTTAAAAAAATTCTTGATTTATGTACAAAAATAGGCAATATTAAATTTCTGTTCTCATTTGTTTTTTGTATGAATTAAATATATTTATTTACTTGCTGTAGAAAGGAATTTTTTTTTTTTTTTTTGTATATATCTGACTTAATTAGAATATTTATTCTATGTCATTAAATTTTTAAATTAAGTTTTGATAAATTACAAAAAAAAAAAAAAAAAAAAAAATTACATTGAAAAGTTGAGTTGTTTTTCTTGAAAGATTTTCTTTTATTATTGGTAAGTTAATCTGTAAATTATTGTTGATAGCTTTTGTTATTTTCAAACTATAATGTTTCTTTCATATTAAAAAATAAATAAACCTTAATATTCATCTTATTTATCTTTGGATCATCTTGAATAGAATTATATTTTATGCATGTGATGAATAATTATTATTTTTAAATATAAATATAGGATTCATGTGAGAAGAACTGATAAAATTGGTACAGAAGCTCAGTTTCATCCCATTGAGGAGTATATGGAACATGTGGATGAATACTTCCTACGACTAGGTCTTGATCATCCTGTAACAGAAAAAAGAGTGTATTTGGCAACTGATGATCCTAATTTATTAGCAGAGAGTAGAAAAAAGTACTTTACATTTTATTTTAATTTTTTTATTGAAAATCATTTATGATTTTAAATGAATTTAAGTGAAATTGAAATATATTTATTAAAAATAAGTCCTCTTAATATTTATACAATTTGATTATTATACATTTTTTTCCAAAGAAGAAATTACATCTAAATCATATAAAGTCAGTAAGTTTAAAATCCAAAAATAGGAGAAATTTTTATTTTACAGTTGCCAGGTGTCAACCTTTTAGCTTCAGGGTCATGAGACTCAGTTCCATTGAAGGATTAATGTGCATCAGGGATTAGATGCGTGAATCTGTGATGCACATTTAATCTTTTGAAATCATATTTCCTTCCATTAATATAAGTTTGAAGAGAGATTGAATGTTCAGGTAGCACCTTCATCATCTGATCTCAGTTCATGAATATGATCTTCATATCAAAATAACATTATTGTTTTTGAAAAATAAAATGCTGATGTAACTAAAAATAGGCATTAAACACGGAATTCTCTAAAAATTGTTCCACATGGTTCAGTCTGTTCAGAATCATAATTATAATAGCCACAGGAATATGGGGAAGCATTCTGTTAACATGATCCTTAGATAACAAAGTCTGCACAAAAATGAAAAGTCCGTTACCACCTGCTGTACCAAAAGGCTTACTAAATAATTTTCTAACTAATGAGTAAATTGATTTATTAATAAAGTAATTGCTGCTTAATGGGATTACCTCGAGGTTTAAGAATTTTGATAATCTTGATAATAATGATGAAACTGGTAAAATCGGTTATCTTTTTATCATACCAAGGGACAGAAGTAAACACTTACTTCGTGCCTATCTTTGATTTAGTTTAAAAATATCATTTTGAAAATTTTTTATCAACTGTTATTCCTTAATGGTTAACTTACATATTTCATATTTGTGTTCTTTAAAAAAAAATATGCTAGACAATGGTGCTGAGTTTTAAAAAATCAAATAATTAAGTCATTTCAGCATTCGTTGGAAGGTTGGCTGTTTTTAGCACATTTATTTGATGACAAATGTTTATTGCTTTGTCTCATGTTAAGTCTCTTAGTTCATACTTACAAAAATCTCAAAATTTTATTAAGAAATAGCTGAGAAATTTTCAAATGCACTGCAATGTTGCATTGACTAATATTAAGGAAACTTTCTTATTTGTTAGAAATTTCAATTTTGTCTTTAATTCTCAAATTTCTTCTTTTTTTATCCTTTGTAATTTAGTTACATTATAGCAATACTGTTTACAAGATTTCTAATCAGATTCAGCAGCATAGTCGTTGGTTTAAATCAATCCATATCACTCTAGTTCAGATAAAAGAATATAAAATCTATTTTATGGTAAAAATGTCTACCAATTGTTTCCTTACAATTAGAGTAAAACATTCCATGAATATCAGTCATTAACTCTAGTTTAAAATAAAAGATTAATAAATTCATTACATTGAAATTGATAACATTACGTATTGTGATTATCAATAACCAAACTTTTTTAATGCTAAAAACTTAATGTACATTAGTATAATTCATGAAATCCTCTATGATTGCTTTGTGTGTCTTTTGATCTGAAAATAATGAAAATATAGTGCTTTTGTTGTTGTTTTTTATCCATTCATATTTTGAAAAATTGAGATTCTTCATTGAATATTGAATCTCATATTTTTATTTGTTGCATTTATTTTGAATGCAAGATAGTATCAATAAATTCTGTCTAATTTTATAATATACTCTACATGCAGCACAAAACTGTAGAGTACTTTTTGATACACCTTCATGTATATAAACACATATTTATGCTGTTTCTCCATTTTTATTTCAGATATCCTGATTACATATTTTATGGAGATCCTAACATAGCTAAGAGTGCATCTGTGGGTCAGCGATACACCACAGAATCTCTAAAAGGTGTTATCTTAGACATCCATATGCTATCGAAATGTGATTACTTGGTCTGTACTTTTTCATCACAGGTATGCACCCCAATTATTTTAATTAAATAATAGCTTGCTCGAAATACTGATATTCTTTCCTGAGTGCAACAGTGTTCTCGACTCTTAAAAAAAAAATAGCATCTTTGTACCAAGAAGAAAATAAATCTCTTGATCAGTGTAAAGTAATTTGTAGCAGTCCACAATGAAACATTTGATATAGTTCTATCAGCAACTTGAAGTATGGAAGGAATTCCAAATCTGTCCTCACAGAGAAATAAAAAACAATCTTATTTTTGATATTGTTTTTTTAGCTAAATTTTACATGATATTCTTTTTATCAGAATATTTATTGGAAGGGGGTAATTTTCACTCCCCCTTCTTCTTTTTTTAACTTAAATGAAAGTTTGTGTGAATTATGTTTTGTGTATATTGTGTACTTTCCAGTTTGTTAGATCTTGCACCTTTCTTCTGACTACTAATTGAGCCTGTAACTGAATCTACCATTAAAATTTCCTTTATCAAATAAAATATCTATTACACAATTAGAATTGATTATCTTTGATTATCTGTTACCAACAATTTTATAATACTTCATCATATTTTTACTTGATTGTTTAAAATTATAAACATATTTGCTATATTAAAAATTTTTATGGAGCTTTTGGGAATTAGTTACCTTTTCATGAAGATGAATAGCTGGGACTTAACCCTTAACTGGGGAGGTGAAATTTTAGGACTTAACTGGGGAGGTGTGGTCTACGAGACCACATTTCATTTACACTCAAATTAAATTTTCTATTGAATGTATTAGTATGAAAAACTGCCAATATATTTTGCAAATGTTTTTCTTGATATATAGATATGTTTTAGAATTTTTTCAAAATATATTATCATTGAAAAAAGTAAATGATTTGGAACATACATTTTCTTCTCAAATTTCATGTTACCATAAATAATATACTTGAAAAAACATATTACTTCTTACTTTTTAAATCATATTTATTTTTACAGTATATGAAGGTATATAGAAGACAATATAATGTAAAATTCAACAATTATATGAAAAATAAAAAAATTGACAATAGATAAAATTGGCCCTTTTTTTATGGGCTTGTGCGACTTTTATGGCACGGATTTCTAGGGCATTTTAAGCATACAGGTTAAGAACTAGTATAAAAATCAACCTATAAATTCTATATATATATATCTTGATATATTAATATATTTTATAAATTTTTCAATATACATTATCACTAGAAAAATTAATTATGTTTGAACAAACATATCAGAATCAGTTGAATGTGAACTTCATCGAAAAACTCTTCTGTACAATTGTCCTTATCACTAAAATCCCTTTTTGCTTCATTTAAAAGTGTCTGGAGCACTGCTTCATAATAGGATCCGTAAATTAGATGATATTTCGGGGTCCAAGTTTTAGCGCCATCTGCTAAGCCTTGTTTATCTCTGGGACATTAAGAGGGAGGTGCGGTCTTAGAGACCGCACTAAAAGAAATTACTGAATTATTTTAAAAAGCATCCGCTGAAATCGGTTGGAAAAGTGCATGTGTATTGAAGGTCACAAAACAGGAAGCTACAAGGTCAATCCATTCAATTGAGCTAAAAATAGAATAGGGGTGACCGAAAATCAATAGCTAGCGGTCTCACAGACTGCACCTCCCCAGTTAAGGGTTAACTGAAGCTCATTGCTAGAAACAAAAAAAGCGATTTAAAATGAATTATTAAAGATGAACTGTAAAAAAAAAATCTTATAATTTCCCCCCCCCCTTGAGATAATATATTTTTGCATCATATTTATTATTATTATTATTTCCTGTTTCAGTTATTCATAAAAGTTTACAATTATTTATGAGTAATGAGTTTATAAGTTGAGAAAATTGTCTTTTCAATCCTATATATTACTTTAAACAAAACTTCATAAATTAAGGATCATGAAAAACCAAATTATGTTAATGTCACAAAACATTTTGCAATATATTCTGTAAAAATCTCCAATATTTGTTAATAAAATCCTCTTGACATGGAGAGTTTGGAGAAAAATTATCAAGCAACATTTTTAATTGTTTTTTTAAACCATTTATTAAAAGTTTATTTTCTTATTTATTTTCCAATTTTTTTGGCATCATATCTCAATTTTTTGATTAAAATATTGTTACTGATGAAAAAGGTTTATAAAAATCCACTTATATGAGTAATTAATTATTCACTTATATAAAGTATAAATACACTTATATGAGTAATTATAAATACTTAAACATTTTTTATTTAAATATTAATTTTATTATTTTCTCTTTTAGGTGTGTTGTCTTGCATATGAAATTTTTATTTAAACATTAATTTTATTTTTTTTCTCTTTTAGGTGTGTCGTCTTGCATATGAAATAATGCAAGATTTTCATGCTGATGCTTCAACTTATTTCCGCTCTTTGGATGATATCTTTTACTTTGGTGGTCAAAATGATCATAATCAAATTGCTGTTTACAATCATACTTCTAGAAACTCTCATGAACTTTCTATGCAAAAAGGTGATATCATTGGTATTGCTGGAAACCATTGGGATGGTTACTCTAAAGGTTTGAATCGAAGAACTAAAAAAAGTGGTTTGTATCCATCCTACAAAACCATTGAAAAATTAGAACTTGTAGATTTTCCTACTTATTCAGAAGTAGATGAACTTTAGGCACTTAAGAAAATTTAGGAAAAGATTTAAGAATTTCACAAGCATTCATAATATTTGTCTACTTAAGAATATACGAAGCCAATAGAGCCTGGTTAAAAGTATGTTTTCAAAAAATTGCTCAATTCACAAAGTATTAAAATTTTATAAAATCTTCCAGATTTTCTACACTAAAAATTTGAGTAGTCTTCACTTGGCAGCTCCCAAGTTTACAGGTTATTTCTTTCTTAATTAGTAATAATTTCTTATTGGCACTATTTGAGAATAAATTTCTTATCTGGCTGTTTGTCTGTACTTAAATTAAAGTGATACAGGAAAAAAAAAGTCTAAAGTTCTTAATTTTTAGAAAATATTTCTTTGTAATTTATATACTATTATCAAGATTCTAAAATTATAAATCAACTCCTTAATTAAATGATTAAATTTTGTCTAATCTTCTATAAATAGAAGATAAGGACTTGAATGTTTTCTTCTGAAAATTTTACTATAAACTGTTTATTTATTTAAAAAAAAAAAAAAAAAAAGATAATAAAATTGTTGTGTTTTGAATGCTATGTTTTCAGTATATTTCTAAATATGGATTAAAAGATCTGAAAGGGTAAATTGATTGAATAACTCTGATATTACATAAATCCTATATTTGTAATGTTTTTATATTTGCAATAACTCATAGTCAATAACGGTTCTGTGCTCAAAATATTGGCTTCTTTTGTAATAAAACATTCATATTTTGTATGAATACTTGTATTTTATAACATTTTGATACAAGATAATACTGGTGTTGAATCTAATAATATGACAAATGAATACGACTTTTACTCTGCATGTATCCCTAGATTTAAGAAGACATGGCTTTGTTCATATTTGGGAGGAAATTAAATTAAAATGATTTGTTAGTCAAGAAAAAAATTATACGAGGTTTTTAAAACATTTACTAATTGAATATATATATATATCATTGATTCATTTTTTTTAGTTTTTTTTTTTTTTTTTTAGTTTTGTCATTATTTCTCTCTTCTAAGTTGTCTTTTAGAGACAATGAATCCAGATAAATTTCTGCTCCTTTTGAGCCCGGAAAAAGTTAATTTAAATTCCATTATGAGGTCGAATATCGAATTTTTGAGTTTCCTTCTCTATGACTCTTCAAGCAATATGTATCTGATACTGACTATACTTACTATTTTAACTTTAATTTTATCTTGTGATACAGTGTTTTTATTTTTCATGTTTAAATAGTATCCAATATAATTTGGATACTTATTTTGTCTGCTTCTTGTATAAATTTAACTTTCTGTGCAGATACATTTTTTTATCTTAATATATATTTTTATAGAAGTTGCAAAAAAATAACTACTTTAATCATTGACTAACTCTTCAGACTTTGATTTTGCAAATTTATTTTCTGCATTTCTTGCTATTTTGCCCTTGGTTTGATACTACTTGGATAAATGTGGTCATTCCATTATTAAATCATATAGTTTTGTCTCATCTCACGAATTGAAGTATTCTTCATTTAAGAATATTTATTAAGATAGATTTCTTTATTTAAATATAAATATACAAAGTCAAAGTATTTGTTAGCAGGAAAAATTAATACAGTTTTAATAAAAAATAAATTTTCTAAAGATAAACTTTACTATTTGCATTGCATAAAACTGAATATTGGACCTGGAGCTTCCATATTTCATACAATGAATGCCAGTGCTTTATAATTAATGACTATTTTTTTTAAAAAAAAATTTCTTCGGTTTTAGCCAATAACTTCCCAAAATAATTTTTTCATGAAAGCTATTTTTACGTTATCAATTACAGGAAATTATCTTTTAAATGATATTATTATCAGAAATATTTCATATTAAGTATTTTATCTACTAGCTTTTAAAAGCATCATGATCATATTCTTTCTTTCTTTCTCCTCAAACATTGTGGAAGTGTAAAGATGAAAAACCCAAACATAGACTATTTGATATGCTTGAAGGAAAGGAAATTAATGGGACGGAAAATCTTTGATTAGGTGAAACTGTTTTTGTCCTAGACTTGAATTAAACATCCTGCCTTCTCTTGTGTATTAGCTTTTAATTAACTTTTAATTTTAAAAAGTTAATGATTTTCATACTTGAAAAATTTATCTTTTGAATGATTTTTTATTCTAACTATTATTATTTATTATCTGCTTTACACTATCAGCTATTATATCGGAATCTTAATTACGTTTAATTTCAATTGCATCTTATATGAAAAATTTGACAGTTCCGCTTCCTTTCCCAAAATATTTTATAACTTCTCATTGTGACAGATGTTTATGTCCTTGCATTTACCCTACATGAAATCCCTAATAGCATCAAGGTATATAAACATGACCATCTGCATCATCAAAGATTTAATTGCACATTTTCAGTGTAACATTTATATTCGTCATGCAAAATATGTGGTTGATCAGTGTTAAAATGTTGTGTGCATTTTACATATGGTTGCATGTTGGTTGGATTAAACTATACTGATAAAAAAAAATTAAAATGCAACAACAACAATCATTCAGCTTTACGTATATTTTTTCTAAAGTAATTAATGTTGTACAGGTACAAATAATTTGATAAGATGAACTCTAAAAAAATCGTTATGATATTACTGTAATATATGTTATGATACTGTATTATGTTATGATATTACTGTAAGTAAAATACATTATGATATTACTGTAAGTAAAATACATTATGATATTACTGAAGAATATGAGAAAATATGCATAATATTCGTTGCTTAACTTTCAATAATGGATGAAAATAATGATATTTTGAATTTCATAGTACAATGAAAGATATCGTTGCACATTATGCATACAAATATTTTTTTATTTAATTTAAAGGGGGGAAATCGATAACAATTAAATTGTTATCATCAAAACTATAATTTTTAAAATGATATAGACACATGACACATTTTCATGGAAATATGGACTTCAGCATTTTCATAATTAAATTTCACCATTCTTAATTTCTTTTATGTAATAATTTTATAATATTTTTAATATCTCAACACTTTTTGTATAAATTTATATCCCCTATTGTCATTTTATTATTCAGTTTATCATATTTGTTTTACTTCTTCATAATTTTCGGCTCAATTAATTTATTTAAGCCTTTTTCTTTTTTTTTTTTTTAATTCCAAGCCTTTTTTATTTTGAGTAACATAACTACATTATGTTTTGAAATTTAATATATAGTAATTAAATTAATATTAAAGTATCATAAAATATGATTTATTATTAATTAAAAATTTTGTTTTAAAAAAAGTTGCTGTTTGATATATATTTCCACCTAATGAAGTATACACACACACTCACACACACATACACACATTCACTTTATTAATAAAGATGTGATATTGTATAATCTTTATCAGGAGCAGTGTAGACATATCATTCTGTTATAAAATCAATAAAAGTGGTGATAAAATGTATTACATTTTCTATATATTTTATTGGTTTATAAAATTCTTATAAATTATTTTATTGATTTTGATCTTTTGGGAGTTTTTTTCTTTTGTCTCTTTCCTTTACTATGTCCTGATTTCCTGAAGGATTCTAGACTATTTTAAAATGAAACAAAAATATAGGGTCTTTTTAAAAACGGGGGGGGGGGATAAAAACGTGAGGACTGTGGCAGATTTAAGCATTTTGTAATCCTAGATAATACTCGGTATGAAGCCTTTCCTTTTGGTTAATTCATTTCCACATTTTGAACTTAATCAACAGGTTAATTACTCATTTTAGTTTTCTTTTATTTTAATAATTTTGTGAAATTGCATATTTTTATTTTTATTTTTTTTAAGCATATTGGTCATGTTTTATACCTGAGTATCTTCTGCATATATAACAATATTATTTAAACAAATGCTAGGTGTTTAAAAATACTGTAATAACTAAGTGAGTATAATGAACAGAAAAGAATCTGACAATTAATGTTGACATAGTGGCAATTACTTTCCTTGTACGAGGGGTATCCAGGTACTATATTCCAATAAACTGTTTAGAAAGGGAATGAGAAAATTATTAGATTATTATTTTATATTACCAAAAAATTATTAGAAAACACTTTTTATGTATAATAAAGTACAATATTTACATTATTCTTCTTCATAGTTTTTATCACTGTTTAAAGTGTTTATCTTAATGGGGATGAGTTTTTGTATATCCTCGTTGTAGAGTGATGTCATTTATACAGAGATGACAAAGTGAATATGAAATTTGAGTAAAATGTATTGTCAGTGTTCAGTGTCGTAAAGGCAAGTCTTCAGTTCCCCTTAATCTTCTTTCGAAACTCTATAAATATATCATTATCAGTCTTAGACTGCATTCCATTTCATTCCTTCTTAGAGAACATTTTCATGTCTTGCATTGAAATTTCACACTTACCTCTTTGTAACTGAATCACTCATCGCATGTTGTTCATAAACATCACAAATTTATTGGTGAGTTTCAATTGGGAGTGTTACTAGTATTAAGAAAGCAGATGATAAAGCATAACTCATATGCTGTGGAATATTTTATATTTTAAACCATTTTAAATGCCCAGTATGTAGCTGAAGTCATACTCAGTGATCAAATCTGTTGTTTGGAAGTGAGTTAGTCAAGTGGACACAGATGCTTCAAATTGCGAATGTAAGCTTCTGTGTTAAAATTTGAAAGCAGAATACCCTCTAGATACTCTTTGTATTTTATAATTCTTAGAAATTATCTTTGTTATAAATTCTTTTATTTGGCTGATTTGCTAAATTATTGACAGAATGCAAGAATTTAAAAACTATTAATCTCTGAGCATTTCTATTATTTAGAAAAAAAAATGCATAATATATATACATTATGAATAATGAAACCATAAAAAGCTAATGAAGTTTTTACATTAAAAGAATAATGAGGTAATTGAAATTTGAAGGGAAAAATAAAAAATGCAAATTAACTTGACAACTAAATTAATAACATTTTTTAAATTGAACTAGCAGTGCTTTTCCCTCAGCTCAATTGGTTTTAGGCATTTGCTTAGTCCAAAATCTGCCATTTAAAAGGATAGAACACTTCCATTTAAAATTTGCATACATTTCTGACTACATGTCTTTGAAAGTCATCTTTCTGAAATTTCAATTTTATTTTTTAATAAATTAGCTGACACAAAATTATGCCACTTTTAGATTTTTTTTTCTTGGAACATTTTCAGAAATAAACAAATAAAACAATTTTTGCAATTTATAGAATAATTTACCCTACTTTATATTACACTCCAAATTAATCTTTCTATAAAATTTATAAAGGTATGCAAAACAGATTGTAAAAGATATTAATTCATTATATTAAAAATGTTTTAAAATTTGTTGATGTTTTATTTTTTTCTATAATTCTATTAAATATTTTCTGATTGCATGTGATTATTGCTCTCTTATGTATTATCTCCTTGTAAAATTTACCATTTCTCCCTTTTTTTATAATTTTTTTATTTTAAATAATAATTTTATTTTAAATTTATTTTAACTGTATCATTGATGTGGTTTTGAGCTCTAAATTAATACTTGAGAAATTGAACTGGATAGATGTATTCATTTAGTGTTTTTCCAACACTAGATTTTCATTTAGTGGCTGAAACTGATATACTTGAATTCAAAATCTGTTCATTTATTATTCTTGACTGATTCTGGTTTTATCTAAATTCAGCATTGATTTTTGATGTTATTTGTATTTGACAATTCTCTTTCAAAATGTATTATCTTAAAATTTTCTTTTTTATTACATTTTTTTTATTGGTATATAGTTCTCTATTTGAATTTGGATTTTATTTTTCAAGAATAATAGTTTATTTATTTCAGAAATTATAACTAGAAAATATTTTATATGATGAATTTAATTCAAAATAACCAATTACATATATGATAATACAGCTTGTAAATATTAAAATTTATTGATTTAATTTAATTATAACTATCAATATGATAAACAAAGCAGCTAGTCACCACAATGTTTAGTATATTAAAAAAAATGGATACTTATGAAATGCTAATGCCCTGACTTATGTGGTGATATGCTATATTTTAATTTTATGGTTAAATAATTAAATTTTACCGATATTTAATGTTTTTATGCCATCACTTAAATTGATGCTTTATGGTGAAACATTAATGTAGCATCAAGGGGGCATTCTTTTTTGATCTTGTAAAAATATTTTTAATTTCAGAAATTAGTTTTACACTTGCCATGTCTTCTTAAAATCATTGTTATGTAATATATTCTTATAAATATTTTTAAAGGCCTAAGATATTTTTTACCATGTGACTGTTCTTTGTGTGTGTATTATGTATTTTTTGTTACAAGTATGTAATATCTTCACAATGAACCAGAATCGAATTTAATATATAATCTGTTTTAATGTGTAAAGACTATAGTAATTGTAGAATTATATTTCAAAGTTTGAAATAATGTTTGACTATCGTTTACTAATTAAGCTATATGTTAAATGTTTGCATTTGTTAACTATTTTGTTATTTTTTTGAAAACTTATTTGTCAACATTTCAAATGCTTGGTTGCACCATACGCACACATACTATCTTAAATACTTTTGTTAAATTTCATTACTTAAAGTGTAATTGGACTACTCTTTAATATAATTTCTTTTATATCTACAGCATTTTTGTACATAAATTATTTGGTGTTTTGGGTGTATTGTGTTAGTTTTTTACTTTTGCTGTGATTTGATGTAAATTGTAATGTCAAGAAAGTTATATCATTTACTGTTGCTGAAAAAGTATGAAAAGTAGTGATTCTATCTATCTATTTAATCTAGTCTGTAAATGTGGCCATAATTAAAATTGTGTAATAATTTAAGCATGATAAAAATTACATGATTAAATTTGTATAGAAATTGTTACATTCTGTTGATGTCAGAAAGAGTCTTCATAACTTTATTGAGTTCCTTACTAAACTGGATTCCTGGTTATTATGTATAGCTTGAGCTCTCATATATTTTGGAAGAACAAAATTATATTACAAGAGCTAGGTTTTTTTTTATTGTTTATAGGTTTTAAAAATATCTTTTGATTTTACATTTTGTTAATGTTGAGAATATTTTATTGTTTACACAGTTCCTTGTAGTTTGAAATCCACCATTTTTTGTAGCATGAATGAATATATTTTGAGGTTCAGTTAGTTTCTTTGACTAAATATTTCAAAAATATTCATAATTTGTTTCATAAATAGCTCTCTTAATCAAAAATATAATTGACTGACGGCCGTATTCACCAAACCGGTTGCTAAACATCGGATCGTTCAACCCATGATCAACGATTAATCATCAACCAATGATCATTGGTATTCACGAACGGTAATTTCACGACTAAGCATCAAGGTTACGACAATCAGCTTTTTCTGCCTTTTTTCAACCGGAAATGGATCTTCATTGGTCTATATATATCACATGATTATCAGCTGATGGGTGGCGCTGTTTCGTGTTTTTGTTGTTATTTTGTTTCTTTCCCAGATGTGTACAAGGATCAAACGAGAAAACGAAGGTGATATTGCCTAGTGATAATCTCACCGATTTGCTTACATGATATTATAGCTTTTCGTAGGATTGTTTCTCTGACTATACATTATTAACCAAGTATATTTTAAATTTCCACTCTATTATTATGTAATAAAACATTTGAGCATTTGCTCTCTTTTGAATTGAGAATATGCATATTAGCTGTGCTTTGAATAGTTTTCCAATGAATTAAACTTTTACAAAAGGTCTATCTGAATTAAATTTTTGAAAAAAATGCATATTAACCTTAAATTAGTTCATTTACTTATGGAAATATTTAAACATTTTTTATATAATTATAGAGTATATACATAAACAATAGAAATAACAAACTGCTGCAAACTGATTTCGCAAGTGAGGAGTTCATTGAAGTTTCTTCTAAACAATGAATTTAACAAAAATTGTAGTATCCTGTATTTTTAATATAATAAAAGAGGAGAAAATGTAGTGTATAAAATCTTGCTTACAAGTATTATGACTTTCATATTAGTAAATAATTTTCATTTACACAAAATATTTCAATTTCCAAAGGTTATTTAAATTGCAATGATATCTCTGGCAATCCCATATAATTGTTTGCATGAAGTTTATAGCATATATTACAAACTTCTCTTTAAGATTGTTATTAGACTTTCAGCATTTATTTTTAAACAAATAGGTTTTAAACTTCCACAATATATTATATTTAAAAAAAAATACTAAAATTGTTTTTGGTGTCAATATTTAAATATGTATTAGCTGTCTACATATTCAGTAGTGTTTGAGATAATTTTTTTCCCTCAAAGCGGAATAAAAGTAAAAAATACTTATTCTGTGGTATGCTTTTATTTCCATCGAAAAGCAAATATGGAAAAATTTTCTTTTATTAACTATCAGAATATTAAATTTTTACATATATTTTGTTAAAAAAGATATAAATTTATTGTTATAAATGTCAGAATATATACATATAAGAAGAATATATACATTCAGAATATATGCTGCAAATCAGAAAATTCAAATTATAAACAAAAGTCAGTGAAAATTGTATATGAATATTGAAGAATTCTTATGAAAAACAAGAGCCTTTTTTGCCAAAATAAATATTCATGCAATAATTTTTTATAATATTTTATTATTGTGGAAGTGAATTAGCTCATTTGTATCTCATATCTAAAACTTTTTATAAACAATGAATTTAACAACTCTTTAAATTTGAATGAGTTAATTGTCAGTTTGACAACATGTACTTCACAATCTTGCCATTACAAATCTGCATAAAAATAATATAAATATTGATGACAACCATACTTATTTTAGAATTGCTATCCTTGAATAAAAGAAATGATTAATTTGCACATCATAAGCACTCACCACTCACTTTTGTACAAATAAATTGAGTGGAAAAACATCAACAACCAACAATAAATTCTGCTTGATGATTCAAACTTAATCAAAAAGCAACACAGTTTAACTTGATTAGCCTGTCAGAAACTAGTAATGATATTTTAATTCTTTCAAGTAAATGTGAAATTCCATTTGTTTCAACAAGTTTTTGCCTTTTTTTTTTTTTTTTTTTTTTTTATTCCCAGGATTTTGTACCAAAAAAGTTATTAATTTTTTGATATTTTAACATTTAGTTTCTACTCATACTTGAATAATATCTGTCACTTTATTATATTAATTTCCAACGATGTTTTTAATTATTCATATCTTCATGACAATCATTACTTCCTGAAATCATAAACCTATGAGCACAACATCTAACTAAATACTGTTAAGTCAGCATAATTTCCTTTGTTTAATTGTCAAATTTTTCAACTCAGGATCTTGTGTATTTAAATAAGGAATCTCTTTCTATATTTAAATTTGATAAAAGATGATCCAAATTGAAATGTTTCAAAAAAGTAAAAGAATTTTTCACAAAATTTTTTTTCTTGAAATCATCTTAAATATTATTCTAATAGGTTACATTAAACTGTCAGTTAAATTAAGTTGAATTTTTAAAATAAAAACCTCTTTTTTAAAATTTTATATTTGCATCATAATTTGTAGAAATTTGAATTAACTCGGATAAGTTATTATCTATACTTGTTTTTCAAATTCCAAAATTTTCAAATCACAATTAATCTATTTTCTTTGTTTTTCACACACTTCTCAGAATGTCTTAAAATATGCAAAATTAAAAAAGGACTTCTGTATACAAAAATCTATTTTATTCAAATTTGACTCGAAAAGTAACATATATGAATTACAAAAGAAAATTCTGACAGAGAAGTTACAGCTTCTACAAGCATTAAAACAAAGTTCCATTAAAGGTACTTTAAAATATAACATTCATGCTGATTATTAATTCAAAATTCTTCTACAAGAATTACAAGAAAGTGTCAATAGAGGTGCAACATTAATGCTGATTCTTAATACAAAATTCTTCTATATGTGTCTTCTTATTTCTCTAATACATATACATATTGTAATAAGATAATGAGCACATAAAACCCCTAAAAAATAACTACACTGATATGAGTCATACATGCATGTCATTTTCTATAAATCATAAAAAGAACAACATCAAATTAAAAATACATTTGATTTTCAAAGATGGGAATAAGGAATTATTTAGTCATTTCTATACAGATAAATTCAAAAAATAATCAGGTAGAGAATACATTAGAAATAATGTTAAAATTTGTTATGTAATGAGAAGGAAAACATTAATAAAAATTGGTAATCATTTTCAGCAGATAACAAAGGTCAAAATTTGATTTCTTTAAAAAATGTTAATTTTATACACATTGTTGAAGATTAAAGCTGAAGTAAACTGATATTGTAAAAGAGATTAGCTATATTGAGTAACTAAGCACATTATTATATCACACAATTTATAAGTAACAAAAGTAATTTCTTTAAATTTCTAATTATTAATCATAATAAAAACTGCAATAATTCTTTTTCTATAAAATAAATAATAACATAAAAAATCAATTTACTAAAAAAAAAAAAAAAAAAAAAAAAACTTATATACCCATGTGAAAACAGTGTACAATCATGGAAATGAGTCATACAGGAAAGTTTCAAAAATACAAAAAGCAATCCTGTATAATCATCACCAGACAGATGAAAAAGATTTTTTTGTTTGTTGCTTTTCTTTCTTTCTTTTTTTTTTTTTTTTTTTTTCAGGAGGAAAAGGCTGTTCCTTATTTCTTCCATATCTTTGCAAGTCTTTAATCTGAGAAATGTGAAATAAGAATTAATTATATTATAAATAACTAATGAAAAAAATTGCTAATTTAACAATAATACTTACATGACATACTTAAAAATTGATAGTATAAACACAAATATTATAATTTATTTGATTATAATATTAAATTTTTTAAATATTATAATATTTGATATAAGACAAAAATTCCATTTTTTGTAACTAAATTTAGAATTCATTTATACAGTACTTTTTAAAACTTTTTTATATATATAAAAAAAAGACATAAGATATTCTATTCTCAATCACTAGAAATGTGCATTCTAAAATATTTGTAAGTGATTGCAGATAACTTTGGAAAATATTCTACAGAAAGAATATTTTTTTTCCTAATCTTAAAATATTATTTGTTCAACGAAAACATATTTATTATTTAGGTGGTTGTTTCTCAAAAACCCTTCTTGCTTTATTCATACAAAAATCTGCCGTAATCTTTGATATACAGTGGTATAATGGTAGGGGTAGAAGAATAAGATTTTTCAATATGGAATAAAGCATAATTAAAATGTTAAGTTTATATTGCAAATAATCTTTAATACTTGAATCCTTTATTATATTTTTACAGATTTACAAAATTGAAAAATAAAAGGAGCAAGGTTAAAATTGATTAACATGTACACTGTCTATGTAAAGAATGGGAAAATTTTCTTATAGCATAACAAATGCAAAAACTGTTACAGATGAATTCTAGTTATAAAAGTAATATTAAAAGTTAATTAAAAATGATTTGAAAAAATATTAGATACATACATTATCAATTTTTAATAACTTATATCGCCATAATAACATAATTAAAAAAACTATAAGACTACACAAATGATATGAATATGTATAGATATGAAATAACTTATTTTATTAGCAAGTCATTAGATTAACCAGATAGAAAATATGCAATAAAATGTTTTTAATGGAAGTATTTTAAGGAACAAAAAACTGTAAAACAGTATTGACAAAAAACAGTATAATCGTACTAAACTTGATGAGTTTTCTAAAAGGTATTAATAAGTTTAGAAAATTCTTTTAATTATAATTCCTTTGCTTCAAAAATTTGAATGTTCACGGAATTATACAAATGACAGATTCTAATTTTAATTCTAGAAAATAATAATCAAAAATCAACTCGGATATAATAACAATAAAAAGGGATTCCCATATGAACGATGTAAAAGGGATAAATGTAAACATACCTCAAGTCGCTCAGATTCATTATTTGGTAGGTAAATGAATCTTGGCCTCATTTCAGCTATACATCTAGATACTTCATTTATAGCCCGGCAACATGATGACTGGATAGTTTGATTGAAATCACCAATTATTTGTTGATGACTTCCTGAAGCAAAAAAACGTAAGGCAATACACAATTTCTCTTCAGTAGTTACAGCACTGTTTCGTAAAATATTGATGCTTAATTTCTCCTTCTCAAAGATAAAATGCATTGGAAACAAAATCACATTCATCTAACAAATCCAAATCAGAAACTCTGTCAGTGTAAATTATTCACCTCCTATCTGATATCAACTGCAATAGTTCCAATGTATCTAAATCCTCCATGTTTGTTTGAAAACTAATGTAACAGTTGTCCTTCTTGAGAACTGCGCATGCGGAAAACCGTTGATCAAATGTGATCATCGGAAGTCCATGAATCAAAAAATGGGGGAAAACAGGGGGAAATTGACAACGGGTTTGGTGTGGTGAATACCGATTTGACTGCTGAACAGCGTTTAATCATCAGCCGATGTTTAACAACGGTTGGTGAATACGGCCGTGATACTCCTATAAAAATAAGTCAATTAAAGAATGGATTTTAAATTATTAATGAGTGCTGTCTCAGGATATCCATCATACAGGCCAGTGTTACATTAGTCAGCTTTTTTGTGAGACTGATAAATTTGAAACCATACAAATGCACATAAAAATCAATCAACAAAATTTGTGGACTGAACTTCTGGGGAATCAATCACTAAAGTCCAGTGTTCCCTTTGCAATTTTAAGAAGATATGTTGGGGATACTATATTTCATGAGGCAAAAAAATTATATGCTACCATAACATTATTGGAAATAAAAATTTTGGGCCTAATTAAAAAAATAATTAAGTAATGCTCATTTTTTTCTTACGACTATGGAATTATGGGAAAAAGCAATCCATGTTTATAATTAAAATCGATGTTGATAATAAAAAAGTGGTGGGGGAATAATATATATACATATTTTCATTGTATATGAAGTTGTTTCATAAGAAGACAGGGTGAATAAAATTTGTAAAGATCCTTTTATTTCCTTTTTGTGTAAAGATTAGATCTGTTAAAAGATGAGTATTTTTATCATTTCTGTTGAAAATTTGATAAGAATGGGACAATTGGGTATACTGGTGAAATTTTATTTTGAAATTAATTTTTGAAAATGAAATAATTTTTGCTAGGAGATTTTTATGTAATGAATACGTCTTGAAATTCAAAGTTAGATTTGTTAAAGCAGAAAAACCAAATTTGACCATGTTACATTAAATTTAAAAAATTGTGATTTCTGATTCGTCAGATGTAGAATTAATATGTAAAATGCTCCCCTTTCATCAAAATATTATTTTAATTGTGTAATATAATTTTGTACAGTATCTCTTTCTTATTGCATTAATTAAATGGTGAAGGGCTATTTTTTATCAAGTGTTTCTGTGTAACAGATTAAAGACCTTTGATATGTTCAAGTTAGTTCCTTTACATTTTATTCTTTCTTGAATATTTGTAAATAAAGCAATAATATCAATTTGTAAATCTTTTGTATGGGTCCAAATGAAGTCGTCCTGTAAACCAGATGTAAATATTATTAATAAATTCATGACATTCCCATATCAAAAATATTAAACACAATTATTTTATTTATAAAATTTCTAACATTTAATCTTTATTTTTACCACTAGTGTTCATTCTTTAATATGTGGATTGATTTAATTAAAATAAATTACTTGATTGTTAATTTTTAAGAAATCTCTTCATAACCACTTTAATTCCATTGATTCTACTATTTGTTTAAAAAATTCTTTATTATAGAGGTAAATTCCAAGAATTTATTTAAGATACATACTAATTTTCTTAACTAGTTTAAGTAGATGAACAACAACAATAAAAAAAATTATGTGTGAGTGTATTCTTGGGTTTAAGTTAAAAAGTTTTGAAAAGTTTCTTATCTATTTTACAAATGGATTTTTTTTTTATGTTGAATGTACTTTATTTTAAAAGAAAAAATATTAGTTTTACTAAAGGCAAAACATTTTTTTGAAACAAACAAGGCCAGCCATCTGGGGGTGCGGCGGGTGCTATTCACCGCGACCCCTCGACTGAGGGGTGGGTGGGGCACTGTGTTTAAGAATTAAAATAGTGTTCTGAACAATAATAGCTTTTACACGTACTGTAAGTATACCAATCTGTTTCCACATGGCTGGCTGTTATTACGCAATGATATCAGTGATATCTATAAAAAAAATTGGGGGGGGGGGGTTATTTATGAATAAGAAAACCCCTTCAGGCAGAGCGTAAAGCTGTTAACCAGAAATCGAGGCTGAGTTCAAATGGATTTGTAAATCATCACCTATTTACTTTTTACTACATCTAATGTAATATTTTTTATGCATGTTCGTTTATATCAAGATGTTCAAACAGAAAGTAAAACGAAGATAAATTAAACGATCAACTTCTAGCAATGCACATTACATTACTGCTTCACCCGCACGGCACTAATGAAAAGAATTAAAGAAGTTTAAATGGAGCAGTCGACGGAGTTGGAAATATACGAATACACGTTTACAGTATACAATTATAGTCTAGTGCAAGTGTGCAAAATATTATTCATTTAAGATAAGTAGATTTACAGTCACTTACCTCACCTACTAGGTAATAGTGTATAGAATAGCATTTAGTAATTTGATAATAAATTCTATAAACTGCTTAATACTGTTAGATATAACCATGCCCATGCCTAGGAAATATCCCTCTGGGTGTCAAAAAAGAAAAAAAAAAAGCTAAACTTCAAGAAGTCACAAGTAGATCTTTTCCTTGGTTACTAAGTAATTCTGGCAAAGAAATTGCTTCGACTTCAGAAGTTACAATTTAAACTTCAACTGGGGAAGAAAATTCCACAGAAAGTTCACAGTTTTGCAATGCAAAAAAAAAAAAAAAAAGTGTTCGTTAACAAAATTTTTTGATTCAAATTGCCATAAACTGACAGATTCATAGAAAAAAATAGACACTTTGTGTTTAAAAATTTTTATTACTTAAAATAAAAGTCTTTACAGTTTTTTAAACATTCATACATCAAAAATATATAAAGAAAGATGACAAATTTTGATAAAATTGTAAATTAAACACATTCGCAAATCTCTCGTTTTACTGAATAATACATATTGACTGTGAAAAAAATAGCTCGATTTTCAATAATTAAAGTATTTTTATAAAAAAAACATTACAGCTTATAATAGTATTATATTATATGGTAATGCCAATGTCCTAGCCTAGGGGTAGCGGGTTCGAGCATGGTTGTTCTCTTCCTTGTGTTCTCTCTGTGAGGTGCGTGAATGCGGCCCCCCTGTAAAAAGGGGGTTGTGCAAGCGAGTGTATGTGTGCTATCTTCATTTGAGCCAGAATTTAGACTTCTGCCCTTGGGTACTCAGGGTTACTCTCAGAAGTTACTGCGCAATAATTTGGCTTAAAATAGTCACACGACAAAAAAAAAAAAAAAAAAAAAGGTAATTAAAATTATCTGTTTGTATTATGAAAACAGTGTAATGTTGCAACTGCTAATAGTTTGCAGCAATTATTTGAAGTATTTTGAAAAATTGTAGAAACAAAAATTATATTAATAATTTCAGAGGTTTTACAAAAGCTTTTCAGAAATGCAGCATTTAATCCCTCAACTGTTTTGCTTTATCATTTTCATTACTTAATTAAAGGGCACCATCTGTTTCTGAAATATGCTGTCTTGCTGAATCCATTAAGAAACCATAAAATACACGTATTGAGAATTATGTGTAATTTTTGTTTCGAATGATAGTATTTTAAATTATTTTATTTTAATATTTTGCGAAGCGATAATTTGATGTGATGTTCACACGATGCATGGGTACAACAGTTGATGGATTAAGTTAATCATAATAGATCTTGGCACTATCAATTTTTCAAATAACAATAAAACTGTTAAAAAATAAACTATATATGTATAATTATTTCATTCTGAATGTAAAAAATTTCATGATTGAACTGCCCCATCTATGCATCAAATAATAACACACTAAATGATAAAAATAAAAGTATATAATCCTTTCATCTTGAGTATACAAAATTCCATAACTGAACTTGGAAACTTCATGATTGAACTTTCGCATCAATACATCAAATAATATCACAAATATAGATAAAAGTAAATTAAAGCATATAATCTTTTCATTCATTGTACAAAAAAATTTCATTATTTCATATCAATAGATTATAATACAAATGCTGGTGTCCTGGCCTAGGGGTAGAGAGTCTGATCTGGGCAAGATTGTTCTTCCCCTGTGTTCTATTTGTGAGGTGTGTGAAAGCATCTCCCCCTCCCCCCTGTAAAAAAAGGTTGTGCAAGTGATTTGGTATGTGTCATCTTCATATGAGCTAGAAGCCAGACTTCTGCCCTTAGGTGCTCAAGGGCCTTTACCCTCAGAAGCTACTGCACAAAACTCGGCTTAAATCTAACTACGTCAGCAGTCTAGTCAATGATAAGTCCATAATTATCAACATTCACGATTGAACTTACATATTTATGTTGCAACGTTTTACGTATTTATACATTAAATAGCAATACAATAAAAAATAAAAATAAATTATATGTACATAATCATTTCATAATTGAGAGTTTGTGCCTATATAGCAAATAATAACAATACAATAAAAGATAAATATAATAAAAATAAATTCTATGTATATAATCATTTCATTCTCTTTTGAGTATGTAAAATTTCGTAATTTAACATTTGTACTATATTCAATAATCTCTTTCTCCGAACTATTTACATGAGAATGACATCTCAAATTGATAATATGCAGAAAAAAACCGTTTTAGGCGATTACAATACTTTTTCTATACTTTGTATATATATGAAAATAAATATGTGTTTCTTTGAATTCATGGAGGTTCGAAATAAATAGATTCATTAAAATCTCCGATTCAAAGTTTTTAAAGGTTATAGTATTTTTCTCTCTGCATATTTCATATATGAGAAAGTCATATATGAACTAGTTAAATCATTTTCAGAACTATTTAACTAGTTTCGATAACACACCACAGCATCCATTTCTATATCCTCTATTTGAATTGTTATTAGTGTTAATTAAAAGTGATTAAATATGTAAACAGAACACTGGCTTTTAAATGAAGCCATTCTTTGAGTTTAAAATGGTGAATTTTTTTCAATGAATATATTAATTGATTAAGCAAAAGCTCATCATTGATGTCTTTTGTAAGAATAGCAGCACTAAATTTATGACAAATTATTGTAAGTACAGTGTGCAAATTTTTTTTTTATATATAAATCAAAACTTGCTGGAATAGGGCTCCTAAGACAGAATTTAAATTTATATAATAATCAGATATGTCTTTATGATAGGTATTATTCATATGAATCAACCAAAATCATGTTAATTTCCATTCTGCGTTGCTTAGAAAACATATAATTTTCTTAGAATGTTGGTACTTAAAAATCAAATATTTATAAAAACAGATATAAAATTTAGATCTAAAATATTCAATTAAAAATCATAAAATGCATTTTTTTTTTTTTCATAAAAGTGTGGTGAAGCTTAGAAGGCAGATAACAGCTATGGAACACGAGTAATTACTTTTGTCTTGTGGTCTTGTTACTCGGCTGCGAACCACAAGGTCTCGGGTTCTATTCTAGCCAATTCAACTACCACAAAAGTATTAAATATAGATAAAAATAAATAAATAGTCATTAAGAGCAAGCATGTCAATTTCTGAAGCAAAGCAGTATATCTGCAATGCTTCAGAAATTGACATAAATAAAGAATATTTGAATTATAGAAGTATTTACACAATAATAAAATCTCTCAATTACAGAAAAGAAAATTAACAAAATACAAAAATGCAATTAATATATATCTTCAACAATTCATATTTACATTTGTTAGAAAAGAACTTTATCATTAATTGGAGAACTTATTTTTCTTTACTTTAATATAATCGAATTTAGTTAAAATTTTCCAATCAATGATAAAGCTCCTTTCTAACAAATGGAAATATGCTGCATAATTTCTAAAGTAACACAACAGTTAAAATATAAAACACTTCACACAATAGTTAAAATATAAATTATTTAAATAATTATAAAAATCAAATTATCCTTTACATTCATAAATCATTGATTAAAATTCATAGTATGAAGCATAGCTTAAAAAAGGGAGTAGCATCTACTCGATAATCAAGGTATCTAACTATGCCATACAAAATAATAATAATAAGTTAAATTAATTGAGTTAAATATTAAAATAAATTAAAAAGTAAAGGCAAATAAATATATCACACAAAAAAATGAATATATTTTTCAAGATAGCTTATAATCAATAAAGCAAGACTCCAACATTTTAAAATAAAATAATGCTAATGAGTTGTATATATATATTGTATAAATAAAATATGTTGATTTAATCTTTCAAACAGCCAATAACCTTAATTAAATAACTTTCAACTCTGATCTTTGAATCTAGGGAATATCTTTCTAATATAATTTTAAGAAAATTCATTTTTAAATTTAAATTATCTACTTAAGTAGAAAAGATAAAAAATTTGAAAAATTGCTGTGTCACTTGGAGGATAAAAAAACTCGTGATGACTTTTTTTCATTTTCTAAGTTGACTGCTTGGAAAAATTTTGTATTTCTTATGTGTTTGCTGCAAAGTTTTAGTCTTTTCAGCTATATAGGCCTTTTTTATACGGTGTTGTCTGTCAAAAGGTAAATAAAATACATATGGTTTCTTGCAAGGAGGTTCATCGATCTTATCACAGTTTATCAACTTCAGATTTTTATCCGTACATATATACATCGATGTCAATATCGGCTGAGCATATTCCTAAAATAATAAATAAGAATAAGAAAATGTGACAAAATAAAAGACATATGTAAGAGCAAAATCATACAGATGCTATTACTTACTTGATGATTTTTGCAAAATAGCTTTATAGTTACATTAAAATGGCTTGCTAAAGCATCTTCAACATATCTCAGCTATTACAAAATAATATAGAATAATTATAAACATAGAATTCCAAGTTTCTTAAAAAAAAAGGCATTTAGATTAGTAATTCATTTAAAATATTTAATATGAATAATTCAAACTACAATAAAGTCAGTATTGGCTCTAAAAATAATTTATCACAAACATAAAAGTAAATTTTAAACATAGATTCAAAATTTAAAAATTGGTAGAAATTTGTGAGCTTGCAATAAAGATGCAAACATAGAAAGGGTCTGCTTGAAATTACTTTTCTGGTGTAATTATATGTAACTATTTATTACCTTTAAAATACAACATAAGTTAGAGTAACTTTATTACAATTGAAGACAATCTTCATGAAAAGTTGTCACAATTCAAAGCTACCTAATGTCACTATCTGTCTTCTCTTACAAACTCAGTCAAGTTTTTCAAAAAGTTTTAAGACTTATTTTAAGATTCAGCTGTTTAAAAATTAATAAGCATTCGTTTCTGTAACTCTAATAGTCCAATGTATAATACACTTTCTTTGTTAAAATTCTTGCTACAGAGCAAAAAATAAATAGTATTCTACACTATTTCCAAAAGATTTAATTAAATTTTGATTTATACTATATTATAAATGGATCTTTTTGAAAATTGAAATATTACATTTCAATTATTAAAAAATGCAACAGAAAAAATATGGTTTATTATAACTAAGTTAGCAATTTGCACTGCATATTGTTTAATGTGTTTAGAAAAGAATTCATAAAAGAAACTAAAATTTAATAGAATAATACTGAAACTCAGGATATTTAATAATAAATACGATGTTTTTAAATATTTATAAAATATTATGCATTGTTATTGCTTAAATTAATTTCAGTAAGTTTCTGTTGCTCTTACTACGCCATTGCACGTTCTTTGTATACATAACTACCATAGTCATATTTTATTAATATTTGACAAATGTCAGTAAAAGTTAATATAAATATAAGTGTAATAGCAATATCATCTCAAAAATCTAACGAACTGCCTTGGCATTAAAATATGACACAATTTCAAAGAGTACATATATCATATTAATATGATATACATACATATTCCAAACAACTTTATTAGTGGAGCAAAAATTTGTAAAGAATTTATCAAAAACTAATTAATGTATTGCTATATCATTTTGTAAAGTTACTTACATCGTTAGGTGTCAAACATTAAAACACTGAACTAATAAAGAAAAAAAAACGTTTTTAAGTTATTATTATTATTATCATTATAAACATTATTATCAACATTTCATATCAGTTAGTCTTTTTTTGAGGGAGAAGAGAAAGAAGACAAGTTCTAGAATTTGTGCAATTGTATTTCTCTTCATTAATAAATGAAAGTTTAGAATATCTACAGAGCACATTGATAAAGACAATGCTGTTTGTCCTCATAGAATTTTTGTATTCATTTTACTTAACCGGCCAAGTATCGGAATAAAATCTGAAACAGGTTTATCAGCAGATGCTGAAGATGGGAAATTTCTAGCAAGATAAAAGGAAAATAAAAAATTTCAGTAAGCTTCAAAAAAAAAAAAAATCCTTAAATTCAGTATACAAAGATGTTCAACTACTGTTATAATATCAGCCATACAGACACATAGTCGAGTCACATTATTATGAACACCAATCTAATAGCTGGAAAAAAATCTCCTCCTGCAACTAAAACAGCAGTTAGGCAGCAGAGCATGAACTCGGTGTGTGTTTAGATGGGGGCGACAGGCATTTGTGACCAGGAGAATAGCAGAGGATCAAGTAATTCCCAAAGATTTTGAGGTGGAGGATCTTTTTGTCTGGTATGTCAATCAAGATTTCCCACAGATTTTCACAGGGATTAAGATCTAGGGAGCTTGCAGGCCAGAGCAGCAATGCTCCTCGAACCATACACGCACAATTTTGGACACATGGCATAAAGCATTATCCTGTTCAAACACACCATCATTAACAGGATGCACAATTGCCATGCAAGGATGTACACAATTGGCAACAATGGATAAGTATGCATAGCTATTGAGAGTATCCTCCACAGGAATTAATGAACCTAAAGCATGCAAAGACATCAAGCTCTAGACCATCACACTACCTCCTCCACCTTGTTGGCGCACAGCAATGGTTTCTGGAAGTTTGTTTTCTGATGTCTCTCGGCGAATAAGCCAGCACCAGCGATCCGATGCAGAAGAAAACGAAACTCATCAGAAAAAGCAATTATTTCTCACTCTCCCAGATTCAGTGTCTGTACTATAATGCAAATGTATGACATTTCTTGCAATGCAGTTTGTTAACATGGGTGCCGAAATCAGATGTTTTCTGTGAATGCCAATATGCAATATATTGAAGAGTTGTCCTGGACAGCTTTCTGATGCATTGTTGATTCATTTAAGCATTCAATGTATCGACGGTAATGCGTCAATTATTCTAAACCAGACTCAGTACTAGACTATGTATTCTCTTGATTCTTTCAGTTATTGTACACATTAATTATGACATTAAGTGAACACTTCACGAAAGCTGCGGTTTCAGAAATGCTTCGTCCCCTACTCTGTACTCGACGATCATATCCCTTTTCATTGCCTGTTAAATCATATGACTTATCCAATACAGTAACTATTGCTAGACGAGCATGTACTTTGAAACACCATTACATGCCTTCCATACCTTCCTTTATTGGCCACAACTGTGTTTACATCAATCTACGCAGTGGGTATAATATTGCGACTCGATTATGTATATTTAATTTTTTAATGATATTATGTTCTAAATATAATTTGAGAAACATAATGAGGCATCATATCACGAATACAAAATTCTGAACGCAAGGGAAAAAACGATTATGTCTGTATTTGGTCCCAAAAGCACCTAAAGTTGAGGCCTTGTTTTCTATTACTTTAAATTAGTTGCATTGCATATTAGCAATATAAAATATAATTATCTATAAAAGTATTTGATCATCACAATTATTAGGAATGAAAAAGGAAAATGTTAATTCTATAAATATTAAGAACCATGGAATTGATTAAACAAAATATTAAAAGAGAAATTTTATGATGCAAAGCAATAATTGGTATAGTTTGCATGAACTCGAAATTAGATTTTAAAATACTTCTGGTTACATTTTAAAGCAAATTATTTTATTTCTTCCCAAGCAAGCTTCCGATAATACTATTATAAAAATAAATAATTCCCATAATTTCTGAAAATATCTCACCATAATGGGCTTGGTTTCACTGGGCACGATTCCAGCCTGATTTAAAAATCTGGAAAAAAATCATAATCATTGTCATGAAACACATATGTAATAGGACATACATATAATCACGAAACTAAAAAAATACTTTTAAAAAATGAAATTAAAGTAAAAGAGCTCTTAAAAATTAAACATCTCGAATAATAATAAGGATGAACATGTATAGGAGTGTTGGCACTCTACAGACCAGACTAATTTACAATGATCAAATTTGGAGGATATATACTTTGGACAGTCGGAATGTTCACCATGGGACATTTATTAAAAATTTTAATTAATAAAAATTAAGCTAAATTTTGGCTTTGTTTTATGATAACATTCAAAAATTTAACAGTTCAAAAATACATCTTGCACCATTTTGAAATTTGATGATATAATGCTTTTTAATGACACTAATACATTTTAATGAATCATGCAAATTTTTCATGAATTTTGGTAATTTTTGTTCCGATTGTTTCTATCAAATATTTAATAGCATGATTTTTTTCCATTGCTGAAAATCAAAGAATAAAGATTCGGTTAAATATCTGTGTAATTTACAAAACAAATAAGAAAATGAAATTACAATACAATGAAAGTTAAATATAGATCAATGTGCCATTTATGTTTTTGACAGCACTATGATGTCATAGGACTGGTCTCCATTAAAAATGTTCACATACACAATAAACAGAATATATGCAAGATAATTAAAATGATGCGACTTTATGTTTGACAGTTTGGTGGAATCATAGACATGAAGCTATATCTACAGGATTTAAATGTAACCAACCAGTTTCAGGCAAATTAGTCATTATATATTACTACTAACCAAAAGCAACTAGTAATAAATAATGATTAGTAATAAGAAATAAATAATCATTTACTATTAGTCGCCAAAGGGGGTATTAATAAATAATGAAAGGAACAAAATTATTTTAGTAAATTGTATGAGAAGAATTGTTTAATAAGTATTAAGAGAATAGTTAAACTTGAGAATAGTGAACTTTATTACATGTCAAAAACATTAAATCTTAATATTCGAATTATATACCCTCAGTGAGAAAACAAGTGAATAATAGTGTCTTGGGAATCTTGACATGATTCTTAGATGCATTTCTCAACCACCTCCTTCACATAGTCAATAAACTGGAAGTTTTGCTCTCTCTAAGTTTTATTCAGTATACCACATAGCAAAATTATACTGAAGATATGCCATATTCATGGACATGTATTAATAATTGTATCAAGAAGAAAACTGCTGAGAAATTTTCCAAATGAATTAGATCAGTATTTGTCCATAACATTTATCACTCCCTGCTTGAAATTTACTCTAAAAGTTACTATTCCAAGATCACTGCATACATTATGCCTATATGCCTGGTTGACATTTCTTTTTGCATCAGTTGAATACAACAGCCATAGGAAATCCTATTCCTCTGCGATTTTCCCCCTGAATCACTTGCAGGTCTTCGACATTTTTCCTGCATTATCTGATACCTCAGAATTTAGTGCCATTATATAACGAATACTCTCTGCACTATATATATACCTTAACCAATGATATAATAATGTGTTATTATAAAATTCTATACATTAAAAAAAAAACAATTTCCCAAATGAACTTTAAGGGCAAATAAGCACAATAATCAAGAATGATAAATTGTTTATGGAAGTATTTATAATATTGAGAAGATTAAACTAAGAGAGCAGATTCAACATAACTTTAGAGAGAATTCTTATAAAATGAATATTATAATTACAAGTGATTAAAGACAAACAAATGAGTAAATGTGTTTATTAAACATACTCATGGATATTATATTTGTCATGAAGCATAAGACTCTGTGAAAAGTATTTCTTTTCAGAGTTGAAATCATCCAAATCAGTAGAACATGTACCATGTTTCATCCATTCATGTTTCCTACAGAATTATATTCTATCAACACAGGATAAAAGAAATATTGGCAAATAGAAAATACAAATGAAATAGCAAATTGGCAAATAGAAAATACTAATAAACATGCATATTATATCTATTCACAACATATTAAATTTAACAAAAAAAAAATCTTACTATTTTAAGAGGCAAGCCTTAATAAGCATAAAATAATTCATTATTTCTCTGTTAAAATATTTCAAAAGAAAAATAAAATTTATAAAACACTATATTTAGTATTTCAAATTGATAATAATGATGAAAATTTATATCACACATAAAAAATCTTCAAATTAACAAGAATGAAATACACCATAAGTATAGATAAATATACTTCCTAAAATGAATCTATTTCATAAAAAAAATAATCCTTTTTATTTGAATAAATACTAAAATATGTTTGAAATACCAATATAAACAATTCTCTTTAAATAGAATGTTTTGAAAAATTATCAAATATACAAATGCATTTTGATTACTAAAAAGAAAATTATTCTTGGAGATTATTGTAAAAGCGTCAATTTTAAGATAAGCACTATTTTTAAAAAAAATTTAAATTACGAATGAAATACAGTAAGGCATGCAATATTAGTAATAGAATAACTTCATTCAATTATGATCAAGCTTCACATATAAAGAATTTCTACAAATGACATGTATAGTATATTGATTGTAACACTTATTGAAATAATAATTTATTTTATTTTTTCTATGAGTACTAGAAATCTAATACCTAAAAATTATAACTATATATACATAAAGATTAACCATGCTTTAATTTATTAGGAAATTTAGACTAACAATTGTTTGAATTTAGATCAACAATTAGATTGTCCGGAATTTAGATTAACAACTGTTTTAGTAAAAAAAAAAAAATGTATTATCTTTTATAGTCAAATCTGTCATACAAAGTAATTATATCAAGAAGATATGTATTATAATTAACAAAAAACAATTTTAAAATTCTTTTGGCAAAACATATTACATATAATTTAATGGGTTAAAAAATAAAAAAAATAATTAATTATATTTAAAAAAATAAAGATGACAAAATTTAAGAAATATAACCAAAATAAGTAATTATTACAAACCAAAAGACAATTTCAGTTGAATCTGCATATATATTAGGCCACTTTTGTTCCAAAGATTCCAAGATAGGCTGTAATATTAGTACACATAACATTTTAGAATCATTTTTTTCTTTCTAAAACTTGGTGAGTGATTACATGTAACTCATTCATACATATATTTATATACGATTAAAAATAAGTTTTCTTTTTAAAAGTTTGATCAAATAATTTTTACAAGCATAAAACAAAACTTTTTTTAGTTTAAAATTTGAAATGCCTATTTTAATATTTAATCTTCCGGTCACTCATAAAGACTGGCAATCAAAAATCAACTGGATGTTCAATAATCAGAATGGCAAACTCTGAGGGTTGTTAGAAAAGAGGGACTCAGTAAAAACAGAATGTCACAAAACCAGTTGAGGAGAGGAAAATTGTGAAAACTTTATGCAGATTTGACATCATGTTGAAGACAAAAAGTAAAAAAACAACTACAAAAAGATTTATTTTATTACTTATTATAAGAGTTGGTAGAGTGGTTGCTGACATCATTGCATAGTCTCTAAAGACATAAAAAAATCCAGTACAAAGATATCAGTTATGCTTTGAATATCCGCAGCAGCAGTGATAATCCATGATACGAGATCCTCAATTGGGCCCCATAGGTATTGCATATTCAACATGGTTGCATAGGAGAATGGAATGGAGGACATCACATGGAATAAAATCCGATTACATGAAGACCGAGTAATGGGTTCAGTGCATCCAGTTCACCTACTTAATAACATATCATCGAAGAGATTATAAACTTTACCAAAAAAATTTGCAGGGATACCAGCATGCATGAACCTATGCCTTGAAACACTGTGACTGGAATAGTTTATAACATTTCCCGGAGGATGCATTGCAGAAAAGTAAGGTACATTGTTCCATTCTGGCAGCAAGTATGGTTCGAAGTGATAATCACCAAGGATTCCCATGTTGATCCTAAATATCCAGTGAGACATTTATGGTACAATGAGAATGGAATTATCCATCCCCTATATTGTACATTATATATGTAATAATGCCTTCAGGACTAAGAGTTTGTAAACATTTTTCCAATTTTCACCCTCTCAACTTTGTTTAACACCATATCACAATGCCATTTTAATTTCTCTTGATGTCTACTAGCGACCCTCTGTATTTGCCAGTCCAATTATAGAATACCCTGTATACTTCCTCTATTATTTTTCACATCAATATGACATTGTTATTTCTATAGCTAGATCAATATCAACTTCAATATAAGAAAAGAATTAAAATCTAAAATACTACCAGCATGGTATCCATACATTAATTATTTTAAAAGAAAACAACATTCTGCACATGATAACTAGATAAATAAAAAATCATTTAATAATTTGCAAAAAAAAAAAAAAAAATTATGCATCCTAAAAAGTAGCAATAATAATAAAAATACCTTCAATTCTTCTGGTCGAAAAGGCCAAGATGTGTTGCAAAAACTTGGATAACCTTTATCACTGGTAGGCCTGAAATAAAAACACTGTCTTTCATTCAAAAGTGTAAATTTGTTTGTTTGAATTTTGTAGATGTGTTGTAAACTTATTGAACTGTCATTTTGTAATGAGATAACTTTATTCAAAAATAATCTAGTACTTTTCAATTAACCTGATTTTTTAAATGCTTATTGAAATAAATCCATATACCTTCATCCAAACCTACTGCAATAACATTGTTCCTACTTATTAACCAAAAATTCATTTAACCACATAAAATGAGATTATTCTTTCCATATTAATTTTTTTCTTCAATAATATTTTGAATTTCTAATTTATCTAATCTTTACTTTTAATAAAGTTCATCTCCAGATAAAAATATCAGGCATTAAGAGAAAATTAATGTGTTAAACATCCTTCATAATATTTAGACTCCAAATTAAAAAAAAGTCTGCCACATTTTCTTAAAACAGGAATTTTAGCAAAGAGAAAAGGGCATATTACTTCTGTTTTCAAGACATTAGAAAGTAAAAACAATCTTCTCTTTTGACTTAAGTAGAATTACCTATCTTCCTCAGTTATTCATCATTTATTTAACATGGTATTTTTGCTTTTCCTCATTATCAAAAAAGCTATGCCTCACATACAGAAAAATGTGAAATGACAATAGATAAAACTATTTGCTTGTTGATTAGGAGAGTCAAATTAGTTCTAAAAGGAATGCAGTGAAACATTAAATGGTTTTGCTGTGAAACTGTCCCAAAAAAAAGGACATTTGCATACAGAATGGTATTGCCAATGAACCATCCTTTAAAAAAAAAGATTAGGAAATAAATGTAAAACATTACGTTTGTACAAAATAAAATTTAATCAAAATATTCCTTTTATACATAATAAAAAAACAGCTCATGTAAAAGAACAGCAAAATTACAATCATCCCAACTATTGTTAGTATATAAATTTAATCTCTAACTTTTTAAATTTTGTATATAATACCTATATAAATAAATATAATAATCAAATACAGTGACCTTTTTAATTCTTTCAAAACTAATGCAGGGAGGAATCATATACATCTCTTTGTAATAAGGGAAAACAATTTGAATTTTCATGCCATCCCAATTTTCTTCTGCAGTGCATGTGCAGTAGCAGTGTACTGTTACAGGGTGTAGGACTATTGAAAAATGCAATCCTCCAAAAACATTGTTAAGTCTTTTTTTTTTTTTTTTAACAATATAAAATATTTTTATAGGCCCAAAATTTAAAAAAAAAATTAGTGAAATAAATGAAAAATATTTTAATAAGTTTTTTCTAATAAATAAATTTAAAAATAATTCCTCAAATTTTTTATTTTTATTTTTTCAATCTTGAACTGCACTATTTTTTATTGATCAGCTATATTTCAGTAAATCTTTATCAGAGAGAATAAGAAATGCATGCAAGTTAATAAAAAAATTTATTTTAAATTTTTAATCAACAAATTTTAATCACTGACTTTTCATTAAAATTCAATAATTACCAATTTAAATTTTCTTACTTAAAATTTTGCTAATATTAAAATTAAAATATAGTAATTTTTACTCGTTATTTATTAAATCATTGAAAATAAATTTTATAAATGCAAAATTCATATTCTATAATTATGTATTATGACAAAAAATGAATTAATAAGTTATAGCACTCCTCCAAAATACACAACCCACCACTGATGACTAGATTAAGAGAATTAAATCTAGGGAATATTTTTATTAAAAAAAAATATAAGCATGAAAAAATAAAGAAGAAAAAAAATCAAAAGGATTAATACGTACAGGAAAGAACTGTCTTACCATAAGCCATGAATTGTCCAGTCAACAACTTGGCTGGGTATTTTGCACTAATATAGAAATAAATGAGAAATAAATTTCAATTTGAGAAATAGAAAAATAAAAATTCATAGAAAAATAAATTTTAATTTGTAATCAGTAATTCTTGCATTCATTTTAAGTTATAAAAACAATTACATTTTAAATTCATAATCACACTACAAAAAACAAATAAACTTATCTAATTAATTATATTTTATTTAATCTCATTTTTAAAGTTATAAAGAACTTTTACAAATGTTTTATTATTATTATTGTCTAGAATGACAGATCAGATAGATATTTCTTCCTGAAATCCTTAAGAGATACTAGTGTAGAATTCTTTAATTATTTTGCCAGGAATATTTTTGCATTTTGATAATCTAATTTTGACTTTTATAAAAATAAATCTGAATAAAAATGAACTGCAAGATTTTCTTTACAATAGTCTAAATTATTGCATTTTACCTTTCCACCAGGGACATCAAGACAAGCAGCTGGAGGCCACTGCTGAGCAAAAACAAAGTAACTCCATGTCTTATTGCTGTCAGCAGTTAGCACAAAGCTGAAAATATATACATTAAAAAATAAATTAAAGCATTGAATGTTTCATAAAAATGGGATCTCTATAAAAAAATTTCTATGAAGCCACACACCATAAAAATAAAGCAAAAAATGAACCAAATCACAAAATTCATTTTAAACATAATAACATTTGTTGACATGGAATATATCAAATACTGAAAAAACAAAGATAGAAGAGAAACAATGATGAAGTATAATAAGCATATAAATATTTAATAAAAAACCTTTACAACAATATTTAAATCTTGAATCTTTTTCATAAACAAATTCATTAAATAGCAATGATGCAACAAGCATCAAAATAAGTTTTTATCAACAAATTTATATATTTTTTTATTGCAACGAAACAATAAATTATTCTTCTTACAAAAGCAGCTAAAATCTTATCAAACAACAACAAAAAATTTTAAAATTAAAATTGCTAAATTTAATGAAAAATAAAATTAGCAAACATTTTAGATGTAAGAATTTAAAATTTACCAAAATTGGATGACCAAGATACAGGTAATAAAAAAACAATCACGCATATTGTCTAACATTAGGAAAACTTATGAGAAAATCTTTTAAACTACTTTAGTACGAATTCATTGAACGCATATTTATAGCAAATTAATCATGTGATCGATAATATGTATTTAAGAATGTACACAAAAGTAAGATAAAGTACTATCAGTTCTTTGTTATTGACAAAATGAAATCAGCTGTGTTTATTTATATTTCAAAATGATTGATTTCGATTCTATGTAATATTTAATAATCGATTACATAAAAAATATTTTTTTAAAATTTTCTACATTTCTTAAGTCTAAATAATAACCTAATTTCGGAATCCTACGTAATATTTCAAATAGAAAATATATCAAAAATAATATAACTATGTGAAGAGCAAAACTTCACAAGTTTCTCTTTAAGATTCCATTTTCGGTTTTCTTTTCACGTCCGTTAACTTTAACTTTGTTTACGACTTGTTTGTTTATGAGTCAAATTGTTGTTGTCTTTAGATTCCACGATATGTATATTAATTAGATTTTATAAGCTTTCAGAGCTTATAATTTATAAACGAATTTCATTTCATTTTAATTTTATAATATGTAATTGATTTTTGCAGTGCATTTTCTGAGAGTAAATTTTAAATTAAGAAATAACTGAAATTCAAAACATTAATTTCGAAAATGCCGGGTGGTAGAAGAAATGCAAAATCAAGTTCATTCAAACATCATGCTCATGCATCTGATGATAGGTAAGACTTTTGTGTCAGTAATATTTTTTAAATGTATTGCAGCTATGCAACAGCTGTTAAAAGAAGTAAAAAAATTACGAAGACTGCCATTCATATTGTAAACATTAATCTAAAACAGATTTTTAATTCAAAATTTTTTTAATAATTTCTTAGCTATTCTGACTGGAAAGCAATTTTTCTGAACCAATGAAACAAAAAGTAAATTCAAATGATAATGTAGTTATGTGGCATTTTGCGTTCCTTTGAAATAAGTACATAATTTTTATTAAACTGTACTTTCATGTGCATGTTTGTTAATAATTTAATTCCTGAAACTGTCTAATAAATTCTTATTAATAGAAGAATTATAATTACATTCTATTTTTTTGCTACTTCTTTGTTTTCTAATTATCAGATTCCTCACTCATTTTTATTTTAAGCAACTAAACTGGAAAATTAGGTTCTTGTTAAAAGTGACAAATTCTTATTTATTGCTGCCCTGACTTAAATGTATTCAAGAATTCTTAATATAAAAAAGTTTAGGGTTTAAGGAAAAAAAATATAAAAGAAAAAATATTCCATAAGTTAAATTCTTGCATTGCATTTAGATTGTTGTATGCTCCAATTTCTTAGCGCTGCTAGACAAACAGAATAAACATTTTGCAGAATGAGATTGAAACAATTTGTATTAAAATTTGTATATGTCTGCAACTATCATAGAATTAGTGAAAAAAACATTACATTTTACAAATATATATATGTATATAATATACACACCCAAGCTTATATAATATACACACCCAAGATATTTTTAGCTTCACATTGATGATTAATTCTTAATTTATAGAGAAATAAGTTATTTATAATGAGAAGAATAAGAATAAATTATGAATGATTAAACCACATATACATTTAGCTTCCAATTGTATTCCTTTGAAATTTTGTAAAAATTAGGTTCAATTGCATCACTATTTTGATAAGTGTTTATTTTAGGTTTTTAAACTAAGAGAAAAGTTCTTAAAACTTTTAAACAATTATCTATTGAATTTTTTTTTTAAATAACTACTTTGCTCTCTCTCTCTCTATATATATATATAAAAGAAATTGACATTAGACTGATTTCAGTTAGTACAATATTAAATCAGCATTCTACTAATACAGCTCTTTTTTTAATCATCACAAAAAGATAAGATGCTTTTTAAACTGTATTATTGTTTAGTTTATGCTAGGAATACTTTTGGGAAATCTTGAAAAATATTTTTAAAAAACTTGTATAATGTGAAAATATTGTAACTGTTGAAAAAAATTCACCTATATTTTGTCAAATTCATATTTTCTCCAAGTGAAGCAAAAAAAAAATTAAAAAAAATAGCTATAAACGTTTCTGGAGAAGAGGGTGGGAATTATGTGTATTTTTGGACATGAAAACTCAAAAAATAGTATGAAGTCTTTATATCAAAATTGTAAATTACAAATTTTCAATGAATTTGCCGATTTCTTGACTATTTGTCATTGTGTCTGTCCATGTGTTTGAAATAGTCCAGAAATATGACATGCTAATTGGACTAATTTTAATGTGTTATTTTACATCAAAACTGTTGGCCCTACTTGAATTTCAGGCCAAACTTGTTGGCAGATAGACTGTGAGTATGTGAACATTTTAATTTAAAACCACTGTGAGCTAGATCAGAAATGAACAAATTATTTATGAGTAGCTAAATAAGAACAAAAAAACCTATCTTGCCAAATGGGTTAATTAGGTTATAACACAGACACTATTCATCCAAGGATGCTTACTAATTTACCATACTGAGTTTTATTCTTGATTTTTGCTTTTATTTTAGTTTTGAACCAAAAAAATTTTATATAATTATAATTTTAAATATGTTAAAAGTAAAAATATGATTTTGGCTTATAACTAAATATCCAGTGATTTTAAAATGTTTCATAAATCTGAAAATTTGATCAGAAATTATGTATACAAATACAAATAGTAAGAAAATGTTAAATTAAGTGCACAAAAAAATTATTTTAATATTAATAAAGTAGGTGATATCTGATATCATAATGTTTTTTCAGATTAACTATTAATGCTAATATTTAAACCAAAATTTTAAAATTTTATCTTAAAATACAAAGTGTTTATCTGTTTATTTTGTTATATTAAGTTAAGTATTAAGTATGTTATTACATTTTTGTATTAAATGAATAAATAAAATGAAAGTTTTATTATACTGTAAGTGTTAAAATGTTAATGTAACTATGCATTCATTAATCAAAAGAACATATGCTTTTTTTTTTCACCTTAATTTTTTATTAGATGAATATTTTTGCTCTGTTGTAGCCTCTGAAATTTCTCATTACAGTTTTGATGGAGTGCTAAACTTCTCTAATCCAATGCCCAAATTTATTGCCGTCTAAACATATATAATTTATTATGAAGTTCAGTTAGTGCACAAGAAATATTACTTTAAAATTTTATTTCTAATGCAGTGAATTAAGCTGTAAGTGTTTTTTTAACACTCTGTTTTGCTATAATAGCATTTTTGATACTTCTAAAATTCCTATACTCTTAATAAAAAAAATCAGTGCTGGCCCATATAGAAGCTTTGAAAGGACAGCATCTGGACTAAAGGCTATAGTTTATCCATTTTTCAGCTAGATACATGAAATTTAATATGTGATGTTGGTACAAAAGTTGTAAATATGTATTTAATGGTGGACAGCATTTCTCAAAGTAAAGTTCTTTAGTAAATATGTCTTATATGCAAACTCATCATCTCTAATATACTATCTAATACAGAGAGGCACATTAGAGTTATTGAGTCTACATTTAAGATATATTTACCAAAAATATACAATAGCATATGGACATAAATACTATAATGTATATATTCTATATTATGAATTAGTACAGCATTCATCATTAAAAGAGCTTTAAAATGAAAAATAACTTAAACAACATTTATTATTTGCTTATTTAAAAAAAGTTTAGCTTTTGTAAAAAGACTAAATAAATATTTACATAAATTTACATTAATTCATTTTATAATCAGCCTCTTCTTACTATATTTTTGGCATATTTTATTTCTTTTTGGAAACATGTTACTAATACATACATTTAAAATATAATGGCTGAAAAGTCTTTTAGTCATGTATGTGATCTTATAACATTAAACTGAAAAACACTCTTTTGGATAAATTTGTTGCATACTAGTGAGATCAAAAAATACCCGTAATGGTGGCATAAAACAAAAGGTATCAATTTATTAATCAAAATTTACTGTATCTCTTTCAAAGTAATTTCCTCTGACTGCAATACGCTTCTACCAATGTTTTTTTCCAATATTCATAACATGCTTAAAATCGTTTTTGTGAAACTTCTTTAATTGTGAATTTTCTTTTATTAAATTAATGAATAAGGAATTGGTGAATCGTTATTTGTTGGAAGTTTGTTTAAAAACTTATGAATAATAATTACACTGTGAAAAGGCATGTTATCGTGGTACAAAAACCATGACTTTTCTCGCTACATTTCAGAGCGTTTTCAGCGAATTATTTCGCTCAAAAGCTCAAAACACTCCAATAGTAATCTTTATTGACTATCTGACCAATTGGTTGGAATTCGTAAAGCATATCATCATAACTAGAGAGATGGTTGATATCCAGTTTTACTGTATCAAGTACAGGTTGATGATGATACTAGATTGTACCTGATACAGCCATAACCTATTCTTTTCCCTTCATAATGAAGTTGGATATTCGGAAGGTATCTGTTCCCGCACTTGTGCCTTGTAACTAATACTGATAAGAATATAATTCGAAATTGGAATTTCGTTTCTTCAGAAGAGATATTAATGACGATATGCCGGTGGCTTTGGTTTTGACAGTGATTGGCATATAGGTGAGGTGGAGAAAGGAAGGTCTTTGTTGATATAGTTAGTACAGAAGGAGGCAATGATTCTTCAATGCACTGTTACATGTGAAGGGTAAGCATTGGTTGGGGAAGTAGTATATGTAATTAAAAATATCAAACATGCTAATAACAACACCGAGGGGGGATTGCGAAATCGGGCTTTATTTTTATCAGATTATTTTAGTATCACCCGATTGAAAATGAAATAGGAGATTGAGTCCAAACACCGATACCAAATACCTGATATTCTTAGTCTGTATCAGTTTGATACAGTATCGCTGGCCCAACCCTATAACCTAATCATGTCCACAGTCAAGAAGTGCTCTATATACTCGGGAGGTGTTTTTTCCTTGATTTCATTCGCAGTTTTTAAGCATAGAATATAACTTACAATTAACCAAACGTTGTATCTTCTAATTCTTGTATCCAACGTTCAAAGAAGTTTCTCAGTTCAAAATAAATAATCTGATAAAAAGGCACTTCCAGGCACTATCAACATTTCCCCGATGTTTTGAAAAAAAAAAAATATCAGCATCTTTCTGCGCTCAACTTAAATCATTTTGAAAGTAAAACTTTATTATATTCTTAATTTTGAGCATCTTTATCTGCTTCTCTCGCAATTAATTCAGATGTATCATTTGGGTAAAGGCTATTAAATGCACAATTTACATTTTCAAAGAACTTAAATGCCTTTCAAATATAGATTATTATCATTCTCTTTAAAATCAAAATCTTGGGTCAAGAAGAAAGAAAGAAAAGAATATCAATGTAAAAATTCAATTAATTAGCTTCATTTACATTGTTACTAGTCTGCATCACAACTTGTAACCTAAGCTCGTTTAATTCGAACGACCTCTCTTTCCTTAGTAACCATAGAGCTATGCATATCATATATATCAGCTCTATGTTCGTAACCCTTTTTTATTCTGCAGAGAAATTTATTTCTCAGAAGTAGTTCTTTCTTTTTCATTTTCTTCTGCAATTCTTCAAATAAGAGTTAGAATTCCAAGACAATGATTTTACAATTTTCGTCTGAATAGATTTATTTTTCGATCTAGCAAGTATTTGCCTAGTATTCATCCAATTTGAATGAATTTATAGTAATGATTGTTTAAAGTTATTCATACTCTTCAAAGCTATTAATTTCATCGAATGCAGATGATCTGTTGATTGTGTCCAATCTTGTTGCAAACTTGAAATACATAAAAATCTTGTTTTCTGATCTTTGCTGAAAGGATTTATTTCAAATTTTTTGTCAAAATCTCCTGTATTCAAATTCTCGAGTTGGGCGTCAATTTTTTAACCTTTACAAAAAGAATGAATTTACATAAATTAACATGAAACCACTTTAAAATCAGCATCATTTTGTCTCATCTTAGACATATTTTATATTTTTTTCAACTCAAATTGTTAACGCATATATTTAAAATGTAACGGTGGAGCAAAATTTTAATTCTTTCATCTCATTTGGTTACAAAATAAAATTTTTGTATTCTTGTTTATATCTGCTTTAATTTGAAGCTAAAACTAGCGGGATTGGTCACCCCAAAACTGTCTCGCATGCTCTCTAATAAATGTGTTATCCCAGACAATGCTTTGCATGGCATTGGTCTACTATCCTTATAAAATATTAACTTTTAGCAGTTTTAGTGAATATATCGTGTGATCCTTACTGAGTTTTTCGGTAATTAAAGCTTTTTATGCTATTAAAAGTATCCGAAAATCGAATTTGAGTTTTAGATGCATTCATTCAAACTGATTGAAGCAAAAATTTGATATTAAAATACAATTGTAGTCACAAAAATCACCCCCCCCCCAATATGATATATCTAAGTCATTTTTTTTAAAAAAAGTATCGCGTTACATGTTTCTGAAAGTTCAAACCGACAGACGATCAACTCCTCTATGAATTTGACTCAGACTGTGTCAGCTGACTAACCTATAGATGTAAATCTGTGTACCGAATTTTAACTGTCTGTATTCCTTCATTTCGCAGTTATCCTGTCAACTTTTATTCGAACAGCCAGACAGATAGACTTCGTCTAAACGGAGTTTGATTGAAATTTGGCGTAAAAAAATTTCAACCGTCTAGGTCAAAGCGTGTTTGAATTAACTTTGTCACAAGCAGATAGACACTTTCCAAAAATGTGTTTTTCGAGCTCAGGGAGGTGTAAAACGTGGAGATTTGTCAAAATCTCGAGTTCGAATTTTTTGACGATTACAATATTTTCTCTATACTTCGTATACGAGAAAGTAAAAAACACATGATGAGTGATATTCTGAGTATTATAATATTTTTTTTTTCTCGTTCTGCTGTTATTATTATGCATTTTAAATGAAGTTTTCTGCAACTCAGTTTCTTAATTCAAATATTTCAAAATTTACGTTTTACTTAACAATGTAATACAATTTTTTTAAAAAAAATTACGATTTTTAATCTATCATGTTAAATAATTCTATATGTTTTTAAAGCTATTTTTTTAATTTAATAAAATAGTTTGAAGTTAGTTAAAATAAGATACAATTTTAATATTTATTTCAATTTATTTTATATTGGCCGCCTCTGACATCCAGGTAGTTCTCCTGGATTATTGATTGTGTTTAATTTCAACTAAATATCTCAATGCTCATTATTCTGTCAATAAGGTATTTTTTTAACATCAAAATGAGATAGACACTAAAGCCCTGTTATTTTAATAGCCATATACTTAATTTATTCATTGGATACTCGACCTTTCCTAATGGAATCAAACACTATTAGAAATGCAATTACCAGATCATCTATATTCCAAATGCATATATTCTTTTATAATTCTGTAATTTCATTTTCTTATTGTACATGTCAATTGTGTAGATAATAAACTGAATATTTCTTTGCTTTTCGAAATAATGCGATTAAAAATGTGATAAAAAAATGAAAATGATTTGAATTCCATACGAACTATGCAATTTATTTTCCAAAATTTGGTGAAATTTTTTTTTAAAGAATTGTAAAAAATTAGGAAAAATTTGCATAACTATAAATTGGTTTCATTAAAACGACATTTTTAAAAATTAACTTATCATTAAATACAATAATAGTTTCTTAAGTATGCGCTTGAAAATGCCAAAATTTCACTTTTTTAATTAAGTAAAATTTTAAAGGGGGAAGAAAAAAAAAACTCTCTGAGGCATTTCAACTTTCTGTATTCAGAGCCATTTTAAAATCCTTTGGCCAATCTATTCTGTAGAGTGCCAACAGGCAGATGCACTCGCAATTTCTTTTATTACTATTAAATTGCGAGTGCAATTCTAAAATTTTAAATGTTTCTGTGTGCTGTTTAGTAAATATATCCAAATTCAGAAATTTTGATTTAAGAAATGCGGAAGAAAATATTGTGCTATTTCCCGTTTGACTGTGATGACTTATTTATTGTAATCAAGTTGTAAAGATATCAAGTGCAAACAAAGTCACGCACAAGCTCTATTTGTTGGACTTTTATCAAATGATTCAATAAAAGACAAACATCACAAGTTATTGAGCCTCCTTCTTTCTTTCTCTTGAGAAAATCCACTTGACTCATTTAGAACTTATGAGATATCTAAAAAATTTATTTTATAGATAAAAAATACCATTGTTGATTTCTTAAGTTGTAATTTAATATCAATTATTTAATCTTTATCATTTAAATATATTGGATCAATATTTTTATATCCCCCACTTTATCATTTCAGTAAACATTTTTTTAGAAAAACTCCATCATATTTTTCGCTCTTTTGTACAAGCTTTATGCTGTTTTATTTTTTGGTTAAAAGTGGATCTATAATTTTTTGAAATTTTGTTAGTAAAGGATAAACATTCTTAAATATTTTGAGAATTTAATATAAGTACAGAATTGAAAATTGTCCAATCTAAAGAAACACATGAAGAGTTTACATTCATTGTGAAATTTTCTTATATCATCGCCATTGTCATATTTATACCAGTCGCCTTTGCCGACCAGCTGGTTCGCCAGGAGTAATGCTCTCTAAAATTTTCAATTAAATATTTATGTACCTTAGTCTCTTAATCGCTTAATAAAGATAACTCAAAAATGATGTGAGCTAGATTGTTGAAATTTGATATATGATCTTTACACCAAATTTGCAAATTTCTTTCAAATTTTCAGTAAAATTTGTTCAGAGGAAGTCCGATTATATGTAAACACAATAATTACAAAATTGAAAGAACTAGTTGCATAAAATTCAATACACAGTTTTAACATCTGTAATGCAGACAACTGCCAAAGTTTGAGACTTATCCATTTACGGATTGACTGCCTGTCGGTTTGTATTTTCAGAAACATGTTAACGCGATAATTCAAAAATGCAATGACTTAAATATATCAAATTTAGTACAGTTTTTTGTGGACTACAAGTCAGTTTTGTCAAATTTTGCTTTCATTTCAAAAACGTGCCCTAAAGCACAAATTCGATTTTCGATACTATTAACGATACCAGAAATTAATCGCCAAATAATTCGCCAAGGATGACACGATAGTTCAACAAAAATGATGAATTCACACCAAAAGTTAACATTTCTTAACTATTGTACACCAATGCGTGCAAGGCGTTCGCTGGCATGACAAGTTTATTAGAAAGTATGCGAGAAACTTTTAAGGAAGTCAATCTTGCTGAATTAAATGATGAGAAACTTTAAAAACAAAATTAAAAAACAACTTTTGTAAAGTGAAATAGTAATACTTGAATTAATTTTTAATGAATAAAAAAATACATACACTTTTTACTTCACTATTGAAATTGTTTAGATATATATGTTTATTTGTGTATGTATATGCATCATACTTATGTTCTTAATAATTTGAAATCATATTTTTATTCCCTTTACAATTGTAATTTTTTTAATGGAATTGCAATCAACCTTATACAGTTATTTAAAAAAAAATATTTCTTTTACAGGCACTCAGATTTACCTACTCAACCTCAAGTACTCCCTCCCAAACACATACCTATGCCAGAAATTCCACTTAATAGTGACTTTCATTTTGAAATGGATGCATTACTTCTGAGCCTTTTTGCTATGGCTGGACAGTATATAAATTTATATAGTAGTGTATTTTGGTTACCTTATTCTCACAATGAGGATTTTCTAGTAAGCAAAATATATTTATATGCAAAATTTCATAAATAATCATTAATTATTTTTTCTAAAAGATGATGCTTTGCTTTTGCAGAATTATTACCTGATTGATTATTATGTATTGACAATAAATTTAATAATGCTTAGTAGAAGAATACCAGTGTCCATTTTAAAAAAGGTTAGTTGACGTCTTATTTTGAAATTACTTTTTCGCTTTCTGAATTTTTATAGTATGATTTATATTTGTAAATCATGTTTTTGTTTAATTTGTTGAAATTTCATGATGTTTCTGTTTTTTGAATTTGTGCATAATATTTCTCATGTTTTTAATGTCTTATGTATGTAATGATGATATTTAAAAATGATAGTCATTTATTCATTTAAAAATATGAGGTTATAATTTTTAATTACATATAAAGTTTGTATTTTACTTACTTATAAAATTTAATTAAAACACTCTATCTTGATACTTTTATGATGTTTTGTTAATGTATAGTTTATTCATACTATATAAGAAATGTATTGAAATGTATTTATGAGATGTATTGAAAATATCTTATAGCTTTGCAGTGTTTGTTTTCCATCATCTTACCAGTCAACATGTACCCTCTGTATTCATATTTTGATCATTACTTGCCTTGCTCCAGTTTTATTATTCTGTTTCTATTTTGTGACCTTAGAGCATGGAATTTTGAGTATAGTCTTTCTTATCTATCCGTAAGTGTTTTTGTTTTTTGTAAAGAAAGCCTAATTTTTCATAATTTTTGTATATATGCATTATGGGTTAATTTCTAATATTTAATTTAGACATATTTTTAATCCTATAATGAAGTTTGGGATATTTTTTTTCAGTTAACATATAATAGTTGGGAAAATTGATCATGAGTGTTTGACTAGTTTTAAAGATATATTCAAGTGAAAGAATTTAACTGAACTAAATCATTATTGCAATTTTTTGACTTTGTAATAAACAAATTTGCATTATTTAATGTACTATATATTTCAGATACTTTTAATATGCATAAAGGAAGTATATTACAGGCATGCATGTAAAACAAAATTTATTTCATAAATTTGTTTGCATTTTTGTGAGATCATGTTTCCACCAGTAAATTTGGAGTTTACCTCCTTGTTAATTATTTGATTTATGTCTTTAAATTTTTTCTAATTTTGTAATTTTATTATTTTTAAAATTTAAAAATATTACTGAAATGTGATACATTTTTTTGCCAATGTAATTATTTAAAATTTTGTTAGTTGTTTTTTAAACTGAATTTTATCTTGCATATGAATACTTTTTTGTTATTGAAAATCATTTTCAAAGAAGCTAATAGTTATGTATTTGTTTTATATTGTAGATTTGTTGTGTATGTTTCTGCACTTGGTACTAATGTTACAAAATTTTTGGAAATTAAATCACCCCCATCTGTGGAAAAGATACCTGCTGTAAAATCTAAGAATGCGGCAGCAAATAATAAAAACAACTCTGTAATCCATCATGTATGCTCTATGTCAGCAGAGACAATACGAGAAGAAGTTGAGACATTGAGAAATGACTTTAATATTCGTTTGAAACAAGTTCTGTTTAATTCCTTCCTTGTCGTTTATCATGCCACTTTCTTGCCATGCTATTTTTCGCCAGTAAGTATGCTTTATCAAATGCTTATTTTTAGCTACTGAAATGAAATGATAAATTCATTTGTGCACTATTATTGTTGCTTTTATATAGAACTATAGAGATATTGACTGCATATAGTTGAATATTTTATATTTTGTCATTTTTAAGCATAAAAAATAAATGTTAAAATCATATTTAAATATTGGTAATCAGTTATTTTTGAATTTCATTCATTTTGCAATTTAAGTTCCATTTAATAATTTTTTTAGAAATATTGGTTGGATGGATACTATTCTAATAATCTTATTTTATGCTGAGTATTGATTGCTCTAGGTATTTTCCTAACTATTAATTCTATGAATAATAGACTTGAATCTTGAATATAAACTGTAGCGACAAAGGCTGTTATCCCATAGGGGTGAAAAAGTTAAATTAATGGATATCAAAGTACTTAAGGACTTGAATAAAGATGCTTAGATGAGGCTATGGTCTATAATAATAGACTTCAAATCTAAATAATACTGTGCCTTTATCAATTATAAGAAAATTACAGTTACATGTCTTGCTTTTATTAGTATTTTACAAAACTGTAATTACATGTCTGCTTTTATTGGTAGTCACAAAACTGCAATGAAATGTCTTCTTTTACGAGTGTTAATAAAATTACAATTAGATGTCTGCTTTTAACAGTATTAATAAAATTGCAATTAAATATCTTATCATTACTAGAATGACTAAAATGTTTTAAACTGCCAAATTCACCATTGATTTGCTAAACATTGAAATTATGAAAAAGTTGGCTATCTTGAAATAGAATTAAAAAATAAAAATCGTTATATATGCATTGGTTTTTGTAACTTTAAAGCATATTCATGCCAAATCTGAAAAAAAAAAAAAAAAAAAAATCAGACAATCTATTTATTTGTGAGTGTATAACAAACAAATGAAATCATGAAACAAGTTATTGTAATTAATAATATATTAAATTAGCATTCCTAATATGCATTAAATGTTCTTCTTTGAAAGTATGTTAAGAATTTATCTCTAAACAATTTTCTTGTTGCCAAATATATGGAAATCTGCATCTGTGATACAAAGTTGATCTACAAACTGGGTTGAATGTGAAGTTACTAAACTTCTCTAGTAACTAGGACAGTATTGAATTTTAACAGTTTGCTATGAATGAAACAAATATTCTTGATTTGTCCTTAGTTTTTTTTTTTTTCCAACATTAATAAATGATATAAAATATATTTAAATTTAATTTCTTTTAATTTATTGAAAAAGTATGTAGTAAAAGCAAATTATTCATCTTTAAACTTACTTTTTATGTTGCTGTATGCACTATTGTATCTTGGAGAGTTATGACTTCCTCAGTGGGCACCATGAGATGTTGTATAATTTTAATTGTATTTTAATAGCATATTTAGAATTTCTTAATGCTCTGTGTGCAGCATAGAAAAATTTTATTACTAGAAGTTGAAACTTGGGCACCATAAATTAGAGCTAGTTGTAGTTTTGTTATACAAACTATTTAGTGAAAAAGGATTTATTTTCATTATCCATTAATTAATTTTTTATAGTTAAAATATCCTTTCTTTAGTGTTAAAGCTCATACAATTTTAATTCAATTTGGGGCTTCTTATTTGTATGGAGCTATGGCATAAAATCAGTAAGTTGTTTCTGCAGTTGTTATCATAAAATCATACTATTGCAGGAAAATCAATTTGTAATTTCGATGAAGGTAGTTGTGACTAATTTAATTCTGATTTGAAAAAATATATAGTGTAAGCAGATTCTTCAGTTCCACTGATTATTATTTTTATTAATTTTTTTCAATATATTTTAATGTAATCTAGAATGTGTTTTGGCTATTTTTACTTAATGTATACAAAAGTTATTTAAGGTTTTGCAAAGAATAAATATAAAAGATTTACATTAGGTTGTTTGGGAAAATCTGAATTCAGAAAAGATGGGAAGAATCGAATTAATTGGGAACCACTCTTTAAGCAGAAAACAAAAATTCTAAATTTGTAGTTAAATGAGAGTGAAATGTCTTTTATAATAATTTATTTATTATTATTATTCTTTTGAGAGTGTAAAAGTGAAAAATAACTTAGAAATAATAAATTGCTCTGTTAATTTGAAGAATATAATTTGCTTTTAGAAATATATATTGTTGCTGGTTGAATTGTACATCTGTATACATAAAAAACTGGCAACACCAAAGATTCAGTTCCCTAGCCGTTTCCAATGATCTGATTTTACCAATTTTTATTTCATTCAAGAACTTATGATATCTAGATATGTCATTACTGGTCATTTGCTCTCTACTCCTAAATTCTAAATCCAACTATATCTGTTCTAAAAATTCTAAATCTGTTTCTATGATTTATGTGCCTCAATAATTAGCAAATCCAATTTTCCTAATATAGTCTATGGGAAGTCATCTCTTACCAAGTTTATTAATTAAGGACTATGATTTTAAAAATGGCATATTCTGTTGCTCAAACTGACCTTGGAGCATCAGAAGTAAAAGTATAATTTAGCTTTATAGGATAAGATTATCTTCCTGGAAGATTCTTAAGTAAATTAGTCTATGTTGGTTTCTTTTAGAATAGTAATGAATTGCTTGCTGCATTCTGGTAGATGGAAAACTTTCTACCAAAATGCAGCAAGCAATTAAATTACTAAGGGGCATATTAGTCTCCAATTTTTCAAATAATATTTAACATGAGGATAGAATCCATACTTTCTTTTCCTCTATTATGCTGTATCTTAAATTACTATGTTGTTAATGGTCTAACATAAATTTGCATATCATATAAAAATCAGAAGCTTTTACTATTGTCATGATTATGATTTTTAATAATATTTTATTACTATTAAGTTAATTTATTTGTAATTATCCTATCTATTTTCAGTATGATAAAAACTTATTTCACATCTTTCATTTTAATACATCAATTGTTCTAAAAGATTTTTTTTTCCTTGCAGAATACATTGCATTATGATGTACATTTTGTCACTCAGTATGGTGTTTTTACTGGAATTGGTTGTTTCACATTGTATATATCACATTGTTTTCCTCCTAAATATTGTGATGTACTTCATAAGGCGGCCCTGCACTTAGGAAGATGGCAGAGAGTTGAAATAAAAAATGTGCATGTTCCGTATAGCACGTGAGTTTTAATACATATAGACATCTTTTGAAACATGTGCATAATATATATTATTGTAATGAAAATAGCAAACAAAAACACTTGCAGATATTCTCAGATAAAAATAGATTTTCTGAAACTTTTTTTGTGTGTGTGTTTGAAGCACATAGTCTGTTATAATAATGTTTATCATATTATAATTTTAATACAGTAGACTCCCGATTATCCGCGGAGTGGATTATCCGCGCCTGCCGCACTAAGTTTTTTATTTTTTTCTTCCAAGCAAAGAGAAAATGCTTCCAAAGCAAGAAGCAAACACAAATGACTGATTTCTTCAAAAAGGTATAGTTTTACAGTTATGCTTTTGTAATTACATAATACATTACAGTATTAAAACAGTACATATGTATTAATTTTTCTGTGTATCCTTGACGCCTCTTGTAAGTACAAAGCACTTTTCTGTTTTCATTAACAAAATGCATTTTAGGCTAGTTTTGAGTGATATACTAAAATATTAAGCGTTAGTTAAACATTTCCTGCTGTTTATTTTACGTTTTATTGTATATAAAACAATTTTTCAAAGTTGGAATGGCTGTTTCCTCTTTTGCTATACCCGTTTTTAGCTTTTATCGGATTATCCGCGATTTTTGTTATCCGCGGCGGCCGTGCCACCCAATTCCGCGGATAATCGGGAGTGTACTGTATATGTATTGAACATTTAATTATTTATTTCGTTTCTTATTTTCGTTTTTTTTTTTTTAAATAAATAAAGAAAAAGACACCTATCAATTTATTTACATTAGCTACCAAATTATATTATTCTTTTATGTACAATTATTCCATTGCAGAAAATGATGAAATTCATGATGGAGATTCCTATTAATATTTAAGTTGAAACATTGTATTCTGACAATTTAATTTTTTAGTTATTTGCTGATAATATACAAATTTTTGCTAGGTAAACCAGTTTTTAAAAGAGCTAGCTTTAAAATTTACTTCACATAATTTATGTTTTATTATTTGATGTACTATATACATAAATCATTTTAGTGGATTCATTTGTTGAATAAATAAATCATTTTCTTGTGATAGTTAAATAAAAAAAGTCAAAGTTACAATGATTGAAAAAAATCACCTTTTTCTAGGAGAATTTAGTATTATGTGATTATTCTTTCTATTATTATTTTAAATTATTGTAATATCAGATGTTTTCTTTAATCACTATTTTTCTTTCAGGTGGACTGAGACTGCTATGTGGAATCAAGGAGCTTTAGTTAAGCACTCTAAAGAGCTTTTTAAAGCTGAAGGCATATCCAATGCAGCTGAACCTGGTCATGCTGGACATTCACGGTTTTATGTATGTTTATTTTAAATTAATTTGGCTATTGTATATAACAATTGTTATTGGATATTTTTACTCTATAATTTCACTAATTGTTGTTTATAGTTTGTTGTTTCCACTATAATTGCAAAATTGTGTTTGCTAATTCATCATTTCACAAAAAAAGAAAGTTATTTTTATGTTGGTCATTTTGTTTGTGTTTCAAGGGACAGGGGGCATTACTGTAGAAATTTTGCATTTGCTTAAAAAAAAAGTAATCTATCCTGAATTTTCAAAATCACATGTTAATATGTGATTTTTGCAATTGCATTGTGAAGTAGTACTCTAAAAAATATCTTAATCTGACATTTATATTTATTAGTAAAAAAAATAGTGAAATAAAAAAACATTTCTATTGTGAAAATGTGTATATGAGTTGAGTTGATACCTGGTTTTGTTGTAACTGGTAGATGTTGATACTGATATTCAATTATACGTGATATAGCCAATAGCCTGCTTGTGTCAACATTATTTATTTCTAGATATTAGTTTTAAAACCATTATCTTTACCCCAAATTACTTACTATCTTTTGATTGTTGATTTTAATTTACTTCATTCGTTTTTTAGGTTTAATTAAAAAAAATTTATAAAATTTAAAAGACTGATAGCATTTAATATTGATTTTATTTTTAATTTTTTTTGTCATATGTTTATTTTTATTCTCTTTATTTATTTATTTATTGGTTTATATATAAAGAATTCTTATTACGTAAATAATCTTTTAAAGTATGATAATATCTGTCTTAGTTTAAATTTCTAACATTAGCTTTCTGAAATAGAAATTTGATTCATTTAAATTCTTTTTTATTGAAGTTACTGATTGACTTTATTTAACTATTTATTTAGGTAAAAAGGAAAATTTAAGATCATATAATGATTATCTGTATTAAATTTTTTCTAAATTATTACTTCTTTCTTTATATTAAATTTCATTCATAGGTATCCAGAAGTATGTCAAAAATCAGTAGTCGTGATATCCGAGTTTTGAATAAGTTGTTTTATTTTTTAAAGATTTTTTTAATGCTTAGTATTGGAATTGTGAACTTTGTTAAACATATTAGTTGATTTTTGGTATATTCTTTCAACAAATGCTCTTGTTAATGGTTGCTAGTTTTAAGTTATAGCTATTACTTTTATGGTGACCCCCTCCCAAAAAAAACCCTACAGAAATAAAAACTGGTTAATTTATGTATATGGGGGTGACTCATTATTCCCTCTTTACTTTAACTATGTTTTCACTAAAATTTCAAGAAAACAGGTTCTTGACATATTCATAGCTTCAATTAATGATTGATTTTGATGATAAAAATTTGATGAATGAAATTCAATGTGTCCTGTTTATTGTTTATATAACAATTATTCAAAGTGTGCATATTGGCTCAATTTATTGTCTTATTGTATTAAATTGCTTTTTATAGATTACAACATTATCCAGTTCTTATTATATATTTATAATGCATTCATTAATAGTTAATTTTTTTTTTCTTTACAGTCATTGTTTAAAAACCCAGCTATAGCTGCTCAACTTGTGTGGCTCTTGCTGTTGTTTCTTCTCTTTGCAGAAGTCTTTGTCCTTGTTCAGTCCCATACCTGGAATGATCTCTTCTCCATACAGCTACTAATTATGATCAACTGTAAAACTTTATACACCTTGACAAGAATTTACTTTGTAGTGAAAAAAATATATCATGAAGAAAAAGTGATTATTTCAAAATTTAGTAATTAATATTTTTTGTAATAGGAGAATATTAGGAATGAAATTTGAAAATAATATGTGTATAATGTACATAGACTAAATTAAATCTTTTTTTATTATTTGTATTTCTTGTTTCAATCTCTCTAAATTTTATGGTGCCAAAAAAATTTGACTCTTATATATATACATACAGAGTAGTGACAAAGTTGTGGAAACCTTTTAGGAAAATTGTATTTTGTAAGTTTGAAGACAATTGAAATAAAGATATTTGTTATAATACCATAAAGTTACGTATTACTTTAAAGATAATTTAACCAAGAATGTAATGCATTAAATTATGTTTATTTATCATTATTCCTTTAGTTAAAGCTGAATAACCAGTAGAAGGAAATGCTCCTAGCATTAATTGGTAAGACATAGCTTTATGCTATCATTTTTTTTTTTTTAAGTTAAAGCTAAATAACCAGAAGAAGGAAAGGCACCTAGATTTTATTGATAAGACATAGCTTTTCTTCATTTGAATATAGCCAATGCAAATGTGTGTTTAGACATCTTATAAGGTATATATCTTGTAAGTAGTATAATTTTGGCATTGCGTCAAGAAAAGTCATTCTTTTGTAGTCTTTATTTTTGTGTGTGTGTGATCAAGTTGGTCACTTTTTTTTTTTATTTCCTTCCTTTTTGTGAGTTTTCAAAATGTGAAGAATAAAAGAAATAACTCTATTGAAATAAATCTATTGAGTTGACTGGTCATTTGAAAAACCATGTAAAGTCTTATTATTGCTTGAATAAGACTTTATTTATAATGAACTTAGAGGGGGGGATGGTAAAAATTTAACTAAAAGTGACATTTCGAAATTTTTCAAAAATAATCAGGAAACTCAATTAATAAAAAACTAAATTACTAAAGGCAGGAAAAAGTGCACAACACTAAGTTATGATAGAATAACAAAAAGATTGTATCTAAGTGATGGAAAAATCACTTAGATGGAGGGATCATCTGAGAATAAACAAAGTGAAATGGTACAATTCAAGGTAAAGTTGAGTATAAGAACCATTTGACCATCTAATCAAGTTTCAGTTCCATTTAAAAAATAATAAATAAAATAATAACAATCTTAAACAAATTTTGAAGAGATTATATAGGACAAAACCTCATTTTAAGTCAGAACAATGGGATAATGTGATTTGAAGTGATGAAATCAAAATCTCATGATAGCAATAGTATAAAACATTTAAGGACAATAACAGAAGATTTTCATCTTGATTGCATTACAACTACTGTTAAATGCCTTTTTACTGTTATGCAAAATCCAGTTATATTAAATGTTATTACAACCAAGCAAAAGATGTGGGGAGAATTTGCAAGATTAATGAGAATATAAAAGTTCAAAAATACATAAATTAAGTACTCATTCCTAAACTGCTACCTTCTGCATGCAATCTTTCACAAGATAAGGAATTTATACTTCTTAAGAATTCAACTCCATGTCATGTTGTCTTTGCATACAAAAGCTGGGTCAAAGTAATTATATTTCACTATAGCTCAGACTTTTACCTAATCTAAAATCTATGGAGACGATTAGAGAAACTTTTTATACCAGTAATAAAATTTAATTCATTAAAGTAATAATTTGATCATGGTATCACATCACAACAGCGGAAGAACTAAAAACATTGGGGAATCCATGGGATGACATTGCAAGATCAAAAGGGATGCTAAAGGTTACTCAATAAACTGTCATAAATGAGAATTTTTGTGTATGTCATTATTCCTGTGTTTCCATTTTCTTCTTTGTAACTGCTGTTACAAATACCATTTGTAAAAATTATTCTGTTAAATTATCTTGAAAAGGATGTATAATTTTATGGTAAATAAAATTGCTGTTATGATTTACCAAAATTCAAAAATATAATCTTTCCAAAAGGTTTTCACATTTTTTTTGGCCATTAAATATATATATATGGTGCACTAGAAAAGTGGAACCACCATTTATTTCCCTAAATATTCCATTTGCATAGTTTCATTAAATAAGGTGAGTATTTGTATGAAAATCATTTTTCTTCTGCGTAGATTGATTGTAAAAATGTTCCAAAATTTTCATTTTTATATGCCCTCGGATACTGTAAAATTGTCCGATAGTAAAATACTTCTCTTGTACCTACACACCATCATTCCTCTTACATATTTTGCCATTTTTCCTGCTCACTTATCAATACCTTTTTTTAGTTCAGTGCTGTAGAGATGTGTATAATTCTGATGTTTTAATTTATTTTACATTTAATTGAAAAACTTCTAAAGTGATAATTAATTAACCATATTGTGTTTGTTATATTTATGGAAATTAAATGAAACAAAAAAAAACATTTCAAATTTTAAAAAGAATATATATGTATTTTGCTTATTTGGCCTGAAGCTTGGCAGATTGAATAGGGGAAAGCTTTGAAACCTACTGTCAAAATATTCAAAGTAAAAAATTAGATCAGTCCATAGAAGATTTTACTTCCACCATATAAAATTAGATTTAATAAAACTATTTATTAAAGTATTACTAAAACAAAGAATGTTTCAAATACCTATGTCAATAGTTCTCAGGTTTATGCACAACAAGGCTAAAAGAAGTGTTATATCTAGCACTTGACATTAGAAAAAATGACGAATAATTGTAAGTTTATATAAGGTATTCAAGAGAAAACCCTTGAAATCTTTCAATGGTTTTCCTAGGGGGGGGCCTTAAGATACGAATGTAAAAGAAATGTGAATAGATTTCAAGTTATTAGGTTGCAAAATGAGCTTAAGATTTTTATTTTTCATATTCATAACTGGAATGTAATTCTGGAAATTTGCATATAAAAAGCTTGGAAAAAAGTGAAAGATTCCACCAGGGCATATAGGAATGGAACAATAATATCAGGAAAGATTAAATCCAAGTACGTTTGCCAACTATGACTGATCATTAAAAAATGATGACCCCTGGCAATTCACCAGAAGAAAAGCAATAAAAAAAAATAAGGGAAAATTGTGATAAGTACATTTGCATACTGTTTGTTCTCTGAATATGATTGTATTGCTTTATGTTCAATATTCTGAATGCTTCCCAATATTGTAACGATATTATTTAGAATTTTGCAATAGTTGGATTGTTTGATAAAACTATTAAATCCAGAAATATAGAGGCAAGCATTTCATTTTTTGGGGGAGAGTGGGTACGCTGAGACAAAGAAAGTGCTGACTTAAATCATAAATTTTGACTTTTAGAAAAAAATCAAAAGACGAGATGCAAAACTTTCAAAAAGAAAGGGGAGGGAAAAAAAAGAAAGAAAGAAAATGAGAGGTACAATCATTGAAAGATATTATTATTATTATCTTCAGCACATGTATTGAAAAGTATCAAGAGAGGCTTTTGTAACAAGCGATTTCGTCTGTCTAAAACTTTCTCGCATATTTTGAAATAAATTTCTCTTGTATTATTAACCTCATGTCATTGGCAGACAATAATTACAAAAGAAACTATTAGAGTCTTTAGCTTTTTTTTTTTTTTTTGAAATTAATTGTTGTAATGTGATTAATGCACAAATACTAGAAAACGGATGCTTTTTTTTCCTGGTAAATTGAAACCAAAATTTAATTTAGAACTGCAAATGTAGTCAGAAAATCACATAACAAAGTGCAAATATTTCAGCCTGAGTTTTTATGTTATTACGTTTACATGCGTGTGAAAATATAGCCTGACAGACGTTCACCTGTAATGGGTTTTTTTCCAAATTTGATGCATATCTACATTTTATATGTTAAATCTGTGCACCAAATTTTATCCAATTTTATCAATCATCCATTTTCTATTTTATAGATTTAATTAATAAATAGACTTCTGTTGAATGGATTTCATTCAAAATTTCAAATATCAGTTTAGAAATTATCAGTTTTAGAAAATATCAAATAGAAATCTACAAATATAGTGTTAAGCCATATATATCAGTTTTTATCTATCTATCTCAAAGGATTTTGTGAGTTATCACAATCACAGATAGACATGCATAATTCCTCAAATATGTTTCTCGGTCCTGGGGAGATCTGAAATTTGAAGATTCGTCAAAATCTCGAGTTCGAATTTTTTGACGATTGCAATACTCTCTCTTTAAATACTTCATATAAGAGAAAATCAGACAGCATTAGAAGTCATTTCTTACTTGCTATATATCATTATATTCTTCTTATCTCTTGCGAAATCGGAAATTTAATTTTCTTGATATTTTTCATTTTATTCTTAAATTTGTATATTCTAATTAGCTCTTTATTATCGAACTCAAATTTAATAACTAGTTTAATTCGGCCTCATCTTGTTTCTATTTTGATGTATCAGTCTTAATATATAATATCTGAAGCATTTTTATAATCTGCAGATTTTGCAAAAAAAACAAACAAAAAAAAACGTCTATTTATTGAAAAGTATGTATGTTTTTTATTATTATTATTATTTCACTGATTTTTTCAGTCTGCTTATGTTTCCATGAAGATTTCGAATTCAACCCGAATGATTTCCTTAAAACTGCTTATCTTGAACACTATGAACATTTTCTAATTAATCGCATTGATTATGCAGTTTGATTTACTTTGCTAGAGAATCAGCATATATTTTAAATATGAATTATCTTCTCGCTGATACAAGAATTAATTAATGTTTGTTCTACTATCATAAAATCATTTTGATGGATAAAAATAGAATAACTGGAAATTAATTTTAGAGACGTTAAGAAATTATAAGTAATAAAGATACAAATTTAATGTACTTAGGGATTCATTGAACATTTCTTTTTTTTTTTTCAAATTAATTTATTAATTAACCAGCATTACATGCAGAAACATGCTTAACTATCCCAGATTAGAGATGGACTCACTAGATTGATCGATAGCAAGTTGAGCCGTTACATTTAAGACAGTGTGAGTTCCCCAGAATGTTTGTGTGTGAGAGAGAGAAAAGCAAGAATCTGCTCAAGCAAATTTTCTGCAACAAAAACTTTTCTTTGGCTAAAAAAAAAAAAAAAAAAAAAAAAAAAGTACGAATTAACAGCAATTCTGTGCAACTGACAACTATTTTTATGCAATGTCGGAGATGCTGCGTGCTCATCTTTTTGTTGCTTCAGAAACCCCGTCAAGGCAAAATAAAGTGTGATATCCCTCTTTGCATAAATATTGAAGTCTTTACATGGGAGTGTTTTGTTGGTGATCATGGACTTTTTTTGTTCTTTTTGCCTCTTTTTTGCCAAACAACTAATGGATCAATTTCGTAACTAACAAACATACTCATTTTCCAAATATATATATATTAAATCAAGCAGGGACTGAAAAAGTTGTGTAATTTGATAATCAAAAGTATTCTGAAAAGCGAAACTCGTATACTCAAGCCTATACAATTATATAACTTTTGACACAAAAGTTCTCCAAACCCAAATATAAGAAATCATTTGTGTAGCAGAATGGAATCAATATTAAAATCTTCACAGACAATTTGACTTTTATATGGATATTAAAAAGTTTTACAATCAAAATCATATTTGTTTCAGATACAAATGAAAAAAAATATATATATATATATATTTTTTTTTTGAGGCAAATAAATTTTTAGTGTTGTCAGTCTCAACTGATTAATGAAATACTTTTTAAAAAATACTATAATATACGGTTGTAATTACAGAAATTTTTTAATTCTATTTTAATCATGCAGTATCTTTGTTAGTGTTTGTAACCAGTGATGCTCTGGATCCAAAAATATTAGTTGTCAAAAGACAATGGGGACCCCATTCACATCCATATTGCTGTGATTAATTTTTTTTTAATTTTAGGAATTATGTTTAACATTGTAATAACCAAAATATATTCTACTTATAAGTGATAATAATATATTAGATATTATTTAATATTATTATTTATAATTAATAGAATATTTTGGAATTATTTTAATGAAAAAGTCAATAAACTCGGAAAAAAATTCGAATTACTGACGAATTTGATTAAAAAATTTTAAAGCTAACTAATTGCAATCGTAAATGGAATCTTATGAATAGTTCACAGGAAATGGAAGATATTTGGGGAATCTGCTGTTTATTACTATTATTATTATTTTACATTAAAACATTAAATGAGCATTTCCCGATAAAGCATCTTTTAAAACTAGCTTCCAGTGCACGATGAGATCTTTTCTCGTCATTTCAAAATTAACTTTTTTATTGCGCCTTAACTTACACTGAATCTGTGTAGCCTAGTTATTTTTTTGTTATTATCGAAAAATGAAATTTAAAAACCTAAAATTCATTCGATTTTTCTAATTTTGGTGTATGAATTCACATACAAATAGGAAATTATTGAATAATTTTTATGATAGAATTTTTTTTACCTAAAATTAAGATTTAATATATTTAAAAAACAGAAATCGCTGATGATTTTTTTTTTATTTGACATTTTTTTCGTTAAGATACCAACTTTAATGCAATTTCATTTAATTATTTGTGTTTAGACCGTTTGGTGACAAATCGTATTGATTATATGGTCTAATATATATCGACTCTACAGAATTTGATAGATATTTGAAGTAACCATATCAACTATTTCCTCATCTCTTTCTCTATAAATATAGTGCATTTTTAAATTTTCTGTTTAAAAGTTTATTTCTGCGAATATACATCTTTAGCGTTAAATTCACATAAAATATCTCCTTTTAACGAACAGTAAACATTATCTTGCCGTTTTTGTAACGACAACACCTTTTTCTTTCGTTATTCAATTAGAACATACATTACAAAAATACTGACTTAAAAGGTAAGGAGTTTTTTTTTTGGTACATATTCATTCTAATCATTTTTATTCACATGTCATTGTTCGCGGAAGTAAAATAAAACGTTCGATTATCTCTGCAATAATCGCCACTCGGAGAAAAAAAAAAAAAAAAAAAAAAATCCTTGTTTTCGCCAAGCCCTTGGTGAAGTTTTAATGCCCTTCTTGTATGTTTGCAGTTTCTTTTTATATACTGACATCTAATTTTACTATTATGAAGTTCCATCCTTCACCTGCATATGGATCCAAAATTTCTATGGATCATTATTTAGCCCTCAGGAATGACCTACTAACTTGTAACAGATATATAATTCTTTGGTTGTTTTACAGAAAAAAAACCTGTTTGGTGTTTTGTTTTGATTCAGATACAATATTTTCCAAAATTAAGCGCAAATATATTTTGATTGCATTTTATTTTTCTTTTTATTTATTTTTAATTTTAAAATCAATCTTTTTGCGTCTGAAAAATGGCAACACATATGCGCATGCGTCATGTGTAAATAGTGATGGCGAGTGTACAAAACATTGGAATTATCGGAGAACGGATTAAAGGTAAGAATGTGGTTTATAGCTGTATTTTAACCTTATAAATTTTTGTAAAGGTTCGTAAACATCTGTTTTTTCAAATAGGAAGTTAGATCTGTGATGCGATGCCCGATATTGATTTTATAAAATGTTAAAATTTCGTGTGGGACTTGGGCGAAACCCTGTTTATGTTGCGGTTCGTAGATACTGTCATTGTAGGTTGATAAGTAACACTGTTGTTTATTGTTGATTCACAGCTGATTGGCATAGGACTAGAATGATTTTTTCTTACTGATACGTCGATTCAATAAACTTCTGAGAAAGTTAGGTTAATTGTGAAGAATTTATTATAGAAATTCTATAAACTGTTTGTTTTACTACTTGGTAAAATTATATTTGTAATGTTCTTTTCTTAGAAGTCATATTATTCTACTCTAAATTACATTGTATATTATGATTTTTTATTTCGCTTTAAACTATTTGGTATTAACTGCTTTTTTAAAATTTGAAATGAATGAAAGTTTATTTAAAAATGCTCTTTGTAGTACCTTTTGTGCAACATACTGACAGAAAAGTAATTTATGTTTTTATCTTAAAAAGGAAAATTATATATTAATTTCTTTATAGTTATAAAATTCCTCTATCTAATGTTGTAAAACATATAGTTGTTATTTTTTTTTTTACCATAAATGTGAGAAGCTCTACTAGGATAACATCACTGAAATTTTTATTTTTAGTTTGATAAACAAAACATCTTTCTTTCTTTCTTTTTACTTCTGAACAAAGAATAAACTCATATTAGTCAGGATAAAATTTATTTTATCAATCTTCAAAGTTCAGTTCTTTGTTTAGGTACAAATTTTATTTATGAACATCAATTTAACTTGATTTGCTTCATGTTTGTAGAAAGAAAATATTTTATTTAAGTTTTCATTCACTTTTTAATCTGTTAGGATTTTTGAAATTTTGTATTCTTATGTATTCTTGATAACACTGCACATTTTAAGATGACTATTCAATCACTTCTTAGCTATCAGTAAATCAACAAATTTAATAATTTTGATTTTATACTCGTAGCCACAGTTGTATGTCATTTGTGAGAAAATATATTTTTGTGATTTCATAATGTTAATAGTATTGAATGCTAAGAAAAAAGAAGTAAATATTTTATTAAAAATTTATATTTTTGGATGTATCATTGAAGATATATTCTTAAGTTTTTTTTATTAATTTTATTTCAAATAAGCTTCTAGGGAATTAGTCACGTAAATTCACGTAATTTTTATTTAAAAATTTGTTAAATGTTTGAATACCTGACCTGAAGTTTGCTGTTAATCTCATTTAGCATTTTAGTATATTGTTTTAACTCCTTAATGGAAGTTCATTCATAGTAGTATGAACTTTGATTGGCAACTTTAATGAATTTGGATACGACTGATTAAATTATGCAAGAAATTCATAAATTACTTTTGCTTTCAGGATGTAAAATTTTATTATTCTGAAATTGTTAAATTTATTTTTTACATTTCTAAAAAAATGTAATGAGAACAAAATAATTTCATAATGATCTGTACTATATTGTTTTAAGTATTGAAATTTGTATTAATAATAACAAAATGGGTCATTTTTATTTAAAGTATTCAGCTATGAATAAAATTTCAAATGATTTTTTTCAACCTTTAGTTCTTCCATTTAATAAATCAAAATTCATTTTCATGCCATTATTAAAATTAGATGTGATTTAAGCATTTTATCTTGGGATTTAAAAAAATTATGTTAAGTTAGAAAATAAATATTTTAAATTACTTTTCTGTTAAAATGGTTTGTAAATTAAATTATAAAAAATGATTTTATAAGAACATTATGTTAACAGAATGTCTAAAAATTGATGTCAATTTTTAGGCATACATTAAAATATTATCAAAGACATTTTTGTGGTATCTAAACCTGATTTGGTTTAAACTGTTCACTACTTGATTTGAAATAATTTATTTAAGTGCTTTATAATATGATTCATATTAATAGTATATAATATTAGTATGAATTATTATTATTATTTCAGACAATGCAAAATATTAGAAAAGTAAAGTTCTGTTGGATGCTTTATAATCTAAATAAACAAATCTATCAAGTAGGGGGATAAAAGATTTTAAAAATTATTCAAAAAGAAATTAAAAAAAAAACTTTTAAATTTTATTTGCTTTTACTGTTTTTTTTATAGAAGTATTCTAAGTCTGTCTTGAAAGGTTTTGATCTGTGTAAATCATAAAAACGATGTAAATAATGAAAGGTTTTATATATGTAACTTTGATGTTTTGCATGAATACCCCCCCCCCCCCGAAAAAAAAAGGGAAAATAATTTTGATTTCCCAAATATGTGAAACTTGAGCATTTTTTCAGAATTTTTGAGAGAAATAAAATTTTCAAATCTTTCTGATTTTTTACGTGCATTTATAAAACTAAGTATACATTCAGCCATGAGGATGTCAGCTGACATTGGCATTTTTGTCTGTTAAGTGTATGCTTTCCAGTTTGTCCCTTCAAAAACTTTTTTTGAATAAAATGTTGCCTGAATAATGGGTTTCCTCAGGATATCCGTTTCTGTGCCTGTATTTTTGCGCTTAGTTTCGAAATATAGCCGTGTTACAATGTCATCCTTACATGGTGACTGTTTTCTGCACGGAAGATAACCGTAATGATGATAAAAGAATTAAAAAAAGAAGAAAAAAATTCTGTCTCATCGCAAACGACTCGTGCGGAAACAGTATTTCCGAAAAGAAATCATCATTGCCTTGATTATGGGAAAAACATTAGAATACATCTCAGGTTGATTCGTTGCGGTTTTTCAATGTAATATGGCGGCAGTTTCTGAATTATTCGACAAGCTGGTTGCTATAGTGAAACTTATTAGGTTTCTCATAAATATCGTTATCTTTAAAGTGCTATTAAATTTTTGTTTTATTTAGCGTAGGATTGTAAAAAGAATCAAAGATATTTTTGGACACAGAGTATTATTTCTAGAATTTTAAAACTTTACTTGCGAATTCCTGATAATTAATGAATTAAAGAACGCCTGTTGATTCGGAAAATGTAATGTAAGAAAAGCTGTTATTGTTTTCTCGAATGCATTAGCAGGGTGGAATAAATAAACTTCTGTAGATTTTAGTCTTTATTATCGTTGTATATTGTTATCGTGGATATTGCTATATCATTTTGTACTTTATAATCAACATGTTTATTGTTGTAATCACTTATCCAGATTGCTCAATGTAATGTCGTATTTTACTTATCCTAGTGAAGTTCGGTAACAATTTATTTTATTAAAAATCCATCCAATGAAACAATTTTTTATAAAATTAATTACCGTTTTTAAAAATACGCGACTCTAGTATTGACAGCTAACTATCCTGTTAATATTCAGAATCGGACATTCTCGGCGCATTTAAAATTGCTTAAATAAATTTTTCTTGAAAAATTCTGCCAAATGGAAAAATTTTCTAGGCGTATATCCTTATCAAAGTTACCGTATCCAATAGCCTGCCTCATCATTTAATTAATATAAGTGAATTCAAGGACTGGTTAAAAGAAGCCTTAGCTAAATAGATTGTGTCGGTATATGTGTCTTACCAGGAACCGAAAACTGTTACAATTAGCACTTATACAAAATTTGCAATATTGCTTTTAAATAGAAATTTTTTTTAGGATGCTAAAACATGAATCACAATTTTGAAAATCCTTAATATTTCATATTATTGAAGAATGAGATGCAAAAAATATTCTTCATATTCATCTTGTGCTTGAACTTTCTTTGAATCTTCTACGACTTGTTATTCTGCATACTGTCAATTTAAAAGACAGTTAAAAAAAAAATCTCTTTTTTTAATAAATTTGGTCGAATAAATGCTGGAATCAAGGTTAAATTTTTTGATAAAATCTCATATTTCAATACGATTAAAAAATTATACGAGTCGCAAGAAAACAGACTGAAGCAGGTTAGTCTGTTTTTAACGTGAATAACATTTTTGATTGTGTCTCTATATTCAGATTTCTATTCTAGATTTGTAAGATTTAGAATCGAAAATGGTGTTTATATCTTATATCAGAACCTCTCATCATCTGACCGCATCTCGGAATTACAAGGCTCATCACCACCAATAGTCTCTATTTTATTTAAAAATAGAACGTTAATCCCATGCTTCAAATCAAGAATCTCGGAACTCGAAAACTTTTTATTGCGACTTTTTAGAAGACGCGGAAAAAATTCATCATTCTAAAAGATTGAATCGCCGTTGGAGAGCTAGTTGGCGTGTCGATAAATCTTATCTCTGGTATGGGCGAGGTGGTGTGAACAAGAAAATATCAGATGAACGTGATCGATAAACGTTTGTCTTCAACTCGCCATGACAGCGCATGGAATAAGAAGAACGTTCATTCACACCACGGAAGATGGTAGCCGCATCTTTTTTTTGATCATCTTCCCACTGCAATTCATATCCATTTCTTGATGAAATCCAGCCATCTTGTTGCACATTATAAGGTCTCATATTTGTCCGAGATTGTATTCCCTGTTGTACCAGATGAAACTTCCTTTCAAAGTTTGACAGTAACTCACTTTGAACATTTCATCAATATTAATCTGCATTAGATAGAGGAACGCCCTTTCTGATGGTGGGGAGAGTGCTATTGTTAACTCATGCATGGGAAATTTTATTGATCGCCTGTAGCCTTTATTTTCTCTGTACTCGTTGATGTCATGCGAATATTTTTTAAATGCCAATCTAGTCATTCTCTTCACAATTTTTCACTGGGACATTCCAATGAACTTATTGCCAACCTCCATTTTAAAAGCCGAGAAGATATCGAATTTAAGTTATTTCATTACAAATTTTTTATAATGAAATAAATTTAATATTAATATCAAATATATGTATTTAATATTTAAACGCGATTTTCTATTTTATTTAATGTGGAAGAATGGTTCTATTGATTGAAAATGAAAAGTCTGTATAAAGTTTGAAAATGTAATAATTATTTCTGAGTTTGTTGGGGTAATAGAATGAATTCTATGAATTGAAACTTTCATTCCGGGCAGTGAATTTCGTTGCTATAAAAAATCGGTTATTAGTGCTTCAAACTGTTTAAATATCTCAAATTTTTTAAATACATTAGGATTATATTTATAACTATTTCTTTAGGTGTAGTAATATACCATAAATCTTTCTTGGTACTTTCAGTTTAAGTTTATTTATAATAATAGGCAAGTTAGCTGAATTCATTATATCCGTTGTCAGTAATTCACCACTATGCAGCTGCAGAGGGAAAGGGGAGTAACTCGACCTCTTTTGTTGGGGAAAAGGGTTTTTTGGTACACCTGTATTGTTCCCACTCTTATACCACCTGTGATTATATACCTATCATATTTCTTTAATGTTCTGAGCCATCTGCGCTTTCATTGTTTGCTTCACTGATGCATGGGTAGATCTGTATCAACATGTTGAATATATAGTGAACCCCTGGGAACCCCGGAATGTTAGAACATTTTCCGTTTTTTTAAAAAATACATTTGTCCCCTATTTAAATGACAAATGAAATGAAAATTAATGTCACATTTAGAATAGACTAACTATGTAATATTTTTTCTGCAATTTTTTGTCGCGAAACATTTTATAAATAAAAGTGCATGAATGTCACTTTCATTTCTTACTTAGAGCAATAATTTAATTTGATAATAATTAAATATTTTGGAAAAAATTGTGTCAATCTATTACAATTTTTGGAATTATTGATTGCCATGTGAATTCTTCTTCTTCTTATTTTTTTTGAGAATACCTAATATTTTTTTCTTTTTTGCTGGTTTAAATGTAAAGCAAATATAACTTAAATAGTGATTACTAATTTCATCATCAATGAACTATCTAAAGGAAGTGTTTTTTCATATGGTCGAAGTCACGTTCTCTTTTGAAATATTTTATAAACTGGAAATTTTCGACATTCTGTTTGTAAAAGAAATATGTAGATTAAAAATGTTGACAGCCTTGTTTTTAACCAATATCTTAGATAAAAATAGCATGACGTGATGGCATTGTTATATATGCATATTTCCTCATTGTGAGTTACATTTATCACGCTTGAAAATCGAATCGGGATCAAAATAATAAAAGTATTTCATTTTGGTTTCTCGGCTAAAAAGTTGCAACTTCGAGCTGCTATTTTATCTACTATAAATAAAAAAAAAATAATGTAAGATGTTTTAATTTTCCTCATAATTATATTGCTATTGAAGCTCTCTGAGAGCTTTTTAAAGCATTGATTGCGACCCTAAATGGTATAAAGTACCAGGGAGTTATGATGACGAATTTAATTGTTCTTCGACAGTGTACCTTTGTAATTTGGATGAAGAGAATGAGATGTCCCCAGTACGATGTCGGCCTGTGAAAATGGCGTGTCATAACTGGATATGTACTTGGCAACGGGCACTTCCATGTTTCCGGACATGAGAGATGCTTTGCACTATTTGGTATTAAAATAGTAATAAGGTCACGAAATTTCTGATTGGGTCCTTGAAAAAGTTGTTCTTCCCAAAAGAAATGCAACTAGAAAAAACGTAAGAAGCCTTATCCTAGACTGAGAGACTAATGAGGTTGCCGTTTCATAAAGGGTTAAAGTGATTTATAACTAAACGTTGAAAGTTACTAAATTAATTTTACTAATCTAAGTAGTTTAATCAGTAAGAGTTATTGCTATGGAGCCTCCTAGATCGTAGAAATGTAGTTTAAATTCTTCAAGGTTCAGAATCTAACGAATGATAAATTCATCTAAAATCCCTTGATTCTTTTTTAGAGCCATAAGGTTTTTAATGGATTGTTTTGTTTTTAAAAGTACATACCTTGTTTTTTCAGAATTTTTAAATAAATTTCCTTTTTTTTTTTTTTTTTTTTTTTTTTGAAAATTTTTTCCAAGAAAAAAATTGATTAAACGAATTTACTCATGTAAAATGTTTGGGGTAATGTATTACTGTTCAAATTTTTCAGAGTTCTTTTGTCGCAGAAGAATGTTAAAATCACGAAACGTGTTTGTCTCTTATTCTTCTTGTGGCACATTGAACTTCCTTTCTAAACCCTTGACTGAAATACGTCGCATATTTTTTCTTTAAAGGTTCGTAGCATTGAGAAACGTGCCAACTGGTCTGCAATTCACTTTAAATAAAACCCTTTAAAAATAGAAATGGCTTTTTTAAATTCAAGATTAAAACGGAAGGGTTGAATTTAAAGAATCTGAAGTTTCTATTTCCGCTCTCATGCTGTAAATGGTTGATGGCAAATTTTTAACCGCTGTTTGAATTAATTAACTGGAAAATATAATATGATGAGAATTTTAGATGTTTTATTAAATTTAAATAGTTTTTGAATGTCATTTGCGTAGTATGTATGTTTTTGTAATCGGCATTTGTCTTTTTTATTTATATGGAAATACAAATCTACGATCATTGAATTAAAATTAAATATTGAATTATTTGACCATTTTGATATGAATATTTACAAATGAAGCTGGTAACTTGGGTTTCTATGAAATTCTGCACTAATTCGATTTCATCGGACGTCTTACAGGTAGATGGAAACTATTATCCCATAAAGACGAGTATGCATGTCTGGAGTCAGTCTAGCTTTGCTTGGTTCGATTTCCTAGCAGAGGGAACGGTAATGGATTCATGAAGGATGGGTGTTTGTGGAACGATACATAGTGGGGATAATATTGTATGCTGACATAGAAAAATGGTGCAGTGATTTTTGTATTCTCAAATCGGATGTATTATTAAATATTAAAACAAATTGAATTCTTAGCGAACGTAAATTGACGTCATTACAGATTTTAAGTCGATGAACTGAAGATTAAAAGCAAGGTAAACTTTGTTAAGTACCAAAAACGAATCTATTTGGAAATAGCAAAAATTTATTCACACTAACCTGAGGAATGTTCACACCAGCGACATCTTTACATGCTCTTTTGAATTATTCTGAGGACTACTAGGCACTTTTTATTTATAGTACCACTTTATAAAGCGTTTTTCATTTGACACTAACATAAAAAGTGGTATTTCATTTTTTGGGACATCTTTTAACTTTTTTTTTCTCTCAACTAAGTAAGAAAATCATTTTATGCGTACGGGATACGCTTTAATGAGTAGCAACTATTTTGGGAATCATATCTCATTTTACAGAAAGGGAAAGAATAAGCCAACATGCAGTTAGATGCCAAATGACATACAGAATTATACGTAGTTTTTTATAACAGTACTTGAATTTATTCCATAATCGCGTTAGGAATCGTTTAAAGATTATTAAAATTCTTGCAACTAAACTTTTGAAGTAATATGGCTCTTCAAGATTTATTAACTTAGTAACCGTATTTGCAATACTTCATCAATAGTTCTGTCTGTAGATGAAGGCGCTTAGAATCGAAACATATTATTTCGAAATGTGATTTCTTTGCTAGAACTTACCGAGTTCTCTCTTAAAAGTTTTTTTTTTTGTGTGTGTATGTGTGTGTGTGTGAGAGAGAGAGGTAAAGTTTTGAATGGTTTTGTTTGGTACGGGCATTCTTTTTTCTTTTAATCCTGGAAGAAACATTTTATATACATTTCTGAGTAAGAACGAAGTAATATATAACATTACTTTGGGTTGTATAATCCATCAAGTAGCATAAGAAAACTTATAACACTGAAAGAATAAAGCAACTTAGTTTAAAAATGTCATGAATTGTTTTGAAATGTATGGTTAATGCCCCTAATTTCTAAATAAATCTCCAATACTATTTAATACGACGATTGTTCATGAATGCAGAACAATGAAAGAAAGATGTTTTAACAAGAAATACAATATCCTATCATGGAAGTTACTTCTTCGTTTTTACACACTTGTATTCATTTCATGGTCTCTAAAACCAATAATAAACAATGTATTCAGGATAGCGTCATCAGCTGGTACGATGCGTTTTCCTTTAATTTTAGTTCATTTGTTAAGTTGCGATCCCCCTACCCAATTGTTATGAAAGAAAAATGCAGAACAATGTTGTTATTGAAAAATTTCTGCTTAAACCTTTTTTTTTCCGTATCTGGATTGCATTGAGGAAATTGGAGGAGAAAATTGTGGCTAACCATCTGTTAGCATGTAAATATTTTTAATGTAATGGCAAAGTGGACAGGGAAAAAAAAAGGTGAATAATTTTTAGCGTTTTGCTGTCTGAGTAGGAAATAGGTTTCCTTCATTATTGTCTTTTTATCAAATTTGGATTTTCCATTTTATTTATTTTATTAAGTTGGTTATAATATTAATTGCCTGAACTTATATGTTTTATTGAAATCAGAAAGAGAGGGAGGAAAATAAAAAGAATGCTTGTTATTTCGTGGGCTGAGGTTAGTGAATGTCATATCGATGGTACCATTTTTTATCATGTGCCAGTTTTGGTGAAATGAAAGCCAATTTCATTTTCTGACAAATATTACTATCAGTCCTGTGACTTTAGTTAGAATCTACTGAGATCCCGTGGTCCATTATTTTCACTCATTTAGGAATGTAACCTAAAAGTAGTATATTAACAAAATATACGAATCGCTCATTACATACATATCAGAAGACATCCCTTCCCTCCTACTTCCAAAGATTCTAGATCTCTAGCTAAAAATGGTACCTTAAATACGTATAAAGTCCTTAATATGATGACCATTAGCCATAGCTAAATAACCCTGAATGTGATTCCTATTTATTTAAAAACCATTTACATTTGTGTTGAATTTAGTTTCAAGTACTAAAAATTGTTCTGTGTAATGGCACTTTATGTATGAAGTCGGAATTTCGTGTAGATCTGGGATGCTTTTTTTTATTGTTTTAGAAAGCTGCGGTAATTATTTTTGGATGATTTTAAACCGCAGAAAGGTAATATGCAATAGATATTGATCATAGTACAGCTAAAAAGTGAACATTTCCAACACCATCTTTTATCATGCGCCAGTTTTGGTGAAATGAAAGCCAATTGGTGTAACACAAGATGGAGGTTTTCCGCATCTAAAAACGGACAGTATTATGTTTTTGAATGATTAGCCTTGTATAGTTTTCTAGTACTGTTAACTTAATTGTTAATGACTAAATATTACATTTGTATCTTTTGTGGTACTTTGCAACAGTTTCAAAATTTTTTTCATCTTTATGACAGTGAAGTAGTTTGCTAATGTTCTATCGCTTTTTTTTTCTCCCATAACATAAAGTATACAGGCATAATTTTTAGTTTCTTAGCTGAATCGTTATTTTAAAGTTCCCAACTTACGTGATTTATAAAATTTAATGTTGCTTATTAGGGGAAAAAAAAAACTTAATGGGATAATTAAAGTTTGTAAGAATTCATGATTCTTGAATAATCATTTTAAACATTTAAATTCCATAAAATATAAAGCGTCTCAAATTTTTTTGGAAGTGTTTTCCCTTATTAATTGTAAGTAAATATGGGTGGAATGAGAGGTGGAACCTTATGAGATTTAAAAATATGATAAAAACGTGTCATCGTTTATGAAATTCAAACATTTAGAAAGATATAATTTCTCGGTGCTATTGGAATTTTCACTAACTTAATATTTTTGACGTTGCAGCTAGAATAGACTCGAGATCGCAGATCTATAAAACTTTCATATTATTAGTTAAGAGCTATTAGTACCATAAACATGGAACATTTTTTGACACATTTTTATTAATCAGATTGATTGATGCAACATGTTTTCCTTTTTTAGGCAGTGTTTTTCTTTATTAATAAAGCCGGCAAAGCCAAATTTTCGATGGTAATTGTTTCATCCCATCTTGTGCTTATCTTGGAGAGAGATTAGTTATTGATATATTCCAAAAAGAAAGTATGGATATACAGAAAAAAAAATTAAAAAATTAATTTTTAAAATAATATAAGAAGTATAATTCTGTGAACACAAGACTATATTGCGGTTTTTTAAAGCAGAAAAATATGTATCAAAACAACGAAAATTATTGGACGGGAGAGGCGATTGGAGTTTATAAATAAACTATAAGAAAACTTTAACTATCGCAAATTTTAAAGGATTGAGAACTCCAGTACAAGGAACTAACTAAATACTGGATCAACCATTTCGTTGAATAATATTATTTATGTAAATATAACTAATATGAAAAACTTTGAATCAAAATTAGTTTGTAAGGGAGAGATTTAATATGAAACGAAATCCAATGAAAGACACTGATAGGGAAGCTAAACATTGCCTTCATTTTTCTGTTTTCCTCTTCCAAGCTACATAGAACATTTTAGATTTACGGGTTGGTTACAGTTCTTAGGGAAGATTCGATCAATATCGTGCTGATTAATCGAATCGCTTTACGACTTCCTATATCCGGTATGCGACTACCAGCACTTTATATTTGTTCAGGATGCGTCTTTTAAGGAAACTTCTTGAACATCGCAACTATTTATGCATACTTCAAATAATTTTTTTTCTCAATTCAGATGTCTGAAAAATGGTGCCGCATCCATAGTTCTTTTTGATTATCAAATAATAGATCCAAAATGTTACTTTGAATTGAATTATAGATTTACAAGACGAATGATATTGTATCAGCTGTTGGATTTCATAGTTTAACAAGTAGGTAACTAGATTTTAAATGGAAATTGATTTCTTAATTTTTATTTTTTTAAACAAATTTCGCGGAATGTTTAAAAATTACTTTGGAAAAATGTATGAATCAATATTCGTCAGATTTTGGTAATGGCTTGGAATTAATGTGAATGATATTTCAATTATGGAGTCTTCTTTAGTCAAATTTTATATTAATTCATAATAATGATTCCCTTTGCATTCTGCTATTGCTAGATTTCAGATAGCAACTGTTGATCGTTATAGTCGTACTGCTGATTTGTTTAAGAATTCAGTATTCAAATATTTAAAGCTCAAAAATGAATATTGAAAATAGTGGAAATAGAATAATATTTTGAATTCTTCTCCAATGGAGCATTAAAATGACGTCATAGTCACATGATAAAAATTACTGCTCATGACATCTAATTCTGCCTTGTGCTGTGACCTTGCACATTTTCCTTTTCCAAGGTGCTTCATGGATTCCAAAATTAAATGACACTGCATATTTATAAATGTCACGAACACCATGAATGAATGCAAAATGAAATCTTGCGCATCAGATTAATGCGCATTTAATATTGTTATAATTACTAATTATATTTTTCTTATTATAGGTGAAATATTAAGCTGTGTGAATAGTTTAGAAGTATGCAGATCTTTTAGAATTTTTAGTGCATCAATTTCATTTTGACTTATTACTAATGGCTTAAGGCGCAAATACAAAATATTCTGCAGTTCATAATGCACAATTCTGATATCCTTCATTTATTTGGTCTTTCGAGCTGAAACGATTTTTTTTAAAAACAATTTATCAATATTTGAATTCACTTATTAAATCCGGCATCGCTTATCTTTAAAATACTTTGCAAAGCCATTCAATTTTAAAACCATAGAGGAAGCTTTGAAAAAAAAATCTACAGAACTTTGCATAGTTCTCTTCCTTATATTTAGCACCTTTTTGAGATTATTTTTCATCTATTTTTATTCCCAAACTGAAATCTAAAGCACGAACTTTTATATTCCATAATGTGACCATTTTATTGTTATTCAGTTTATTTTCTTAGCATTTGTTTTATACACATCTGAATTTCTGTCTGAATCAGATAAACGTTAAATTTGTAATTTACTATTTCGTAATATCAGTGACTGTCGGATCTAGATATGAATCTTGAAAATAAGATATATGACGTGTGCGTTAGTGCATTGTAGTTATTTTCAAGGAAAATATGCAAAGGCCCTTCAAACAGTTATAACGCATTGCCCTAAAAATATTTGATTTTCTTTAGTTTTTAAACATAATATGTTTTTAGCGATGATATTGGAAATTATCAAAACTATTGTTCTATAGAATATGTAAATAAATAACTTTTTATAAGAAAAGTATGATCAGTATTTTTTTTATAAAGCTTTAAAGAAATTTGGCTGATAAACAAATAAATTATTTTAAAATAAAATTTCAATATGAAATTATTGCATTCATCTTAAGCACTAAATTGTTGAAAAGTCATTGAAATTTAGTTTCCTTTTATATTTTACGCGTTTGATTTTTTAATTAGATTAAAGTTAAAATAAAATTTTAATTTGATGACCTTATAGTTAAGAACATATTTTGGAAATTTATTTTGATTTGTTCTTGAAAAATTTAATTTTCTCTCAAATTTCAAAATTATTTCTTTCGAATTCTGGATCAAATAATATATCAAGCAACATATTTATAAAATTTAATTACTTTGCCATTATAAAAAAAGGCAGATTGCATATTACTGTACCAAAAAACAGAGCAAAAGTAACATAATAGGGCAGGGGAGGCAAGAGACGGAGCAGATGAATGATATTCTACATGAAATTTATTCATGAAAATATGTTTCTATTTGGATCATTGTTTTATTTAAAAAGAATTCATATTAAATATAGAAAGTTTTAAAATCGTATCCAAGAGTAGTGTTGGCTTTCATCACAAAATTGGAGCAAATGGCTGAGACCTAGATTATTCTTTGGTTTCCTAAATGTAAAAAAATAAAAAGTAAAACGCCGAGATCGATGCTAGATTAGTGGACCTTACAAAATGATTAAAATTGACCAGATCCTTCTGAAACAGGATTAGGAATCGTTTACCAAGTTGCAGTTTCAGAAAACCAAAATAGTTTAATGCTATTTGAGACTTGGGTCTTTAGAGCATCAACCAGTTTTGAGATTGTGTTAGGAAATCTTGTTGAACGATAGATATAGAACGTAGGTCACTATCCTATTTAAGAAACAAAATGTTCTTCACAATATCACGACGAAATTGTTTGAAATTGTTCTTGCTACATTTTGGAAAACATATATATCAAATAATCATCTGTTATTGAATCCAATTATTTTGAAAGGTAGAAGATATCTGACATTTAGGTTATTGTATACCGTGATTTATTGTATTATGGATTGTAATAAAAACCAGCCTTTTCTCTCCCTTTTTTTAAACTTAAACAAAACTATGGAATTTGTTTTTAAATAAACACGTATTACTTACGGTTTTGTTTAGTTCTACGAATACAAGTAAAGTATATATTAGTGATATTTTAACATCATAAATGATATTCCATTGATGAAAGTAACTTTAATCATCAATACTTTGCTAGCAGACGATTCAACAATACTTTGCTTCTTTTATATATGAAATGTTATAATTACCAAAATTATGGTATCTGAATCGAGGTGGCTGATTAGGTATAACATAAAAATTCATTTAGAAACAGCGTTAAAGCCTATTTTTTATTCATCAAATTCTTTTCAGTAGTAAAGTACCCTTTACATAGTTTGCTAAACATGCCACTATTTTCAAAAATAGAAATTCTTTATTTTTCTGTAATAAAGAGTCACCTTTAACTTTCAAATCAGTTAAATTCATACTCCAAGGCCAATTACAGAAACCATTTCTATTGTGATCGTCCAAGGACAATAGATATTTTCAATCTTACTTCAGGTTTCAAAATCATATTAAGAAGTTTACGAGTATATATTAAGTTAATGCTGACTATCGAATGTACTTATACTATAAACAGGTTGTCATAATCAAGGTACCATGAATGTAATTTTTTTTTTAAAAAAATTCTTTTACCCAGCAGCCTTCCGGTAGGAGGTATTATCAGATTACTTCACGGCTTAGATTCTCAGTTATCATTAACCAGAAGTGACTGAAAAAGTAAAACTGTGAGCAAGTGATTCCTCCCACACGCATTTAGATTTTTTCCTCACCTGCCAGATATTTCCTCAACTTGTTTCTGTCATCGGCTTAATGATAGAAACGTCATTCCTCTCACTACGCAATCGGAATTTAGATTGGTTGGCGATTTCGTAATGGACTTTTCACTCTTTAACAAGGACGCTTTTGGATTTTTTTAAATATATTTTCTTTTCTGTAGAAGGACGGAAATCTGCATTCCTTATTCCAATTAGGTGATAAATCCGACCTTGTACAGGTTCAGTAGAAACTTACGGATTCCATTTTATTTTCAGTTTAAAAGATAATAAATTTTTGGTGACAGTTTATTTCTGGGGATTCATTAGATAGAGATAATGTGAAAAAAATGAAATAACAATTAAAAACCTATTAAGAGTCTTAAATGTAGCCTGTGGTTTGATGCTCTTATTCGGAATTTTAATAAAACCATTGCCAAAAATTACTTACCAAATGGGAGAAAAAACCCTTTCTTTTTTATATACAGGGTGTCCACTCTTAAGATAATTTCTAAATTGTAATAGTAACTGTAACAGTTATTACGGTTGAATGGTGGGAAAAACTTTAAGTTGTTTAAGTCATCAAATGTATTTCTAAAAAGATTACGAATTCTTCTAATTTTTTATATGGTTTCCATATCTTATGAGTTATATTTAGTATAAAATTATCGATATTTTAAAATATCCGATAAAGAAAAAACTGTCTTTTTGTGACTAAAATTGACTGAGTTGTAGTTGTTTAAACTAAATAGGGGTTAAGTACAAATTTTTTTAAAGGAACAATTTGAAAAAGTAATACAACTGTACATAATTTCAGTATGCAAACGATCTTTTATGATCACTCGCGAATTTAGCTTCAAAATTCGTGTAAAATAGATTTTCGGCGCTTCATAACTCGCTCCGGTTTAGTCATAGGAAAACAATTTTTTTTTTTTTTGTGTGTGTGTGTGTGTGTTTAAACTATTGTTGTTACTAAATATAATTAATAAGGGACCGTATAGAAAATTAGATTTCGCAACTTTTTGAGAAAGATATTCGTTGACTCAAGCAACAAAATATAATTCTTCCCTTCATTCAAAGCATTTTTCCAACTAGAACTATATGTTTATCTTTAAGTGCTTAGAATTTAACTGTTAAACGACAATAAGAGGGGACACTCTACATACATTTTGAAACTACAATTTTTGCTTACTTTCATTTAATATATACAGATATTTTATATTTGAGAAGGATAAATAATAAGGATGGATAAATAATATTTATGAGTTTAAAACTGTTCTTGGTTTTTCTTTTTGGCTATACAATACTTAAAAATCAGGAAGAAAATGTAAGTAATGTAAGTAATTTTAATAAAGTAATAAAAATAAATATCAACTAACACTTGATTTAGCTAATTGTAGAATGAAATATTTAGACATTAATTATATCCATGAAATAAAGAAAAAAAATCATGAAAAAAAAGGGGGGAGGCAAATAAAAGAATTAGCCGTAACTGTTAAGGAATTATATTTGATTCAATTCTTTTTAATATTGGGCGGGGGGAAGAAGAAGAAAATCCAAAAACGTTTGAAAAATTCAAAAAAAAAAAAAAAAAAAAATGATAAAAAGGAAGAAACAGATTTCATTAAATGTCCAAATATCTTAATTCGAGTATAATAGACGACTCTAAACTGTAGATATTCCAGTTATGTTTCGATTAACTGAAAATTACAGATCCAAGTGGGTTATTTAAAAATGACGGGATCACTGAAATCTCACAGCCTTTTTTCTTTCAGACGCTTTAGTACGTACGCATAGCAAATACAGTTGAGAAAATCCTTTGGACTGAACAGATTTCTCTAGAATATACGATGAGTTATTTTTAATTGGATTTTCTTTTAATTATGAAATGAATTAATTAATTTCGGAATCACCATTTCTGGAAAGATTTTTCTCCCGGAAATGGTTTCATGAATCCTCCGCCCCCCCTTTTTTTTTTCTCGGAAACGAGTCATGAGTGTTATAATTTGGCATTGACTCTATTTTCATCAGAAAGATTTTATTATGTGCCAAAAAGGACAAAATGAATGAAAGAACGAAACATTAAAGGATGTTAAATGAATACAATATACAATCTAAATATTTGTTGGGCATTGATGTTTAAAACAGTATTATTTTTTTGAAAATCTTTGTCTACCTGTAGTCAAGAATTTTCAAAGACGGCAGTGGAAAAGTTTAAATAACCCAGCTAGTATTCTACTGAAAATGAAACTAATGAGAATTTCAAATTTAGTTTTGAATCTTAACTTAAGATGCTCTGCTGCGATTAAAAATTATTCTATATTTTGCTATGCTGTTTTACACAATACCTAGAAATTAATCTTATAGCAATTAATTTAAATATAAATAATGTATTTTTTATCGTTTTTAATGATAGAAGGTATTCCGAATGATTTTGGAAACTAATTTTATGATGAATGTTAGATTTTCATGTCAAATTAGTAAGAGATTTAAAAAATGTAAATAAATGATACTGTTACATTGGATAGTAAAATTGGTCAGATTTCTTCCTTTTGTAGTTATTGATTACTGAAAGTCTTCATTATGGAATGATTTTCTGAAGTAGATTTAAATTTAGCAATTTTTTTTGTCAACTATTGTTCTAATGACTTACTTCGAGAACAATAAGTGACCTTGCGTTTGAATTCGATCACTGATAAGTGTATGTGTACAAATGTGGAAGTTTCGGAATTTTTCTTTTGTTCCATTATTTGACTTTGAGAATGTTATGTTTAAAAAATATTTTAAATGAAGAATTGATGTATTGAAGTTGAAAACATCGTAAATTTTGGTTAATTGGGTAATTTTATACCGAAAAATGCTTATACAGTCATTCAATTTTTATATTCTAGTGAAAAATATAGCTATTTATTTAGACAAATATGATTGCAGAGAACAAAAATAACACGATCAATGATTAAATACATATTTCTGCTGTTTTTAAAGTCAGAAGTAAAAAAAAAAAAAAAAAAAACTCTGGCAGAGAGAGATAGGAATATCAAACTTATTTTCATCAGTATTTATAGCTTATTTATAATTTAAATTGTCCCACATTTCTTAAGTAACCCGTGGTCACTTAATAATTATAATAATAATGATAAATATATAGAAAACGAATCATTGCATTGTATTACAAAATGGATTTCATTATTTTAGTAATTTATGACAGGATTATACAATAACATTTTTTTTTTATTCAGCAAAAGAATAATTCAGCGTACTACAGTAAGAAAGCAAAATGTCTAGTTCAAAGACCGATGGCAAAAAAAGATTTAAAAGTGATCGAACTTTTAAAAAATTTCATCATTACTTACTTCTGAAATTACGTTAGCTATAATTCTCACAGTAATTAAAAAATATTAAAATTATGGATAAAAGTCTACTCATTATATAAAAATAAGCCGATTCTTTATATACTGATCACGAATTAAGGGGGATAGGGAAAAAAAAATCAGAATGAAAATATTAATAACAACCTGTAAAATGTACGGTGTAATACTGTTTGAGCATAATTCGTTTCCGAATCTTTCTCGCAGTGCGAAACTTTCGCTACGCAAAGCAATTTTTTCCTACTTAGGAATCCATGCAAGTTAGGACAATGTATTTTATTATAAAAGCACATTAAACGGATTTATAATAATGTAATTTAATATTCATACCATTAATATAATCTTTTTTTTACAAGAAAATTGTCTAAAAGGCATTCATCTTTGGCTACGTTTCAAAATTTTGTTAAAATGAGGCAGAGTATTAGCTTTATGTGAATTTGTAGCGTGTATTGCTACTACCTTATTAAGGTTATGCTTCTTAGCGTATGGCACAATGATTTTTCATGCTTTCAGCATCTCCCTTATTTCACTGGAAGCTTATTGCTCTGTTTAGTCTATAGTTTCTTTCTCTCCTTACCTCATCTCCTCCATATTTTTTAACTATGATACTGATGCAACTCCATAAGTCTTCTATAGCTTTGGCTATGTTCTTCCACCAGCTCATCGCTGTCGTTTCTGTCCATTTCCAGACCCATAATCTTGACCAGAGGCATATTTTCATGGATTAAAGTTCCACAAAAATTTCCTCAAACCCCTAGGAGTAGCATTCGACAACGCTATCCAGTCAGAAACTTCTTCAGTTCTCTTCAGACATGCACTGAATACAGACTAATTTAGTAGGGCCAATTTAGCATGTGACTTCACAGTATCCCCTTGCCACTCGTTCTGTGAAACATCACTTGTTAAGCTATATATTTTTGTACATTTTATTTTGCTCATTATATGAATACATTCATTGTGAGAGGTATTGTTTATCTGACCTCTAAAAAAATCTTTAAAATTAATTAAATCTAGTAAAAAATATTACTACTACTAAATTGCTATAATTGAAAAGATATATGTATATATTTTGAATTTTAAGAAGATGCAGAACATTTATGTGCTGTAATATTTACTGAAGTTAGGCAGAAAATGCCAAAATCTTGCTTAATTTTTGATTAACTAAAACTCTAATTCAAATTTGGAAAAAACAAAATTAAAACTAACCCGAAGTAGAAATCTTCCCCTCCCTTCTTCAAAGTATGTGGTGTCAAGTTTAATAGCTCTAATTGTAACGGTCTGGCCTATACAGCTCCAGTAGCTATCCACCGAGCTTTATTGCTAATAGAAATTATTTCACTTGCCATTTGGTTTAAATCCAATATATATGTTCTACACAAGTTTTTTTAATGAATTTTACAACTTTAGATCCTAATTTTTACCTCGTCCACTTTAAGATATTCGGTTGTCATCAAAATAATGTTATGCAACATAGATCTCAAAAAAAAAAAAAAAAAAAGTCAGAGATTTTAGTGGAATACTTTTGTTCTTGAATGTTATCTCGATATCCATAGACAGAAAAAAAATGTCTTTCGAGTATAAACATTCTGCCGTAGGTTAGAAAAAAAATAGGCCAACGAATGAGAAAGAGAAAATGCGGGTCACACGATACGCTATCATTATCGTCTGAAAAGACATAAACGATAGAGTGAGTAACTCATAAATGTTTTTAAAAAAAAAAGCTTAAAAGCGCAGGTGATAATTTAAATAAATTAGCTAATTTGCTGCTAAGAAATATGCTGTTCTTGTATTATTATTTTTATTTTTTATTTGCGGTTTGGAGCGAAAAAGGAGGGAGAAAACTCGGGCAAATGAATCATATTTCTTAATGATTCTACGGATTTATTACAGAAAATAATATTTAGAACTAATACGTTTTCTTAGAAATATTTCAAAAAGAATGAAATGTAAATCTAAGAATATTAATATTTCTTAAATAACCTCTTGTGTTTTCGATAAAATTAATTTTAACATGCAATTTTTAATCATTTTTTTTTCTTTTTCGCTTTTTAAAGAAGTTGAGAAGTTTAAAAATATAGCAGATGTGTTGAGTGTTCTAATTTTTTGCTAAACTGATTTTTAAATATTTTTCGAAAACTGTGATGACTACTTCTTATTTGCTGAAAAAAAAAATAAAAAAAAATGGGTTAATATTTTCTCTTTGAAAAACCAGAGCATTTGCGTTGTATTTGATAACATACAACTATGTTTTTATAGCTTTCTATGTTTTTCTTGACAATAATAGAATACTAATCTTTTATGACTTCATTTAAAAATAGACTCTAATGTTTTTAAACCATAATTAACACTCTTTTTTCTTAGCTGAAATTATTTTTTCATAGCCTATTTTAAATTTAGAAACTAAGTTCTAGATTTTCAGTTTATTTTCATTTTCAGCTTTTCATTTTTTTTGTGTGTATAATTATGTAAACTGAAATATGTAAGCATTTTCTTGATGAAGAACTTTTTGTTAATATTTAATAGCTACTTGCTTGCATAGAATATTATTTCCTTGAAAATTCCATTAATGTTTAAATGAAATAATATTTTAAGACCAAAAGTGGATATTTCATGTATGCATGGAAATACTTTTGCACGTTGTTAGTACTATGCTAGAGTTAGAATGAAATTAAATTTAACAAGGAAATAAATATACGGCCTTTATACTTTATTTCTCATGTAGCCTTTCTTGAACCTATCAAATAATCAATAACGTGAAACAAATGTGAAGTATTGTGAAACTGTATAAAAAATCAGCAGGAGTAATTGTCCCGGAAGTTTCTCATATACTCTTTAATAAGTATATATTATTATTTATATATTATCAACCGCATACCATTAGCGGATAGTAATTACGAAAGAACCTATTAGTGCACGATCTTTGGTAATTAATCGCTGGGATGCTGTTAATATACAAATATCAGAACACCGAATGTATATTTTTGAGGCCTTTTTTCCCGACCTATTGGATAAAATTGGACACAGAACTACAACTGAAGTCTCAAAATCGCATAAATCATTGCTTTTTTTATCTATCGTTTTTACATACTTGCGAAAGTATTGACCCTTCGGCGGTTACCCTCTGCATATCTGTTCCAGTTTCAAATTTGATAGCTATCAATACTTTAGATATTAAATCTATGGATCAAATTTTATTCATTTAGCTATCTATTTTGTAGCTGTCGTGTTAACTTATATTCCCGCAGCTAGACCAAAATTTTCTCTGAATGAATTTCTTCCTAAATTTTAAAGAAATCGACACATCTAGTATAAGGACCGTATATCAAATTTCATCCGTCTAGCTCAAAGCATTTTTGAGGGGTCACGTTTCAAAAAAGAATATATAGTTAAATAGATTTAATTCCAAAAATGTATTTTTCAGACTCGAGGAGTGCTGAAACGTGGATATTTGTCTAAATGTCTAATTATTATTATTTTTTTTTCCGATTACAATACTGTCACTTTTTATTCCTCATGTAAGAGAAGGTAATAAAGGGGATTTTAATCGCAAAAATTTTCTATCTGCTTGTGCAGTGCGTAAAAAGTCACTGAATGCTTCAAAATATCAAACATAGAGCACTAAAATGTTAATAACGAATTTTAATGTGAGGTAATCTTTTTTTTTTTTTTGTATGAATACTATGAAAGATTTGTATAATGTTTCATACAAACAGGAAATAAAATTCTTGTAGTTGAAGTTAATCAACCAAAACTTGAAAGCTTTCTTTATTAATGAAATAGTCTATTATCACAATGGTCAAAATAAGAACCTGTATGTTATGATATTTAATTTCAATTAAAATATCAGTTTGTATTTTTTTAGGCAAATTGATATAACTCTGAGCTGTTTTTTAAAAAATTATTGCTCTTCGAATCGTTTTGGTGTAGATATTTTACACGTCATGGTATTACTACTCTCTCCATCCTTTTTTCATGTAGATTTCTAACTGTCGTTCATTTTCTTATTGATGGATTTTTTTTGAATTGTCAATCGATTCCCTTTTACAAATGTTCTAACAATTTTAAGTCTAGATTCTGTAAAAATGAATAAAATTGCTGTGGTAGTTTGCTTGATTTGTCTAATTTAGTGATCCATATCGTGTGTGTTTGGGGTCATCGTCTTTTGAAAAATGATACTGGGAGGTATTCTCATATATATATTCAGGATATTCAGACATATATTATTAAGGATGTTTCAAATTACAATTTTAGAAAAATCTACCTGCTCTCGAATTTCATATACCTTCTCCCATATGTCATCGATTCTGAATGAAATTTTAAATTTTTGCGTGCCAGTTTAATTTTTTTCAAACTATCTCATCCGTGACTAGGGTGGAATTTGTTAGTAAGGTTGGGTAGTTAAAATTATATCGTTGAATCACTTGGAAGAATTGTCTATTTATATACAATAGTTTTATTTACATATTTATCATCCTATTAAATAATGGAATATTTTAGATATGCCAGTTAACAATCACATTTTAACTTCATTACCATTTATTTTAAGTAAATGATTTATCAGCTCGTTACTGCCTTAATTAGAGAGTGATTTGCATTTTAGTTGATAACTGAGGACGATGTGATGGCATCAAGAGGGCTTCGTGCTTTTGGCTAAATGCCTTAGCCTCAACTTATGTGATTTAATTACGAGGACAGGGTTATCCAGGCTTGTTTTCTGTTCCAGTTTTGAATACTCAAACAAAGATAACAGCTGAAAGATTTGATTGTGCTTTAAATTTCTTTTTTTTTTGTTTACTTGTATTTAAACTGAATCCTTCACTTTTAATTGAAATTTTGTTTACTTGTATTTAAACTCAATTCTTTACTTTTAATTGAACTTAATGTCTGTACATATATTTTGTATAACAATTCTTTAGTTTATTAAAACTTTGGATCTATTCTTATTCTTGATTGATAATTTTTTTGTTTTCCTTCATTATCTCTGAAATTTGAATTTTAGAAAAAATAATTCTGGTAATAAATATTGCATTTTTAAGAAGTATGTGTTCATTGTTCATTGTAACAGATTTGCATGTAAATGTCAAAAATCGTATCTTCTCTCAAGTTTCTATTCATTTTTTTTCTGTACAAATGAACAGTCTGATTTAAACACTAAAAAATAAATGAAAATTTTCGGAAGAAATTTTTAAATTCGAAGCTTCTATGATTTATCTACTTAGAGACTTTACTCCTTGAATTTCATATTATTTAAAGCGAATATTTATTGGATTGCATATGTGAATGTGTTTTTGTTTTTATTTTTTGAATTAAAATTTTCGAACTTGCACACCAATATGCAACTACTAAAGGTTTCTTCCCCTTAAATCACCCCAGTGTAAAAGAAGTTTGAGCTGTTTTCTTAAAAGTTCGAAATCTTTTATTGCGATCACAAAATTATTCAAGCTTTTAACAACTCACTCCTAAATCTTATTCTAAGAGAACTTTTGCAATCAAACTTAAAAGACTCGGAAATTCAGCCAAAGAATATTTTAATGAAGTTCCTGGCCCTTTCTCTCACACTCTCTTAAGCTGAGAAAAAGTGCATTAGTACTGAAAGGGAATATTTGGTCAAGCATTTCGGATTAATAAGTATGTGAAGATCTTTAATATATTATTAATTTCATAAAAATCGAAAGATTATACTTTTTCACATAGAGAAGAGAAAATATTGCATTAAAAAATCATGAGTTTTTGAATTTTCCAGTTTTTAAACTTTTATTAATCAAAGGAAGCATTGTTGGCATTATGTTCATTTACACCAAAATTGCAGATATGTAAAAATGTCGATGGGAAAAAAAAAAAAAAATGTTTTTCCTAAATATATCTGTATTTGTTCTTTTCAGTATCAACTAATTAAAAAAAAAATATTTGTAAAATTTTTTTTAGCATGCATGTATAGAATGATGTTTTGACACCTGTTTGTTTTCTCGTATACAAAAAAAAAAAAAAAAAAAAAAAAATCTTCAGATTTCAACGAATCTTCACATTTTAGGTATTCTTGTTCGAAAGACACATTTTTGGAGTTATATCTGTCCGTCTGTGAACGCATTAACTGAAACAGATTTTGAGCTAGACGGATGAAATTTGCATGATGTTTCTGTCAAATTTTGGACGAAATTCATGCAGAGGAAGTTTGTATGTTTATCCGACTATCCAGATATAAGTTAGCACGTTAACTATAAAATTGAAAGAGCTAGACAGATGAAATCTCGTACATAGTGTAGAATTTAACGTATGTATCAAATTTTGAATGAAGCCCGCAAGTGTTGACTCTCTGTTGGCTTGTACTTTCGCAAAGATATAAACACGATAACTCAAGAATGCAACCATTTTGATGAATGAAATTTGGTACATAATTTCAGCATCGAAAATATGAAACCTTATCAAATTTCAAATCCATCAAAAGGTTAATTCGTCTATTAATCTCTATTTTCGCATGAATATTACACTCATTAATTCAAAAATGCAACTTAAATAAATGAATTTAGGTGTGTGATATATATTCTGCATTTTTTAGCAAATTATGAACCTCGGTATTCGCATATGCAGGACTAAAAATAAAAATCAGAGCACTTGTGAAAAGGAAGAGATAATGCTATTTTTAGAGATTATGCAAGAAAGTTTTGAGGAGACTTACGCATCCTCTGACTTATCTATGACGTTTGCTTTTATTACACTTAGCCCTTTACAGCGACGCAAAATATAATAAACTTTTAGCTGTCGAGTTTATTTAAATGCAGAGTTCACTGTGTCCAATGAAAATATTAAATAAGTCCTTTATGCGCCCGTTGTCATGATATTAATATAAAATGATTTTAAAAGATAAGAGAAATTTAAGATGGCATAAAATTTTTTTTGAATAATATATATGAAAGTTCCATTGAAAAACACCCAGATTTTAAAATTATAAAGCAACAAACTCTCATTGGAAGAAACAGTTTTGATTTCTTTTAAAGTATTTTTTTCCCAGTTGAGAAGACTTGACTACGTAACACATAGAAGAAATTAATTTTATCACATGCTACAATTCAATTTTAATTTGGAAATGTACTAGAAAGTAGGCGTGGCAATATACCTGACTTATTTTTATATGCAATTATCAACATCAACAGTATTTTTTTCTTGTTTTGATCAAATTTGACTTATTTAGCTGATCAAATTTCGCTTTTAATCGCATAATTTCTTAACTATAAAAGTTTTATAATATCTTTATTTTTTTTCTTTTTTGCTGATTGTTATTAATTACTTCGAAACGTTTTCTCTGTATATGCTGATATCATATCTTTTCTTGAGTTTCCAGCTGTTGTCTTATTTTTAGAAGCATAAAAGCATATTTAGCATAAAAGCCTTTATTTCAACCTTGATTGCACTCTACTGCTCAACAGAAAAACCATATTCATGCTTTGTAATAATTACCTCTAATAGTTTATTTTGAAATGTATGGGGAAATTCCCAGAGATGGTTAAGTTCCTTTTTTTTTCCTCCCTTTCTTTTTTCTTTCTTTCTTTCTTTCTTTTTTTTTTTTTTTTTTTTTTTACTCTTTCCTTTCTTTGTAGAGTAATGAAAACTTAATGGAGTGAAGTTAAACTTCTATTTAGAGAGTTTAAAGAAGCTTAAATTTAAAATCTGCATTTTTAGTCATTTGTATTTCGTTTATTTGTTTTTATAAAAAATGCAGTGAAATAGTATCGATAGAAAATTTTAATTCTTAGTGTTGTTAATAATTTTTTGAAAGAGTCATATAATTTAATTTAAATGATCTAACATAAGGAAAAAAGATGTAATTAGAAATTGCATAAATTCCTGCAATATTATTTTTGCCGACGATAAAATATTATAATTTTTTGACTCGGTTAGACGTTTTCGGCTACTAGCTGTTTGCCGTTATATTTATAGTTTCAATTTAGTCAAATTTTCCAAATTTGATGAACTACGACTTATCACAACGAAAACCACTTTTAATCTAAATTATATTTGGACGATAAGCAAAGAGCATTCTGATTGGTTAGCAATACTTGCAGGGTTACGAAATTATTTTGCGAAATAGCTTTAAGGTTTGAAGTTAGGGGGGGGGGGAGAGGGATTCGGTTAGAGGGTTTGTGTGTGTGTGTGTGTGTGTGTGTGTGTGTGTGTGTGTGTGTGTGCGTGCGTGTGTGGGATTGGGGGACTGGTCATTTGACCTTATTAATTATACTAAATATAAAGATGTAAATTTAAAATTTTATTTAGTCATTTATATTGTATGAGCATTAAAAAATGCAAAATGAGGACAAAGAAAAAAACTTTTAAAACTATGCTAATTTTGTGTGATAGTCTTTAAAAAAAATTGAGATTCTTTTGCTATATAATCACCAAATCGTTTTTAAATAAGAAATTAATAATTTTGATGTCTGTATACTTAGCAATAAAAGATAATAATTGCAATTAATCACAAAAAGTATAACGTCGAGGGATTTACTATTAAGGGAGATGTATTTATATTATGGTTGAAAAATTATCATAATTTGAATTCGAAAATGTATTTTCTTGCAATTATTATTTTAAATATATATATAATATGGAAAAGTTTTTCTTTTTATGAATTGATTGATAATTTTTAGATATTAAGAATAAAAATGAGAGCATATTAATGGAATGAGAAAATTTTATATTTCATTCCTTGTTTAGTCATCGATTGATTACCGTGTCTTAACTATCATTTTTTTTTCATAGACACCTGTCATGTTAAAAGCATACATTGTTTTATTTGTTAGCTCGTTTCGTTGAGTACTACTTTCGTGTATTATACAGGATCTAAACGTCTAATCTCTGCATTAATAGATGGCGAAAAGGAAACACTTCGTAGCAAAGTGATTACAGTGAAATCTTCTAACGTTATTACGTGGGTTTTTTTTTTTGTGGAAATTTTAATGATATTATAAATTATTTCACATCCTTTACTTTATTTTGAAATAACATCTTTTGCTGCGATCATCATTTTTGAGGATTGATATTTTCTTCACGTTCCTATGTTAAGACGTTTATTTCAGTTTTACATATCATGTGATTTTCCAAAGTACGTATGTGCACGCGACACTGACCTAATTGAAATTCATAGCATGGAATATCCATTTTTTACATCTGCCGCGGTTCTAGGTGAAATCTTAAGTTAAGCGATTATCTTTCTGTTACAATTATTATGATAGTTATGAATCTTTGAGGAATTGTGTATACTCACATCTGTATTTCTGTAATCTTTGCAATGATTTTCAGGTTTAATTAGAATCTTCCATAAGAATGCCGCTTCAGCTGTTGGAACTTGTCCATAAAGAAGAAAAAAAGAACACACATAAATTTCGTAACCGAAAAAGTGATAATGTAGTTGTTCCAACTGCGTCAATGCGAAATTATTGCGTAGGCTTTTCTTGTTTGTAAAGTTTGTTTTGGCTAATTCTTTAACTATGTGCAAATTTGCTTAAATTCAGGTAGCCTCATTACATATTTTACGAAAAGGGCATTTAGGTGCGTTGATGCTTTTCGATATACTTTTTTTTTTCTTTCAGTGCCGGCTTATACTCGTGACACACACACATATGTAGAGCTTAGAAAACTGTATAGAAATTTTCAAGTGTCAATGATAATTATCGTTTGCAATAAAAAATTATTATTTTTGGATTTATATGATAAATAAATTGACGAGAAATTTTTTTATAATTGTTTAAATAAATTCCGAATATTGTTTTTTTTTTTTTTTTTTTTTTTTTTTAATTTTATATACGAGGCAAATTTATTTGGTCCCTGAATCTTGAAAATTTTTCTCTCTCTCTCACACACACGCACACCTTTTTAATGAAACAACTTTCTTTAAAAAGTGAAAAAGGCTCTTCTTTTTATTTAAAATCATTATTTATGATTAATGAACACTTTTGTAACTGTGTCAACTCATATTGAACATACACAACCTCTAGTACTTCGAACCATTTTAATATTTCAACTTGTTGCACATAATGATTGAGAAAATTTTTAAAATGTTTCATTATTGCGATGTTATATTTTATATCAGTGTGCATAGAAATTTTCAATCGTTAATTATGCATTTTTTTTAAATGTTTAACAAAACAAAAGATGTCAATGTTTAAACAAATTAACAAAACAAAATTTGTCAATGTTTAAATATTTGGACGTCAATTCGGATATCTCTCATTGGTAAATTGTTTTTTCCATATGGCAGAAAGGAGAAAGGGAGGGCTATTAAAACAGTGGAAGATTTATTATGTGCATGCGATAAAGCTATATTTATAAAATAGAATTATTATTTAATTATATTTCTGTGAAAAAATATTCTGATTTCAAATTTGTAAAACGCCGAATATATGTAGTCATAAAAAAGAAAAAGAGAGAGAAGAGGAAAAAGCAACACTTTTTTTTTTTTTTTGATTAACTTTACCATTTGTAAGATACTAGTCTGACATGTTTTCACTTAACCGAATCTTCTTTACTTTTACTTTTTCGCGTTTATCTCTGATTTGAGCATGTAGCATGGCTAATCTTTATCTGAGGAAGATAGATCACTACTAGCAACGGAATGACATGCTCTTATAAAATGATGCATGTTCTTCATGTTTACATATTTCTGTAAACAACCGCACTATTTTCGCTTGATTTTGTTTCCTTGTAACCGCTCTTCCGTTACATATTTTTCAGAAGTGTTGCTTCAACAGATGTGCTTTTGAAGCGCATTTTGCAAATGTACCTTGAAGGGAGGTGGAAGTTAGTGAAGCGTCCATAGTTGGTGAATCAATGGTGCTCGACGAGCTATTCCACTTGGCTACTTTCTCAATGGAAAAGTGCGGTTGGGGTCTATTGCAGCGTCTTTTCACTAATAGATGTGCTTCCCCCATTTTCAATTGCTTCAAATTTTTTTTATTTTTATAATGTCTATATTCGTGGGAACTTTCACCAATTCCTGGCGGTCATAGAAAGGTTATTTCCGTGGTCTGCATTCCTTTGCGTTTTATGAAAATAGTTTTTTTTTTTTTCTTCTTCTCTTAAATCTATCATGTTCAATGGACTGAACGATTCTTTGAAAATCATTCTTGTTATTTATTTTCTTTCAAGGAAAGTCATTAATTCCAGTTTAATTTGGGTCAATGTCTATAGATGTTAATTTTAGAATAATTCACTAGTTCATAAGATGGCATTTCCACAAATACAGTAGAATGCTTCTTAATCACCAGCAAGGCGAACTCACTGTTCTAGAGAATCTAGATCTTGATAGTGAAGCATATTTTTCAAGAGCTTACGTGACCATGTTTTGTGATGCTTACGAGATTGTCGCTAAGTTCAAAAAATTGTCTCTGGAATTTATGAAGTTTCATTACATAGTGCGCTAACATAGATGAATATTGCTTGGCGAATTTGAAGAAAGTTTGAAAACCTTGCCAGCTCTCTAACACGTAACTTTCCTGCTCTAAGTATCATTTTCATTCTCCCTCTTTTGATCATCATCTTTCATCCTTTCCAAGATATAATCGATCATTTCATCATCAACATCATGAGAGAGAATATGTGTAAATTGGGAGCATATGTGTAAATTATCTCAAACCACTTAAATCTTCAATTCCCCTTCAGTAACTTCATACTTATTTTCATTCTCATAGACCCAAATATCAAATTTATGCCATTATTGTGATACTGTCGTTAGTTAAGTACTGATTACAAGTGATTCTACTATACGTTGTGGGATAAAAAATATCATTTATTGATGTGACAAATGTGCATCAAATGGCATTAACGATGACCAATTTATTAGAAGGGTCTCATGTTTTGCTGTTCTATATATATATATATATAAAGAATTGTTTGTTTACAGTTATAAGATAGCAAAATAGCCCTAGTGGTGCTAAAACGGGTCATTAATATAATTAAACACTAAACATAACATTTGAAGCCCTGTGGTGTAGTCTCCCAACTCACAGGTCAGAGATTCGATTCTCGGGCTGGGCAAGGTCGTCTAAGCCTTCATCCAATGAGTGGGTCAATAAACTGAGGACCAAGCATGCTTGGGAACTAAACATTGTGGGTTCCGCGTTAGGCTGACTTCCTAACCGAGACATATGCCTTGCACTCCAGGGCCCTCTGTCAAGAAAGCAAATATGGGCACTACAGGCCTTGGCCCACATGGGCTGTCATGCCACTGAGTTAAATGTAAATATAACATTTATATTGGTTTATTCTTAATAACCATTATAAATTTTTATTAGATTTATTACTTTTTCAGAACAAGCTTAAATCACATCCAGTTTGTATAAAAACAGATTTTTTTTAATTAAAAAAAAAAGTAAATTTTTACTTATTTTATAAACAAGACAGATTTTTCTTACATTAATATTTTATTTTGGATTTGTATGATAAAATATCCATCACTTGTGCTCATCACAAATGCATTGTATGTGTTTTCGGCCATGTATGGATCGAAAACATCCTTACTGTTGCACACTTACCTTTCTCCCATTGTTTCAAGCACATGACACTTTCGCTTTGCAGGAATATAAATCAAAATTCCGTGTCTTTTGCCTCCGGTCGCGAAAAAAAGAACCGACAAACTCGAATTTATTTCACATGCTTAAGCGATTGATACATTTTTCTATTCATTCAGACGCTGTTTTTTGTTTTTTTTTAAGTCCGTCTTTTGCGCCGTGGTGGGAACGCATCAGAACTCATCGTGATGTAATGTAGGTGAAGGAATTTTCGACATCGCCCACGTAAAGGCTTTGTGTGTCGCATGCCCAAACATCACGTTCGGTTGAATAAATACTTCTCGCACCCTTTATTTCATGGACATTTCTGAAATTCTTTTTTCTTTGTTGCTGTAGTTGTAAAGGGTAAAAGGAATTTTTGCAATTTAATTTAAATCGACTGAGGCTTTCTTTAATTATCGCATTAAACTCGTATGCCTGTATCGTTTTTTTGTTTTTTTTTGTGGAGTTTGTGACATTTAAAAAAATAAATAAAAACCTTTATTCTAATTTATTCTTCTATTCTATTCTTTTATTTCAAAACCTCAAAATCAGTTCGAAATATCAGGATTTAATTAATTTATAGAGAGAAGAAAAAAGAATTATAATAATTTTTGGGTTTTTTGCTTTTTTATTAATAAACTGAAAAAAAATATATATATAGCTCATAACCGTTCGGAAAAAAAATGAAAAGTTTATTTTGTGCAGTTTTTTTGCTGGTTATATTATTCAGTGAATTCCATGAGAAATTCATTCTAATGTCTAATATCTAACATGTTAAGCAGAATAATCAGCTTAATTTTTGGGAACTGCTTCCAACTGCCAACAACCAAAATAGCTAGTCTGCAATTTTTTTTTTTTTTTTGGCAGATTATTCTTTCTAGTTAAAATTTATTTTTTAGTGCCTAGTGAAATTTTGTCACGCACTCTATCATAAAATAAATTGTACAGTACTGTAATCATTCTAATTTCCCAAGGTACATGCATATTTGTTAAGAATATGTGTACAAGCAGAATTTTAAGTAGCCTAACAACAATCAATATAAATAAAAATACTGCTGATGTTTAATTCTAGACTTTAGCTATTAGTTGTATTACTTACAGAGTTATTTTAAAAGTAATGTATATTTTTCTACTATTAATATTTCAATATTTTTTTATTTCAGCTAAATTTTTTTATAAAAGATATCATTAAATATGAAGTTATAGCTTTATCAATGATTCATTTCTATCTTTTTATTTTTCTTGATATCTCCATTCAAATATTGTAAAATTGTAAAAAAGAAAAATGAAGAAGGTTATCAGTTGAAAAGACATTTAATAAAGAACCTTTTATTCGTATAATGAATTGTACACACGTACATAATGTGTAATGCATTTTAGAATGTATTGTTTCATTTCTTTCAAAAATTTCAAACAAGAAAAAATATATAAAATGCCTCTCCTCTAAAATTTAGAAAGTGTATTTAAATTTCAGTTATGTTGCAAAATTAAAAATTATATTTTCTGAATTTTTTTAAAAGTAGGATATATTTATTTCAATTTTTTACACTTCAATTTTTGAAAAACTTATTTAATATATTCTACAAATTCTTTAGATTAAATACTTTATTCTTTAAAAAAATTAATTTTAATATTCTTCTTTCAGATTGCTTCAGTTTATAAATAGATACAACTTTCATGCTACCTACTTATATGAATGGCATACCACAAATCTAACTATAACAATAATCTACCAGGTATATATTTACTAATTTCTTTTTATCTTGGTTGCATTATTAGCTTTTTTTCTTTTTTATTTGTCATTAAAAAACAAACAAATTCTCTAATTTATGTTTTTAATAATTCATATTTAAATTTTCCCCCAAATTCTTTCTTTTAGCAAATTGAAATTTATTGACGATGCCTGATTTTTTCCCCTCAAACAGTAAAGTTTCTGACATTCTTTATTAATGCTATTATATTAAAATGGAATTGCATGTCTATGTGGCAAGATATTTATAACATAACTCTCTATCATTATCAGCTAATGAAGATAATTAGCTGATAATGATAGAGAATTCCAGAACTTATTATGGTGGAGAAGCTATTGAAAGTATAAGTTTCAAAGGTACAGAAAAATCCGGAATTCGGTATTGGTCACAAAAGATCTTCTATTGAGAAATTTTTACTCTCATGAAAGGAAAATAGTGGAATTTCGACTTTTGTTTCCCAGACAAATGATTTTTTTTTTTATTCAACGAGATCTGACGTATTCGATTTTTATCTATTTCTTTCCAAATTGAGACATTTAATATGTTCTTATTTAAAATCTAATAACGTAATAAAAAGTTATTCATAGATTTTTTAAAAGTTTGGGAATAAATTAATTTGAAATTAAAATAGTATCACAAATTTTTGCGAATTGAAGGTTTTTTTCATTGGAATCTGCAGTAACGTTAGACATTCTAATTCGTAAGACAATTCTATACAGAAAAATGAAAAGCGAGAGTAGCTTTCTGATTGAAATAGTTAACTGATGTAAAGTAGCAGATATTCTACATTTGAGATCTGTCTTTTTGTATTAATTTTTAAAGCGCCATTTTTTATAAACATGATTATTAAAATATTTATGTTATTGAGATTTATTTAATTTTAACGCTGCTTCATCACCAAACTAATTAAAAGCTTATACCGATTTCGGTTTGCATTTTCAAGTTTAATTCTTTTAAAAACAGCGCAATTGCTTTGATTAGCAACCACAATTAGTTATAATTAAAATAAAGGTCTTTCCATGTTTTTAAATAATTTTTTTTAATTATATGCATTTTAAGCCCTAAAGTATGCACGTAATCCAATTACCCCGGAGCGGTGCCTATGGAATTCTAATATATATATATATATATATATATATAATATAGTAGAAAAACATTAATTAATTTGATTAATTAATAAACAATTAGACATTGAAACATTTAAATTGTGTTTACTATGGTTTGAGATAGAAATTTGAATTAGTCTTAATTCTTTGTTTCTTCAAAAATTGTGTGAAAATTTTTATCATCTATTCATTATTATTTGCCGGAACATTACTATTTCAACTTAATAGAAATTAAGTTCATTGTTAAAACCGCTTTATAAGTTCATTTTAATAATTTTATATTTTCTGACGGTATTAAGGTAAGGTTTAACATAAAAAGTGAAATATCTTACGATCATTTAAAAATTGATGTACTTAGTGGCAAGTATATTTCCTTCAGTCGTAAAAAAAAAAGGTTCTAGAATTTGACTTAAATAAATAACATTTTTTTTTTTTTGTAAAACTTAGGGATTTTTGTAGATATTGGTTAGTAGTAGTCATTTCATTTTTCAAGATAAAGAGTCGAAAGCCCGGATTGTTCCAGCTAGTTGGGAGATTTGTCCCTACTTTCATTCTAGTAATAGCATATCAGTTTCCATTGCGCCACAGTGAATCTTTCTGGAATTCTTTCGTACCATCTACAAATAGTGATGGTTGAAAAGATTCTAATACAACTTATTGCCTTTCACATTAATAATACCAAGAATTTACGTATAATGTTATTCAGTAATATTAAAAAAAAATATGATTTTTAATAACAATTATTCATTTAGCAAAGTAATTAATAGTATTTAGAAACTTATCGTTAAACTTTGGAGAAATTCTTTAGCAGATTTTTTAATAATTATAATTAATCATCCTTTTTTTATTTTTTAAAATTTAGCTTATTTATTTATAGGTCTAGGATACTTGGACATCTGATATTAATATGTTGTTATATCAAATTCATGAATTATCATTTGGGATTTCTGGCGAATAAATATTTGAGTAATCAGTTATTAGGAATTGTGCCATATTATTGGAAGTAAAATCCAATAGCATTTTTTAAAACGTCCTTAAATTTCAGTTTTTAAGTACAGTCTATGTTTTGTGTATTATTTCAATCTGTTTAAAGATGTACTTTATTATATATATATTTTTTGTACTTACTATAAAAAATGGATAAACTCATATTAGGCGGTTGCGAATCCTTATTCAAAAATCGCGAACGGTTATTTTTAGAAATAAGTCTTAAGTTTTGTTTGTCAGCAAAATCTTTTGGAATTTGATAACAGGGCTACTATACAATCTTGTTCCAATTCAGATCGAAATCATGAGGTGTAATCTTTTGAGCTTCTTTCTTGAAGTTTGGAATTATCGGCAGCTTTTGTTTTTTGACGAAGACCATTGACCCAAATAACATGAAACAAAGAAAAACAGACTGTAAAACCGTTTAAATGTAAATGAAATTGACCTTTACTGGATGAAATAATGACCCGGCTGTCGTAGGCTACTTTCGGGAGAAAACGTTGGTGGCGTGGGAGTTTACGTGGCAACGTATTCCCTTTGTGGGAGAAGACAGTTACTATTCAAAAAATGGTTGTATTCTTTGGTTTCTGTGTATTTTGCATTCCGCTTTCGTTTGTAAATATTTGTTGATCTTTTAAATCTTGCGCTTCTGATAGCGTAAAAAGAGGGCAAAGTTGACATAAAGTAAGACAAAGTACTATTTGCGTTTGATATAGACATTTTGAAGTAATTTAATAATTCTGAAAGAAGACAACATATTTTTTTTGTTCATGAATTTTTCTTTAAGGCATCCGGCTAGGTTAAAAATATGTTTTTTTCCAGAAAAATTTGATTTTTTTTATGGTTTAAAAATAAAGTCCAAACTTCGTAGATTCTAAAACATACTTTGTTTTTAATATATCTAAGATAGAACTATAGATACAGTAATTTCAGTAATACACAACAAATAAAAATGAAATCGGAAGCAGTGGTATTTTGAACCGAAAATGAGTATTTTATTTTATTTTTACCGTATAATTCTCCAGAATAATATTTGATATGTTTATATTAATTCTCTACTTACTCAGCCGTAGTTTGCTTATTTTTAGCATTTCTGTTAAAGAAGCGGGAAAACTACATTTGTTTCCAGCACATTTGCATGAATTAATTTATAAGTACAATGTACAAATGCATTTTCTGTAGAATGAATATTTCACTGAAAACAGGATATCTCAAAATCAAATTCAATCAAATTTTATTAAATTTGGTATGCATGTATTCAAAACCTTTGAGGGTGTGATAGACCGCGGATTTTAAGGTAATTTCATTAATCAGGTTTTTCAGACACTTTTAAGTTCAAATTATAGACACATTTTGACAAAAAAATCATTAACTACGATTTGAAATGCTCATAAAATTTTTATTTATTAAAATAATTTTTTTTCTTGCTGTCTGTGACATTTTATGTAGCTTTAGCTATGTATAGATGAAATAAAAATTAAATATTTAAAAATTAAAAATTAAATATAAAAGGCAATGAGTGTATTTTTTCTTCTAATAGTGAACTTTCAAGTATGTTTTAGCTATCTGGTACAATAAAAAAAAAAAAAAATGTTTATGTATCATTTAAAAAAAATTCGTCTCGGAACCTAGTCGGATACGTTAAGACACGTATATATTTCTTTTCCGTTGTAAATAAATAATATATAATAATAATATTAAATGCTATTTATAAAGAATGTGTAGTTAATAGAATAATTAATTTTTTCTTATGCTAATAAATGTCTATTCCAATAAAAGCCATCTATTGTTGTTGCAAGTCATTCTTTGAATATGTAACTTCTTCGATTTAAAATCAAAGCGGAAAGTAATTGTATTTTTGTGCTAAAATTAGATCCACATAATAATGCATCACCTTAATCGTAATTCTGAAAATGCAGTTTTTGCTTATAATAGTAAAAATATGCATACAGTGAAATTTTTTTAAAAAGTCTGGTTGGCTTCTATTGAACACGCTAAATTCTCTTCAGAAATTTGATTACTTTGTTTATTTCATATATATATATATATATATATATATATATATATATATATATATCCTTATATACTTTTAATTTGACATTTTACTATAAAAAAGTTTTTAAAACATTAATTAGCTCAATTATATATTTTTTTGCATTAATAAGTATAGTCTATCTTTACTTTTTAAGTTTTTTATTTTAATTATTTATTTATAAGCCAGTGACGTCTGAGCACTTTATATTAATTGCTGATATGAGTCTGAAGAGAAGCTACAGCTCTCAATGTTTTATTATTTATTGAATTTAATTAATAAAATTATATATGCATTCATTTAGAATGTAAATAACTTTACTTTTATCAATCAAGTTGAATTTATTAATATTGGATCAAAGTTAGCTGAAATATATTTTATAAATTTTAGATATTTTAAATTATTTAGTGATCAAGAAATTAGAAAGTATTCTAAGGAGCACAGCAAACTATTTTCTTTAAATCTTTATCATTTTCTCAAAATATCTAAGCTATTTTTAGTCCTTTTATGACTACACTGTGATTAACCCCTTAACTGTTTCATTTTCTTTACTATCTAATAAGATGACACCTTCTATTTTGGGAATATTTTCTTATTTTGTTTCAAATGTAAATCCATTGCATACTTGACTTATCTATGTATTTGAAGTAATTTTAATATTGAATTATAATCATCATGAATGGCTTATTTTTTTGCTTGCAACTATCAAAATTCGATAAATCGATGCACGTATGGCACTCGGGCAAAACAGTTAAGTGGTTAAAGTCGTATGTTTCTCAAAAGTTTAAGAAGAATGCCAAAACAGAGAAGTTGAAATATATATAGTCGAATAGCTTCTTATAGCGACGGTTATTTTTTCAATATCAAAGGAATTATATTTAAACTAACTTTTGATTTTCAAATTAACCCTCCCCTGCTCGTATTTTGAACGTACCAATTATTTTAAACCCGTTTCAAGACTATTTTTATATCAGTGCTTCGCTAGTAGAAATTCGAGTTCAAAAGTAAATTTAAAAGGGCATTTGCCGGCAGAAAATGGGATCAAGGATTCTATCCGCATGAAACTGTATTGTGGAGCGAGTTTGTTTTGTTTGCTTTCGTTAAATGGCTTGGTAGCTTTTTCAGACTTGGTCGACAAAGCGTGGGGTTATTTATCCAGGGTATAAACACTTCCAAGTCGTAATGACATGCTAGGCAGACTCGTCGAACAATTGAGAAAGACATACCCAACCGTTAACCATCACTTTTAGAATAAAATTACTCGTTTGGTTGAGTCTTTTGCTGTGATGGTTTAGGATCAGTTATAATGGCATGTTATTTGCGCACCTATTTTGCTCGCCGATTTGCTGTTATGGATCTCATTTTGATGCTAGAATTTTTTCTTCTATTGAAATTATTTGTGAAAGATGTTGAAAAGCTTGTTTAACGATATCCGAAGAACGAGTTTCAGAACATTTAATATGATTGTTATTACTTTTATTTTGTGGTGTTGTGCATAAAACTGATAATTTCCTGCTTTTGATTTAAAAATTGTGTTAACGAATTTTTTAAATTTAATTTTCTGTGATACTCATATTGTGTAATTTTAAATATGTACTGTGGAATTCGTATATCGCATTTATTGTATTAAAAAAACTCCGGAATGGGCGCCAAGGATTTTAATGGAATTTGGAAATAACCTCCAAAAGTCGGATAACTGGAATGCTAAACAAATGATTAAAAAGAAATGCGCACATGCATTAAAAATTTAATTGCTGTTATATAAAAACGACAAATAAACTATGAACTTTCTTGTCAGTAATTTTCAATATATTATTTCCTTCATTATACACGCAATATGAGTAGATGTATTTTGAAAATTTTATGAGTGAAGATTTTTGGAGCAGCATAGTGACTGACTTTTTCATATTGGATATATTTTTCTCTAAACATATAAATATATTATACAATTAAAGATCATTAAATATATTTACAATATCAAATGTCTTGAATCCAAATTTTCAAAACTTCATGGCAACGCTTTTGATTTTTTACTTATTTGAGATCCGGTTTTCGCAGCATTTGGTATTTTTCTTTTCATAAAATCTCAGAATTTTAAATATTTTATTAAAATATGTCTTTGCTACTCAACAATTTTCTTATTTTTTAGAGTTTCATTTTATTTTTATTTTCATTAGCACATTTCTTTTTATTTTGGTTTTAATAATTAATCTTTTGTTTCACATGTCTTCGCAACCAACCTTACCTTATTTTTCCTCTTTAACCAGAAGTTCGTCTTCAAGTTAAAAAGTTATATTATGAATTGTGTAAGAGGAATAGTTACGTTTCTTCGATGCTGCATATTATTAAAATGGCCCAGAAAGTTTTATTTCGCATTATTATTTCTCAGCATCCAAGGGGCCTCGGTGGCCTGGTGGTAAGGTCTCGGCTTCGGAACCGGAAGGTTTCAGGTTCGAGACCCGATTCCACCGAAGAACCGTCGTGTAAGGGAGTCTGTTACACGTTAAATCCGTCCTGACCAAACGTCCTCCCGCTGTTGTGGTGTGGTGTGGAGAGGGGGGTGCCAGCTCAGGTGTCGTCCTCGTCATCTGACCGCGGTTCAAAATGACGAGGTCCGTCCCAAAGTAGCCCTAGTGTTGCTTCAAACGGGATGTTAATATAATTAAACTAAATTAAAAAAACTAAACTTCTCAGCATCCAATATATGGTATTAAGTATGGCCTGATTGATGATGATTTAATTACATCTAATAGTAATATCATGCCGTTTTAAAATTTCAGGTGCTTAAATTTATTTTCAGTTGGGTGTAAAGATTTCTTGTAACAATTTGCAACGTTTAAAGAGCTTACCACAGCTGTTATTCAATAGATAACTCCTTAAGCACATGCAAATGCTTAACGAGAAACTGAGAATCACTTGGACATATTACGCGCAATCAAAGGATTAACTTTAGCAGTTCTAAAATAAATAATTAAAGACATTTTTTTTCAATAACTTTTGGTTTTTGTTTTTCATAATTTTACAGTCTGTCCAAAATTTTTTGAACATTCTGTATATTGTGTTCATTTTATGATTTTATTTTGCGAGAAACTGAATATAACAAGTATTAGAAGATTGCATATTAATTATTAATCTTCTTACACAGTTTTTATCTTATACATGTGTTTCATACTTTATAAATGTAATGTAATGGGCTATTACTGTATATATGCCATGTTCATTTCTTCATGTTTCATGAAACTGAATTGTTTATGAATTTGCCTTTAGTATTGAAATGTGTAAGTTATCTTTTTCAATTTAAAGAAATCGTTTTCAGAATTCGCATATTGTGTGTGGCATTTGAATGACTCATCGTTTCTTGTTTGAATAAGGCAGATGTTATTTATGTAGAAAAATTCAGTTATCCAGTATTTCAATCTAAATAGGAGATACTGAAAGGAAAATTCCAAAGGAAACATTTAAATGTTGTTATAAAAATTCGGAATTTAGAATATTTTTATCCAAACATTTATTTTGCTTTTAAGAGTTTCATTATAGCCTCTGTTTCGTGAAATAATTTGCTTTTATTCTATTTTTTTCTTCTTTTTTCTCTTGAAACTAAGAAAAATTATAATCCATTTAAGGCTTATATTGTTTATTTATTTATACTTTTTAATCTGCTTTTATTTTTATTGATAATTAATTAAACCATATTGTAATTCATTATAATCGTCGTATTCTTAAATCAAGAAGGTGATATGGTTATACATTGACCGTGTGAAGGCCGTTTTCATGTTTTTTTTTAATAGTAATATTTATAGTTGACATATTATCTGCAAATCTCAAAACGCGTTTCAGAATTAACAGTTGGACTTATAACGAATAAATTTATCATGTACTTACTTTCGAAGAAAAGATTTTTCCTGACTTTAATTTGATTTTTAATTAAAAATTAATTCTAAATTTGTCACTACTTACTTTCTAAGATTCCGTTTTTAGATTTTTTCAAAATTAAATAATAATAATAAAAAAAAATTTCTATTTTAAAAATATTTTAAAATAATTTTTTAAATTATATTTATTAATAACATCTTAACCACGTTTGGATTTAAGAAATAAACTAAAATGTTGTAAATTGAAGTATTCAAATAACCAATATATCAAAAATGAATTCAAAATATGCATAAAATCATTAACAGGAAGATTAAGAATTTTAAGAAATTCCAACTACATCAGCAATTTTTGTTTATTTTTAAAAATGAATGTTGAATTTAAATTAAATAAATTCAATAACCAAATAATTATAATTAAATATAAGAATATCTTAAACATAAGGAACATAACACAGTGGTGTTTCATGTCAGAAATTTTTTTTCGGGAGTTAAAATTTAATGACAAAAGCCGCAACTGAATGTTGCTACGAAAACTGTTACTCCATGAACGGTCACTGGTAAGCATATTTACCACTTTTGAATTTAAATGATGTTTAATTATAGAGTTGGTGCATTTTAGAGCCATTGAAGTAGTTTAATCGTCGTTTAAGCATCTGATTACCCTATTAAACCCATTTTAAAATACTTTTTGGAGCCCTCATAAAAAATATTTTGCAGGTGGTAAGAATATATACCAGAGAATTATAAAAGGTTAATGGTTTTTTTTTTTTTTATCTAAAATATTTTCAAATCAATCTTGAATCTTCTTCCCCAGCCTCTATTCTTGTAATTAAATTCATTAGAAATTTTTAATGCATACCACATACAAATGTCATTTGTAAAATTTTATTTTATTAATTTCACAGAGTATTTGAGAACATGCTTTATACATTGTGTAAAATTTCCATTTCATTAAGAAAAAAATCCCTTTGAATGCAGTGCCATTGACATTGTTTGCAAGTTAAACCTTCTAACGGAGTTTGTGGGCGAGAATACAGTGAACTCCACCTATTTCATTCCTTTCACCTTCAGGTTCTTTTTATTGTTTCGTAAAGAACTTTGACAAGACACTTTGAAATTATATATTTACTGGCTCATTTTTTTTAAAACAAAATATGTGGATTTCAATATTGTCATATTTTGTTACTGTCTCTTGTAAACATGGCAAATATCTTTTAAATCAAGTAGCTAGTTTTAATTATCGTTAATATACTAATTAATCGAAATATGCAGATACATAAGTTTCGGAATGCTGCTAGCATATTTCGTTTTCCAGAATGGCTTTAGTTTGTTTCGTGCACGTTAAATCCGTCGGGACCAAACGTTCTTCCGCCGGTGTGATGTGAAAGTTTGGCGGGGGGGGGGGGGGTATCGTCCTTGTCATCTGACAGTGGCTCAAAATTTCGAGGTCCGTCCTAAAATAGCACAATTGTTGCCTTAAAACGGGACGATAACCTAATTAAAACTAAACCAAATCCAGCTCATTTCGCGCGCTTCCGATATAGTTAAGCATTTCTGAAATGATAAATACAATAAATGCAATTTTAAATTATTTAAAATTGCAAGAACTGCTAACATTAATTTTGTATTAATTATTCAAAACAAAATAATCAATATCTGAAAATAATTTTTTTTGTAACATAGAGATATATATGCAAGTGTTAAAAAGAAAAAAATATATAATTTTGAGATTTTTAAAAATCAAAAGTGAATTTATTTTCCCCTCTGTTTTTATAAGACGTATTTCTACAAAATATATCGACATAACATTAATAACATTGAAATAATTGCTGAAAATGACAAGTATTAATAAGATTAATTTAGTCATGTCAGTCAATATTGATAAATATATCTAATCATAAAAAATATATCAATATTTTTATCACATTATTTTAAATCATACTTGAGAGCATTCTGAGTGGTTAGGGAAGTGGCAAAATTAATTGTCGGCATTTTCTGTAAACTAAGATCCATTCTCCTTTGTTCCGTTCATTTCGATTGAATCTTCTGAATGATTCTTCAGCATTTCCATTCGTTCTCGTTTTCGATGATTTCAATTCATTATCAGTCATCTATTAGACTGATGTGTTTTGTAATTTCCAACCCCCCAAAAATAGTTTGTCTCACATATTTACCGCCGAAACAACAAATATGTAAACAAACCGAATGTGCTATCTAGTGCCAAATGGCGATTAACAAATTCAGTCAAATTTTGTGTCCACATAATATATATATATATATATATATATATATAATAATTTCGAATCCTGTCGGCTTTTTAATATGTAACATTATTTGTTGTGAAGCAGGATGCAGTTGTGACCAGCAGTGAAGAGACCTTTTAACATTTTAAAATTCTTTTTAATATCCATCGGAAAAGCATAATTATTTACAAGCAGAGACGCGGACAAGACGTCAGCCGCAGCGCAGACAAAAGCCGAAGTGGGGAAGAAGGGCTGAAATAAATTATCCCTCGCCTTATATAACCTTAGATTTTGATAGGGAAAATATTTCTTCACAGTGCCAATATATTAATAAGATTCTGATAGGGATTTCTGACGCATGTCGATCACATGTAAGGGAAACACAGGGATCTTTTAAGAAAGAATGTGCGTACTGGACATTTTTACCCCTTCACGCCGAGCGTGTGAAAGTATCTCGATGTTTAGCTGATTCAACAATTTAACAAAGCTTCTCTTGAATTAATTAAGTAGAGACAGTGGAATTGGATCACGAAATAAGAGAATATTTTAGAATGAAGTTACTATGGGCTAAATTAAGATGAAGTTACTGTGAAAATTAATTAAATTGAAATTAGAGTTAAAATATCATTACATATATATATAATAGAGAGAGAGAGATTGTGACTTCCATTGATCCCTCTTCTGTATTCAATAATTACTTTTTTTAAGGTTTTAGCTAGTAAATGTATATTTGGAGGGGAAATTTAAATTATAGGATGACAATGTCTTATCATTTTTCTGTCCTTTTACATAGCCATATTAGGATATTTCAAGTAATAAAACATAAAATTAATACAAGCATCTCCTTTGTGTAGAAGTATGCTGGAATATGAAAATCGAATATATTCTAGTTGCATCTTTGTCGTAAAGTAGAACTGCCAGACATGGCTTTTGTTTGCTAGATAAAGTTATCTAGAATGGTTTGAAATGAATAATTTGCATAAAGTAAGATATTGTATGCTTTAAAGACACTGGATATATAGATAAGAACGCTATTTCAACCTGAATGGGTGCACATTTATAATTTTGAAAACTCATTAGGGTGTATAATTTTTCCTCTGTATTGTTTGTTATTGAAATCATACGATTACCATTAAAGTAAAAAATATTGTTATATTTTGTTATAATCTCATGTAAATATGAGATATAAAATCCTAAGGTAATAACGTGCTGATTGTAATTCTTTTAAATTCCACTGTAATTTTTTGTGAAATTGTAGAAACTATTCTGTATTTGAACCTTTTTTTTTTTTAAAAAAAAAACAACAAAAAAAAAAAAACAACGCTTTATAAATGACTCAGATGGTATCAAAAACATCGAAACTCGACATACTAACCTTATAAAAAGGGATGAGCACTGATTATAAAATTTGGTGCCGGATTTATTCATTTAGTTTATTGTATGTTCGTTCTGTCAGCAATATAAAATTGCACAATTCTCATTAAGCGTAAATGTTCACTGATAGTGAAAATATATTTCTTTTCTGAGTATGCCTATCTTTTAATCTGAATTTAAGAATTCTAACATCCCTTATCCAACAGCAAGTTTACATGCTGATATGATTTTAATCACTTGGTCTCATCTTCTGATTCTATATTTGTTTTAATTGTGGCAAACAAGAGTTTATTACCTTTTCAAAATCAACTGTAGGTTTTGTTTCAAACAGATTAAATGATGATAAAATTCATTGCAGAATCGTCCTAATGATCTACTTCTTGATTTTCGAAGCGTAAAGATCGGAAATTTTGATTATTAGTACATCAACGTGTTTAAAAAAAAAAAAAAAAAAAAAAGGGAATCGGAATGGTGTATTAACGAGGCATCTGGTAGATGTTTTTTTGCTCGTTCCCTTCGCAGGTACGCTGTCTACCCACATAGCAACGGCCACAGACCGGATGCTGCCGGCTCATCGTCCAAGAAATGACAATGGCGAATGTAGTCGTGCTTATCTTGTTGCCTCCGCTTCTACACCATCCTCAGCACGCCCAATGATTTATTATTGTATGCTGTTTGCCTCTTCTTTTGCCGGAGCACCGCCCACCGTACCTGTGAGTCGTCTCTTGGGCGATTCATTGCCACTTGCGAAAAAGGAAGATTTCCTTTAATTTATGAATTGTTTGTGTTGGGGTTTATTCTCTGTAGGAAGCCTTCCCAGAGTACAATGTGACAGTTTTCGCGAGAAATAAGGTGGTGCCTATAAAAATGTCTCAATGGCCTGAGTCATCTTAAGCTATTTTTTTATTCTCATCATGTGGTTTTCAGTAAATAAGCAAAAAGTAAAGAAAACGTGGATTTGTTTCATCTGGTACATTATGTCTCTGATCATTATCTCTTGGCGTTGCTTATTCAAACCTCGTTATCCTTAATTAATTTTCTTACTAGACCAAAAAACTTACCAATAAACCTATTTTTACCTCTAAATCGCTCTTCATTTCTTTATGCTGTTTCAGTCTTATTTCTAAACAAACCCATTCTTCAGATACCATCCCGGTTTTACATTTTTTAACTTAAGAATTAGTTTCCTGTAGAAAGTAAACCGTACAATAATATAATTTTCAGAAAACCATCAAACAAGTAAAATAAATGGATTTCAAGGAAATATACCTAGGAATTCGGCGAAAGTTTGCTGAAATTGAGAATTGTAATTATTAAATGCCATTTTTTTTCAATTTAATTCCAATATTTTTCAGATCTGTTCTTTAATCAGGTATGAGCTGTAGATGTATAAATTATGGAATCTTGCTTGACTCCGCGAATCGCATGCTTTTTAATTGAGTTTTAGTAATAGATGTAATGTTAATGTAAGTAATACGAATATAAATTTATTAAAGTAATAGTTGAAAGGATTATCTTATGACTTTCTCGCACACCTAGTACAAAAACAGTTTGTAATCGTCAAAAATTTTGAAATCGAAATTTTGACGAATTTCCATGTTTTTTACCTCTTTGAATTCGAAAAACGCATTTTTGGAAAACGCCTGTTTGTGACAAAGCCACGAACTCTGTATGAAAGTTAACTCATGATACCATTTAGTAGGCGGTCTTCACACCAATTTTATAGATATCTATCAAACTTTGAGGAAAATCCGTTCAGAGGAAGTGTGTTCGGCTGCTCGAATATAAGTTAACAGGATAGCTACAAAAAGAAAAGAACTAGGTAGATAAAAATTTAGTACTCAGATTCTATATCTGTAGTGTAGACATTTGTCAAATTTTGAGTTAAATCCAACAAGGGATTGACGCTCTATCGGTCTGTACTTCTAGAAACATGTAAACGCGACAACTCAAAGACGCAATGACTTAGATATATCAAATTTGAGGTGTGATTTTGTGACTACAATTGCACTACTGTGTCAAATTTTTGTTTTAATCATTTGAGAAGAACGCGCCCTAAACTCAAATTCGATTTTCGAATACTTTTAATCGCATGCCAAGGATTTATCGCCAAAAAACTCGCCTAGAATCACACGATAGATTCAGTAAAAGTGCTTAATTATATTAATATTTAAATTAATATTTCGTAATTATTGTACGTTAGTGCCACAGTAGGCGTTCTCTTGAGATAATTACGCCAGAGTATGCAAGAAAAGTTTGGGGAGACCGCACCCGTTAGTATTGAAATATTTTGGATCGGAATTAAATGACAACATGAAGCGAAAGCCAAGCTATCAACGTGATAGCATTAGTTTTCCGAAAAGTTAAAGGATGAAATCGATTCCATTTCTCTATCTAATGATAAACTTTCAGATTCATTTGAAATATCGCAGACTGGAAATTTAATATTACCAAAGGTGATTATGTAGTCCGATGTCATGCACAACAAATCTTGCATTGTATACGTGTGTCCTCATGTTAATGCTAGTTTATTTGAGGTATCTTTCTCATTTGCTTATGATCCAACATAATGAAATCTCTTGAGATAATTATGCCATTTGCGTTTTTTTTTTTTTTTTTTTTTTTGCAGCGATAGAGCCATTTATTGCATATCTGAGTCGTCCACGTTGTTGATTTTAATGTCACTTGTAAACGGAAAAGAGATCAATTGAATTCATTGACTGTTGTGTTACTTTGCACTCCTTGGGAACTATTCCGGAAATATATGATTCAACAGTTTCTTAGAAAAATAAAGTAGTGCCAAAAAATAAATTTCATAATGACCTGAGTAATGCATCATGGTGTTCAACTGGCTTTGAAAGCTTCCATCGTTTGTTTCTTCAAAAAATATTCGAATAATAGCAGAAATAGAAGTTTGCATCATAATGTTCATTCATGTTCAGGCATTTGCCCAAGTGTTGGGATCAGTTTGAAAATCCAGATCTCATAGAAAGAACATCGTGGGCTGCGAGTAGAGCCGTTATCCCATGGCCTGTTTGATGTCTTTATGAGAGTCAAGTTTCTCAACATCGAGTAATCTCTTAAAGGGCCCAACTTCAGAGTTCCTTGTTCCCAACAGCTTTCTGGCAAATTCTGGGAACAGCTTCCATCCTTTCGTGCGAAACTACAATTTTCTTTTTGGAAAATTTGGGGCATCCTAATACGGCCTTTACATGTAATCCTCAGGTTTTCTTCTGTTTCGGTCCATGTAAATGTTCATCGGCGATTAAAACTTAATTCTATCGACGACCTCAAACGGACCATTCGACAACGTCGCTGCTTACTACTTGCAGTCGACAACATTCTATAAGACCAGAATTTTCAAATCGATTCAACGCAGGGATAAATACATCAACATGAATGGCTGTTATACTGAAAAGTAGCAAACTGGCAATTCTTTCATCCCTATTTCATATTGCGATTCATAGCATTTTTTAAATATTATATTCAACATTGTTTGCGATACTTATTGATACACTCTCGTGCAAATCAAAAGTATCAGGTACTCGGTATCAATTGTCGGGCTAGATTGATACCGATAGGTTATCTCCTCGACCCGTTTGCGTATCAGTCAGATACATAGTATCAGGTCGATACAGTATCACCCAATTTTATTCCGCTCTACTTCGGCGACGTATGCATTTTTTTAAACAGCTACAGAAATTTTTTTTCGTACCATTATTTAATATAAATAATTTTTAAACACTTTAAATGCAATATTTTAAAATTATATGATTAATGAGTTTTTCTGTGGATAAATAAATGCATTTTTGGTTTAAACATCTTTTTTTTTTATTTTGAAAACAAATAAGTAACTAAAGCAGCACAATAATTATTTATGAAATAAACTGAACACAAATATGATTGAATAGAATTTTCGAAGTATAACGATTTTATATTTTTAAACTTAAATATAAATATTTGATGAAGTGCTTCTTAAAAACGAAATGAAAATTAAATTTTGCTTATAAATCTTTTAAACGTTATTAAATTCCTTATTTTTTAAATAATGCATTAAAATACAAAAAGTAAAAGTAAAATTAACAATCGGGGGGAAAGAAAAAGAAATCTAAGGGACCTAAAAAGAATTTAGAAGGGTCTCAAGAAGTACTTTTTAAAATCGTATGTATTTCATCTGTTATTTTGGATTTGAGACATCAAATTTAGTATAATCTGTCATTGAAATGTATCTCAAACATTGGAATAATTTTGAGACGATATATGGTCGTTTCCATTATATTTATCATAATTTTTCATGTTACTTTAAAAAGGAGACATTAAAAAAAAAAAAAAAAAAAAAAAAAAAAAATAGAAATTTTGAAGATATCGTCGCCAATGAAAAATTTCCCCAAAATTATTTGGTTATCATCATATTACCACAGTTTTAAAATTTTATGTATTAAATGTATTATATGCAAATATATATTTTACTCGTGTTAAGATTTGATATCATTATAATTGTTCCAAGAAATTTCAATGTTATATAAATTTGTCTAAAATATAGTTTTCAGACATATTTATGTAATGTATTTTTAATATCCCTATACAAATTTAAATGTATTTTGATATATAAATTCTGTTGTAAATTGATTGATATACTACTGATCATCTGCAATGATGTGGAGTTTACTGCCTCTAGTGACATACGATATGCATTCTTATAACACAATGAAACAGGAGACATTTAAAATTTTGACATGGACTTTACGTTATAATGAAATATTTCCCTTTTCTATCATATATTTTCCCTTCACTGTTTTCTTGGAGATAAGGCACATTTTACTTTCTGTTTTCCTTCGCAGCGCTATCTTTATTTGAAGGTTTGAAGTTATTTATAACTAACTGTATTATAAAACTGTTGTTTGGGTAGTGTATTGAGCTGACAAAGAGAATCATGAGTTTCGTTGTTACTTTTACCATACATGCTACATTTGAATTGCGATGTTTTTTTAAAAAATGATAGAAAATATTCCCTTTGATTATTATTATTTTGCTGCTGTTACAATAAAAATATAGAGTAAATGCATTTCATTGCGTATCTTTCAATAAAGAAAGCATGATCAATTAATAAACATTGATCGGTATAAAGGATTTTTGTACTTTCTCGCATACGAAGCATACTAAATGAAAATGTTGTAATCGTCAAAAAACTCTATCTTGAGATTTTGTATCTCCACGTTTTAGATATGAACACTTAATTCAGAAACATAAAGAACTAGAGAAGGAAAATTTAACTTCACTACAAATTTGGCAGATTTTTGAATGAAATTTCTTTCGTAATCCACCTGAGAGTAATTTGCCTATACGTCCGTATTAAGCACGGCAATTAACAGCTGGAGTGTCACCCCAAAACTTTCTCGCATACTCTTAAATACAGGCGTTATCCCAGGGAGCGCCTTTATTTAAGAGTATTGGCGTAAAATAATTATGAAATACTAACTTTTAGCGTGAATTTAGCATTTTTACTAAATCTGTCTTGTGACCCTTGCCGAATTTTTTTGGCGATATTCCCTGGCATGCGGTTAATACTATCCGAGGATCGAATTCGTGTTTTAAGTAAATTTTTCCTTGCTGATTGAAACAAAAATTTTACATAGAGCCACACTTGTAGTTACAAAATCACATACCAAATTTCATATGTTTAAGTCATTGCATTTTTGAGTTATCGCGTTTACATGTTTCTGACGTTCAGCTCGTTGTTGGATTTGACTCAAAATTTGATAGATGTCTACAGTGTAGATGTTAAATCTGTGTACCAAATTTTATCTTTCTAACTCACTTTGTTTTGTAGTTATCGTATTAACTTTTATTCAGATAATCAGACAGACAGACTTCCCCTGAACTGATTTTGTGTAAAATTTGATAGGAATATGCAAATTTGATCTAATGACCGTGTACCAAATTTCACCGTCTAGCTCAAAGCACTTTTGAATTATCTTTGTTGCAGATAGATAGATGCATATTTTCCAAAAATGTGTTTTTCGAACTCATTCTGGTCTAAAACATGGAGATTCGTTCTAATCTCGAGTTCAAATTTTTTGACGATTACTATACTTCTTCTATACTTCATATATAAAAAAAGTAAAACACAAATAGCTAATTGGATGAAATTTATCACATCGTTTTATCATCAGAGATATAAATGTTCAGATTGTTCCGAAAAGTACGAATTGTCTTTAATTTGAATGCGGTGATTAGAAACCGCTATGAAACTTTTTAAGTGTTCTTGCTACCAAACGTAAAAATATGTATCAAATTTTGGATCCAGTCTGTTTTAAAGGAAAGTATTCAAAATGCGTATTCATTTTTTCATCGTTTCCTTCCCAGTATGCCACAAGTTTAATGTGCGTATGCGCTACGTGCTTGTTTCGTCATCCCGTTACGTGACTGACTTGCAAGTTATGGCGCTTTTAATGTCATTCGTTCAAAGAATACAGATTTTTATAAGAAGAAATAAATAGGACGTACCATATATTGTTAGTGTGATAGTTGAGGGTAGAACACTCTTTTTGGTTCTTTTCTATGTTTTTGTTTATGTGTGGCATTAAAAAAAATATTTTGACCATAATTAGATGATTTTTGTTATGAGGTTATCCGACTATTTATAATTAAAATGTTGCAGTGTAAAAAAATAAAAATAAAATAAAATAAAATTTGTCTCCATAAGAATGTCAAATATCATTTGTATGCATTTTAGTATATACCCACACGAACGCTGCCGAAAATATTCTCTAAGTTAATGATAAGGGGTCATTGTCTAACAGTACAAGAAGCATAGGCCAAATAATTCTATCGTAGTTATGATGGTCTTTAATTATGAGTTGTAAGTGGTATAATAAAGCAGTAGATAATACAACAAAATGCTAATTTATTAATGTACGCAAGATTAAAGATTTTTGGATCAGAAATCGACCATTTTTAGACCCTTTTTTATATCCTTTATTTCCTTTTGTTCTAAAGTGCATGTCATCAGATTTAACATTCTTAATGACAACTTTTTGTCCTTTACAGTGATATTTCAATTCTAATCACCTATATTTTTAAAGTGCCGAGTGATTTTCCGGCAAAGCTGACAGTCAATTAAGAATTTTCATTAAAAAAATAAACACAAGGTTTGATTTCTTTTAAAGTTTAACTTAATACAACATGATTTTCATGAAAGGAACGTTTTACCTAATAACTATTCGTTTATGTTAAAGATGTGTTAGATTTAAAAAAAATTTTTTATAGGAAAGATTTTATTAGTATTTAATTCTTTCATATTTTAACCACCTTCCCTTTTAAAATATAATATTTGCTTATACAAATCGTGCTATTTCGTTTGAAAGGTTTGCCCACGATTCTGGTATCATATCCAGTATTGTTAAAACATGTTTTCAGTCAGAAAGTCAATTTGTGTTTGAAGGATATTAATAGGAGGAAAATCGTGATAAGGGCTTGCGTTAACAGAATTAAAAAATGATTCCAAAAAGTCTCGTGTTCGGTGTCTGGCATGTCTACCTATTTATCTCTCTTTACCAAGGATTAACTGTCTAGAAAAGCGAAAGGGTGGAGCCTGCTTGCCACGACTTTTCTTATAAAAGGCGTTTGAGTTTATTTGGCGTTCGCAGAAAAATACAAAATGTCTTTTATTATTTTTCTTGGTATACAAGATTGACAAGTGATTGTTTTAACTGGAATATGTGAAAAGAAACAGTGCATCAACTACAGTTTAACCAACATATAATGAAGTTTTATATTGAATTTTTAATGAAAGAATTGTAAATGACAATTTAATGCACAATTCATATAATCTTTACTCTTATGAGTATTATTTCTTATCTCTGATTACTTCAGGTCTGGAGTAATCCATTATTTTACTTGTCTTGTGATTTCTGCATATTCCTGGAGTCATTAAAAGTTAGTAGTGTACCCAGAAATTGTATTAAGATTTCATTATAGAGTTTCAACCGGAATTTCTCGTTACATGTTTTTTGAATCAGAACATTTTTGCTGTTTTGCTGGTATGTTTAGTTATTTGTCTTTTTCACTGAACTGGAATTAAGGCAACAGTTTTTAAATGATAATCAAATGAATTTCAGTTAATTTGTTTTTGTATGTTCTGGCAGTTACCCTGTGGAATGCAGGGTAATTTGTTCTAAATATGCCATTTGTTAAGATTTTTAATTTTTGAAATTCTGATTAGAGACCTCTAATTTTTTAAAACCATATCATAAATAATAAGATGCATAGTTGAAACATGACTGATTAGCTAAAAGAATAATGCCATGTTATTTTCTAAAGAACGATATTGCTCTGAGTTTATCCTCTTTACAATTAATTGTATGTATTATTTAAATTGTCATACGTGTCATTTTTCTTTTTGCATCCCATTGTGTGTACTTATGTCTTGCATATATAAAAAAAGCCGTGTTCGCATTCTCCATAACAGTTTATTGTTTTCTTCTTACTACATCCAATTAACATGGGATAACTTATGTACGGGTCGCTTTTTTTTTGTAGCATTAAATTGCCGAGATTCCCCTCTCCATTTCCCCATGGCAACCGCCTTAATGGTTGCTGTCGTTGAACTACGATTATCATCGTTGTCTTAAAAACTATCAACATCAAGTTCTTATCTACCTATGTCTTGAAATCTAAGTGTGAGATTATCATCGTCCTATCCACGCTTGTCTAACCCGATGTCCGATATGACTTCAAAAGGACTGACCTTTAGCGTTTTGAATTTTCAGAAGATCAAGCAGCTCTTCATTTTGTCGCACATAACTAGAGTTGAAAGCACTCTGTTCGGTGCTTTGTTGTACAATACATTTTCTGCTTTGACTTCTTTTAATCATCATTTAATTCCATTTTCTGAAGTCCTGAGGCGAAATAAACGTTGAAGATTTAAAAAATCAAACCAACTAATTTAATGTTAAAAGCTCTTTCCTGTTGTTAAACATCAACTTTGACATGCATCAACCTCCGCAGAGAATGGAAGCATGGATAATGCTCTTTATGAAAAGTAATCGGATGAACTGCTAAAGCGTGGTTATAAATTGGATTCGTGCGGATAAGTGACTTTGAACTATGAAATCTCTACTCCAACTGGGATTCTTTTGTCGGATATACTTGTGAATATTAAATGAGGGCGGGCCAGAATCTTCAAATTATAAAAATCAAAGTCCACAGTAAAATAGCTGAACCATGAATCTATTCAGTAAGGTCGGGCATTAGGAAGCGTTGTTGCTCTTATAAACGTATATTTTAACGTGTTTTAATATTATTTTTAGTGCAAAACAAGTAATATATTTTTAAAAAATGTAAGTCAATTCCTACTTAGGTCAACAATTTTTTTTTTTTAAATTTTAGTTACCTTTTATTAATTAAGTTAATTTTAATAGCAACTAAAAATTAATATATATATATATATATATATATATATATATATATATATATGACAGAATTACAATATTAAGTGGCAAAATAAAGCTTGGTGACCATTTTGAATAAAAAGTATTTTATTAACGATTTAAAATTTGAACAAGATATATATATAGAAAGAGTGTGAGTTAATAGTTGGAATTGAAGAAAGTGATTGTAAAAATTCTGCTTTGTTGATAGATGCAGGAGAGAAGAAAACAATCATAATTAACAAAGTTCATTGATATAAACAATATAATCATTCAAGTACTTTTTAAAATCCTATTTCTTTGATTGCTCAGAATTCTGAATAACTAAAATTTATGAATTTTTATTGATGCTGTTACTTCTGAAAATTGCTATTATTTAAGTTATGTTTTTGAAATGTGCTGCTAAAAAGAAAATGTAAATGATAATCATAAATAGTACTTGTGTGTGTGTGTGTGTGTATATATAATATATATATATATATATATATATAATATAAGTAACCATATCTAAAATTTAAAAAAAAAAATGTTTCGGAATCGCAGCTAAAAATTATTTCTTATTCAAACTAAAACGAAAAAAAGGAACATAAAAAGTACATTTTTTATTTTGTTTAATTTTGATTTTTTCCTATTAACTTGGTTTATATATATATATATATAATATACATACACACACCCTAATCAAAATGAGCCATTACGTGTTTTCATTTTTCGATTCCTACTATTAGCTCACACACTCACTCTCTTTATATATATACTAGCCGCCTTTGGCGACCAGCCGGTTCGCCAATCTTAGTGTTCGTTAAATTTTAATAATTAAATATTTTATGCAATTCCAACTTCTTCAGCAAAATATTTTATTCTTCAGCAAAATATTTTAAAACTTCAAATTTTGATAGTCATATAATTCACTCATAATATTATAAAGGCCTTCAGTCATAACGTGATATGTATCTCTCTAATTTTCTGTTACCCCTCGTAGAATTTATGCTTTAAATTAAAGTGTAAAGGATTAATCTGCAATTAATATAACAATATTTTTTACTGAAACAAAGCATTTTTTTAATAATATGATTACTGATAATAGAGTTACTGAGCGTTTAAACTTTATGGGCACTAAAGAATATCTTTCTTAATTTATGTAATATCTCAAGCATTTGTCAACAAAATTTTCTCAGATTCATCATGAATGGATCGATTCATTAACAATGTTTCATTTTAAATGCATCAAACACTCAGAAAATAAAATGAATCGTTTAAAATAATCTGTCGAAAACAGGTTTAAAAAAACTACTTAAAAAACGATGTACTTAAAACTATAAGCATATATAAAAAATATATATAACTAACATAAATACAATTTAATTACAAAAGCATGTAACTAACCTAAAAATAATTTAAATCATTGAAAACAGGTTAAAAAAAACTACTTAAAAAACGACGTACTTAAAACTATAAGCATATATAAAAAATATATATATAACTAACATAAATACAATTTAATTACAAAAGCATGCAACTAACCTAAAAATAATTTAAATCATTGTAAACAGGTTAAAAAAAACTACTTAAAAAACGATGTACTTAAAACTATAAGCATATACAAAAAATATATAACATAAATACAATTTACTTACAAAAGCATACAACTAACCTAAAAGTAATTTAAATCGTCCGTTGATAATGGTTGCCATGCCAACGATCAGAACACATGCGTGAATTTTCTTCGCCTTTTACGTAACGCAAATGCGTGAATTTTTCTACGCCAGTTGGGGTAACGCTATGAAGATTAGACATTTTTAATTTCCTTTATTCTGTGCTATTTTAATTCAAAAGTACTTCAGAATGAATCTGAAACATGGATTAATTAACAATGTTTAATTTTAAATGCATAAAACATTAAGAAAATAAACAGAATCGTTTGAAATAATCCGCCGAAAAATCTTAACCCTAGCCTCATTACTGTTGGGAGAAAAAAAGAACTAAAGCCTAAATCATTTGGCGTTGGGGAAAATTGAAGATTTTTTTGGCGGAAAAGTTGGCGGTGGGGAAAATGGAAGATTTTTTTGGCGGGAAAGTTAGTTTTTAATTAATAATTGACTACCCCTAACATTTAGGGGGATGAAAAATAGATGTTGGCCGATTCTCATAGATACCGGATAAGCACATAAAATTTCATCAAAATCGGTCAAGCCGTTTCGGAGGAGTATGGCAACGAAAACTGTGACACGAGAATTTTATATATTAGATATCTTGTTCAAATTTTCAGTTGTTAATAAAATACTTTTTATTCATCCACTCAAGTTCAAATACATTTTTTAAAACTTGTAGACACTTGATGATAATGACACTTGATGTTAATACAGTTTTTTTCAAATATTAATTAATTACTTAAATTTGTCCAGTAATTTCTATTTGGTCGCCAAAGTTGCTAAATCCGTCGTTATGTCGTCAAATGGTCGCCAAGTTCGTCACTAATTTTGTAATTATTTAATAAAAAGTAACTAAAAAAATGTTTGTTGATCTAAGTTGGTATTGACTTACTAAATTTTGTTTTATATATTATTTGTTAAAGTAAAATAAAATTTCCTATGGGTTGACGCTTGAACATATTCAAATAGTTAATAACTGTGATGGAGTAATTGTAAAGTGGAGGTTGTATAAGATTTTCGCATTATGAAATGATTTTATTAGTCCAAAATAGGTATTGATATATAAACTATAAAGATTTCGCTTATAGATCGTTTTGAAAGAATTTATTATCGGTGAATCTCACTGTGTATGCTCAACTGCATTGATTACTACATAAAAATCCTTGCTACTGAAAAAGAGGTGTGAATGTTTTCTAGAAATTTGTTTGATAATGACATATATTTATCCACTTGAAAATAATTGCATATTTTCATATAATTCCCCCCCTCTCTTTATCATTATTTCGGGAGCTTTGACCGCGTTTGAACTTAATGAAACAATGATGTATCCAAAATTCTTTTGTATGACGTTGATTTTTTTTCTTTGATGACTGCTATTTATTTTATTTCTGTGAAGTGAAATTTATCATTAATATAGATAATATGAATGCGATTTAATTTTTATAAATGTTTTTTCCATGAACTTTAATAATTTATTGGCATCAGTTTTTTTTTTATTTGGAAATTTGCTCTTTGAATGAAGAAGAGTTTTTAGTTAAATCACATTCGTTTGTTTAAGGTCTTAATAGATTTTGAAATGCTAGTTTAAAAAAAATCTTAATTTATAAGGCGATTATAAATTATATAGGATATTCAATGGTTCTTTTGATAATATTGGTTCCGTTATTTCCTATGTTTTTTATATAAATTGATGATAAGTTGATGTTAGCAGTTCATACAATTTAAATACTTTACTTTTAGTTATGAATGTATTTATAATTTTTTTGTTACTAGTAGAAATGCATGATTACATGGTGAGTGAGTGAAACGAGCTTGGATCATGTACTGATCCCAAAAGAATCACAATGTGATTCTTGGGGAATTGTGCGGAGCGACCAGAGGGTACTTTTTATTGAAACATGTACTGAATCGTTGTTAACGCACTGTTTCAGGTGTCCAAAATGTGTTGTCATTATTCCAGTAATGAAAGTATTTTTTTCCATTTGTAATACTTTTATATACATTTTAAACCTTCTTTTGTAACATTATAGTACACAAAATTCATATAATATATTTTATCAAAGTTTATAATTTTTTTTTTTTTTGCAAACTTTAAGCTCGTTACGGTAGCTGAAGAAGGGTGTTAAAATGCAATCATTTTTAAAAAAATTCTTTTTGAACCTAAAAAACAACTTTCCCCCACTATTATCTTTAAAAAAAAAAAAAAAAAGGCTATTTTCGTTCCACCCTTTTGTACACTTTCTCATTTGTACGTCATTTTACACCAATCTTTTGAAAGAGGTATCAACTGGCTTTACTGTTCATCAATCTGGAGTAGTACAGAATTCAAAATTTACAATTCATCAATCTGGAGTAGAATTCATTTTTTGAAAAACAGATCATTCATATTTAATTTCTTATATTAAGCTTATGATACATTAAATTTATTAATTTCCGCGCACAAATTAAAACCAGAGTGAATTTCTTCCATTCGTTTCATTTCATTCAGAAACATTTCAACTCGCTCAATTAAAAATAATTCAACTCGTTTAATTAAAAGAAAGCTAAAATTTGCTTTCTGTTTCAATGATACATTGTTATACTCATGCTGAATCACAAAATATTTCCTTACCTAACCATATAAACCGAAGAGAAATCAAAATGCGTTTGCGAAATTAATTAATATTTATTAATTTTCTAAATATTGTTTGTATTTGACCCCACAAATTCTTTAATATCAGGTCATTTCACTGAAGAGACAACAAAGTAAGTAATCAAAGCGAAAGACGATCATGACCTTTGAAATGCATGGCTTAATTTTGAATTGCTCAAATATCTTCATAGACTGCATTCTTTTCGAAAGCAAAAATTCAAATGTATGTTAATTCTTTATTCGGTGCTAAAAGTTCCTCTTTAGCATCCTCATTGATTCCAAGGTCGCCAGGTGGTCATTTCCTCCCTGGCGTGCAATTGGTAACCAAACTAAGGGCGGGAAATCTTTTTGGCCGTGCGCGGAAACTCGTAACAATTTCATTGTTCTCATAGCATACCGGCCGGGCTAATGACTGTTATTATCGGAACTGACAAACCGTGACCAAAACGCAGACGGCCTGATAGGTGATGGAAAAGAATACTCCGGACGATATCAAGTGGGGAGAAAAGATGAAGAAAGTAGATGGGATCTTTGGTTTTTGCTTTAATTAGCTATTTTTAATTTTTTGTATCTCGCATCTGCCTGTGACTTGCGTATGTATTGAGCTATTAACTTTTATTGGGTGTTAATGCTGTTTCTCTTTATTGTTGTTACAAAAAGAGGTTTATTGTAACCTGGATTTGACATATTAAGATCATGCCTGTTGTAAAAGTTTGAAGCTTGATTAGGGAGTGTTACATCTTTTCTCTGTGTGCTATTTGAGGAAAAACGGTCTATGAAAAGTCAACAGAATGAAGCATATGGCATTTATTGCTATCATAATATTACTATAGACAGTACAGTAAATAAATTTAAATAACGTGTGTCATTATTCTTTTCAAGTGTTATAAACTCATAAATGAAATTGCAATTAATAGTAAATTTAGTCCAAGTTTTAATCTAATGGGCAACAAACTATTTTATACATTTGGGAGAGATAACTTATATAATGAAAATCCATTACATCCTTTAATATTTATTTTTTAATGATTTATTTATCCAATAAGATAAAATCTTAATTTGTATATGTATTATTTTGGTTTTGATTTCAGCATTTTTACATTGACATTATTAAAAACTTAGCATTTTACATTTTTACATTATTAAAAACTTAATGAAGGACATAAAATTTTCATGTGCCCAGAGTATATCAATTCTACGAAAGTGTTTTCTGTGTGTGTGTGAATTCGTATTGATTCATATATTTTGGTGTGCATCTATTGATACACTTATGTGTGTCTGTGAAAATTCCACCTCCCGCCATCTTTAGCAAATCTCATTTCAAAATTAGGGCAGATAATATATCACAACTAGATTATTTTACTTGGATTGATCAAAGTACGATTTCATTTTCTGAGCAATATTTCAATTTTGCTAATGAAATTATTTTTAATTGCCAGTAACTTTCGTGCATTGAAGTGAAATTGACTTTTAAATCAAAATAAGTTGCAGGCATTATATAGGAATCTATGTCGTGAACGGTTTATTAATTCTTATATTGCAGTAGCAACTATATCTAATGAGTTGCTGAAAGCCACCATCCGTCTCGTGTGATGTCCATCATTATTCTTTAATTAAATTCGTTGCATATTTTTTTTATTACGGCCCTTTCATCCGAAAACTACAAAAAAGGCTTATTATAAGTCTTGCATTAAGTGGACCTTCGTTTATTATTTTATTTAATTATTGAATGAAATAGTTTTCCAGGGTTAGGGCACAGAGTTAACGGTTTAATATAAAAAATAAACAAAACCGTCGGTGAGTAAAAGAACAGAGAATAGAAAATATGATCGAGATGGGGGAAAAAAAAGGAAAAGCATAATGAAAAGTGCGGTGTTGGAAGCGCAACCGGTTTCTTCCTTATACAACTCTACCGATTGTGTTGATTATTATTTAGTTTTTTTTTTGTAATTTTTTTTTTATGTAGCATCGCCACGCTTAGATGAACTTGCTCATTATATTCGCGGATTCCACGGCTACCTGTCTAGCCAACAGAGGATGCCTTTATTATTATTTATTATTACTATTGCTCACTAGTCTAAGATGTGTGTCTGAAACGCAGCACCCATTGCGTGAGGAATTCAAGCTGTTTGCCTACCAACTATAATATCTGCGGTTAGAATTAACCTCTTCTATCTGCCGGTTATGTTGGTGTGAGATTCTGCTACGCGTACAGTTCGATGTGATGGATTGTTTCGCTATCGGACCTACTTTTAGTTTTCGGGATATACCTCATTTGTCGGTATATGTTCTAGAAATGGAATTAACGAACAGATGTTTCATAATCAGGTAAAGGAAATTTTTATTTTTATTTTTTTACTATGGCTGATTGCATCATTTGTACACAGGGATATTGAGGTTAAAAGCATGCATCTGTATAGGTTTTCCTCCCTTTCCTTTTAATAAGCGTGTAGATGGGTCTATACTGAAATATTTAGTGCGTTATTGCTGATTTCAGTTTGAAAAATCGAAATTAGTAGTGCTTACCTTAGAGATTTCATTGTTTTTGAAAAATTGTGCTTTTTGAGTGAATATAGTTGTGATGTTTTTCGTACTACATATGAAATCTAATGTAAGTTTCATGTACTAACATTATTATTCAAGATGCCTTTCAATGTTGCACTTCATGAAAATTTGCTGCGTTGTTTAATTTATAACTACAAAAAGCATGCTTTGGTTGTTATAAAAATGAATACTTCACCAGAGGCTGAATACCTGTAAAACAAATTACACGAAAATCAATTTATTAGGTGAATGTTACATAAGTTAAACTACATATTTCTTTCTTATTGTTTGATAAGTTGTTTTTTATTAAATTAAAATTATTTCAATAGCTTTAACGGTAATAAATCTTGTTTCATGAAAATGTTGAAGACTGAAATTTTCTCAATACAAGACTGAAAATATTCATCAAATTTTCAATATACGAAATTGTTTAATTAAAAGAAGAGGGAAAAAAGGAACATCAATTCATTTGTTATTAAATTCATCGTTTTTAATGTTTAGTATTAACATATAATATATGAAAATGCCACTCAGTAAAGCTACATTATTCATCAATACAATGAACTCAAAAGTTTTGTCAATATATTTTATTTTTATCAAGTTTTTTTTTAAACGTATTTAGAAATATGTGTTGATTCCATGTTTAATTCTTATCTTGTTTCCATAGTTTCTAATCTATAATTGAGATACGAATGATAATATTTTTATTTTTACTTTATCTTATTTATTGAAATTTTTTTTTTTAAAGAATACCTGATTGAAGCTTTAGTTATGATTTTTCACCCTTATCCTTAGAAAAATAAATGCTATGCCCATATTAATGGTTTAAATTTGTCTCCTAAGTATATAATTCTCAAAGAGCACATCTTTTAGTTTCAAGTATTTTATCTAAATCTTGATAGATATATAGTTATGGTATCTAAAACGAATCATATTATTATTAAAAAAAGAATTTCTTTTCTATTTAATAAAATCAAGTAAGGAAAACAAATTGTTATAGTTATTTTAAACCATGACAAGATAACGATTGGAATAATTTTATTGAAACTGAAATGCCCTGTTAGATAAACTTTCGATTAGATGCCATACTTGTATCGTCCTTATCGGTGAGGGAGTTAAACATTTTGCGGTCCCAGATAGTCTGCATTAGGAGACCCTTCGTTAATTTAGTTTTACGTTTTTAATTTTATTATGCCAATAATTAATTTAATTACATTTATTTTAGTAACTTTCGAAAATGCCATTTATGTATTTCTGAAATAAGACTCATAATTGCGCGATTTTATTTATAAGCAGATGCTCAGTGTTAATAAATACTGTAATAATTAAATGAACGAAATGAAACAAATGGAGAGTGAAGAGTTGCACTTGACAAAATATTGTTTCTCCAGTATTTTCTAATTCATAGAATTTATTTATTTGACAACTCGTGTTATAAAAATTTTTTTAAACGATTTGCTTGCAGTCCCAATTCAGCATATCGGATATTGGTTGCTGCTTAATTTGCCTGGTGGAAAATCCCCCACTAATTCTTATGCAACGTGGGAGTTGAATATAATATTTATTTATTTATTAATTTTTTGTATCTCAAAATCTTCTTAATTTGTTGGAATAAGTACTTTCATTCGTCTACTCGGGTATCAATCTTCATGAGTGTTTTTTAATTATAATATTAAAATTAGCAATCCTGAAATAATTTATATAAAAAAAATAGATAAGGAGAAGTAGAGGTGGAACTTGTAAATTTTTATGAATATTTATAACATCATATTATTATATACAAACTGATTATACTATACTACTTACTATATCAAGAAGTCACACGTCTTTGCAAAATTCGAACCGTTTTGTTCTTATTTGCTTTGCTTATTATTTTAAGCAAACAAATTTCATTTACTCTCTTTATTATGAGTTTACATATTTTCTAGAATTTCCTCTGCCTACATTGACATTTTATTTATTTCCAATATATCTTTAAAATTTATATTTTATTCAATATGGTTGCTCAAGAACATTTTGAAGGGACACCGTTTATTTTTTAAAGAAATCTAAGAGGGGAAAAAAATGGATCAAATTTTAATTTCAGAAAATTCCATTCATTCGCATTTGCCCTTCGGCTACTACTTTTGACTATATATTATCATCATTCATTAATTATTTAAATAATTATTTTTTTTAATATGCCACGTTTTTAAAACTTGACAAAAAAGTATTAAATAATTTCTCCTAGCCCTATACATATTGTCTTGTAAATTTATGATTGGGAATTTTGAAAATTCATTGGTCTGGGGCTACGGAAACTTATTTTATACTTTTTAGTCCGTCTTAAAAACGTGACTTTGTAAGTATAAAATTTTAAATAATAAGTTAATTTCTCGATGAACTATCGACTTGCCATGTCACCGTATGCCGACAATGAAAGTTTTTAGTCTATTAAAAAATTTGTATCGAACAAACAAATAGACAGCTTGGGAAACGAGTTAATATTGCATTGTCTTCCAGGTTTAAACTGTTTAAAATTGGAATTCATCAAGAGGTTAGATTGAAATCGATTGTGAAATTTGCATCGAACTGACAAAGCAGGAAGCGAATTTATAAAAATGCAATAGAATATTTAAGGAAATCATATGGATTCTTCTACTGGTTTTGCTTAGTTTCAGTTTCATTGTTTTTTATTATTTCTACTTTATTATATCTGATAGCTAACATTGAAAGATAATTTGTTTTATTTAATGAAATTATTTGCAACAGTTTTAGTTGTTTCTTGATATTTTTCACATATGACCTAGGTGCAACTGTTAAATTAATATGTGGTTGTGTGTAATAAAGGGTAAGAAATGAAATAAATGCTATAGCCAAGTGCCATGTTTTAGATAATAATTTTAAAAAAGTAATACATTTAAATTCTGGCTGTGTTGCATTTATTGAGAAAAGTATGGCATCGAATGCACAAACACAAAATATACAATATAAACCATTTTAACAATACATTTCTTATGAACATGGCTGATCACAGCTTTTTTTAAATTGTAGATAGAGTTAATTTTTTGAAATTTTAATAGATCGCTTATCTATTATGAAATTAAATTTGATTTATAATTTCTTAAAAAAACACCTTTAATATGCACTTCAACTGCTAATGCTACTGCATCGAATTAGATACTTTTTGTCTTGGCACCACTAATTACGCTTTCAACAAACACAAATATCGACTTTATTATATTGAGTTGATGCTTTTTTTTTAAAATTATGGATTAATATTTTAGAATGTCATAAAATAGATGAAATATCTGAAAAGATTTTCAAATGTTGAATTAAAAATCTGATAGCTTTTTAAAAATTAAATTTTACTAACTTTCTTGGAGAAATTTAGCCATTATAAATATCAGAAATTCTGCACCAGGAATGCCAAAATTTCACTGAAAGTTTTATTTATTATCTTTTCACCCAAAGTTTAGAAATTGTGAAAGAATACCCCCCCCCCTTCCCCATTGAAACATTTTGGAAGGTAGCTCAAAGAATCTTGAAAAATTTTATTGGAACATTGTTAAAATCATGCAGCTTAATTGTAACATAGTTTGATATTCAGTATATTCTTCAGAATGCAAAAAGGAAAATTGAATATTAAAGAAAAATTCTTTTAAATTATTTTACTATTGTATTTATTGGATATGTAATATAGTATAAAACAAGTGTGCTTATTATATATTCTTATAATTCTTTTCAGCTGAGAATGAAAGAATATTTTCCACAACAGGAATGTCAAAAGAAACTTGTCCATCTCCTTTGAGCAAAGCTCCTCAAACGAAAGGTGAGATTGGCAGTTCCTTTGATTTTCAATTACTAGCTATTTGCAACACTTTTGATATTAAAAGCATAAATTGAATTTTGCCCCCTTTTTTTTAATGTGTATAATTTTTAACAGTACTTTTATTATGGTAATGCAATTCAAAACATTTTTCAGCATTTTGTCAAATATGTAATTGAAAGTTTAGGAAGGAAAATTCTATTTATTATTTGAAAAGTTTTTATGTAGAAAGTAAAGAAGAATTTCCAGTGACACTAATACAATTTGCAATTACACAATAATATGCATTTTAAATGGTGCTATGATGCAAGAAATCTCAGCTACATGAGTAATGTTCATAACAGAACAAGTGTAAATTTATTAAAATAGTATGATAATAACCTCAATTACAATTAGATAGTGCTTAAAAATATTTTCTTGAAGTAATTATGAGCATCAAATTACACATAAGAAATTTTATTGAAATCAAACACAACCAATATTCTTGGCAAATTGGCTGGTCAACATATGCAGTTAAATAAGATAATAATAAGGTTTCAAATAATTTAGTTTGAAGATTTTTCCTTCCATACTCATGTAAGAGCTTTTAAGATCCTCATTTATGTAAAAAGTTTGAAAAATGTCAATTAACATGGGTTATCCTAACTTTTCTTTGTAATATTTTTGTTTTAGATTCCTATTGGTTTGCACATGGCAAAACTGGAGATGTTTCGCCTGCGGTTAATGATCCTAAATCGGGAGGTATGCATTTAAAAATGCTTTTGAATAAAAACAATTTAGAAAATTGTGTAAAATAAAACTGATCTATGAAAAGTTGCAGTTTATTAATCCTGAGCACTTTTTATCACATATTTATTTTAGTGATGTCTTTTTCTTGCCTACTATTATGAATCTTTGAGAGCATATGTGCAATTTTTGTTTATCAGTTTAAAAGAGAAATTATCAGAGATCTTTGAATGTTTTTAGCTGTTAGATTTTTTAAAAAAATGCAATGATTACTTATAAATGAAAGTAATGCAGTAAAATTGATAAATATAAAAAAATTGATAAATAAATTATCATTAAATAAATTTTATCAATTACAAAATTGAAAAGGTTTAAAAAAATTCCCATATATAGTGGTGGCCAAAATTATGGACACTTTCGGAAAGTTTTATGTTTTCTAACTTTGTATGCTTATAGAAAATGTAAGGTTTCACAAAATGCAAACTATTACACATCATTTGAAGGAGAATTTAATTCTGATTTCAATACAAGAAGCAAAATTCAAATATTTGTAATGCAAAAAAAGTTGAGTGGCAATAATTATCGACTTACATTAGAAGCTGATGACTGCAGTGAGTTATCAGTACTTAGTAGGGTAGCCTTTATTTTTTATTACAGCTTCAATTCGATATTTCGATTGAGCTGACTAGAGTTTTAAGCTCTTCCTTTGTTATTACAGGATGCCAAAAAACAATTATAGTCTCAATGAATTCTTTTTTATTTGACAAATGCTTCATATGTACAAGAGTTTTCAGATGGTGCCATAAGTTCACAATAATTTTGAAGTCAGGACTGTTTCCTGGTCATGATAACAATTCAGTGTTCTTTGTACTAAAGCACTCTTTCGATATTTTTGCTATGTAGCAAGGAGCTGAATCCTAATGAAAAATAAATTATGCGTTGTTAGGAAATAGATCACTAATGGGAGGTGTAAATTTTGACTCTAGAATAGTATCAATGTATTTCCTTGCAATTACTGTTCCATCGATAACATCAAGGAAACTAAGATCTTCTACTGACATGCATGACCAAATCATAACACTAACTGAATTCTTCATAGTTGCCTGAATGCAGCCAGGATGTAGTTCTTCGCCTATTCTATGTCTTACCTATTTTCACTATCACTACCGAATAACAATATGTTTGTTTCATCACTCCAAATAACTTGTAATTACTGATTATCTGCCCAATTAATGCATTCCTTTGACCACCATAATCTTTTTATACGCTGCTTAAATTGAGATAAGGACTTTCCCGTTGAATTCTGCCTCTTAATCCAACATCTAATAATTTTCTCCTGATTGTTCTTCAACTGACATAAATGCCAACATCATTCAATTGACTTCTGATGGCCACTGATGGCATTCTTCTATCTTGGAGGCATAGTCTTTTTATTTTTCTGTCATCTACAGATGTGGTTTACCTTTTTTCAGCCATTTCCTGCTTTGTTTTTTATTGAATTTGTCTTCTAATATCGTAAACCAAATTTTCGAATTCCAGATGTAATTACTGAATCACCCACCTGTCTTGCAATTTCAGCATAGGAAGGACCACATTCATGTATTGCATTAATCTTTGTTCTCTTTCTAGAAGCTCAATATATTCTTTTATTTGATGCCATTGATTCTTGACTAAATATTAGAAATGTTTACAAAAATTCCAACTGTGTATTAAAAAGTTTAACAAAACTTCTAACTTGAAATTTAATTACATAAAAAGCAGCCATACTTCTAAAGAGAAAGCACAATAATGACTTTTCCAACTTTAAACATGGTGTCAGCTTCTACTAGCAGTTAATAACATTTGATTGGTTCAAGAAGAACAAAAACAGTGATTTGCCCGGAAAATTAGAAATTACAATCCACTTCATCACTTTGTTTGTTATTCAGATTAAAGTAAGAATAACTTTTTTTGTATTGCAAATATTTAATTTTGCTTTTTGTATTGAAATCAGCATTTAATTCGCTTTAAAATGATATGTAAGAGTTTGCATTTTGTGAAATGTAACATTTTATATAAGCATACAACGTTAGAAAACATAATGATTTTCAAAAATGTCCACAATTTTGACCACCACTGTATATATTATAATATTTGATTTTTAATTCTCTTCCTTGTATCGTGATGAGCTTCATTAATGAAAAATACTCTGCTATAATTTTTTAATATTTATGCTTCTTGCATATAAATACTCATGTTTTAAATTTTTATTTTTTAAAATTTCAGTTAATATTTCTGAGTGGACATTGATTCATATTTTTATCACTGCTGATTTTTTATACACATCTCTGAAAAAGAAATATGAAAAAAGAATTCTATTTATTGTAATTATTCTAATATTCATATTCTTATATTTGTAAATATTTAATTCTTGTAATATATGCATGCATATATTTAATGGAGAAATATCTCTTATATTTTTTACATATATTCTTTTAAATAAGTTTTCTTTATGTAAAGTTTCTGCAACCATATTCATTTGTTATTTGCTTCCTATTATTTTAAGAAATAGCAATATTATAGGTAGCAAATCTTGAGAGTATTTTAAATATATGACCTTTTGCATTTGATTTCCAATTCTTCATAAAAACCCAATCATCTCATCTATTATTTAATCAGCATGATGCCCTGGTGCTGTAACAAATGCATTAATTTTGATTGTTATTTTTTTGGTTATTTAATATTTATGACTTGGAACTGTGGTTATGGGCAAAATTAGGATTTAAAAAAAATTATATGAATGTCTATCTTCAGGTGATACTAAAGACCAGCAGGGCCAGAAAGATAAAGAGGAAAAGATCCGACAGTTCCGTGAAATGCAAGAAGAGGAAAGAGTAAAGAGAATGCGAGAGTTAGAACAACAGTTTCAACAAGCCAAGAAGCACAGAGAACAGCAAGAGGAGGAAAGACGGCGGAGGATAGAAGAGGCACGTATTAAAGAGCTTGAACGAAGGCAACAGGTGGAGGAAAGGAAGAGACAGATATGGGAAGCAGAACAGGTATTATATTAGTTTACTTATGTTCTTCTTTGTCATGATTTCATTGGCCATTTCAATCTTTTTCGTGCACAGATTCTGTATTAAAAGATTTTCTCTACTTATGGAATAATACAATTGTTGCAAAATTAATGAAATCCTTGTTGAGCTAATCTTCTGACTGTTTATTATTTCTTTGGTTTATTGAATCTTTTTACTTCTGGTGGATAAAATTATTGAATATGAGGATAGGCAAGAATAGTTAATATTGTGTTTAATGAAATAGCAGGATAATTATTATCTTGTAATGATTTGATGGAAAAAAAATTAAACTCACTCCTTTTTTCATACCCAAAACCACTACCTTAAGAAGAAATTTAAATTGAGTCTGACTCTCATAATCTAAATATTTATCTCATTTCTTTTATGTATTAAGGCAAAGGAAGGACTTCATGAATGTAGAACTAAATGTGATCCATACTTTTTTTTGAATTATCTGCTGCAATAGCAGAGCAGTAGAAAAACTTATAACTTGGCCACTGTGAACTGTCATGTATTAATTGTTTTTTCACTAATATTTTTATTCTGTTGATAGGTTTTCAAGCTAATGTTTAATTTTTTTTTTTACTTTCTCATTGTTTAAAACATTAAATGGATATGATATGTTTATTTTATAATTGTGGAAAATTCTTTAATATATAATGAAGTAATGTAATTCTGTATTCATTTGCATTACGAACTGAAAATATTTATTTATGTAGTGATAATCGTATAGAGGAAACAATAATTTATGATTTAATGGTTCCAATATCAAGTGGATTTTCCAATTTATATTTATTATTTTTTGGAAAAAATATAATAATATATAACATTTCTAGATATTGTGTCTTATATGTACATTATTCAAATTTTGTAATGCAATTGCTTACAACTAAAAATAGTGTCACTTGTACAGGTGTGAACTGTAAGAAATAAACTGGAGCTTTTGCTAATAAGAAATAAACATGTACCTACTTCCTTAAATTAAAAAAATAAATGAATGCATACACACATTTCTTATTATTTGTAATATTTATCTTTTGAATGTATATGTTTCTGTTTTGTTAATCAGATAAATTAATATGATTTGCTGATAAATTTTAATAGCATCATATTTTAATTTTTCATAGGAAAGAAAAGAAGCTATCCTTCGCCGGAACATGGAAAGAGAAGCAAGAATTGAAGCTCGACGGAATGCTCAGAGGAATTCTCAGAGTTATGTTTTTGGCAGCTCCACACCCAGAACGTTTGACCTAGATCTTGCAGCTATTGGAATGGGACGCAGTATGAATGCTGGCTCTGTACTGATGTCCTCTGTTAGCAGGAGATCTGAAGAACGAGAATTGGGTCCACCTCCTAGAGCTACTTCTGCTTGTAGTCTGGACAGAAAGTTTGGTTAGTTTTAATTGAACTTTATTTCTATCATTTGGTTTTAATTGAATGATAATTGACATAAAATGATGCTATCAAATGTAAAAGAATATTATTTTTATATCCTGCCAGTGTGGCTTCATTTCATTTACTGTCTAGAAAAACTCTTACATGATACATGCCAAGAATATCATATCATTTTTTGGAACATAGTATCCTATTAGTTTTTCCAACATTCTGATAACAATCGTTTTGTTTCTTTCACTATATAAAGCACTGAAATTATGCAGCTTAATTGCTTTAAATATAATAATTTGTCCAAATGCTTCTTAGGAGTAGTAGCCAATTCCTACCCATTATTTTTGAATGAAATTATTCGAAAAACATACAGCTACTCCATCAAAAGCACTGGGATTAAGATAGCAAGATAATTTTTTGGTCATTAATCTAACCAATTTGGTTTCCAAATCATTTAATTATGATTTATTTATTTTGCTTCCTGTGTTGTATCTATTTTTTTTCTTTTACTATTATTTTTTTTCAAATTAACTTATTTTGTATGCAGATAGTGCAAAAGTAAGTAAAGTAAAAGTAAAACAGTGATCAATTGTCAAATGTACATTTAAGGTTTGCAATGTTTTGGATAATGCTTAAGATAATTTTTCTTTAATGTTAAGAATGGCAATCTTTCTTTATGATTATAGAATAATCTTCATAAATATCTGAGGCTTTTATTTTTATTTATTTTTATATTGATTTATTTTGCTTTTAATTTTACTGATTTTTAAGACTTTTATTTTTTTTATTTTTTAGTGTTTCTAACGTTATTCTGAGGATCTCATATACAGATTTAGTTTTATCTTCCACCACATTTAAATCTTGTGAAAGAAAACTTATATTTTTGTTTGTATTATATAGCTAAAATTAACATAATTATATTTTTCATACAATAATAAAACAAACGTTTTTTTTTTTGCAACCCTTAAATGCATTTGTTGGGATAATACTTTCTTTAAGTTATGACTTTTGAGCTATTCTGCATACCTATTATATATTATTTTCTTATGTTCCACCTTCCTTTCCTGTCAAAATCTTTAGTTTATGTTTTCAGTCTTTTAATTTTGTATTTTACAGAAAATGTTTCAAATGATGACTTCTTTCATAACGACCAACCTGATTACTTTCGATCATCAAGCCTTTCACCGATGCCTAGCAGAGTTAGTTATCTATCTAAGCAAATCGCTATGCAGCATAAGAGTTCCAATGAAATGAAAGCCTGCCTCTCGATGTGGGATAGCAATGTCCAAAGCCATCCTAATTTTTTTGATAGCCCATCCACTGGCTGGCTGGTAGGGTCGGGGGTTTTAGTTGGTGAGTAAGGGATATGTGGGTTGTCGTCATGTGCCGTGAAGGAATGCTTGCCAATTTTACTTCCTCTATAACTCAAAAACAAATTTCCAGCTTTGCATGTATTGTCCTTAAATTTGCTTCTTACTGTAAATGCTTTGCAAAAAGAAGAAAAAAAAAAATCCCAAATTCTAATAAGACTGAAAAAAAAAAAATGCTTCAGAAGTAACTTTTTAAATATTTGAACTAATGAAGATGCGAATATCATTTAATTTAAAGCATTTTTAAATTATGTCTGGGATTGGTTAATCTACTTTATTAATCAGCTACTTTACCCCTGCAAATAACATAAAATTGTGGTTAAATTAGAACAATTTATAAAATAATTTATTTATACATGTGTAAGTAACACAAGACTTTAATGCAATTTTATTTATAAATATGTATGGTTATTTGTTAAAGTAAGTATTAATGAACCATAAATATTACTGAATGATAAAATGTTATTTTAGATCCAGCTTATGGAACTATTTGTTTAATGCATAATAGCAGACTTTTTTTTTTTTTTTTTTTTTTTTACAAGAGCTGTGGTGAATTAATTAGGTATAATGATTTGTTAAATGTGAAATAAAAGTTTGGAGAAGGACGAGATAGAAATGTTTTAAAACTTAATGCTTTAGTAGAGAGGTCTGGTATATGATTTATAGTAACATATTTCAATATGAAAATATTTTCTTTTCCACAAAAAGCATTTTATTTCCAATTTAAAACAACTTTAAGATTCATTGTATGTAATGTATCTTTTCCTGTTAATCTGATTGACAAAAATCGATTGAATGAATATTGTCATAATGTTCTTACTTTGTGAAGTAGATTTTTAGAAACTGCAGTAGAAGCTTTTGTATTTTGTTATGCAAGTATGTGGCATGCTGTAGAGTAGTTAGAGCATTGAACTGTCATCTATTTACTTTTGCATGTTTATTTTTCATCATAAAGTTTGTTGCACGGCCAAATTCTGATAATTTTATTCCTCTAATTGTAGTTGACTAATTAGAATACTTCTCAGATTTTAGATTATTTTTAATTTTATGAATGATGACTGATTCTTTTAATAATTTGAATTTTATATAGTTTTAACAAAATTAATTTTATGTTTCTTTGTTTTTAGAAGCATTTTTTATTTAAGTTTGATTAAAGATTTTTTTTATCCTGTCTTATTATGTAGTTAAAATTGCCTCTTAGTTCAACCATGATTACCTTTTTCTGCTAATAGGAAAAAGAATTTAGTTTTCTTCTTATGAAAGTAATGAAAGTTTGAAAATTATTTGTCTTGAGTAATTTGTAGATCCAGCAATCTTATATATTTCCTTGCTATGTTTATAAATTGTAGCATTAATGAAATTAAACTGGAACTTTATAATAAAATAAGCAAAATTAAACTGCCTTTTGTGTAATAATATTTTTTTTGTTCCTATTATTTTTTTCAAGGCATTTAGTATAATTTTCATTCATTCGTGGTATATGGGTTTTGGGGGACTTTCATATATACAATTGATATTGGAATACATTGTGAAATTTATCCTAAATCCACAAATTTTGAGAATATTTTAAATAAGTTTATAGACATAAATTAAATATTGATTGATATGTTGTTTTCTTGCTTTATGTAAGTTAAAACATTTCAGAATTTCAAACTTATTTCTGGTCATTCTTTATTTCTGAATCATGAAATTACTCTCTAACTTATTTATAATTTATAGGGGAAGATTGCATGTCTCGCAGTATGGTATCATTGTCATCATCAACTTTCCGAGGAAGAAAGAGGACAGACATCATGCCAACTCTGACAAGAGAGCGCAGTATTACACCACATGTCACTCCACGAGGTAATAGCTATATGAGAGCTGTGAGTATGACTCGCCTTGACCAACTGGCACAGCCACGACGGACATATCGCGACCCCGGAAGCTTTGCTGCAGGCACCACTACCAATGAGGGCCCCAGAACAGTATCTCCGAGCATGAGCAAAAGTATGTGCAATCTTGCCAACTCTTCAACAGTTGGTAAGAAGGCACATACTCCCATGTCATCCAAGGGTAGCATGACTAGAAGTATGCTTCATTTGGCAGATTCGCCTCAAAAAGAAAACAGAGGTCTTACTCCCTCACCAACTATGCCTAAAAGTGGAATGCGTTCTGCTCAAAGCATGTTGCATTTGGCTGTGGCTCCCAGGCTCACTCGTGCTGCTCGCCTTCGAGCTGAAGCACTTGCGGGTAATCGTACTGTGTCTGCATGGAATTTGAATAAGGCTGAGAATTATCAGACTTCAAATTATTTGTCTCCAGCAGGTATGCATGAGCATGGCTATGTGCCTGTATTTTGTTGCTTTTAATGCTTTCAGATTTAAAATTTTTCTTTATTTTTTGTATGTGCTTACTTTGGATATTTTTATGTGTACTTATTAATATGTTTGCTGGAGAGGCTTCTGGTTTTAAGTAACCTAATTTTACTAACATACAGTTTCAAGAACTTAATATATAAATTTATCATTTTTTAAAATTCTTTTTGATTAAATAGTATCTTGTCTTTAGTGTATTTAAATTTATTTCTCTTATAGAAGTATCAAAAATTTATATCTATTCCGTCATTTTTAAATATATTTTTTATATTTTTTGCTTTATAACCTTTTTTTTTGTTTTTTATTTCAGAATGTATTTATATTGTAAAATCATTTTTGTTAAATGCCTTTTTTTATTTTTATTTTCTTATAATATTTAAAATTTGCAATAAAGATGATATTACTATATGAATATAAACATTTAATCTAATTAAAATATTGTTATCATTTTATTTTTCAGTTCATAATTGATATACTTTTTGAAAATGGTTCTTTCAGCTTATTTTACTAATATGTGCTCACATTTGTTAGTTTTATGTTATTAGTTTCTGTTTTCCTTTGAGCTTTCTCTGTCACTTTCTCTTTAACTCTATTTCTATAGTCTCTCTATAACTTTTATATTAGGAATTTAAAGTTTTCTGCATGCTTTATCTTGTGACTGATGATTTCTTTTGACTTCTTTCATATTTCTACTAAACCTGCATGTTTCACTTATCTTTGGGATTTTAATTGCATGCTCTTAATTATTTGTAGTTCTTAAATAATACTTTGTCTATTATGTACTAGTTACATGCCCAAACCTTTGGTGGTGGTGTCCTTTGCTGTGAGTTACTTTCTATCATTTTAAAGTCATAAGTTATTCAGCTTTAAGGTAGGTTTTGTGGTTGTGCTCAGTTTTGACCATTCATTTTGAATATTGTCCCTCTTTAATATGAAATATGTATTTAAATGTGTGTAATAAGTTTTGGTTTTTAATAATATTATCATTGAATTTTTTTATCTTCATGTTAATTGATTCAGAATAATTCACAGAATATTCCTCCAATATATATATATATATATATATATATATATATATATATATATATATATATATATATATATATATATATATATGTGTGTGTGTGTGTGTGTGTATGTAGGAAACTTTAATTTTTTTTTCAGGAAGCATAATTTATGTACAAAAAGATGAGTCAATCTACATCGCGACACAAGAGCTAAAGAGACAGGAATTTTTTTCTTTCGATCATTTAACTGTGAGATTTTGATTGGAATTGGTATCTTTAAAAGAATGTGATAAGCATTAAGAATTTTTATCTCTTGACTTAAGAGTGAGAGAATCTGCTGAATTCATCGGTTTTTTAGAGCTCATATTAAAATGAATTAAATAAAAAGTGGAATTGGATCAGGAAATAAGAGACCATTTTAGAATGAAGTTTATATGATTAAATTAAGATAAAAAATTGGAAATTAATTATTTTATTAATTATTATATTAGAATTAATTTAGAATTCAAAAATCATTGCACAGACAAACATAATATGGATAGAGAGAGAATAATAAGCAAGTAAAAATAAAAATATAACAACAAATAAAGTGGAAAACAAATGTAAACCAGAGTAAAGAAAAAAAAAAAAAAAAGTGCTTAAAAATATATAAAGGGGAAAAAAAAAATAGAGAACACATGTGAACACATAATTCCTTTTGTGATTCATATTTATTTCATTCTGAATGAGCAAATTAATGCATTGCTTGCAAATTTCCTATTCTGTTTCCAACTGATTAATACTGATTTACAGTTATATATAGTGAAATAGAAAATTGTTACTTTAGCATTATCGGAATTGCCTTAATAATTTTTTTCAAAAATTGTGTTTTATATAAATCTTAGTTTGAATTCTGTATTTCCATAGGTATCCAATTTAATTTGGCTTGCTTGGGAAATAAATATTAAATGAATTATAATTCTGAAAGATTTGATATTATCTTAAGATTTAAATGGTAGATTCTAAAATTGTGTATCAAAATTATTAATTTTTATTTTAATTTTGATTATATTATGTTGGTAAATTATGAACATAAAATTTTATATCAAAATTAAGCTTTAATTAATTATTTCCTATTTATTTCCCTGAGTTTTTATAATTTGTTATTTCTTTGATTTTTTAAAAAATATATATATATGAATGATTTCTGGAACTGTTTTATTATATTGTTTTATCTATCTTCGTGCTTTTAAAATTATTTTGGAAAATAATTAATATTTTGTATTATTTATTTCAATTTGAAATAGGTAAAGATACTTCTCGCTCCCCATCAAGACCTCAGAGTTCTATGTCTGGAACATCTGAACTCAGTACTGCCTCTAGTTCTGCAGTGAATATGAGACACAGGCCAGCACCCAGGAGACCTAGGCCTTACAGTGTACATGGTTCTATAGTAGACAGTTCTTCAGTTTCAGCCCATTATACTAAAAAAGAACCAGAAAGGCCAGCCAGATTAACTGAAAGAAATAGTATGCTTTTTGTATTTGTATTTCTTTTGTTTTTTTGGAGAGAGAATATAATATACTTTTCACTTATTCTAGAATATTGAAGTTTATATATCAATACCAGTGGAAGTATTATTTTTTTTCGTAACAATCTTTGGGAAAGTTTTAGGCTCGTACTTTTTTATGAATATAATTTTATCCCATCATGGTTAAATGATTTCTTTGTTTCTTTTATAGTATTATGCCAATTAAAATTGTAATGGCATTTTTATTACTATCACACTACTCTGCCAAAAATATGTCCATTATATGCAATAATGTTTATTGCTTGGATCTGAATGTAATCAGAACAAAATTATGAGTGTTTTGAAAACTTAAAAACATAATCCTCCTATTTAACTTTATTAGGAATGATTTGTAGTTGCTTATATTTTTACACAAGGACTAATTATTTAGTTCTTTCAATTTTTTATATAATCAGAATCTATTTTTTATTTTCGAATATCAATTGAGTAGGATGAATAGCTTTTAATACAATGAAATTTATATATGTCACTGTAAGTAATTTAACATTTAATGTCTTCTATACAAATACTATTTTCTGTCATTACAGCATCTGCACCAAAACCAGAAAGAGCAAAGAGTGCTAATAGAGAAAGCTCTGAGATAAAGAACACTAGACCTTTAACTGCTCCCAAAAAGCCAATTCCTCCTCCAAAACCAGTAGATGTAGCTGCCAAGGCTAAACCTCATCCTGTGCCCATAAAAGACAATTTAAGAAAGGTAATTTTTTAAGAAATTTGTGACAAATCATTTTCATTTAACAGGAAATACCAGTGTAAGTATAGTAATTTTCCCATTTGGTATTCAAAAATGATTTAATCCCATTAAAAAAAAGGGTGGAAATTTACTATGGATTAAGAACTTGATATGATTTCTTATAATTTAGAATTTATAGGATGTTCACACATATGTTCATATTGTGAAATATTTTTTTTAATTAGTAGGGATTTCCCTAAACTAAAATCAGCCCATGTGTTTTTATTTGGTAAATATAAATAATATTTCATAGTCTGTGCAACATTTAAGCAGTAATGTTTGCAAATATCTTAGATTCTATCACAATACTATTGTCTTAACAAATCTCTGAATGTTATGATTGTAACAAACAAAAGAAATTTTTAAAAAGTCATAGAATTTTGGTTAATTAATATCTTAATGCTTTGAATATTTGTTCTAAAACAATTAAAAAAAACATTTGAGTTTTGGCTATACCTGATCCACACTGGTTATTTTAACCATTGGATTTTATAAAATATTTCAATAAATTTTTTAAAAACTAACTTGTTTTTTTCATAATGTCATCTATAAAAACTAACATGTTTGAAGTTTGATGGTTGATTTTGGTATTAATTATTGTAGTTGAAGCAGGGAAAAAAAAAATCATATAAAAACATATTGCAATTAACATAAAATCGAGTTCAGTAGAATATTTTCCAATTATTGTTATATTTTTATAATGCCTGATTGCAGTACTTGTATATTTTTATTGCCTCTGGTTTAATTGCCAAGCAATTGAATTATATTACCAAGATAATTGCATTAGGTATTAGAAAGCTTGACAATCTTGGCATAGTCTGAAAATTGCTAAGTAAATGGAGGAGGGTTCATAAATATAGACAAGTTCCTGAATTACTCTTTATGGAGAAATTTATTTTCATTGATTGAAATATAATCTGATCTTGTATTTCATAGAGAGGAAAGCCTCCCACCAAGCCTGCCACTGATGAAAATAAAGTACCTATAGATAAGAATGAAAAATCTCTTGCAAGTTCAGAAAAGAATGCAGAACAAGAGAAGGTTGAAACTTCAGAAGTAAAAGATTTGCCTGTTACTGATACTAAACCTGGCTCTGCTGTCACATCTCCTACAACAGACTCAGATATGATGCTTGTAAGTTCTGATGACTCCAAAATCAGTGCTGTAATGGGATCTGATATGGATACTTTTAGTCAATCAGTAACCGAATCTGATCGGTATGTACAAGAATCCATAGTTGCCTCTCTATCTGAGTCACAGAATGCTTCAATAAATGTCACAAATAATGAAAGTGAAGTTACTGAGGATAAGGATAATGCATCTCAAAGCATTCCAAACAAAGCTCAACAAGTAGAATTGGAATCAGAAACTCCTACTCAATCTCTACAAAAAGATGTGAAATCAGAAAGTCCATCTCAAACTCTACAAACAGAAATTCCATCTCAGACTCAACAAATAGAAAACCCACCTCTCACTCAACAAAAAGAAGCAAAACCAGAAACTCCTCCTGTAGCTCAGCAGAAAGAAGTGAAAGCTGAAATTCCCTCTCAGGCCCAGCAGAAAGAAGTGAAATCAGAGATCCCATCTCAAATGCAGACTAGTTTTTCAGAAAACATGCCTGTGCCATCCAAGCCTCGGATAACCTCAGAAGAAGAGGCAAAGGCTGCTCTTGCTGAAAAACGTAGATTAGCCCGAGAACAGGCAGAACGAGAAGCAGAACTAGAAAGGCAAAGATTGGAAGAAATAAGGTAAATATTTAATCTTTAAATCTGACAAATGATAATAATATTAATATTTGCATTAAAAATCTTTCGGTCTTCATTGATTTTCAGTGGTAAATAAATAAATTCTTTCTCAGGTTAACTTAAATATAATCCTAGAATTTAATGAAATATATTATATTCATTAGACTAAAATTTTATACTTAAATATAAATACAGTAAAGATGAATACTTTAAATTATAGACACTTTTATTTTTACTTTCTTTTTAAACATTTTGTAATCATTTTATCTCTGCAATTATGATTAATTTCTATGTTTAAGACATCCATGAGTTTTTTTTTTAATGAATTGTATCTATATATCTATTTGCATGTGAACTCATTTAGTAAAAATGCAGTAATCTAAGTGGATAGGATTCAATGTGTGGTCTTTAAACCAAAATTATAGATTATGTACAATTTTACACAAGGTCAATCTACATAAAAGAGGCAATTTTCCTAAATGTTTGCTTTATTAAATTATTTATCTTTAGAAGTGACATATTAATTTTTGTTAAACATTTTCTTCATTATCACTACTAAGTACCATCATTAAATGAAAATATTTTTTGGTAAGATATCTTGATTGTAAAATTTTTTTCTTCTGCATTATTTTGGCTTTTAATTTGTGCTTTGTGTAAAAGAAAATTATTATTATATTTTGCATTCTTTTAATTGTGTGATATTTTTTAATGTTAACTTAGTGCTTGGTATTTCTAAATTCTCTATTTAGCTGAATCCTATTTTTATTTGTTTTTATTTGAAGGTACTTAACTAAAGAAAAAATAGTTCCAATTGTTCTAGTAAGCATAGTTCACTAAATTAAGAATTAAAGATGTGTTACCAGTGCTTTGAGAATAAGCCTTTAAAAATATATATATAAATATGTATATGTATATTGAATGTGCAAAATGCCCAATTCCATGTCCTTGTTCTTCAAATGTTCTAATGCTTTTTGTTCTAAAAAACTATTTTCATATTAAGTATTCTAAGTCCATGTTGTTTGAGCATTTTTTTATTGATTCCTTCTTGATAAGAGTTAAGAGTGGAATTGTGTTATCAGATTACTCATTTATGGGAATATTATCTTTTATTATAGTATTTATTGATCTTTAAACATATCTGGCTTAAATCTCGGAATATAATTCTTTAGTTAAAGCATTAATATATACAGTTAAAAAAAACTTGAAGTACCTCATATAAAAATGTGAGAATTTGTGATATGTACTAACATATAAATATTCAGGAGACAAGAGGAGGAACAAAGAAGATTGGAGGAGGAAGAGCAGAGACGTATGGAAGAGGAACAGATCCGATTAGCGGAGTTGCATCGCCAAATAGAACAAGAGAAACTTGCCAAAGCCATTGAAGAGCAAAAACGACGTGAAAAGGAAGAGCAAGAAAAGAAAGAGGAAGAAGCACGACAGGTAAAGAAATAAATGAAAATATGCTCTCTAATATACTTATCTTCACAAATTGTTCAACAATAATTTTATTCCCAGAATTAGAATTACTAGGAGATGACTAAATTCATGACTAACTTCAACATCAGCAGTTTATTTTTCTGTTATTATTTTATTCTTATTAATTTATGTTTGAGTATGTACTTCATTCCAGTATATGTGCAAAATTCTTGATAAGCTTAAAAAATGATATGTAGCATAAAATCTTCGCATATTAAATATTTGTAAATGGAATGGTTTATTCGTGATTGAAATTTTATAGTTGAATGCAGTATCTGTTTATTTATTAATGACTTCTTCATTTGTTTTCGTACAAAATTATTTAGATGAAACCATTATGTTGTCAGTATTCTTGTTAATTCTTATTACCTAAATGATTGCATCCGTCATTCCTTCTTTTAATCACATGGTTAAATTTATTTGTGTATTATTTGAAAATTTATTGCTATTGCTAATGTGAAAAGCATTAGCTTCTTCTGTTTCTAGTTTTAAAATTTGTTGATTTTAAATAACTAGTGATAGTTGGAAATGGATTTAAAAATCTTACTGTTGTTTTGACCTTATACTTCCAAAATATATTTCTAATTAAGAAACAGCCATTTTTATTTTTGTTTCAATTTGTTAGTGACTAAAAAGCGTAGAAAAATCTCTGTTACTATTATTATTATTTTCTGTTTCTAGAAAGCAGAAAGAGAAGAACAAGAAAGAAAAGCTCGCGAGGAGGCTGAGAGACAAAGGTTAGAGCTTCAGGAGAAGCTAAGAAAAGAAGAAGAGGAGAGAGCAGAAAGAAAGAGGGTAATATATGAAGATAGTTGTCATATTGCTTCACTCAATTTTAAGCATAATGGAGATTTCATAATGTCTTACATTTTTTAAAACTTTATTTTACTGAATTTATATAATTTGAAACATTCTTTGATTTATGGAGAAGTAGCCATAGAGTTCTTTAACAATTTTTATTCTTCACAATTAAAAAAAAATAATCCAATTAAAAAATAATCCAGATTTTTTATTATTATTATTAAAGTAAAAATGAGCACAACACCACATACTGACAAGAAAGGTAGAAAGCAGAAAGAAAAGTGTGTTAAGTATTTTGAATTTATATAGCATTAGAAAGGAATTTGCTGATGTCATGTTTTAAACACTGTAAGGAAGTAACTGCCTGCACAACTGAAGCTAAACTTCAAGCAATTAGAAAATAAGTATTTTTAGAATATAAAATTATTTTTTACAACAAAAATTATTACACATATTTATGCGTTACTTATTAGAATCGCCTTTAAAATCTAAAATAAATCTGGTCACAACTTACTTCATTATGATTATCAGGAAAGATTTTCATCATGATAAATATGATCTATTGAAAATGAAGATTATTTTCTTTGGGACGTTTAAAATGCATTATAGCAGATTGTTTATGGTATTGTTGAAAGTTAGATTATTTTATATTTTATCTGTAAAGGTTGATATTGTTTTTGTTTGTTTGCATGTAAGATTTGGAATAGTGATACAAAAATTACACATCATTATTAAATATGAGAAAAGTGTATTAAGATATTTACAGTTCTTTGTGAACTTTGATTTTTATATGAATCAGTAGGCAATCTTTGTGGTAATCTGCATTTAATTTAGTTTAAGAAATTAATTTACTTTATAAATATGTCTTAGTGTTTTGTTGTAAAATTTGATCTTGCATAAGCATTAAATTTGTTTAAAAAGATTTTTCAAAGAGTTATGTTTACCATTAAGAACATAATGATACATCATTATATTGAATTACGTTTGCAGTTGAAAATTTAATGATATTTTTGTAATATTTAGTTCATAAAATTTTCAAATTATGAAGTTATTTCTGTGTAAAATATTTTGTAAGTTATCAAAATTTATTTTGATTAAATTAAGTATAAGTAGCTTATGTTTATATTCAATTTTAATCTTCAATCTTTAGTTCGCATCTTATATTTTGCCATAAAGTTATAATAAATTATTTTAATATTTTTAATTAATTTATTTTTTACAGCGTGTTGAACAAATCATGGCTCGTACTAGAGGCAGAGCAGCAACAACAGCACAATCTCCAAGCAATCCACCCAGTGATAATTCTTTAAAACCTGCACAGAATGCAGAAAGTCCTAGTGTTAATTCTTCCAGTTCTTCTGAGGTATCCAAAGTGACAAGCATCATCACTAATGGGGTCAAAGACCTCTCCTTGAGCAAAAGTACTTCCCTCAATGGTACCTCTGGGAACCACATCTCCAGTTTCAACTCCAGATCATTTTCAGAGGCAAAGCAAGTGTCTAACAACAACCCTTTGCCTGATATACTTAATTCCGAAAACATTGCTAAAAGCAATGGAACTATGGTTGTGACAGATGAGCAATCATCAAAAATTAGTGTTTCTAATAGCTTTGACTTGTTGTCAAATAGAACTCTGAGTGCCAATGAAGATAAATCTCCACAGACTAATGGGTACAGTAGCCATGAAGAAATGAGTTGTACAACTAGGTTTGTATATGGAGTTTCTTTTATTCGTTGAATTTTGAGATTTTATTTATGATGCAAATAATGATATAATTTTAGCCTTTACAATTCCATGGAATATAATTAGAAGATTGAACTTTGATTGTGTTGATGTGAATATTCACCCTCCCTTTCCCTTAAAATATGTCTTTAAATTGCTCAAAGAAACTCCGACAGATTCTCAACATTTTCTTTTCTTTTACTACTACAGCCTTAAGAATTAAATATGTATCTCATATTCACTTTAAAATTAAATATATGTTTTTGAGAAATAATCTCATTACTCAGATGAGAATGTTCTTATTGAGTACCTTTTTACCTCAAGCTGACCAAGTTTTGATCTAATTGCCCTTTTATTTTTGGAAAAGATGGTATCCCCCTTTTTACTATGTCAGTCTTGATAAATACTGATAGCAATTTTGCTTATAACCATATCTTTTTTTCCTAATTATACCCACTTAATTGCCTGGTGAGACTTTCCTCTGCTTTATTATATCAAACTATCCTGATAATACTGGTAGCAGACTTGCTAATAGCCAAACTTTATTTTCCTAATTATAACCATTTAATTATTTATAGACTGTTTGGTGAGGTGACCATTCATCAGTGCAGAATAAAAATTATGTGCTTCTTGAATGTGAATGGTTTTGAGTCCCAAGGGTTTAACTTTGCAATATGTGTCCTAATACCATAGATCTACCATTCATATAATCCTGTTGTGCTCTCAGTTTGGTCTTGAATCAAATGTCCTTAGGTTTTTGGTGTATAGTGTTATCCCAATGTCTACTGAATCTGGAAATGAAAAATTTCAATTGCTATCATAAAATTCATTCACTTTCATTGAAGATTTTTTGTTTTTTTTTTCCGATCTCAGTCATTTTTTATTATTCAAGATTGAGAGCCGAAATGAAAATTTTCAGCCTTCAGACTAAAATTTTTTTTTAAAATGTTAAATTGAAAGAATACATTTAGCATTTAAGTCCTGAATGCTGGCCCAATGAACTGTTATAAGGTCCATTCCAAAAACATTTTTTTATAGTTCCAAACTAGACCATTCTTGTTTCTAAATTTTACTCATCGAATGAAATAAGTAAAACAGCAACAAACAAAGTGCATCTATAAAAAATTGTGCATATAGGTATATATATGTGTGTGTAAATTGCAAGAATTTAGATTTATAATAGAAAAAAAATCTCTTTTATAAAGTATTTTTATATGAAAAATTCCCTTTTATATTTGTATTATATGAATTTACTTGACATTTATTTAACAATATTTTTATATCAATATTTGTTCTTAAAAATAGTAAAAATAAGTTGCTCTTATGAATAAGATAGAATCTTTGCATATAAGCATAAGACTTGCCAGATTTTTCAGTTTTGTAACTAAATATTGCTTTTTATTTTTTCAGTCCTGAAGAGAATGCTGATGTGGGGTTATTAATTGATATTCAAAGCAATCAACAGCGGAGTTACAAGTCTGAATCAGCAGATTTCACCAAACTTGTTGATGTAGAACCTACTTCCTTAGATAATAATGTAAATAATGAAAACTACCTGATCAATGTAGATGATGTCAACTCTAATTTATTTAATTCTGGAAATCCTTTTGTGGGATTTGAAGACAGTTTACAGAAAAAGCAAGACACATCAGTTACAGGTAAGTCTAGATAAAATTTTATTTCACTATGTTTATTTCTATAATGAAAATATGTTAAAGCCATTTTTGAAAAGTTTGCCAACATCTGTTATAATATGCAGATCATTTGGGTTTAAGTTCATTTATCTAAAATTAGTAGCAAAATATTTTATTCATGTTTTTAACTTCATATGATGAAATAACACTGTGTTGTTTTACTGTGATGCAGGGGTTACATAGATACTTTTAACAAACTTTTCACAATACACGAAAGATTGTCTAATGGTTGTCATTTCACATTATACCTTACATTTTTTTTTTTTTTTTTACCATTATTAAGAGAAAGGCCAGATAATTTAAATAATTTAGTCTTTCTTAAATAAATATTTTTCTCTCTTTTTTATCTGCTTAAATAATAATGAAATACTATTAAGTATTGAATAAATTGAGATGATGTAATGTGTAGAGAAAAGAAACCATTTTCAGTTGAAATAGTTCTATTTAAATTTTATTAAAAAAATTATATTAAGATAATGAGAAATAAACATGTCTGCTTTTTATTTACATACACCTACCAAAAAAAACTACACAGATTTATTTTAAAAGATATATATATTTTTTCTTTTTAAATGTTCTTTATAAAGTTTCTTTGATTATATGTGTAAATTAATATACATTTGCAGCCATATATTTTAATGTCGTCAAATATCTTAGATTGTCATTACCTAAATTGAATTAAAATAGTTAAATATGATATTGATTGAAAGGTGAATAGTAGTTATATATTATTTTTTGTATCCATTAAAATAATGTGTATGTTTGAGATGTTGTTTTTTAAAAATAAAAAAAAATTTCATTGTTACTGAAGAGTAACTTTGTCATATTTTATGTAATATTAGTTGATCACTTACTTAAGATAAAAATAATTCCTCTTGTTGTCTACAGCTTTATTTTTAATTAAAATATTGTGGCTTCAAATTATTTGAAATCTCATAGCATTTCAAAAAATTCAACTATATTGATTATTATTAGCAACTTTTTTTACATAAGCTATTAATAATTTTTAAAGATTGATACAAAAATTTGATTGAACATTGTGAGTAGAATCTTGAAGGCCATTTTTTAAAAATTATGTTTCTATTAATTAGGAACAGCAAAACTAACAACAAAACAATCTTTTACTATGCTTAGAAACATTTATTAATTAATAAAAAAATAATAATTTAAATAATTATATGAAACTTTCACAGAAACCTTAATGCTTCATAGTGTTTTTTAGCAAAATTTTATAAAATATATATGAAGAAAATCTGTTGAGTTGTTGGAATTTCTATAATATACAAACTGTTTCTTTATACTTTTATTTGTATAGATTAATATAACACTAGCCAAAAAGAGGATACTTGTTCAATATTAAGCCTACTTTTTGTTTATTTTTCCCAGATCTTCTTTCTTAGCTTCATGAAAAGGACAACTAGCAGAAAGAGTACACCATGTTTCAGTTTTGCTGTTCATAGAAATTTTTCCAAGTACTTCTTAAGGCTGCTTGTACATCTCCATTGTATAGATCTAATTTTCTTGTATTAATTCTACTAAGTAAGCACTTTAACTAAGTGTATTTACAAGTAATAACTTTGACTTCAAGGACTGTGCAAATGGAGTTTGCCCTTGAGTGTTGTCTTGGAAGTTGCTTAAAAAGTGAGATTTCATTCTGTAAAAAAAGTGAATGTGTATTTTGACAGAAAGTAAACACCTGTTTGGCTGTTATGATATTCACTAATTATTAATCTATATCTATAGTACATACACTAATTTATCATCTTCATATTTTGGTTTAATATAAAACACAGTGCTGAATTTATTCAATAGACAATATATATATTTTTTTCTTCTTTCATAACTGAATATTAGTTTGGAGTGTGTGCTGTCTGATGAAATATATTGAATTCTTAAAAATATCTCTTGCTTTTTATATAACACTTTAAGTGTAATAATAACCTATTTTGTAAAATTAAAGTAATTATTTGTAATATTATTTATATCATTCTGTATATTTAATTATTTATTAAAAGTATGTATTGTTTTAAAGTGATATGTTTCCATCTTGCTTTACTGAAAAGTACTTGTATGTTTGGTTCAATTTAAGTTTGAAATGTTTTTTGTGATATACGATATAATAAATTTGTTGCTGTTGAATTTTACCCTATTCATTTTCATCCTGAAGTTTTAAGATTTTAATTGACTCCAGTACAATTTTAACTCAAATTCATTCACCATTGATGCTATATTTCCTGTGCTGAAAATTGTGACAGCCATTCTTGCATTACATATATTGTTGAAATGATTAAAAGACTAATTTTTGATGAAGTACATTAAAGTATGTATAAATTAAAATAGTTTTAATTTAATAGGATGTCTTTTTATTTTTGTGGTTTTCTTTGACTTGAAACTTATTCATTCAACAGACATATGCATATAGAATGAAATAATAAGCATTGAAAATCTTGATTTTAAAATGGATGTATATATTTATCTTCTAGGTACTTTTTATAAAAGAAACATTTTTTGTTGTTACTTTTATGGAAATAATAGAGAGATAATACAAAATTTATGGGCCTTTCTTCTGACCTAAATAGTGGACTCGCATTATTAGACAAACATTTTAAAAAACCTTTTATAAATATATATCTATTTTGTTTTAACTTCATAAAGATATGCAAAAATCAATTACATTATTAAGTTTTTTAAGTAAATAAACTTTATTTCTCCTGTTATAATATTACTCTTATTAAAAAAATTGCTGCTTGTTCTACAGGAAACTACCATATTTATATTTTTATAATTATTAAATCTTGAAGACAGGGTGACTTCCGAAACTGCTTTTTAAATTTTCTCTTGGTTAGTTGGTCATCTGTTTACTGTTCCAGTATAGTGCACATTATCTTCAAAAGAAATCTCTGGTCATCACAGTGGTGCATAATTTAGTTTAATTCATTTATGTTTAGGACTCGCTGCTGTTTTGATATTCAAAACAGGTTTTATAATCTGTATTATTTAAATACAGATTTAATCTGTATTATAATATTTGTATTATTTTAACATGATATTGTTTTAAGGATGGATACTATTTTTTAAATTGTGACACATGCAGAAATAATTATACTGTACTGTATTAGATTTAGAACCACCATATTTGCCAGTTATTTTCCCATATTAAGTGCTCACTACAAAAGTATTTGTCAAAATTCTAATTACATTTTTAAGGAAAGATAATGGAAATGTTAACGTTTTTAATAATTAATGGTCAATAAATTTCAATTAATTTCCCCCCCCCCCAAATTTACTATTATAATGTCTAAATTTTTTTAGTTTTTGATTTTATACATATTTTTAAAGGAAAAATATTGCAAAACTACTAAACTAAACACATAAATTCTTATGTATTATTAATTGTAAATTGATTTTAAAATTCATCATAGTTAATATTTTATTCTAGGAAAACATTGAAAATTAAATGTTCCTTAGCTTCAAAATAATAAAAAGGATGCAAATTCGATTTTGATTTTTTTTTTTAGCATAAAATTATATATTTTGACTTTTTACCAATTAATATTACATACTCTCTCTGCTATCAGGAACTTGTAATTTTGAAGCACAGTAACATTGATGAGAGTTATAACTCGCTATGAGTTTTCTGTGAAACAAGATGAGCTTAAATCAGATTCTTCCTCACTAATTTCTGATTAATCTTCCAAACGATATTGTCATCAAATCTTCAAGGTAAAGTATAAGTGGTTTAATTTTTTGGGAAAAAAATGTGCAAAGGCAATAATATTTGGAATTATGCTGATTTATAGTGCATAGATTCCCAGCAGAGCAGTACTGCTTCCTAATTGGAAATAGGGCCATTCATGAGGCGGTTGCAGTTTCAGGAGCCATAATATTTTATGATTATCAACTATGGAAGAAGGAAAATTTAAATGTTATTTTTTCATGTAAAGGTGGGGGTTGTTCAGGAAAGGTCGGAGGCAAGGCTGTTTCAATTGGTTTTTATATTTATTGTTTATTCAATACTTTTTATTATCAAAAAAGTTTATTAACTTCAATAAAATTTTTTGAGCACATAATTATAATAATACATTCTACTTCATATTAAACTTTTTTTTAAATTTAAAAAAAATTGGAACTTTTACTCATTTTTAGATGTTAGCATTTTGTAACATATTTTTCATAGAAAAATATCCAGAATGAGAGCATTTAAGGATTTTCTGAATAGATATAAGCAGAAAGGGTGGTAGAAACTTTCAGACAGTGGGGAGGCAGACAAATGTTTTCTAATTTTACAGCTTCAAAATAATTACTTATAAATATCAAAATTTACCATGTATTAAGTTTTTAATATCTAATTAATTTAAAAGAATAATTAAATATTTGTATGGTAATAAGAATTGTAAGAATGAACAGTGAAGAATAATAGAAACTGAAGAATGAGTAACATAATCTCATATTAAATATATCATGCAGATTTTTGAAATGAATTGCCACATTATTTAAACAAAATAAGATAAAGCTGAAACAAATGAAGGTAATTATTAAATGTGACTATTGAACGATATATATTAAGAATTCACCTTATATTGTTAAATTATGTTGTTGGACCCTATAATAAGTGAAATCAATTGTACGTTAAAGAATTTCTCAAAAACAAATTTGGATTGTTCATTTAGCTATTGCTGTTATTATTTGGCGAAATAAAATTCTATTTCTCTATAAAAACAAAATATTTATAAAAATTTTTTGATGAAAAGTATTTTGAGGAGAATACCTTTTTCTGAAAAAATTCTAAACAAATATTTTTTAACTATTATTTTCTTTTCCTTTAAAAAAAAATTTACCTAATAAGAAGTATTTATACAATGTAAAATTCATACAAATTTCTTAAACATTCCAATTTTTTTAAAAAGTTTTCAATAAATTTGATGTGCATTAAAAGGAAAGAATAGATAAGATTTAGTTTAAAAACATAAATTACAATGTTAAAATGGTTATAAAATACAAAAATAGTTCCAAAAAATGAAAATTGAAGTAAAAAAAATTACCTTCAATTTTCCATCGTTATTGCCATTATTACCTTAAACTATAATAATCTCCCCAACACAACCCTTCAATAATTCAAACAAGTTACAATAGTAGTACATGCATTCATTATTGAAATAAAATTTCAAATCTCATGAACAAAGGGAACTTCTTTAAAATTATATAAGCAATACACTAAATTTTCTAAAACATAAATTTATTTTGTTTTTCATATTTAAAAACTAGCCGCCCTTGCCGACCAGCTGGTTTGCTAAGCAAATAAATGTCTTTTAATAGTTTCTTCGTCAAAATATTTTTAAGCTACAAATTTTGTCAGTCGTATAATTCACTAATATTATTATAAAGGTCTTAAGCCATAATGCACTATGTATCTCAAAATTTTAAATTATAGTGTAAATGATATAAAATACATATTTTACTGAAACCAAGCACTATTTTTCTTTTTAAATGAGTACTGAAACCTAGAGTCATTCAGCATTTAAGTTTTATCTGCACCATGGAATAATTTTCATGATTTATGTAGTATTGCAAGAATTATTCAACAAAAATTTCTCAGATTCATTATAAAATTCTGTTTTTGATTTAATTTCAGAAGGAAATAAATGGCATCAATAATAATATTTTATCTTGTTTAAGTTCATAATTTTTTTAAATATATTTATAAAGTCTAAATTTTATACAGTCCTTTGGTTCTAAGGAATCATATTCTGCAAAATATTTTTGACACTAACTTTTAATAAATAAATGAACGTTTCTATCTTCCTCTATCAAATCTGGTTGATTTAAGAAATTTTGAATAGAATAGTTTAGAAAAATCAACATTTTTATAATCTTATGCCAATTAGATTATGTCTTGCGGTGCCCTGGGTATTGTATCTTGAGGTGTTCAGAGACAACATCTTGAGGTGTAGGGTTGATAAAATGGTCTAAAATCATTGATTCATGAAAATTTGAAAAATTTATTCAGTCATTTTTAGTGACTGATTTAACTGATTAGAGTGCAACTCTTTTTACTTAAAATATTAATGTTTCAAGAATATTTTGTTAAATATGATTCAGAGAGCAGAAGATCTAAATAAAGACTAAAAATTCATAATTTATTAGAACATTTATCCAATCAAGTTACATGAAATATAATTATTTACTTCATTTAGATAATTTTAATGCATGTATTTCTATTATTAAATGTTTACAAATTAGCCGTTGGACACTGAATTCAAAGGTTATATATTAAACTATGTTTGATTAAATAAAGATAATTTATTGAAGTAATAAAGTAGATATTTTAAAAGACCATTCTTGGGACATGGCAGGGCACTTGACGTAGGTATAAGCTGAAAAAACAAACCAGAAAAAGCTAAATCAACTGAAAAGGCCAATTACATTAATTTATCATATAACCTAGAATCATACAAACAGAAAAGAAATGGCAATTCTTTTTATTGAAAATAGCAAATTAAATATCAGTTAGCATTTCCTTTTTTTTACAATATGAAAAAAAAAATGACATGTTATTGTACTATGTATCTATTTAATAACTGAAACATGTTTGTGATTGGTTCATAAAAATGCAGATTATAAACAAAAAAAAAATATCCCTAAAATTTTCTTCTTTACAAATTTACAGTCTTCCTTTTAATTTTACACACGTTATTTACATTTTAAATACAATTAGAAAAATTTGTTGCTTTAATATTAAAAAAAAAATGGTCATGTCTCCTCCTCGGAACTGGATTCCGATTCAGACAGAACTTCTGTATTAACTTGAGCTCTTATGCTTGGCTCGATGATATTCAAGCAAATATCATATTCTTGGTCCAAACCAAGGTAACTGTCACTTATAAAATAAAGTTTGTATAAAACTCTGCCTGTCTTCTCAGGAGTATAAAACACAAGCTGAAATAGAAAAAAATGTATATGATTAAAAAAAATGGTTATAAGAGATGATAGTAAAGTTCCTAATTGCAAAAACTAATTTTTAAAAGACATGATAAGGTGTACATATTGTTATTATATATATATATATATATATATTTATATATATCGGCGATGATTCCATTTCAAGAACCAGAACTAAATATCCTATATAATTTAAGATATTAATACAATACATATGTATGCATCTACATTTTAAAACAATTCCATACTTTTTCCTATGTCTAGTAAGGTTGTGGAATTTGAAAAATAGAGTAGATTTTCTGTTTCAAACATATATTTGAAAAAGGAAAATGTCGTAACATTTTCTGCTTTAGATACCTCTCTACAATCCACACTATTTCAGTACATAGATTTCAACAGCTGCCATGCTTTGGACTTGGCTAAAACATCTTCTGACGTAACATTTTCAGCTTTAAAAAAAAAATCATTCATTGATAATAAAAATAAGTTGAGGACTTTAAACAAAAGATTGGATTTCAATGTCTAAAGCTTTTTTAAGTTGCATCAACACATTCAACCAGTTTTTATTACATACATAAGGAATGCCTTCAGAGTATTCAGCATCTCTATACGTAATTATTGAGGTCCTTGAACATATCATGTATTAGTACATGAATGCCCTAAGCATACAGCATTTTTTTTTTTTCCACATTGGGAATCGACTCACAAGTTACGATTATGAATCTTTGATTTCAACTAAAAGGCAAGGATTAGTAACATGACAATAGAATTGCATCGGAAATTAAATACTGCAAAGTAAATATAAAAATTCAGGCATTAGAATTTACATTTATTATAATCATTACATAAGAAAAAATAAATATAAAAAAATTAAATTATTATTTTAACTTAGTTGCTGCATGTTCAGTTGTACTACATTGTTCAAATAATCTATTGAGCAACTGCTAGTTCACATTACCTGTCATCATTAAATTGGACATTGGGAGTGGGGTTTCAGCAGAGAGAACACCTTAAATTTTAGATTGTATGTCAACATTTCCAATGGAGCTACATTGGTGTTGAAATCTATCTTTTGAAAGAATCTAATGCTTTCTTTGGAAAAAATCGGATTTTAGATCTTTTACAATGAAAGCCTAACTCCAATAAGGTCAAAGTACACAAGTACTTATTTCTTCAATATAATGTATATTTAAAGTGCATTAGAAAAAAAAAATGTATGAAGTTAGTACGTCCATTTTCGAATTAAATCCCACTGCTATCTTTTAGTTTATTCTTCTATTGTTTTTTAGTTGGCATCTAACTAACGTTACAAATTTTCAAATTTATGATTAGGAATGATGACTCTAAACACACAGGGACAGCATAAGTTGCACATTTCTGGAGCTGATCCTAGCATATACAATAGAGCATCTATTCAACCACCTTTTATTTATTGATATTTACATTTTTGGCAGATTTAAGTATTTTTGACTCTTGGTAATACTCATTATGAGGCCCCATTTTTAATAATTGCTAAATTCAGTTTCACATTTCAACATATTTTTAATGTAATCAACACATAAAAGGTTCATTTTAATTTAATTTTTTTATTTCAGCAACTTTGTAAAATTATGACTTTTACATACGTATTTCAAGGGGAAAAAATATGATCACTCTGATTTTTAATAAATTAACCATCACTGTAGGTTAATGTTTTTCTTAATTACAGTAAAAACGTTTAATTATTATGAATGGTTATAAGAAAATGATAAATTTCAAATTAATTAAAAATTATCTAACAGGCTTTGTCAAAAGCAATATAACAAACAGTTAAATGAATAATTAATATTCCATTATGTTCATTACTGATTTTTATAATTGTGTATAAATACACTTTCCTGCTATTTTTTAATTAACAGGATTTATATTCTTTATCAATTTATTTATTAGTCAACAAGGCCAATAACATTATTTAATTGATCTGCTTGCAGTCTTGGGAAGCAGCTACTGTGTTTATTCCCAATATTACAAATGATAATTTTACATGAATTTAAACTCTATTTTGAGATTCATGTCAAATCCTCTCCCACTCTTCAGTTCTACATGTGTATAAAATAAATGCCATTTCAGTTATAACCAAGGAAATTTTTCTTTTTGTACATTACAACATTTTTAAACACAATTACTGATAATGAAATGCTTATGTTTAGAATTAATGAGTTTGCATACCTGCTGTTGAGCTTTGTTAAAAATATAAGGCACCCTTTTCATAGCTATCAATTCCTTTTCTTCAACACTTCCCAGGACAAGAAACCAGCCCTCCTCTTTTTGTTTTGGGAATTTAGGAGCAATGGCTTTTCTGTCACCCTTTGGTTTGCTCAATCTTTGCAAATTCACATTTAGTACATATTCTTGATCAGCATGAACATCCAACCAATGAGCATCTGGTCGTCTGCCATCTAAATAATGAAAAGATTTTAAATGAATGGAGCATATACAACAATAACAAACAAAGTAACAACAACTGAAGAATAAATACTCCTTTTAATATTGAAACCTATATATCTGGGATGTAAGTACTAATTTATTATCTTCATTTGTAGATGGATTTAAATTAAATCAAAACTCTTAATATAAATCAAGCGTTTTTATATTTTTCGTACAGGGGTGCAGCTTTACAATTATTAAATGGATTTATTGGTGATTTTACAGTTATTCACTTAAGAATTTGAAAATATTGCTAAGCAATTAAAATAAATTTCCATCAGTATTGACATTTGTCAACACTGCTTTTAATATATGCATTTGTCAAATATTTTTTTAAAGTATCTTATTTAATATTAAAAAGATGTAGGTAAAAAATGGGTGTTAATGAGCAAACAGATAAATATGAATAGAAGCTTAGAAATAAGAATTTAATTCAATTTTGATTAAAAATCTTCATCAGTACTGATATTTGTCAATAAAGATGAATAATACTCCCAACTCCCAGAAAACATAATGACCTCTTAATCTGATCCTTTATTATAATATTTCTTATTACACATCACTGGCTGTGATGTTTGGCCGCCATTGGAGCGATGTCTGCGGAAACGATTGGCAAGATTCGCCACCATCATTGAGGGTTATATTATATATATATATGATGTGATTAGAAGAGCTTGTGTTCCAAAGGGAGAATTATAGTTGTGCTTTTGATTTGAATTTAAATAGATATTTCTAAATAAAAGTCTGAGTGGTCTGAGTGCTGCGTTTTGTTTGAGTTATGTGTCTTTTTTAAGAAGTATAACACGCTTGTGTCATTACACTGGCTAATAATAAAGATACCATTTTGGAATTTTTATGTACCATTTTAGATAAAACAATTTCTACTAGATATATTAAATGTTCAATTTCAAAATTCTTTAATTTTTATAAAAATCAATATGTAGTAGTGGTTTAAGTCAAAAATTGTTTAGAATATACTCTAGTATTGAAATTTTAAAGTGGCCAATACACACCCATTTTATTCATGAAATTCTATTCATATCTGGTGGTGCATACCTGGTGCTTTATTTATGGTAGTCATGTTTTGAGTATTGAACTTATCCAGATTTGCAGGCAAAGGTAGCAATATAAACATACTCCATATATCTCTAAATAAAGCCAGGGGAAAGGGGTATATAGAACAGAAGTATTGTCTTTAATTTCAATGCACCCATCCAATCCAATAATTATGGAAAAGTTACAAGCTAATATGCCTTTCAGATACATTTAACAAGGTTGAAGCCACCTCAAAATGAAACATGACAACCCTCCTCTTTCCAACAATACACAAGTTACTTGAGATCAATGGCTAAGAATATAATATCTAGAATACACATCTTTGAAAGAAAATTAATTTCAGTATCTTAGAAAGAGAGAAATAATCTATTTTAATAAAATCTTTATGACAAATTATTTCTATCACGGAATCAATTACCTTTTTGATTTTATAACATAAAAGGGTCATTATAATCTTTTAGCATATTAAAAAAAAAAAAAACATTTTACTCACGAAATTCTTTTAGATTCAAAGATCTCATTTCTTCATTAGATGATTCATCCCACCAACCTTTAATAGCAGCACTCAAACTGATGACAGGCAATGTTGTCAAAGTTTGATAGATCTAAAAGTATAATACAACTTTCATATTATATAATGTATATGTGTAAATGACACCATATTATGCATACTATAAGGATTACAAATTCAGAAAAAATTAAGTTTATCCTTTTAAAATAATGAAACATATTGCTTCTGGAAAAAAAATTTGAAAGATGAGTCTGATTTATAATTTTTTTTTTTTTTTTTTTTTTAGTTTAGTTGACTTTTTTTATTTAATTATTCTCAAAATAGAAATATTCCCTTTAATTGACTCTTCTAAAAAAATTTGAACCTTCATATGGTAATATAAATATCATATAAATTTGAACCTTCTCAATGGTAATGAATTGTTATCAATAATATTACATATGCATTCTTCATAATATAGTACAAAATGTAAAAAATTATAATCATTTCTTATTTGTTTCTCGGCAGTAAACTGTTAAACTGTCACAAAACAGTTTTCAAATAAGAAAATATTTTGATACAAGAACAAAATTATTGTTATGTTCTGTATGAGAAGTCAAATTGCTCAAAAGAAATCTGATTTAATATTAAATAAAACATCTGCTTACATCTTGCATCTTTGATTCTTCCAAAACATCCCAAAGAGCAGATTCCAGCAATTCATAATTGTTAGTAATTATAGATATGAGTAAAGGCAAAGATTCAATGGGTTCTTTTTCTACATCATTTCTCTTATCTGTACTGAACCTATTAAATTAAGAAGAAACAAATATATTTTTTTTTTACACCAGCAGTGTACTTGGCACTCAGTATTATGAATTGTGCACTGTCATTAAGTTTAACCATATTAATATTCTATTTTTTTGCTACTTGTGAATTATTATAATATAGACCACATTTAAATCATAGTTAGAAGATAAGGATGATAGATTAAGAGATACTCTTTCACTTAAATTCTACAGCACACAAGCAGGAGGATATTCGGTTTATTTACAGAATTAACAAGCACCAGACTCACGTATATATTAAGGAAATTTTCTATTAAAATTTGTTAAAAAAAAAAAGACATTTGAATGAAAATGGTGGATAGAGGATTAATTGTTTTGCTAAGCTTTTAAAAAATTATTTTGTAAAAGTCTTTTTTGCAAATTTTTGAAAAAATAATACATAATTACAAAACTTAATAAATGATAGATAAAAATTTCACAATCTTTCAAAATAATAAAAATAAATTTGATTTTTTGTTTTTTTTTACTCAATAGAATGAACTGATTTGAGATAATAAATTTGGCAAAGATATACTATGGATAATATAGTAGCATATAATATGTGGGAATTGCTTGGAAATAGTATATAAAAATACAAAATTTTATTGGTTTTCTTTAACTACAGAAATTATAATCACATGAAAATGCTCTTTACATCATCTTACAATGCATAAAGCCATTGCTTCAATAAAAAAAAAAAAAAATATCCTTTACAACAATTTTTATTACAAAAGTTAAGATTACAGAAATTATGAAAAAATTAATTATATTATTTTCCTAGTTCTTTTCTCTACTCAGAATCACTGCAAAAACACTGGAAATTTAATAAAATATCTCACTTTTAAAACAAAAACAAAAAATATTTTAAGAAATATTAAAATTACTCTTGCTAAGCAAGTTAAATTACGTTTTTATGTTTGTCTAAAAATTTTTAAACAACTCAAGTAACAATAAAAGCTTTTACATGAGTATTAGAATAATACATTGCAGCATAAATATAAAAATAGTACAATTATATGTATCTAATAATATATATTATTAATTATATATTCTTATTCAAAGATTGGAACAAGAGAAACTTTTAAAATATTACTTGAAATATTTCTTTCTTTAACAAAGTATACGAAATTAATTGTTCTAAAATTTTATAAATCAATATAAATTCCATTTTTTATAACAAATAATATTACATGTAAGATATTAATTTTGAGACATAATTCTAGTAACAAATAACAATCGCGTTTTTAACTTAAAAGGCAAACAATTACAAATTATTGTTTTTAAAATTGAAGCATCAATTATTAAAATACTAATAAAAAATGCTTTAAAACAAGTCCTATTTTAAGTGAATTAAAAAGTTTTAAAAGCTGCTTTTGTAGAATTTTAACACTTATAATTTTTTAACTCCTAAATTTTTTTTAAAAGCTGCCTTAAGCATTTAATTTTTCTTTCTTTCTTTCTTTTTTTTTTTTCTTTCAATTCTTTGAGCTGATACTCTGTTTCCTCTTTTCTTTGAAATTTTTGCTCACTTTCTTTCCTTCTGTTCATGGCTTCTATTTATACTTACATTTCATTTTCGGCTCATAAATTCCTTGCATTTAAAATCAATTGTTTTAATACTTCAAAATTACTTATTCTACCAATTGCTTAAATCCTGTCATAAACCATTCTTTCTGCAATGAACGTTTGCTCTTTTATATTCTCACATAAATCATCTTTATAGATTGAAAGTTCCCTCTCTATATTACTGTCTTACCATAGGAAAGTATTATTATTTGTAACAATGAAATAGCATCATTACAAAGTTGCAAGAGAAAATCGAATCAAAATTAATATCGCTCTTTGTTCTTTTAAAAGTGAAATACGATCTTCCCAAAAATTTCAATAAGATTGTTTTTAACACATTTATTAGCTTATTGCACTTCTTATCATCATACCCTTGAAAAACAAACTATCATATAATCATTTAGTGTCATTAGGTTTCGGATGCAGATAAATGATAGTGTGAGAGCGCCGCTCGCGCTTATGTTTACTGCACAATGTTTTTTTATTAGCAATTTTGTTGATATTTAGATATTTTTACAAATTGACCTGCCTTTTCCCTGATTTTTCAAGATCGATAAAATTCCCTCATTTTTCTTTGATATACTTGATTTGTTGGTTCTATTGCTGCTCTGTAGGATCTGGAATATTTTATGTTGCCCTTGCACAATTTATGCAATTGAACTTAATATCACTTAAAGTAATCAAAACAAATATTTTTCTTTTATATTAAAAAAAATATTTTATATTTATTATTATATAATTACTTTTAAATGGTTAAAAATATCAGTACATAGGCTTATTAGCCAATCACCAATATAAAAAAGTAATCTAATTGTAATCTATGAGTTACCTCAGCAAAGGTAAATGCTTCGTTTCAATGTGAGGTAATGTGAGCAATGTATTGTCATCATGCCACCGTGCCTGCAATATCATTTGCAGCAGAGTCATAGACAAGAGAGTAGGAGCAAGCCATCCTTTATCAGAAGAAACATCAATCATAGCCTATAAAAATGAAACATTTGATTATGCAGACGACTGTATTGAAGGTCCAGTGCAATATCAGTAGACGCTTAACTTTTAAGAAATATCTATAATATCTCTTCAAACGGGAATTTTGATGCAGGTACAAGAAAGTACATTTCTATTTAACATTATCATTGGAGGATAAGATTTTTTTCCAGTCAATTACAGAAATACATGCAGATTTTAAGATTTATACTCTACATCTTCTTCTTCTTATTTTTTTCTCATTAGCAATAAATTCAGCCATTACACACACAATGTCTTTAGTTCCTGGTCATGAAACTTTCAAAAGTTGCTAAAGATTGAATATTATCACTTATCATTACTATTAACAAAGGTGAAAAGTGCATTAGTGTGTTGACGCTGCATTAGACAGATCAACTCTGAGCTACAGAATTTGACACATATACACTTTGGAGGAAGAAAATGTGTACCTCAGAGCAGATAATTTGAAATTTTTTTCTGGAATATCAAATAATTAAAGATTAAGTGAAACGTTTGCATTTTTCTAAACCCCTGCAAAATATAATACAAAATTAATTTTTGCACCAGTTGAAAATTTTTATAACTATCTTTTAAATAATAGCAATTCAGTTGTCCCGGAACTTTCTCCTAAATTTCTTTTATATATATGTTATAATGAAACTCAAATCCGTTTTTACCTTTCTAAACTTTTACTTTACTTACAATTTCATAACATAATTTCTTTTCTATTGTAGAAGAAAAATCTAAAGAACAAAGATTCTGAAAATTATCTGCTTAGTTTGCACAAGGAATCAAAGAGTTAAAATACATTATAACTAAAGACAATGTGAATTTGGAATAGATTATTAACTTAATAGAATATTATTAAAATATATATGACAAACTATTAATGGTCATTAAAATGTTATGAGATTTGACTTTATAGAAACATCTGTACAAAGAATAAATAACAAGTTATGGTTGATATTGCAGCTTCTATGCATTTTAAGGATTTAAAAAAAAAAAATTGTTGAGAGAATCATGAATGTCAAATTATGGATAGGATATTTTAATTGAAACTAAACACAAATAATATTCAGCCAGAAAACCAGTCAGTCATCAAAGATGGCTAATCATGAATAAAGTTATAATTTAAAAAGCTCTCCTGCTTGACAAAAATTATATATATATATATTTTTATAACTCATACAATGTAACACTGTAAAATATAACTTGAGTGGACTTTGATAGGATTTAAATGGTTGAAGTACTCATTCCAATCAACTCATAGATAAAAATAGTAGGAGAAGGGATAAAATTTTCATTTTCTCTTAACTTGTCCTTATACTTGAACATAAAAAACATATATGCATAAACATATAAATGTGGTGTAATTGTAGCTTCAATGTTGTAAATAGCTTTTTGATAACTATAACAGCTTTGAAGTTAGAGGCCTAAAAGTAATTTCCAACCACTAACTTTAGTAACTTTTAAATCTAAACTTGTAACAGGTTGCTGAAAATTTTCATAAGTTGTATTTTATTCCATATTCTTTTATTGTCATAGTTACCATTGCAGTGAAATTGAAAACGGCAGATGGACTTCTTGTAATTTTGGATAAAAAGGCTATGTATTTTCTTCTCTCATCTTGTTGACAGGGATTTTTTCAAACATATTCATAAATTTTAAACAAAAATCAGTTGTTGCAATTTTAGTTTTAAAATACAAAAGACCAAACTATTCTACAATGAAAAGTTAGAAAGTTAGTCATTCTACAATACATACATCATTTTTATATACACAGAATTCATATATTAATAAAAAGAAATAATTAAAATAACAAAAATATCAGACATATTAATTTGCAAAATACAAATGGTATATCTGACTTTCAAAATATATACCTGTATTATACGGATGGCTTGATCGAGAACAGACTTCAGATCTGTATAGTAATCAGTACATGGCAGTTGAAGTCGACTGAAATGAGCTTGGAGTAATAAGTTAGCTTTTGTATGAGGACTATCATAAGTGAATGAGTCAACTTCTAGCAGACATCTTAGAGCCAGATCTCTATAGAAAATAAATTATAACATTAAAATAATATTTTTAATTATATATTAAATGACATGCGACAGGAATAGTAATTAACTAAGTTTTATTTGAAGTTAAAACAATGAAGGACTTCTTGTAAATGTCTCTCAAAATAAAGAAACATAAGCTTGATTTCCACAGAAATATGAAAATGGAACATTAAATTTCTAGGACTTTTGTAATCACCTAGATATTTCAGTTTTTAAAGAGATTTTAATTAGTTATATAAATATGAATAATCCCCACATCACTCATATATCTATTATTTGAGAAATGGCAGATTTAGGGCAATTTTGCCACCGCATTTCAAATTTTCTCATTAAATTTCTGATGTTTTGATAAACTATCAAACAAGTGTTTGAATCATTGATGGAGCAGAAATCCTATCCTAAACTATTGATTTACCAATAATCCATGTTTGTTTGTTGTAATTTCATTTTTAAACTACACAGATATTAACCATCTTTAGTTTCCAACAATGGGAAAAATATCATGATATTAAATATTTGATAAAACAAAACAACAACAACAAAAAAATGATTTCAATGTTACATTAGGCATATCACTCACTCAGTCTCACATGCACACACACAAGATTGGCAAAAGTTAAAAAAAAAAAAATTTCATGCCTATTAAATTATCATTAAAAAACAATTTTTTAAAATTTTGAAACAATGCAACATTTATTATTATTATTAGGAACAATTTATTGAGTATAACATTTTTTATACAATTGCAATTATATTAATATACAATTTCACTCTATTTTGCATAATTTTATCAATTTTTCATTTTAGATCTATATAACCTTTATTTTCCAATGAGACTGATTCTATTAAACAATAGTTAAGACAGAGGATCTAGTGTTAAAAACCATACCACAGAAATAATTTGCTTGTTATTCATTTTTTTAAATAAGTTTTAAAAAGTACTCATTTTTAAAATGCTATTCTTACTTTTAAAGTAATAATTTTTTTTTAGGAAATGACAAACACAAACAAACAATTTCAATTTAAAATTTAGAGAAAAACAGAAATGCGTAATATCTTATCTTGTTATTTTATCTATCTAATAATACAGTTTCTATATTTTTTATTTTATTTCTTAAATTCATTGTACAGCAATAGTAATTTTCTATGGTTTTTACTTACAGGATAACTCCAAGAAAGTATTTTAACTCTATTAACATAAAAATACCCACAATTTAATGCACTGAATCTAGTGATCATAAAAAATTCACTGATGCAAAAGAAACTAATATACAAAATGTAACAGGATTTTTTCTTCTTCAGATTTTAGCAGGATATAGGTTACTAGAAAGCAGCACCACTTGATCTAATACCAGATTTAATATGTAATTAGTACCATTTGCAAAACAACATACTGGAGGGAAAAATAAGATGTAAATAAGATTACTGAAAGGATACTTCATTGCTTCATCAAATAAAAGATAAATACCAATTATATGTAGTAATTGTTGATCTAGAATAATTGCATATTTTTGGGAGACGAAGGGAAGAAAGAAGTGTTTAGATTATTATTGAAATAATATTAATTTAAATTTAAATTTACATACCTATTTTATGTTTAATTATCATGGACATTAAAAAAGACTAATTAATAAAAAAATCTAAAAGATTTACATAATAATGAATAAAGTACTAGATTCTCTAAACCAAAAATTTATCAATTCTAAAATATGGGCATAGTATATGAAAAGTTCTAAAATCATATTAAACAAGACAGAAAAAAATTTACTTATTAATGGCATCTTCATTGTGACGAACTGGAAGTTCTTCATATTCAGTAGTACCACAGAGAATGTTTAGCATATCTACAATTGTAGCTTCTTTGTATAATTTCTGAGTAAACCACAAGATTGTTCTATGATTTAGATAATAATAGGAGCAAATCTTTCCTAATACTGTTGGAGAAACAGTTCTTTCATCCTTAAAATAAGAAAATCAGGCCAAAATTTAAAGTTTAATTTTAAAAATGAATCAGTTTAAAATTTTAAATAACAATTAAATGAAAAAAATTTATAGAAAATAAAGGGAATCATGAAGAAACAGGAATCATACTCACATCATCAATAGCTAAACATCCAGCCTCTGCTAGAGTGCCAAGACATTGGTTAATAAGACCCGACAGAAATTTATTGATTTCTTCTCCTTCTAAACTTTCCAATCCATAATAACTAAAATAATAAAAATAAAAATTTCAGTTCACTTTTAATGTGAAAGCCAAGTTCCCAGTTGAAAAACAGTAAATCAAATAAAATAGCAATCAATACATTATGAACATGCAATTTTATTACAAATCAAGATTATTACTCACCCAGGATTTTGAAGAAGTCTCCTGAATAAATAAGTCCAAGTTATGTAATCTAAACATTGCTGTTTGGAACCAATAGTACCAGCAACAACTTCAGCATTTATATGCTCAGGTAATACTTTTATTAGACTGAAATTATAAAGATAAATAAATAAAAATAAAAACATTATAAAGTGTTGACAAAATAATTTTAACTCCAATATATTAATAATTATAATCTAGACATTTCATGTTTTTTTTTTTATCATTAGAAAGATACAAATAAAATGAAATCAATTAACACTCAATCCATTCCATTCAAATCCATTTCATAATGTGAAATTGTTATTAGAAATGGTAAGAATATTCTGTTGTCAATTCAATGATCACTTATAATATTTGATGTACTTAATTTATGATTTCCAAATAATAATTTATTTTTGTTTTATATCTTCTAAAATTCATATTTTAGAACTAAAATATTTTTTTTTTTTACTGGTTCTTAAGTTTTGTCTAATTCATTTATTTTTGCTTCCAATTTATATAAGAATTATTTGTGTCAATTAGTAGATTATTAATTAATTTTACATTAACATTTAATTAATTATATATAAATTATTTCATATTATTATCAAGTTTGTAAATTAACATACACATCATAGTATTAGCATTATTGAGTATCAGAACATAGTAAGCTCTTTGATGTAGATTTTAACAGATTCCCATCAAATTTTTATCATCAGTGCCTCTATTAACTCTGGATTATTAAATAAAAATTAAAAATAAAATAAAATAATAAATGTTTTTTTTTGCATTATAATAGACAAACAATAGAGCATTTTTTATACTAACCTTTCACATACAAAAAGGTGATTATAATTCAATTTCAAAACTTATACAATAAATATGGAAAGAAAATTCTACACAATATTAAATAATCCAGAATAAAATGTTCTCTACAGCCATTGATATACACAGACATTTTCAAACACTTGCATTAAGAATATAAAAAAATACTATTTTAAAAAGCTTTTAAAATTAATTAATGTTTCTTTACATCACTATATATATGTTACTTACATTTTTTGTTTGTTTTTCAAATAATTTAAAATAATATTTATTTATTTATTAATTTTTTTGGAAGGTTTCAGTCAGTTTTCATCATAGTTATTACATTTATATTTTTTGCTTTGATAATTGAAGGTAATTAATAATTGAAAGAATCAGCAAGATATTTTGATGTAGACATTTAATTATTGTATTAGAATTTGAAAAGGACTTATTAAAAGATATTGACAATGAATAACTGCTACTAAGAAGAGAACGATTGATGAAAAGTAAAAAGTTTAATTTAAATATTCAACAAATTATCTTTAAGATCTTTACTAAAATGGTACTGGAGTTTATCAATAAGAAATATCAAAAGGAATACAAAATTTAAGAAGGGCAAGAAGTTCATATTTCACCAAATTTATAAATTTTATATTTGAGGTATTAAAAAAATAACCTAGACTCCTGGCTACTGTAATCATTCAAGATAGATGCAGTTTCTCCTTATATGGATTTTTGCAGCTAAAAGAATTGAAATATTTGATGATTAAAATATCCATCAATGCTTTGAAAAGGATAGGTGAAAAAGTTCATATAAATAAAAATTTAGTCTTCTTTAAATGAATGCACATCAAATGTCTGAGATGCTGTTCCAATATAAAAATGAATTATAATGAGCATCATCATAAGTTATTTACATTAGAATAAGTTGTTTAATACATTGTAACACAATAAATATTTCAAAATTTCATTTTTGCATTTAAATTAATATAAAAGATATGCAGATTTTGAAAAACATGCAATCAATTGACAAATTTAAAAGACATGTATTTAAAAAAAAAAAAAAAAAAATTCAATAAGAGAACATGTTTTAAAAAACTAAGGTGGAAACTAAGGACATTTACCTAGATTCAACTGGGAAAGGCTCATGCAAAAATTTCTTATAGAAGTTCTTTTTAATATCTTGCACTAAAACAACAGCAACACCTGTAGTATCAAACTGTGGACGACCAGCTCTACCAGCCATTTGCATTACATCTATATAAATACAAATGATTTTAAAATTTTCTGAATATGAAAACAACTTTAAGAATTGCAAAATAATAATACACAATATAAAGAACATTTGAGCAAAAATTATTTATTTAACTGATTAATGACTTTTCTTAACCTAAAACAGTAATGCATATTTTGAAATCACAAATGAATACTAAATATCAGAAAATAAATATGAGCAAAAATTATTCATTTAATTGATCATCGACTTTTCTTAACCTAAAACAGTAATGCATATTTTGAAATCACAAATGAATAATGCTAAATATTAGAAAATGAAAATAACGTTCATAATTATGATGATAAAAAGTACAATTCAGCAGTTGATTTGGAGTTGCAGCATACCTGTAATAGGAAAATCTACATATCTTTGAACTTTCCCATCAAAATATTCAGTTCCTTTAATAACAACAAGATGAGCAGGCAAATTGATACCCCAAGCCAGAGTAGCTGTAGCAATTAAAACCTATGAAATAAGGTATATCAATGAAACAATCAAGCATAAAAAGAAATTGGTAAAATTATCAAACAAAAATAATAATACGAAATACAACAACAATAATAGTTATAATAAAAAAAGAAAATACTTGGATTTTCTGATGCAAGAAAAGTTCTTCTACTATTTTTCGATCACGCTCATGCAAACCAGCATGATGAATTCCAATGCCAAATGCGATTGTGAATTTCAAGTTTTGATCTCGAATCAGATCAACAATTGAGCTCATCTAAAAGGATTTTTACAAAAAAATTAAATAAATGTAATAGGATGTATCATCATTTTTCAGAAAATAATTTTACATCTAAACAATACAAGTAATATTTTTAATAGTATTTCAGCCATTTTCTTAGTTGAAATGAATTTTTTTTTTTTTTTTAAAGGAAGATTAAATGTTACTTTTGGATGATAAAACTATTAAAAAATAATTCTGCTGGAGACAGAGAGTGAGTATAGCTCATATTTTATAAAGAAAGATAAAATTTTAATATATTGTATATTATCCATAATGATTAGTAATAATTTATTAATAATAGTTCAGAACTGAATTTGCATTAATTATTCATAATTTGAAAGAATTATAATATTAAATTTTGTGCTTTATAGCTTAATTTCTTTTAGTAGCTAACTTGTTCTCTAGGTTACTGGATTTTAAATTATTAAAGAAGACTGTATAAGTATTCAAAATCCCACTTTTGCTGTTTTACAAGACAGAAAAATATGAATTCGATAGAAACAGGAATACATAATAATATGGATTACATTTCTAATGTTCAGTTTCAAAATATAGCATTTTAATATTGAGTGTCTGAAATTAAATGTCCTAAATTTAACAATTCCGGATAGTTTCAAAAATCTATATTACCATATATATATATATATATATATACTCCTAATTTCCAATTAAGAAATTTTGTGGAAAGTTATAATCTCTTCTCCCTCCTCCCCTCCTAAGTCAAAGGTAAGAAAACTGAATTGTAAAACTACAATGAAACTAAAAATCTGTGATTTGAAGGCAAAGCAAATATTATTATTACTTTAGAAAAAGGATTAAGTTGAATCTACACCAAGCAAATCTTACGTTATACAAAATTTATGATCTGTTCAAATGAAATAAAAATCAACCCATTGAATGAACTGATGATGCATCGTAAAAAGTGTACAACATTAAATTGCAGATGTATGAAAATCTACTTTGGAATCCATTTAGTTTAATATATCAAAGACAGTAATAATCTTTGATGAAACTTTAAAATAGCAAAATCATTGTAGCAAGAGACTTTCTGAAATAAGTTTGAATTAATTACAGCAGTAGCAACAATTTTAAGAAAAGTCAGTTATTACCATTAAAAAGCACCATTACATTAAAAAATAATTAGCATTATAAACTATTACTATTATTAAAAAGTAAATTTTTGAATTTTAAGATGCTATTCGAAAGTGTTTTTGTGAGATACTACGAGGGCAAGTCATAAATTATCTACACCTTTGACATAACTCTGCTTAAACTGTGTACACTGACTTCTGTCTGCGCTTATTTTATTGTTATGCTGTTGTGGTAATGCTATGAACGTTTGATCATAATTCTGGAATTTTCTTTCCTTCTGTTGTAGATGTATCATGTTGCTCCATCGGAAGTTTGCACCAAAGAGGAACAATGAGCAGAGATCCGATTCCTCTGGTCGGAGGGTGTCAAAGGGTCAGACATTCATTGCAATATGGGGGAAGTGCACTATCACATAAAACTGTGTTTTTGTGGCTCGAGAAGTTTAAAAGTGGTCAAACAAGTGTAATGCATGAAGAGGGAGTAGGACAGCTATCAACTTCCAGTACAGATGACAACATTCAGCAAGCTCGAGAGATGGTTCTGGCGAATAGGTGAATCACTATCGATGGCTAGCATCTGCTTTGAACATCAGTCATGGCTCTGCCCATCAAATCATCCACGACGAGCTCTGTTTTCATAAAGTCTGTGCATGGTGGGTACCAAGAAAGCTTACTGCAGAACGCAAGCTCACTTGTGTTAGGGTCTGTCAATGCTTACTCACTCGCTTCAACAACGAAGGTGATGCATTTTTAAGCAGAATAGTCACTGGAGATGAAACATGGATTCATCACTATGAGCCAGAATTAAAGCGCCAGAGTATGCAGTGGAAACACCTTGGACCTCCGATGAAGAAAAAATTCAAGACTGGGCCATCTGTAGGAAAGATTATGTTAACTGTGTTTTGGGACACAAAGGGGGTCATAATGGAAGAGTTCATGGAAAAGGGAAAGACGAACAACACTGTAAGATATAGTTAAATGTTGGAAAAGAAGCTGAAGCCAGCAATTCGCAACAAACACTGAGGTTTGTTGTCGAAGAAAGTTTTGTTGCTGAATGATAATGCACGGCCGCACATGGCTCATCACACTATTGAAGCCATCAACAAGATTAAATTTGAGTTATTGGTACACCCTCCCTACATTACAGCCATCTGCTTTCACTTGTTTGGGCCACTCATGGATGCTTTGCGTGGTTGCCTATTTGCCTCAGATTTAAACGTGTAAAATGCGGTGCAAAAGTGGCTTCACAACCAACCAAAACCCTTTTATTCGGAAGGAATACATAATATCGTTGACCGTTAAGCCATGTGCATTGAAAAGGAGGGAGATTACATAGAAAAATGATGGGCCTAGTATAACCCTAGCTTCAGAAACTGTAGAATGAAAAGTGAAGAAAATTTGTGACTTGCCTGCATATTTTCGGAAAAATGCCCACTCCTTAACTTTTAATTAATTGAAATTTTAACTAAATTTTGGACACTGAAAGACTGATGGTGATTTTTTTTCCTTTATGGAGGAATATTTATGTCAAACATCATTAAGGTTTCATAAAAATTGCAGATTCATATAAAGAATGCAAGGACACAGATACATATATACAATTTAGATCAAATATTTCAAATGAGATGCTTAGTATAATAAAGTTTCTTATCTTAGAATTCTTTTTTCTCTCAAATATATGCGACAGCAGCTATTTAAACAATGCACATTATTATAAAATGTTAAATATTTATAAATCAATAGTTAAAATTTTTTTCTAAAGAGAAAAACTGTATGCAGTGCCAAATTAATTTGGGAATGAAATATTAAATAATAAGTGAAATGAAATTGAATGAAAAATTATTTCTTTTAAGCCAAAATGTATATTAGCTATTGTTTTTCTTACAATTTAAAAAAATAATAAAAAAAAAAAGGCCTTACTAGAATTTTTGAATTTTTAATATTTCTAATAATATCTACATATAGAGTTATAAGTCAGAGTTCATAAATTCCAGTGCTACGAAAACAGGAATCATATTTTTGTTATTAAAAATGATTTTAAAAATTTCAACATAATCTTTCAAACTAAATCGGATGGAAAGAAGGCTTTAGGAGAGTTTCCTTAATTTCAATGTAACTATAATCAGCAGTTTCAAATTCCCACTTAAAGAAATATAATAAAAGAATCTAATCCTCAAAATCTGAACTATAAATATAGCCACATTATAAAGATCAGTAAACATTATGCGATTTTCATTTTTATATAAATTTACACATTACTGTCAAATGAGTGGAAAGATTTTTTAAAAAAAGATGGCAACATATATTTACAAATTATTGATTAATTTAGAGCCCAATGAAAATAAAATTACCTCTGCTTGATCCATATGTACCCACTGTTGATGATTATTTCCTGCAACTAAATAAGCAATTAAATCGATTGCAGTTAAGCGTGTCTGTCGTCGAGATGATACAAATACCAATGCTGGTTTGTCAGGAGAATGTGTTTGAATGGCTAAGGGAAAAAAAAAAAAAAAAAAAAACACTATTATCATAAGAAAAATGTTCAGAATTCATAAATAGTTTCAGAAATGTTCAGTGCATTTCATAAATAGTTTAATTAAACTAACCATGGTAACATATTTAGGAAGAATTTTATAAGCATGTTACCTTGGAAAGTTGGCTTATTCATTAAAGCCATACGAGGACAATAATGTTTTCCATGATGTCCAGAAACATGAATTTCCAACTGTACAGGCCGCACAGATGATCTAAAGTTATACAGTCCAACCTGGAGAAAAATATATTTTTTTATGAACAAGATAATTTAGTTAAAACATTTGTTTGAAGCAAATGTAGTGAATTTTAAAATTTATTACAATAATTATTTTTAAACCAAACAATCTACTTTTCATACAAATTTACAAAACTTGAGTAAATATTGCAAAAGCAATAAAGCATAATATGAATGCTATCAAATTTAGATTTAACTTGTTAATTCCAACTCTTTATTTCAAAATGTTGGAAAAAGAGAATTGTCTTCGAGATATGCATATATATCTGATTATAAAAGTAAAAGAATGAAAAATCTTCTTAAAGTCATTGCCAATATATTGATATACAAAACTCAAACTACTATCTATATAATACAATTATATAGATAGTAGTAGTAATATTATAATAAAGAAAATGTCAACTTTTTAATATGTTTTTTTCTTTTCTTTACAAATTCAAACTTAAGACATAACAGGTAATTTGAATTTCATGACAGTTAAAGAAGTGAAGGTTGATCACATGATAAGCTTCATTTTAAATTTAAAAATAAAGAATAAAATTTCTGCAAGCACAATGGCAATAAATTATATTTTCCCTCCAAAAATCAAAATAAAAAGATACAATAAAAATATTTTTTTAAAAAAACGGAGCTCATAAATTAAAACAAAGAAAGAAATGAAATTGTTACATCTTTTATTCCAAGCCAGTGACCAATATCAGATGCATTTGCTAAAGCAGTAGATAGACCAATAACCCTTAGATTTCGCTGGGTATGAGCAGAAATAAAATTGGTGCGGGATACAATAACTTCCAGAACTGGACCTCTATCTTCCCCTACATGAAAAAAAAAAAGAACTTAGTGCCAATTTTTCTCTTAAATACTAAAATTTAACAAAACAAAAAGAACTTGTCTAGATAAAATTCTCAATATTTTAAATTGTTTGAAAATAGTAATTAAAAAATTTAGAAATTTAATATATATTATATATATATATATATATATATATATATATATATATATATAAATTATTTTAAAAAATGAGTGTTCATTTCTTAGGGAAGCAAATCATTCACCATACCTAGCAAATGTATTTCATCAATAACAATTAAAGCAACTGCTTTAACATAGTTCCTTGTCTGCCAACTTCTACTAACACCATCCCATTTTTCTGGTGTAGTTACAATTATATCTGCTTTCGCAATTGCTTGTGCATCAGGAGTAACATCACCAGTTAACTCTTCCACACTGTAAAACACAAGAAAGAATTAAATGCTATGAATAAATAATAAAAATCATTTGGGGAAGCTCAAAATATTTTTAACATGCAAATGTAAATAATAAAAATCAATCTTTAAAGCATGGAGTGCTTTTTATTTATGATGATTTTTATTTGCAGATCAGAAGAACAAGAATAAATTACACAAATCCTTCATTTCTTAACTAATAAAAATATATAACAATGTATATTATTCATCACTGAATATCTGTTTGAGCCTTATTCTCTACAATCATAGTAATAATTAGATAGCTCATGAAACCACTCCTCATCAAAGGTTACGTATTGATTTTGATCGTTTATACTAGAATTACCCTTTTGTTTTTGAAGAAGCATTGCGATTACAAGCATCTTATCAAATTCTTTTTCCTTTCCTTGAAAATATTATATTGATGAAAAAGATTATAAAATTCTTCAACTTGGCAGTTTTGGCAACAGTCTTAATAATTATTGTTAACAAATTTGCTAATTAGAAAGCACCATTCTTTTTTTCTCACTATTGAAAATTTGACTGGTGGAAAGGAACCTTGAATCTTCATAATATAATTTTTATTTATTATTATACAGTATTTATTTTACAGATATAAGTTTTCTCAGTTCTTGAACATGGTACTAAAGACTTCTTATTATAAAATATGAAATTATAAAAAATTAATTAGCTAACTATATACTTAGACAAGCACTAAAAAAAGTCACAACATAAAAATGTAAAGAGGGCACAAAGTTTAATACAAACATAGTTTATCCGATAAATTATTATGTTTATTGATGACACTAATACACATCTCTTTTAATTAAATGAAACTTAGCAGAAATGGGAAGGAGCAGCATAACAAATGATTTACAGTGCCTGCATGAATTGGACATTTTTGATATTTTATGGAAGCCAATAGATTGACTGAAGTGAATTGATTTCTATATTTAATTTGGACATTAAGCTGCAACAACATGTTTGGACATAAACATAAGGATCTATACATGAAAGAATAAAGCTTGCATTTATGTAGTGCTCTCATAAACAGAATGCTCTAAAAATATGTGATCAAATTGTAAAAATTGGAGGAAAAAAAATACCACAAACAGTTTTTTCAGTCAAACAGTATATATCTTGAAATGCCATGTAAATACTGTTCATTGAGAACAATTCAGAAAATCTAATTAATGATATACTAAATGATGATATATAGCAAAATTTTTAATGAAGTTTATTTTTGTATTTACATTATATTATATGCTAAAAGCAAAAAACATTTAAACAGATGACCAAAACCAGAACAATTTGTTACCTATGATATTTAATGATTGCAATGGTTGCACATTATATTTTTCCATTTTACAATTTATTAAAATAAAGCATACCGCTTTCTAAGCTGCTGTTGAAATCTAACCCTCCAATCTTCAATTCTTTCTCGCACCAAAGCTTTCAAAGGTGCAATATAAATAACCTGAAAGAAGAATAGACTTTTAAATAAACATCATCAAATAGCATAAAAAATAGCAAACTCATAAAAAAGCATTAAAGGATGCAAGAATAAAAGAATATGAAGAGAATTTCAAACAAACACAACAGCAAAAATAGATGTTATATGGCTAAAAATTATTATTAACAGGAAAAAAAAATCTTTCTAAGCCAACAGATTTTAAAAAAGAAAGAAAAAATTCGAGTAAAATAAAACCAAAATAATATATCAAAAGAGTACTCTCAATAATTTATGACAAAAAAAGTTTTTAAGAAAGAATTTAATAAATATAGAGAAAAATAATTCTCATTAAGATTCAAGAGTAGTTATAGAGATAAAAAAAAAAAAAAAAAAAGAAATAAGATTTATCTTATAAAATATTTTGGTTAGATTCTATAAAATCCCTTATTCTTTGATCTTCACTTATTTTTCAAATGACTTTTTAAATAATTCAATTTAATGAAACTATTTAAAAATTAATTCATGACTTGAAAAAATTACAATAACATTCATTGTTAAAATGCAATTTTTAAATATTTCTAAATAAAATATTTATAATCACTATATAATATTATAAATGAATTTATAGTCAAAATTACAAGAGTGTGTAATGACATATTAAAGCATGGTTCTATATCAAATTTGATATGTGTTTCTGTGACTATAATTATAGTTCTATGTTAAATTTTTGTTTCGATTAGGAAAAATGCATTTAAAACCCAAACAGAATTTCTAATAGTATGCCAAAAAAATTCACCAATGATAAAATTATAGAAATAGTAAAAATGTTGAATTCACATAAAAGGATATCAATACCAAGCAAGACATTGTTTGGGATAATGCCTCAGAGAGTATGCAAGAAAGTTTTGGAGAGACCACTCCTATTAGTTACATATTATATATTTGTGAAACTGGAATTAAAGTCATACTATTAAATAAAAATGCATGCAGTAAATGATTGTGACTTGAACTCGATTCACTCATGAAATATATTAAGATATAGCCGATACAAACTGATGATAGATTAAAATTAATTATAGCAAATCTATTTCATTCTCATTAATAATAAAGATTTTCTACTATATTATTTCCTCTATTTATTATGAAATGCAGGGTGTCCATTCTGCCCATGGTCTAAAAGCTAATTTCTAAACAGTTACAAATTGATATACACATCTATTTTTGAAGAAGCTTTAAATGGTATAAGAAATTACAGTTGTTTGAGTCAATAAATGCCTTAATAGGATATATATAAAAAACAAAATAAGATATATAAAAATTTGACACATATAAGTAGCTTCATTTTTAAAACTGTGTCTGGATGGTATATTTCTTGCATGTCCAATAAGATGGGAAGCTAGGAAATTCTTCAACATCAATAATTCATTTAAATTCCACTAGTAATTGTTCAGTATTTTAAGCAAACTCTTTATTAAATATTCTATTTTAAAAAGCAAAGCAAATTGAAAAAATTTCAAATGTGAACTGGTGCATTAGTTCTTTATTCAGACACACAATTTAAAAAGACAGCTGTTGAAAATTTTCAATAACAGGGTCATTTAATAATATTAAGCTAACACTGTTTTAAGATGAGACAAAATAATCACGAGGGGGGGAGGAAAAAAAGAAGCCACCCAGCTTTATTCTGGCATTGTTCATCATACAATCATAAAAATAGTATCATTAAAAAAGATTTATTGTACCTTTAAAAGATTTTTGAATTAAAATTTTTATAAGGGGTCATCTATATGTTGAAATAAGAACACATTTCAAAATCTTCTATGTAATCATTTACCTCATTAAATTTCAAAATTACATCAAAATTTCCCTGAAACCAAATTTCATCATTCAGGTATATTTGTTCCAAAATTATGAACTTGCAAAATTTTGATCTCTTAATGTTAAAATAAGATTTTGGATTTTTATTTATATCTTAAAAAATAATATAGTTATTGACATGAGCTCTTGATATTATGAAAAATAAAAGTATTCTACATATTTATACAGACATTTATCATAAAAAAGTTATTTTTAATATGCAGAAAAAAAATCAGTTAGAGAAGTTTTTTGTATTATTTCTAAAACGATCTGTACAGTGATCTAAAACATCTGTCCAGCATATTAGGAATGGAGTGCACGGAAGGATAAATTAGGAAACTGACAAAAAATAATGGGGGGGGGGCATTTCATAAAAAAATAAACATATTGGCCATATTATGTTAGCTCCATAAAAAAAAAGAAACATATTCTATAAAATAAATAAATAAAAAAAGAGCAATTTTCTTCCTAATTACATGAGTTCTCAGCTGATTACAAGTGGCATGTGCAATAAAAGCTGAAGGAAGATCTCTCAAAATCAGTCATCACATTACCAAAAAGCTTGGAACAAAAGCACAAGAATAGCACAAAGAAGAGAAGAAGGAATGTTATGGGGAAGAAAGAATTCTGACTTCTTTGAATAGTTAGTTGAAATAACTTGAAAAACCTTCCATCATCTTATGTTACTTCACGAAAACGCTGACTCAGATATGGCCAATATAAAGGGACGTTTTCCGATCCCTCCTCCCCACACCTCAAAAATGGGGAAACCCAAAAACTGAAGAAAGATTTGAGAGTACAACTGTTCCAAATGAATCTTGATATGAAGGAAATCTTTAAAAAAAAGTTTTATAAGCTTGATATTAAAGAAAAACAAATGTGATAAAATTATGACAAATACGTTTAAGATACAATAAATCTTAACTATTCCTCATTTATTTATGCATTACTAATTGAACACCATTTATATATGTAAAAATATTTACAATTTTGTACATTTCTCATGTTTTAACATGGTAAAGGTATATGGTTATATCTGATTCCCAACATCTGTTTCCTTCTGACCATAAAATAAAAACTTCAAATAATGAATTACATATATATTTCTTCTAAAAATTTTTAATTTGAGTCAAAGGTCATTGCAAAGATATCTTTGATTTGTTAAACATCCATAACATATAAATTCATTTTAATTATGTCTAAACCTTTTTTTACATGGTAATATTCCCATAATACCATCATCATTAACAATACATTTTAAACCAACTTCAAAATATACTAATTATTGATCATAAAGATATTAAAATAACAAGAATTGTATAAATGTAATTTAGATTATTAATATGCTTACCTTAGAACCAGGGTATTCATTAAATACTCGAAGTATAGCAATTTCTGCAGCTATAGTTTTTCCAGAACCAGTTGGAGCTCCAAGTAACACATTATGATCAGTATGGTACAAAGTGTGAAAAATCTGAGTTTGAATAGGATTGAAGTAATCAAATTTATATAAACTTTCATACAATGGATTTTTTAGAGCAGTCTTTGGGAGAGGAAGCAGATTTAGAAGATCTATAAAAAAGTTATTTAAATTAAATTTTGTAAATTTATACACTGAAATCATTCATAAAAATTATTTAATATATAAAGGAAAATATTTAATATCTCTATATATATGTAACAACACAAAAAAGGAAGCAGTTTATTATCGAAGTCAATTTTCAGCTGCTTGAATGTCTCTTGCATTTTCAAATAATTTGAAAATTTTCATTCGGTTATTTTGTACTACTTCTTCATAAACTAGATGATAATTCACATTTACAAACACTGAAAGTCAACTGATAAGAGAATTTTGGTGGAAAATGCAAAGGAAGAAAAGATCAAAATGAAGATACAATAGCTGACATCTTTGTTGTAAATACTATATTGCAAAAAAGCACAATTCTTCAATTTGCATTCGAACTGCTCTTAGCCAGCTAAAAGAGCTTAAAGGTAATAAATACCTTGAATTAGCAATATTGTAAATTTTGCAAATGCCAAGAATATGAGATCAACAACTGTTACAGATAGGAAAAAGAAGAGTTATCAAAATTAGAATCTTCATTTTCAAGGTGCTCAAAGAATATTTTACAATGATGATCATGATCAAACCTCCAAAATATGTTTATTTCTGCTTATTAAGATATTTGAACAATTGGCAAAACAGATATAAAGAAAAACATATCAGTACCGAATGTTCACAGTTGTAAACATTTCCTTCACCCAAGCATTAAAACAAAATAATTAAAAAAAAAAAAAAAAAAGATAACAAGGTAGATAGGAGGAGAAGGGGAAAAGAAAAAAAGCCAGTTTGCAGTTTTCCATATCTTTTGGTGTATGCTATTTTCATAACAGCTTTTAGAAGACCGATTCTTTCCAATTTTTTTGCTAGTTTAGCAGTGTTCCAAAATATTTTTCATACTGAAGGCTTGATAGCTCATGGTTTTAATGTCAAAATGACACAGCATTTTAGGATGTGATAAAAGCTTTCATGATTTGTGATTACAAAAAGAAAAAATAACTAATATATAGTTTACTATGTAGGTGATCAAAATACAGAATTATTAAGAAGTAAAAAGCCAATAATCATTATAAAATAAGCTAATAAATAATGCTTTTTGTGATAATGTAGGATTTGCAACCCAAATGGATGAGCAGCAACTGCCTAATGCTCTAATAAAACTTTTTTTTTTTAAAGTGAGTGTGTCCGATTTCAAACTAGTTTTGAATAATCACTGCAAAAAATTGTCTTGTTTCCAAAATTCTATTAAGAATTTATAGCTGCTGTAATTTGTTAACAGTTAGACTTTCAAGAATGATTAGTAACTATCACAAACGATTAATAAAATGTATAAAATTATGAACATATTATTCTATGTTGGTTAAAAGATTTTCTAAAAGTTTTTATTATCTATCCAAATAAAGAAAATAAAAAAGCACCATAGTTATTATTGACATGAAGTCAAACTACTAATTCCAACCTTCAAGATAAGTAAATTAATACTTATGAAACAGAATACACATATACTTCATAAAAACTTTTTTTCTATCTATATGATTTAATGTAAGTAAATGAAAACAAAAATAATCCATTAGTTGACCTGTATGGGGTTGTTTATGCTGAGGAAGAATCAAGTCCTGGAAAGAGATTGCAAATTCTCTGTCTGCACCAAGCCACCGATCTGAAACAGCTCGTATCAAATACTGACTAGGCCTCACATCCTTAGGAAGTGGTATTGTAAACACAAGAGTCTGAGTTTCTTCATTGATGACCTGAAATATAGAATAAAAGGAATGCCTTTTTTTAGTCTTTTTGTTGATGAAGCAAATAGTTATTTAAGTTGGACTATTCAAACAAAAAGACAGCTCCCAGAACCTGGAAAAGTAATTTGATGGAAAAAAAAAAGTTAATGCCCTTTTTCATTTAAATGTCAAATGAACTATGCTCTATAAAGTTCAGATATGTGAAAAAGGAATGGCAGTTCATTAAACAGTTTAAAAGAACATGTAGAGAGTCAGAGAGAGAGAGAGAGATTTAAGATGAAAAGCTTAAAGCATCTTCAAATGAGATTAAATCCAAAAGAAAATTACAAAATATATAAAGTGACTACATCAATAAGTAAAATTTTGGATTTGTGTCAACTTTTAAGATTAGGTATGCTTGTTGGCATTGTTTCAGATTTCAAAATACATCGAAATACAAAATTCTAAAACGATCCTCAATTATTTGAGAATTTATACTATTGGGCCAGAATAAATAAAAATTGCACATCTAAAAATGCATTTTTAATAGTTTATCATGGAGCTTTGTTTATATAATTGAGAGGCATATAATTCTTCTGACTCAACTTTGTTTTTAGTCATTACTGTTGGATACCAAAAAAAAAATAAGACAAGTATGGTAATAGATGTTTTTATTAATATTTTGTATATTTTTCTTCTTATAAATTGAAACTGAGTGCTGATGAATAAACAACTAAAAGAGATAATTAATGTGAAAAATAACTCACAAGACTTGGATTGGATCATATGCAGAATACCAAGAAGAAACCTTTGCAGACATGACACTTTCTATTAATGCTGCATATACTGTTAAAAAACAATTATTTGTAAAGTTGTTTACCACAGCAATATTTTTCTCTCAAATTTCTGTACTTTTTAATTTCTTGCGTATGAAATATGTAAAGAGAAAAAATTGAAATTGTCAAGATTTTGACAAATCTCCATGTTTCAGATGTCTACGAATTTAAAAAATACACTTTTTGGAACTATGCTTGTCAGTGAACATTATAAATGAAAGACACTCTGAACAGAGATGAATGAAAAGATTTTTGCACTAAATTTATAGATTTCTATCAAATTTTGAACACAATCCATCCGGAAGAAGTCTCTCAGAATAGCTGTTAGAATATAAGTTAACACAATAACTACAAAATGAAGAAAATTAGATGGATAAAATTGAGTACGTAGATTTCACATTTAAAGTATAACTATGTATCAAATTAAGAATCAAATTTGTTTAGTGGTTTGTGCCACAAATATGTAAATGGAATAACTCAAAAACAATATGATTTAGATATATGAAATTTGTAGTGTGATCTTGTGGCTATAATTGCAATTCTGTATCAAATTGCAGTTCCAATCAATCAAAGAGGGGGGGGGGAGCATTTGAAATATACATTCAATTTGCTATTTATTACATATTAATTACACTCTTACAATTAAATGCAAAAGAACCCAATCAAAATGATACACTAATAGGTTATTTTATAATTATTGTTCGTTCATGGCATTGATTAATAATATACAAATATATTTACCATAAACAAGAAAATTTTGGGAAGACTACTCCTGCCAATTTAAAAATAATTGTTAGTTACTAGTTGGAATAGAGTCTACATGAAGAATATTGATCAATATAAGAAATTTCAGTGCTGGCTAGCAGTTCAAAAATTAGCAATAATGCAAAAAATATTTATCAAGACTGCCTGAAGATTTTTGAATGTTATTATAAAATGATCTTCATTTTTATATTCAATTTTTTGCTAGGATACAAAAATGCAATTTTGTAACATTTTTTACATGTAAAAATCAATAACAATTTGTCCTTCCTTATGAAAGTTTTCATCTAAATAACATTTGAGAAAATTATGTACATCCCATTTCCTTCAAAGAATAATCTCTAATAAAAGGTAATGAATATTTAACCAAATAAATATATGTCTGTCGAGAAAACAAGAAGAAAAGTTAAAAGTTCATAAACATCCAATAAGAAAAATCAAGAGGGGTAAAAAAAAAATGAGAGAATGAAAATAAATGGGGAAGAAAAAGATCAATTGCTGGCATTTCAATTAGGTTAGGTCGAACAGCAGTTCTGATACTTCTTAATACAAAATGTGGAAAATGTTGCTTTTGGTTTTCAAATCAATACCTAAGTGGTCTGCAAAGTGAGCTTTCATCGGTTATAAGACCAGTTCCAATCTGCATTTTCCTTTTCCTTCCATTGACTTCTCTTCATATTTTCATTGTTTTCCCTTCCATTTTTAATAAAAATTTAACTCTTAGAGTGAAAAAGTAAGCATAAAGCATTGCACTTTCAAAGTGGAAAAGTAAATAAATTAGATAAAGAAGAAGATGCCTATTTAATTAATAATTTCAGGGAGTACTGCAACTTTGTAACCCTAATGGATAAGGTGGCATTGATTTTGCATTAATAACATTAGTCTCCTTTTTTCCTTATTATCAACATCAAATCTTTTATTTTCAAATATTAGTGAATGAAGTCGCATACCTGCTTCTTAGGAAGAATGAAATATTCAAAATGATAGATAGAATCGGTTTCTGGATCAGCAATCCATATCCAGAATGGCTCAGAACCAGTTCCATGATGTTTATCAGACCATTTGAAATCAGGTTTGATATTCAGAGTAACTCTTAATATACTGTCAGTAATAGGTTGCACTAAAGGCTCAATTTCTAGATTTGGAATGCGCTTCAGACAGTCTTTGATGATATGCCTTTCCTTGAAACAGCGAAGCTTATAGCCTACAGAATGAAACAAATCACAACATTCATGATTAAATAATATATTCTCGTTAAGATACAACAAGAAATATAATAGCTTCTGATAAATATTCAATTAATTTTCTAGATAATTTTTTTCAAATTTTTGATAAGAGACATCAAATGAAAATAAATAAAGCATCTATTCTAAAAATTAAAAAATTATATTCTGCTCTGAATAAATTTGCATATTCTATTTTAGTTAACAGCACAATGAAAGATTTTGCAGGCAACAAATACAAACATAATTATGAATTAAAGCCTTTTTATGAAGTCATAAAAATATAGTGTTATTTTTAAAGGGAAAATTCCTTTTGGACTTTACTAGACTAATTAATTTATTATGCCAAAACACTATAAATATTAAGATTCATAAACATATCATAATTTAAAATGATATAATTTCATACTTAAATTACAGATGATTAATACATCTGTCTAACTCTTTGAAACAAGTTTTTTAAAAGCATAAAGTGGTATCAGAATAATCAAAAATAACAAGCTGGAAGCAGCTCTATATCTTTTAAAGAAAAGCTCATTATTTAAAATCATTATTAACAAACTTTTTCTCAAAATATACTTTTGATCACCTTTAATCACAAAGAGATGTGATATTTTTCATCTTTTATAAACAATATTCTGTATATATAAACGAATTCTGTAAATTGGTGTAATTTGTCTTATGATAATGAATGTTATATGTATCCCATTGTATTTCAATAGCAAGTCGCCAAATTGGCGAGATATTAGCTCATTGGCGATGTTTTAGGCAACTAATTTTTGTCGCCAAATTTGGCGACATTTCGCCAAGTTTGGCGACGGAAGTTGGAAACCTTGGCGACAGAGAGAATTTTCTAGAGGGATTCTGATTTCTTGAATTCTCTCCAAGGTTCTGGATTTTTCTAATATGACATAACTTCCTGTTAGTGACGTCACTTCCGGCAGAGAGCATATAAAAACAAGCACGAAAGATTAGGAGTGGTATTTTGGAGCCTTAGACAGCAAGCAAGCTGTAGGCTGGTGACTGAGCTATTGAATGCGCAGTGTTATTCTTGTAGTCTTCGTTAAATAAATAGCTTTATTTATTTTTTTTAAAAGGATTCTGCTTATTGAATTTACTCTAAGCATATCGCAGGAAATTCGTAACAATATACTTTTGATCACCTTTAATCACAAAGAGATGTGATATTTTTCATCTTCTTTTATAAACAATACTTTTTATGACAAAAACTTCTAAGCAAGAGGGAAAAAAAAAAAAAAGAAATTGAAAACGTGATAGATATTTTTGAATATCCAAATGTTGATTAGTTTCATATCATAAAAAAAAAAAAAAAAAAAAAAAATCTATTTAAAATTTAAATCACTTTGTTCTGTTATTTAATATGCAAGCAAAAACAAATGAAAAAAATGACTTAATTTCTTAAAAAATAAAATGTAGCAAATATAACATAATGGATATTGTATATTATATAATAAGCACTACACTAAACAAAAGGTAATTTGATATCTTTTTTCAGACTTGACTTTTAAAATTTAAAATTATAATAATAAAGTTATTATGATTTCCTTCATTTAAGATATATCTTCAAAATTACCAATTTCTTCTGCATTCATATCTTGTAAATTTTCAATAGGTTGTCTCACTTTGTCAATTCTAGTCAGAACATCTCGATTTAGTTCAGGAAATTGATGCAGAGGGCTATAGTAGGTAGGAGGGTTAAAACTCCACATTTGTTTCTCCAACATTTTAGAAATCCTTAAGAAAGAAGAAGCTAACATAGCCCAGTTCTTGCGAAGGCACACTTCAAACAAGGCTCTAGCTATACGAGTAGCGTTCTGAAAAAATACAGCAATTATTTCAAACTATGCACATATGACAAAATAAAAATTATATTAAGAATAATTATAATGAATATAATAACTATCAGCACAGCAAACAAAAAATTATGCTCATAGTTATCTAATTTTAAAAGGGGAGGAAACTCAGATTAGCAATAAATAAGAAATCTTAGAAATCCAATGTAAATCATAAAAAGAAGTATGGGAAGAAAAAAAAAAAAAAACCAACAGAATAGTCTTGGTTATTCATAAGTAATATCATGACAATGAATAATATTATTGCTTCAAAATATGAAAAATTCTTGAACATAATTTTGCACCAAATTTGTGCTATGGATCTAAAAAATATTCAAGCAGTTTTTGAATAGTTACAATTTAAAAATATAAATCATTTTAAAAATTTATTCTAATTAAATAAATTACATAAAGATTTAAATATTAATTTTAAAAACAGGAGAAAGCACATATCACTTAATTTGATGAAGCCACAAAAAGTGTTGTAAAAAATACAATGTTAAAGTGGGAGTGTAAAAACAAGATGATATTACAATTGTATAGTTTACAATTTAAATCACCAAATTATTCTGCGATTTCCAAAGTTTTGCGTTGCATATGATCAGATACTTCTTAGAAAAATGTTTCACAGAAGTTTATTAATTCACCCTCAATATAGCAGCTTAATACACATTTGATGAGGAAGCACACTTATTCATAGTAGTAAGGAACATTTTCATTACTTGTGTTTTGCTATACCATTCGTAATAATGGTAAATACTGTAAAAATGCAGCTCTATATTTGGCAGTCATGCATCAGAATAAAGAACACTTTGAATATCCATAAACTATGCAGTAAAAATTTTCAGTTGCATGAAAAAATAATCTACAGACAATTGCATGATTTTTGAGTAACTGACATCTTCCTCTTTTCACTCATTCATTAATTAATAAAATATTGATTTGATACAGTATGCATTTTTATGAATGAAAAAAAAATGGAGCAACAGGAATAGTTGTTGTTTCTTATGGCACTTGCCATTGGACAAGCTCGTTGTTACAAAGACAGCGATTTAAGCCGGTGGGGGAGTGTCTCTGGTTTTTATAGTAGCACCAACTAGGGCCAAAAGTACGACTTTGCTACTCATGCATCACTCATTCGCTTGCACAACCCCTTTTCACAGAAGGGCACATTCACACATCTCACAGATAGAACAATGGAAGAACAACCATGCCCAAACCGGGACTCGAACCCAGGACGCCCAGATCACGAGGAAGATGTGCTACCCCTATGCCAGTACGCCGGCAAAGGAATAGTTCTTAGCATTATTAAAATTACTTTATTATATATGTTTCAAAAGAGTTCTGAGAATATAAGTGAAAAAAGAAAGCAAATTTGATTTTGAATGTATTTAAAGAGAAACAGAATTATGACTTTTTGGAACTATTAAGATATTATTTTAAATTCTGAATTCCAGAAGTGGATAAATTTATGCTAAAAGAAAGAATAAAAATCTGTTTATTACTATATAAGAAGAAAAACTGCAGCAATCAAGAAATAATAATATCTCTGTGAATTCATTCGAAAAAGGTCAAATTAAAACATAAGTTTATGGTGGTATCAAGAATAATTATATCAACTATTATGTAAGCACAAAAAATACTTTATTGCATTTATATCAATTTTATTTAATTAACCCAATTTTAAAAATTTCACAAATAATCATTACTTGAATCACTAAATAAATGTAATTTAACATACTTGCATGACATAAGCTTGATCAGATATTAAAGAAAAGCTTTCAATTTGAAGTCTTGATAAAGCAGCCTGTAGTAAGATATTTACTTTCCCTTCAGTGTTTTCACATCCTAAACCAACTTGTAAGTAACATTCATGGAGAAGATGATCAAGTTCTACCATTTCATCATCTCTTACCTGAAAGTAATTTACAAAATGATACATTTCCCTTTTAATTTACAGTTGCATGGTAAGATATATAGGCATGATAAAACAAATCTTTAATATCTATGTATTAATTATGTAATTACTCTGCTAATAATGAATGATAGAATAATTATTAAAAAAATCATTAAAACTGCTCTGAGTGGAAAACAAAGTTAAGCAAATTGAAAATTATTTGTATACATTAATAAATCAAAAATGATTGAAAAAGATACATACTCATCATTTTCAAAATAAAGGTTTTAATTCATTTATCATTTCCTTTTGGGATAAAATAAGTAACTATTGTATGGAGACCAAAGTTTCGAAAACACAAAAAAGTAAAGTTTCATAATGTATATAAAATACAAGTTAAAGGTAAACATTAAAAATTCCAGCTTGTAATGCAATTTTAATATTATAACTTACATTAATAAAAAAAATATATCTGTTCTTTTTTTAAAGGTTAATATGAATAATATTGACCTAAAATATAAATCCATACATTTTATATTTTTATAAAAATATTTTAATGTTATTTCATTCTCCTTTTGATGAAATTCATACTGCATTATTACAAATTAAAACATTATCCCAAGTTACAAATATCTGTTTACAATTAATGTGTTATGAGTATTAATAAATATGTTATAATATGAGTATTAACAAATATGTAATAATATTACAAATTTTTTTCATATTAGACAATTATTGAATTTTTATATCCATTAAAATTTGCATAAGATCCTTTATTTGTATAACACCAGAAAATAGTTTCAATTTAAATAAAATAAATATATATCATTCAGTAAAAGTCAAATTTCTGATATATGTCATATAAATATAACTTTAACTGATATCAAATTGTAATAAATAATTACAAAAAAAAAAAAAATGACTTACCTTTAACTGATCAAATTCCTGGGCTTGAGATATTAGTGCAAAAATTTGAGCATCATGCATGTAACTGCCCCGGAGTTTTTCGTTAAAACGAAGTATTGTTTCAGTACTAATGTAAAAGTGACTGGCAGTTCGCCCCATATCAGTAATGTTCAGGAAACCATTCTGAATATCATACCTAATCATTTGAGCTTTATTCAACTTAAGAGCTGCATTGTGGATCAAAGACTTTCTGTGTTCATAAAGCATATAATCATTCTAAAAGTAAATATATAAATATAAATATATATATATATAAATTTAAAATACTTGACAATAATAAGCAAAATTATACTCTTTTTATGAAAAAAACAACAACAAAATTTTAAAAAGTTTCGCTATTTCAAACAGAAACTGCATTTAACTATATTCTGTTGACTGTTAAAATCTGTGACAAAGGATGAAAGTTTGTTATTTTTCCTGAAAAGCTTCGAATTTATACAGAAAATGATCAAGAGGTTATTATTTGTTTGAGATTAGGATAACAGATATGCTTAGACAGAATATATTAATGCTAATGTAATAAATGATTTTAAGTTCATCATATGCAGGGATGCGATTGACCAAAAGGCAAAAAAGAGGAAATCAAAAAGTACAATATGAAATAATGCGTGAAGAAAAAACATGTAAAAAGTATGAATTAAATGGTCAATGTACAGAAAACATTATCAAGACTACAACCCAATTGGTTTTTAAATATATTTAAAGATATTTATAAAAGTAAGTAATCCACAGCATATGATTTCCTCACTTTAAAAAGTGTATTATGTAGGTCAAATTTAAATGTATATAGGACAACAAATATGAGGAAAAGTTAGCACTTTATTGTAAATTTATCTCATTGGCACATTTTAGTAAATGAACCTTTGTAGCATATCTCTGATACATTTTTTTTTACTGGCTTTTCTTTTCTTTCTTTTATAGGTCTTTTACTAGCATGACTCAATTGATATTTTAAAGTTTGCTTTAGAGCAACAGTCACATGTGTACAACAAGCAGTTTCGTTTCATGGACAAGATTCAAATGTGGAAAAATATTTTGAAATCAATCTGGGATCTGATTTTTTTCTTTCTTTCTGATTAATATTTCTCTGCAATGCGATAGCTTTGTTAGATATTTTCTTTGCAGCTTTCTTTGATGCTAGTTTCCCCCTTGGATTTGATTGTTTGTCACAATTCTTTTACCTAAGAATTGTGCTCCGTAGTTCCTTACTGTTGAATTAATATTTTTTCAGAGATTTTTGCTTACTTTATCTATAAGATAGTTCATTTTTTTTATACAAATAAACCACAGATTTCTTTTCAGATATATAAATTTATATTTCACAGCCTAAATGGCCTCAAATGGCTACATTTAGCCTATTTGTTTCAGAAGTGAATAACTGAGTTTATAATACTTAAACTCAACTCAACTTAGACCCATGAAAATAAGTGAGCATGACACTTGTCCTTTTTGACACTAGTGGAAAATGTCTGGAATTTTCAACTTCCATCCATCAGTTATTCACTGTCTCTTTCTGCTGTGGTTGTCATAAACTATCAGCAGAATACTTGTGTAGTCATAAAAATCTCTTTCTGAAACACTAATGACATGAGTCATCAAATTAGGAAGACTTTTCATTAAAGACAAGGAAAAAGAATACTTCCAAAAAACAGGATCAACTGCTGATGCACATTGCAACTAAAAATTATTCATGTTCTTCCAAAATGTTCTTAACATTCAAGATATACTTCCAAAAATTTTTTTTAGAATTTCCTCTCTATATCCAATTTTGATTTTGGGGTTGAAGTGGGAAACTTTTTGTCCCCCCCCCCATAAAAACAGATCTTAAGATCAATTGCAAACATTTTTTTTGTTAAAAAAGTGTGTGTAAGTGTGTGTGTGTGGGGGGGGGGATTTAAAAAGAAGGGAAGGGGCGCAGATTGGCAAAAGAACCATGTCACTGCATATGTCAGACATGCAATAATTGGACTCTAATGTAGCATGAAAAACCAACACATTAACAGCAAATAAAATTTCAAAATAACAAATTTTATTTCTTGTTAAATAAATTTTGTCATTTAACAAATGCATTTGTTTTAAAACAAATAAAAATTCAATTATAGCAAACTATGATGAACAATAGTAGATAACAGCATCATAAATCAGCATTGGCTCCTTAAAAATTTTTTAAAAATTCTGACCCTTTTTGATAAATTTAGGTAGGAAAATCTTAGTGCTTCCATTTTTACCATTTATATAAATTCTAAAATGGAAGACAAATAAAAATATGAGGTTTTAATTAAGGAGATCTACACGGAAATCCCATTCAAATAATTACAGAAATTTTAATGAAATCTTCAAGTAATGATTCTTTCTTCTTTTTTTTTTTCAAAAATTATTATTACCTAAAAATTTGAGGAATCGGAAGAGGATGAACCATAATCTTTATATTTTTCTACATTATCAGATTAAGTAGCAAATCATAAAATCAATTCAAAAATCAACATCAATAGCCATGTAAAAGTAAAATCACAATTCCAACAACATCAGGGCCAATCTAATTTTATTCAAATGGGTATAAAACAATGGGAATTAAACTTGTAGGACCTTAGCAGATACTATTGAAATATTTGCTTACAAATCAATTGTAAGTATTAACATCCCCAACTTCACAGAATGATGTGTTTTACTGTTACAATTTTGAATTATGTCATGCAATTATCAGATAAGATATTACAATAATTTGCTTTGTGTTAAAAATATTTGAACATGTTTGTAAATGTTGCATTGAAATAAATTTAACTGCAATTTAAAAAATTTGCAGTCAGAGGATTAACAACTTGCAATTTATTGAACTTGCAACACAACAATCCATTTCATAGCCTTTTTCTTGTTTTATCTAATTAGTCAACATATATTCCAAACCTTTTACACAATTTTCAGCAACAGGTATATACAAACCACTAACTAGGCTTGAAGCAAAAGCTTCATCATTCTGAATTTTCCCCTCCTTTGATTTATTTTTGAATTAATGCAAGGAATTTTGAAAGTAATCTTTACTTTTTGATATTTTAAAATATTTTTAAGGACTTTTAAAAATATGAAATTAAAAAAATTTCTATATGATTTTCTACCAAATCTCTGGAATAAAAAAAAATGAATTAAATTATTTTATTTGAAACTTATTTCAAATCTTAGTGTTTTTTTTAAAACAATGTATGTTTTAAATTATGTTGGGAGTGGTTATTTAAATAATGTTTTTAATACAGAAGATATCACAGCATAAAATTCAGAAAAATATTACAGATCATGAAATATCAGTTTTACAATTTAAATGCCTCTTTAATTAATCATGGTTTAAAGCATCACTAAAACACATTAAGCACACTGCACACTTTATTTTACTTTGAAAAAGAAAGAGTAAGCAATTAATTACTATAAGAAATATCAAAATAATAATAATGATGTTTTGGAATTTTTTTTTAAAGAAAATTCAAAACTTACCTTTATCTTTTCAGGTTTCAAGCCATAAACATGTGGATTCCGTATCATTCTCACATGCAAATAAGTATAACTCAGCCATTCACTACCTTCATCAACATTAGTTACTGTGCCAAGAGCTATCTAAATAATAATAATAACAAAAAAAAATTCAGATTACATTATCTCAATTGAAATAGTAAGAATATTAGGCATAAACCTTGACTAGTAATATAAATTAGATATGAAAACATAATTCTGTTATTAAAATTTAAACAAATAATTTGAGAACAAAAACATTTTTTTAAATCAATGAAAATTTTCTAGAAATTAATTATTTTTAATAAGTTGCTTTATTTGAATATATCAAAATTTTATGTTTTACATGAACAGAACTTTACTTGTTTTACATACATAATGGTACTAACTATAAAATTAAAAGACACAATGTTACAATTATATAAACTCTCATGAATTTTTGGCAAGTTTTATGCCTTTTCAATCATTTATTTTTAGTGAATAGAAAGATGCCACTCTCTTTAAAGATCAACTGCATGCATAATCTCAAAAGATTTCTTCCTTCAGGCATTTTAAAGTAATTTCATAGAATTCTTATTCATATTTTTTACAGGTTGTAGAAAACATTCAAACTGAAATGGATACCTTAATTTCTATGCTCATTATAACAGTTAAATATGATTTTTTTAAATCATTATTTTTAAAGATGCCTCTATGCCTATTTATGCTTCAAATCTTCAATAATAGTTTCAAGAAAATAATATAATCATCATACTGTCAATGATTTACAGTAGATTACAATTTCTGTCCTAAATTTAGAATGATTTATTATGTATTTTCCAAATATAGTTATAGCTAATTAATATATATAATAATATCACTAAATATACAAAAACTAATAATAAAAATAGTAAAGACTTTAAAGTCTTACTTCTGCATTCAAGTTATCAGCAATTCTCTCTTCAAACTTGCTTTCGATTTGATGTTGCCTAGTCAATAATGACAGATAATGACCTAATCGATCATGAGCAGTGATAATTACTCCTTCTCCTCTGTTGTCATACTGTGGGCGGCCAGCTCTGCCAAAGATCTGCATCACATCTAAAACATTCAGATCCACAAAAGCACCTTTGTTTGAATCATACACTTCTGTCCCCTGAAATTAAATGTATATAAATAATTATCATTAATTAGATTCCAATAAAACAGTAAGAAAAAATATTAAAATTTATGGAATGAATATTGCATTAAATATCATTTGTGTTTTGAATAATAACAATCATCATAATCATATTTGGCTAGACAGCCTAGGGTTTGTCAGTGCTGTTCCACCGCATTCTATTTTTGATACTTGTGCACCAGTTTCTTTCCTGGATAGCCAGGAAGTCTGTATCTACTGACTCCATCCATCTCATTTTGGGTCTACCCTTTTTTCCTACTTGTTAAAGGTTTATGTAAAAGAATTTTTTTTTTTAAATATGGAATCATTATTTATTCTACATATATGAGCCACTCAGTTCATCCGGTTTATTTTTATGAACTTTATAATATTTGGCTCTCTATAGATTTTATATAGCTCAGAGTTATATCTTACTCTTCAAACATTGTTGATATCTATCCCACCAAGAACGGCTCACAGAATTTTTCTTTCGAAAATGGCTATTTTATTTTCTCCAGCTTTGGTCAGGGCTCAGGTCTCTGAGCCACAGGTAAGTAATGGTCTAATTAAGGTTTTATATAGTAAAAAGTTTGTATTTCTTGATAATAGTGAGGATTTAAAAAATCGTTTTAGTTTGCAAAAGGCTTTATTTGCATTCATTAGACGACCTTGAATCTCCTGGACTATGCTATTGTCATCAGTAACTATAGAACCAAGATAAGTAAAACTTTGGACAACCTGAAATTTGTGAGAACCAATTTCTAGATGTGATTCATAGGAAGTTCCATTACTTAGTACAGGCATATATTTGGTATTTTTGCTGTTTATGATAAGTCCCATGCTATTAACAGTATGCTCTAAAGAAAGAAAAGCATCTTTTAATGTGGAAACAGTTCTTGAAATGGTGTCAATATCGACCGCATAGGCCAAAATTTGAGTTGATTCTGAGAATATATTGCCTATGATGTTAACTCCTGAATCTCTTATGACTTTCTGTAAAGCAACGTTAAAAAGAAGACAGGATAAAGAATCACCATGCCTGATTCCATTATTGACACTAATTTCTTCTGATAAAGATCCTAAAAATTTGACCCTGCAAGTGGTATTGGACATACTCGCAACTACAAGTCAAATTAGTTTATGCAGTATTTGAAATTCAGCCAGAGCTTCATACAAGCGATTTCTATTAATATTATCAGAAGCTTCTTTGAAGTCTATAAAAAAATGATGTGTAGTAATATGAAATTCTCTGGTCTTTCCCAGAATTTGCCTAAGTGCAAAAATTTGATTTTTAGTAGATTTTTCCTTGCGAAAACCACATTGATAAGTTCCAATTTGAGGGTCTATATATTATGTAAGTCTTTTGTATAAGATTTTAGACAAAATTTTATAACTGGTACATAACAAACTGATGCCGTTATAATTAGAATAATCCATTGTATCACCTTTTTTATATATTGGGCATATAACGCCTGCGTTTCAATCAGAAGGCGGTATTTCGCATTCCAGATATCAGTAATAAGATTATAGATTAACTTTAGAAGTACTGGCTCATGACATTTCAACAGCTCAGCTGCGATGCAGTCATGCCCAGTTGCTTTGTTGTTAACTTTTTTTACAGCAGTTTCAACTTCCTCAAGTTCAGGTAGATGTACTTCACTGTTTTGGTTTTCAAAAACAATTTCAGAACTGCTCGGTTGATCATGTTTACTAAATATTTTATGGAAGTGTTCACACCATCTGTCAAGAATAGCCTGTTTGTCAGTCAAAATTAAACCATCTTTACTTTTGCAGAGGTTAGATGTTTATTTAAAGTCCATGCAACTTCTATTAATTCTCCCGTGGAAAGCTCTGCTTTCACTTATTGTCCTCAGGAACTCAATATCTTTAAAATTTTCCTCCTCAAAAGCTTTTTTCTTGCTTTTATGTAGTCTTTTTTCCTCTCTTCTGCATTGTCCATATTCATCAGGATTAAATCTAGTGTTCATAGGAATCATTCTCTTGTAAGCAATGTTTTAAATATTCATAGCTGCATACATAGTACACTCATCATCAAACCAATCCTTATTTGAATTCTTTTTCTTTTTACCAATAATGCTATCAGCAACACTGCATATATTTTCTTTCAACTGCATCCAATTTGTCTCAACTGAGTCATTCTCAGAATGTATATTAGTAAGTGCAGTTTCAACACCCTCAATATATTTTGTGTTAAAATCTTTTAATTTTAGTTTATCACAGTTAAACTTCTGTAAGATTATCCCTTTTTCATTTTTTATCATAGATATTCTCTCTCTCAGTTTGGTAATCATCAAAAAATGATTGGAGCCTCTGCAAGTTCAAATATCCAATAAGTTAGAATAATGTCTTGCATCAATAAGCACATGATCTATTGACTGGCAAATGATCTGTCTGTTGCTCTCCAAGTTCTTTTGTGCATATCTTTTATAATAACAATAATTAGGCCATCAAATTGAAAATATACATTTTACAATAAAATTGTCAGTAAAACAATAAAAAAAATCCTTGGTATGGCATGCAATAGAATGCAATTAAAATTTGATTAATTTAGAATGAAATAAATCTGTTTTATATATAAATATGCAAGTATGTGAATGGTAATTTTTTTCCCCAGCTGAAAATTATTTTGACTTTATTATTTTTTTTCTGTATTTTTAATCTGCAGTTTTTAACATTTTTCTCAATTCCAGTCATACTCAAGGGCTAGTCATTATCAATATTCTAATCAGAAGTAAAAGTATAATAAGAAAAGGCAGATTCTAGTTTGGATGGAATGATTTAGTATTCTTAAAGATATTTTGAATTTAGATATATTCTTAAACATATATCTAATTGATTTAGCATTCTTAACGATATTTTGATAAGTTTCAAACCAGACAAGCATTCTTAAAAAGTCAAAACACATAAGTAAATCAGAAGAAAAATTTATTAAGTGAAGAACTGTTCAGTGCCAAAATTTTTTTCTCTCACATATATAGGATATTCAAAAAAATTGCCCCAATTATAAACAGTTACAATTTTAGTCTAAAGAATAATAAGGAGAAATTTCACCATGGTAAACTTAAAGGTTTGTATACTATACAATAAATGCTCCATAAGACTCTAACTTGTGTGTGCAACATTAACAAGGTAGTCTATCTCACTTGAGACACAATGATACACTAAGATGTATTTATATACAGAAGATACTATGTTAATAAATTTTTCTGAAATTATTAGTGTCTTTAATTCAGAAGATGCACCTTAATGTCTCCCCTGCATGTAGCATAAAAAATTTCTTAATATAAGTATAGAGAATATTTTACTTGGCACTAAAATGGAATAAATGTGTTGAATGTTGTCTGTGTGGTCAAATGCTGTGCATACAATTGTACAACAAAATGCTAAGTTTCTTTTTGTACTATGTTCAAATTTGCTCCCTGTTAATTTTTAAAAGAAAGTTTCAGTCATTAGTAATCTAGTAAAAGTTTTGAATTACTCTATATACATGTAGTCATTTCATAAATTCTGCTACTACTTTAAGATTGATACGAAAACACAACTTTACAGATATTTCAATAACCACTGAGATAATGCAAATACTGTAAGACCAATGCAAAGCCCCAATCCTTTCAAAAGTAGCCTCTATGAATCTATGTGGGTTTTTTAAATTTCTCAATTCCAACACCAATTAAATAAAAGACAATCTTCATTGAAAAAGTTGCAGTGGTTTAACAATAAACACTTTTTCAAATCTCAATGCTAGAAACAACTTGCAGTCTTAAATGATTAGATAAGATGCTTTCTTTTTCAATAAATAAAATAGTTTACAAAAGAAAATTTATAAAAACAATGAAAAAGAGCGGCAATTTAAGTAATCAATATAGAAACATAATGAGGACTCATAAGTTCTTCTATTCCATTGCTCATGCACACATTAGAGGATCTCGAATCTTAATCTGAGATTTTTATAAGACATTATTTTACATCTTTTTAATAAAGTAATTTTAATTGATTTAAGTGCTATGGTGCTATTAAGTACTTTAAAAATATTCTAACTTAATAAAAGCGTTATAATTATGTCTATATTACACTGGAATACAATTAAAATTATTTAAGACAGAGGTTTGCCTCCTTTTAAAAATAAATTCTGAAGGGGCGGGGAATGACATAAAAGATATCAACAAGATTCGAAAAATTTTGAAATATTATTTTTTACAAAAATTTAACTGATTTGGGCTTTTTTTTTAAAATTTAAATACAGAGTGGATATATATGTTGTTTTCTTCATACAACAAAAATAGAAAAATACTTGGAAAAAGGTGTTATAATTAATGACGCTTTTTCATGGATTGAATTAATCATAAGAAAATTGGCCATTATTGGAAATAAAATATTTAAGTCGAATAGCATCATAAAAAATTAAGAGATACCTTTATTATCACAGCACGGGCTGGTAGATTCACTCCCCAAGCCAAAGTTGATGTGCAGCATAAAACTTTTATAAGGCCTTCTCTAAAATATTTTTCAACTAAATTTCTGTCTGATCTTAGCATTCCAGCATGATGAATAGCAATGCCATGTTCAAACAGCTCTTTCAACTGTTTATTTCTTGACTTTAGAATCTGCAAGACAAAATTTAAGAGCATTTTTTTCTATTAATAAAAATAACATAAATATGAAAAGGCAAATAAAAAGGCTACAAATAATTGGAATATTTTTGCCAAAAGATAATTTTAAATCATTATTTTGTCTCCAATGAAAATTTGAAATAATTAGCTAAAAATGGTAATTTAAAAAATAAAATAGATTTAATTATATATCTTATATATAATTATTCAAAGTATTTATTTTTTCAAAATTCTGTACTAGATTTTTAAATTTCCGTCATCATCCATTTCAGAAAATTTAATATAACTAAACTCCTGAATTTGAAAACATAGTATATTAGTATTAAATTGCATGTTAGCAAATTAGATGCTATATATCACCTACAAAATAAAGTAAAACTTTTTTATTAAAAAGTATTTAAAAAATGACTAGATGGCATAAGCAGTAATTTCAAGAACCAAATAATGTTTTAACTTCTAATAAGACACAAAAAAGAAATCCCCCCCAATAATAATAATAATAATAAATTCACAAGCAAATAAACAAAAATATGGTAATACTATTTGGTATTTACAAATAATTAGAAGACAAGTAATCATTTAAGGCAAAATATATATGGAAAAGCTGCTAAGCTCTTTTTATTAGCAAAAGAATTTACTCTTAAAAAAACTCCACAATTTCCTTTGAAAGCCTTTTGAAATAATTTTATAAGTTATTTATTCATATTCCCAAGTTCACTTGTCATGTGATTTACTAATAAAATATGTCAAATTCCAAGAATTAATGAACCTGAACATTTGCAACATCTAATTCTCAATGATACTTTAAATGATATAAAAGAAGTTATTTATAATTTAATTCAGTTTTCAATATATTTTTTCCAATGCATATAAATAAATGGAGGGGAAAAAAACCCTGAGTAAAACTAAATTTTTCTAAAACTCATATAAAGGTTGAAAACAAACAAAAAAAAAAGTACTATAAAACAGTGATTTTCTATTAATTAACAGTAATCACTAAATTAAAGTAATTTCTGTTTCATGTTGATAATTTGAATGCTGCTAATAGCAATGAAAAAAATTATTTTAGAATTTAATTAATATCTAAAATGAATACTGAATTTTATTAAAAATAAAGTTTTAAATCATTTTACATTTTTACAAAATTTAATACTCACTAAATGAATAGTTTTTAAATATCTTAAACAAAAAAACAACACAAATCTAAAAATTAACTTTTCTAAATCGAAAATTCGATATTTTTAAATTCAATATTTGTTGTTGTTGAGATTGGTTTTATAAAATATGTACGATCAAGCTTTTCATACAAAATTTATGACAAAAAAAAAAAAAAAAAACTTACATTATTTCTGGCATTACCATATTCTGAGGTATTTTGAGCATCAGTGAACAAATGAAGTTCATTCTTCTTTTGTGCTATTTCTTTCAAAATAGTGGCAGTTCTCACAGTTGAACTTCGGGCATGAACAAACACCATCACCTAAAAGAAATTGAAAGCTTTAAGAAACTTTCTTTGAATGATTACACAAAAAGAACTAGGTAAGTTTCTATTGTAAAAATAAATAATTAGATTCCCATGCTCATTGTATGTTTATGAACTGGGAACCATTATTTAATGTTTTGTTTGGCCAAAAACAATTAACATTCATGTTTTTGTTCATAATTAAATTGTGGCTGTTATACTTATTTTTACAAAAATTAATTATTTTATTAAATAAAAGGTGAGTAGGAATAGAGAAATAAAAGACATAGTAAACTCATGATTATCTCTAATAGTTAATCTCAAAATGTAAAAACTTCAATAAAAAAAAAAAGTGTAATGCAATAATAATAGGAAAACAATGGAAATCTTTTGAATAAATTAGAATTATTTGTATACACTTGATGCAAATAAAAATTGTTCAAAAGCATTTTTGAATTGATTTCTACTCTTCATTTGCCATTTTTCAGATTAATCACAAAATTAAATATAGTTGTCATACCAACGTTTGAAGATAGTTAGGAAAACATTCTTTTCCCATCTTAATCCCTCCCAGAATTTTTTTTTTTAGAATTAAAAGTTTTTTAAATAATTCTGAGTAGCTATAATTTTTTTAGTACCTTTATAACAGTTAGCAATATAAAAGGCAGACATTATATAAATTGTTCTTCAAACTGATTTCAAAGAAATATGAATAAGCAACCATCTTAATAGTATAAAAACTTCGACACCATAAAAAATTAAAAGACAAAGAAAAGACATTAAAACCTGATGGCCATTAATCAGTTGTCTAGCTACTTTGTCATAACAAATTTCATCCATATCTTTCATTTGCTGTAATGTATTTCCTGATTTGACTCCAATAAAGGTAGTAGCAAGTGGCACAGGTCGAAATCTATCATCGAAGAAATAAAGGCCTTCCATTGGGTTGACTCGCAAAAAGCTGGCCACATCAATATAATTAGGAAGTGTGGCAGATAACCCTAGAATTCTTATCATAGATTGAGATGATTCCACCTATAAAATTGAAAACATTAACTTAAAAATTTCAATAATAATGAGAGATTATATATAATGTGTATATAGTACATAAAATTGATTTTAAAAAAAGAACCTAAGTACACATTCATTAATTCATTTTTAAATTTTTATTTAACACTAAACCTACCAGCATTTCACCAATACATGACAGCTGTCTTTCAGAAATGGTCATTTGACCACTTGCAATAGGTTTAGTGTTAACCATAAAAATAATTTCACAACAACCGAGTCTTTCAAATAAAAGCTCCTATGAAAAAAATTGAATTTGTTTGGTTATGATTCATTACTTAGATAAGAAAATTTGGAACAATGCTTAATCTATTTTTAAATAAAAAAATGTTTAAAATATGCTCAAAGTTTTAAAAAATCTCAACGAATCTTAAATAGTCTTTAATAAATTTTTTTCCATTTATATACAATATCTATAAAAATTTAAATCAGTTAACAATATATACTAACTTGTCGTAAAGTTCTAGCCACAAGAGCTTCTAGAACATGTCCTCTGTCGCTGTCTAAAAGATGAACTTCATCTAGAATCAATAATTTCACTAATTGTGATAAAGCAACATCACCAGTAGCTTTTCTAGTCACAACATCCCATTTTTCAGGAGTAGTGACAAGCATCTATGGAAAATAAAGGGAAAGAATGAAAACAATAACAAAGAATTATTAATCTTTCATACATACATAAAAGATGAAAATTCTTGAATAATTTGCACTTTATTGAGGTTCATATTACTGATTATATTTTCTTAAAACTTTGTCCACAAATACAGTAAAACATATGGAAGATCTTGTGACAGTAAATTAAGTAGCTAATTTTTCTATTAATAGGTTAGACAAAAACTGTTTCAGAAATTTCTTTAAAAAATGATTGGTATAGTTTATGGCACAGAAAAGAGAGTAACAAGAATTAATAAAAATTTAAAAATATTCTTATTTTAATGAAAAAAAGCTACAGATAATAGTATAATTTTTGTATTATAATACTTTATATAAGAATAATTTTCACTAAAAACGTTACATTTTTACAATATACCTTCATTTATACATACATCAACATTCTGTCAAATAATAAACATTAAATATATTTTACTTTGGTGAATATGAATTTTATATCATTCAACAGTAGATATGTGATTTGTTAGATGATACGCGGAAACTGTAACCTTTCTTATAAGTATTTCAAATGAAGCATAAGAATGTTTTTAGAAGCTGTTTTATTACAATTAATAATAATAATCTATTCTTTCTATAAAAAATTGAGATAAACATTCGATGAAACTATATTTTTAATATTTATGAAATCAATTAAAATTTAGTCATCATTGTGACAAACTATTCATCCACCATCTAAAATTTAAAACTAATTAGTAAAATCAAAGAACTATTCCTCCAGTCACAGACACTGTACCATGCACAGTGTATGTATGTATGCACACACACACACACACACACACACACACACACACACACACACACACACACACACACACACACACACACACACACACACACACACACACACAGATTTTATTTGATATTTGTGTAGTTTGCAAAGGAAATAATAATAAAAAACAAAGCTACAAGAAGATAGAATTATCCGGAGAGTTACGTTAGCAAAAGAGAAGCAAAAGTTAGATGATCCAGATTATTAAATAACATAATACTATAATGTCAGGAAATTTGACTTTATTAGGACGGTTTGTATGCAAAATGAAGAGATGAGGCGTAAGATTATTAACAAACATAGATTTCATACTTAAATATATTTTTCTTGAAAGAATCTTGTGCATTAAGTCACATATAAAACATTTAATTGAAAATAAACACAATCAACATTCTAAAATAATAAATTGGTCACCAAAGTCGGCTGGTATGTAATGTGATAGCTGATTTTTTAGTCATTTATGTAGACAGAGTAATTAACTATAGCTTGATAGCTTGAAGTATAGTCCTTAGTTATAATTTCCTGAAAAGAAATTTAAATAAAATTGTCTAGAGAATATCAAGACACATTGAAGCAAACTAGATATAATTTAATGTGCTTGTTTACAATAACACTGAGAAATAATAGGCATTACTTTACAGACATATTTGTTTATGAAAATAATATGATTATGGAAAATAATTTCCTAAACATTTATGCTAATTGTTGGGAAAATATAACAGTCTGACTTGCAACTAATGATTTTGATAGGATAAATGATGGTCTATCTGTTTCAGCATACAGTAGCAATAAAATAATATTTAATACAGAATTTATTTATGTTATTTTAAAGATAAAACAAATATGATGAACAGCCAGCAGATATAGATGTTGACACACACACTAATTTAATGGTATCTTGGAAATTAAATTGTACAAAAATGTAATGAAGTTCTACAGGAAGACTTTTTTAAAATTCAATTACTATGCAGCAAGATTTCCATTTTGAAAGAATTTGTTAAATTATAGTTTCAATGTTTCTAGAATTATAGATTAAATTTTTAGAGAATTCACATTCATGCAAAGTAATGAAAAAAAGCATATTCAATTTTATTAATCAAATGCAAGTCTATGAAAGTATTTTGTTCTTTCAGTAGTAAATTAACAAATTCTTATTAAAATATGAGTAAATTAATGTAACACAGAATTTCATTTCAAAAAAAAAAAAAAAAAAATCGTACATCATTGTCAGCAAAACTACTGTAACAATTTAAAATTGTTACAGTAATAAAAAATATATGTTATTCAATGTAAGTTAGGTATGTGTAAAAATATATGTTATTGTATTGTATGTGTGTATGTATTAAAATAATGTATTGTTAAATTGTAATAAAAAATATATGCTACAACTCATAGATCTAAGGTAAAAGGCTATTACAAAGCTCACTATAATTTTCAATCTAATTCTCAGTGTAATGGTCAAAAAGCAAGATATTACATAACGACTCAATTCTTGAGTTTTAAATGTTATTCCAGCATTAATAAATATGATTCAAATGTTTTACATGCTATTTTGGCATTGTTAAATCTGAAAATTCTGTCTTTACACTGATTTAAATTTTTTCTTAATGATCCTATAAATGCAACAGAATACTGTATAAGCAGGTTAATACCCAACTAGCAGATAACAACTACTTAATTTCAGCTGAAAATCTATAGTATCAAATACAGAGTCTAGTTAATGTAACATCAAATCAAAGAACATTGCCTGAAAATAATTTAATTCAGTGTGTTTAAATTTACACCATACGTTGTTCAGAATTTTTATAAAAAATTAAGATTGTAAAGTTGTAATTAAGATTGAAAGTAAGATTGCAAAGTGAAAAGAGAGGACATTCACCAATTCAAATTAATATCTGGAACAGAATCAGTGTGTCAGGTACAAGCATCACCATTTTCAAATAAATTGTAAAAGCATCTAGTATGTTCATAACATTACTGTAAAATAACTATTAATAACTGTTCAATTTTGTTACTAGCTTTTTGAAACTATATGCCTCTGCTCTACGCCTTCAAGATAAAACAATTCGTAAAAGTTTAATAATAATACAAAAAAATGTCATGTTTTCATATACTTAAAATGCTACAAACAATTTTCAAAATAGATCATAAAAAGAATCTTTGAGAGATGAGATTCTCTTCCATTTTCCACATAATTTGTTCTTCTTACAAGAAAAATGGTAAAAGTAAAAAGATATTCAAAACAGTAAATGAAATCTAAAAGATTAAAAATTGTAAGACTGCAAAATTATATGATATTTACCTGAGTTTGCATGATTTCATTTTTAGTTAATTGCATATCACCAGTAAGCTCTTTCACTTGAATGCTCAAGGATTTTAACCTTGTACCAAAATTTCTAACCATTTCTGCAGCTAAAGCTTTCATAGGAGCAACGTATACAATCTACAAGAAATATATAAAGTATTAACTTTTATTTCACACTACAGTAAATTGAAAAACATTTTAAATTCTGTACTCATCATGCTTTGAAAATAAATGGCAAAACATTCTAAGATATTTTAATACCTTAAATTTGTTTTTCTCCAAGACTCCATTAACAATATTATTTCTTATTTCTCTTAATATTGTCAACATAGCAACATTAGTCTTTCCAGCACCAGTTGGAGCACAAACAAGCATATTATGGTTTGTTTTGTATGCTGTCTCGAACACTTTTGACTGAATTAAGTTGAGAGCTTTAGTATTTTTGAAAGCTGACTGGGCAACCTAAAATATCAATAATAATACAATCAATTTTATTCACACTAACTTTAAAATATATTTCATTGCAAAATATTTACAGAATACTATAGAACAAATTTTAAATAGAGAAAGGGATATTGAACCTCATCTAAATCTGAAATGTGGACTCTTTGAACTTCTATTATATCTGATACTGGTTTAGCAGCTGGTATGTGAATTTCTTCAAAGACTGAATTGTTGTCCCTTGTATGATTTGGAGGCAAACATAACTGAAAAAAAATCAATATAAAATTACTTGAAAAAAATCTACAGACAATGAAAAAGATTTTTAAATTATCATCAATGAGTAAAAAAAAAATTAATAATAAGTTTCAAACAAATCATTGAATAATAAAATTAATAAAGCAACATTTAATTTTTTAATGGCAAAACAATTTGAAAATATTTAAAACGTACTAATATATATCATGAAGTACAAAACATTAAATAATTTTTTTTTTTTTTTAACAGAGACTATTAGGCACATGGAATATATATATGTAAGTATATAATTTTTGAAACAGAGTCACAGCCGAAGACAAAAAAGATACTTTGAATTCTTAATTTTGTTTTATTTAATTGCAGGAGGCATGATTTAGTACAAGGAGAAGCGAGGAGCACAACGCAAAATGACACAAAATGAAACGAGGAAAAGCTGAAAGAGAGGGAAAGTATTTTTCGCAGTGCTTATATACTAAAAGATTTTCATAGGGATTTCTCACACTTTTGATCACAGGGATCTTTTAAAAGAATTTGCTTGCCAGTCAGTTTTTATTATCTTTCCACTCAAGAGTGTGGGAACTGCTGAGGAAAGCATTTTTAAAGAGCTTTCTGTTGCATTAATTAAATAAAAATAAAAGTGGAATGGGATCAGGAAATAAGAGAATATTTTAGAATGAAGTTGATAGGTGCTAAATTAAGGTAAAAATTAGGAAATTAATTAAGTTTAAATTAGATTTTAAAATATCATTACATATACATGCATATTATATATATATATACATGCATATTATATATATATATACATGTGTGTGTGTATGTTTATACAAGGTGTTGCCAAACTTGACCAACAAATTCAGAGGGATGATAGTAGGCATCAAAATACAACATGGGGTCCCACACGACGTTTAATAGGTGAAAATCACAAAAATATAGTCGGAGAACTGTTGGAAACTGTAAAAAAATTATTAAAAAATAACAAATGGTGTTTCAACTATTAATTTTTTTTGAAGTGAAAGCGCATTCTTAAAAGTTTTTTCTCCTACTGGCAAGGCAACATGTGGATTTGATGATCTAGGGAGTCGTAAATTATTGAAAACAAAAAAGTAGTTTAGAACACAAATTTGCAAAAATATTGAAACTTGAAGAAAAATAAAGGCTGAAAATGTAAGGAATTTTATATTCTATAATTTGATATAAGCGTGTAGTGTGAGAACTGGGGAGTTTTAAAGATATTTAAGAAAAACTAAAATGGGAAACAGAAAACATCTCTGCAACATCAGTACTGATGTTCGCAGAAAGTGTTGTCAAATTCATAAGATAAATTCAGAGCAAGGATAGTAGGCATTAAGTAGATGAAAAATTACAGAAAACATAGGGTCATAGGTAACGTTTTCAATGAAAATCGCAAATCGGCTTGAGTTCGCACGCTGGATGCTTGAAGCCACACAGGAAGATGCACACTTTTCTGCAAGAAATTTATTCTCAGATAAAGCCTGCTTTTCGAGAGAAGGTGTCTTCAACACACATGCACAATGTGAATATTTGGTCATTTGAAAATCTTCTTGTCAAACATACAACAAAAGTTTGATATTAATATATGGGCAGAGTCATCTATTTAGATCGTATCTTCTGCCCGAATGCCTCTGCGGCACAGAGTACCTTGTTTTTTTGCAGTACGTTCTTCCAGATTTACTGCAGGAAACAGCGTCAATTGCACGCCAGAATATTTGGTTAATGCATGATGGAGCATCAGCACATTTTAGTTACATTTGGGAAATCTGACTTGTTGCTTGCGATGAAGTTTATAACCATTAATTCTGCAATGCTCATTCATGAATACTTGTTCGCTGCTTTTATTTTTCTCAAATGCATAAAAAATTTACATATGAGAAGGCTTCTTTTCGATTATCTTGTTCAAATTCCTCACATTCATAGGGTCATTCTCTTAACCAGACTCATTGTCATTTCTTTTTTATTTATGTCTTTTATATTTTTACTATATAAATACTACCTGCGACCCTATGTTTTTTGGTCATTTTACATCTACTTAATGCCTACTATCCTTGCTCTGAATTTATCTTATGAATTTGACAACACTTTCTGCGAACATCAGTACTGATGTTGCAGAGATGTTTTCTGGTTCTCATTTTAGTTTTTCTTAAATATCTTTAAAACTCCCCAGTTCTCACACTACACATTTATATAAAATTATTTTTAATTTTTAATGAAAATGTAAGGAATTTTATAGAATATAAAATTCCTTACATTTTCAAGCTTTTATTTTTCAAGTTTTAATATTTTTGCAATTCTGGGTTCTAAACTACTTTTTCGTTTTCAGGATGACACCCTGGATCATCAAAATGGCATGTTATCAACATGAAAAAATCCTTCAAGAATGTGCTTTCACTTAAAAAAATTCATAGTTAAAACATCATTTGTTATTTTTTTAAATTAATTTTTTAGTTTCCAACAGTTCTTGGATGCCCTATATTTTCGCGATTTTTACCAACTAAACGTCATTTGGGACTCCATGTTGTATGGTGATTCTTTATCCTCTTGATGCCTATTATCATCCCTCTGAATTTAGATCCAATTCGGCAACACCCTATATTATATATATATATATATATATATATATATATATATATATATATATATATATATATATATATATATATATATTCCATGTACTGGACAGCAAATATTACTTTAACTCTGTTGAAAAGTTTCTTTATATACATACATAAACCAGCAAAAAAATTAAAATTTTGATGTATTTTCACTTTTTGAATTTCCATAACAAAAACTATTTTTAGAATTTGTCAGTAAATATGATAACCTTAGAGCATAATGAGCTAAATAAATTAAATTCTATTTAGCCTATTATTTAGCTTTACATTAAAATTTTAGATTTCTATAAAATTAAAAAAAAATGGTCAATAGGAAATCTATATGATTATCCATCCCTGAATATATGAATAAGATAATTCAAAAATGACACATATCAGATGAATAGAATTTCATATATAGTTCATTACAAATATAGAAGAATCATTGTGAATGCTTTCAATAGTTATAAGAAGAGGACAATTGATAAAAAAAAAAAAAATGAAATGTAAGAATTGCAGGCACTTTTTATTGTTTCCAAAATATTATTCTGAGAGGATTCTATACCTTTTTCCCACTTATGAAAGATGCCGACATTCTTGTTTCTGCATTTATATCAAAGACATTTGGATAAATATGAGTTATTGGCATTTCAGGAGCTGGATGATAGAATATAGGTTGATTTCGAGCATGGATAAGTGCTTCTTCCCTATAGAAAGAAAAAAACTTTAACAAACAAAAATAATATAAAATATAAGACACAAGAAAATATACAAGATATATAAATCTAAAATATGAATAATACATTTAACAAGATTATGAACAATACTTTCAAACAAACTTATCCATATGTTCTAGGTGATATTAATTTAGATTTAAAAGAACATAACTAACGTAACATAATTTTAATCTACAAGTAATAAGTAATACAGCAAAATATCTTGCAATTAAAGATTCATATAATTTCTTTTAATGAAACAGTTTTTTTTTGTGTGTGTGTGAATAAACAGTTTTTAAGCTTTTATGCTGCTAAGTAAAATTATGGAAAAACATTAAGTTATTACTAAGATTTTTAGTAAAATTATTCTACTAATATTTATATATCAAATTAAAAAAATAATACAACTTTAACCCTTTGAAGTGTACAAGCATAAATTTTCTGAATTTTTAAAAATTATGTAATTAATTTATATGTTCAGGATCCAATGGAAGAGAAAATATCTTTAAAAAAATTTATTGTGGACTGTATCATGAGGGTGGTGGTAGTGGTTTCACTGGAGTACCACCACAGACATATTCTCTTTATGAATAATTAATACTTTTTAATTTGTTTGTAATATAATTATTCATTATTTATTTATAGAAATACTAAAACATACAATATTATCAATGAAAAGTACTTATACAATATTACAACATAAAAAAAATATAAAAGAAAAAATAAACAATTTTAATAACAAGTAATCTTTAACTAAAGCTGACAATGGCAAGTTCTTTACGGGACATTTACACTTTAAATACAATCAACACTATAGTCAAGTTATGAAGGAACATAACCTTTAACTTAACCATTTAAAAATTAAGAATATTATATTATATTAGAAAATATATTTAACATACCCATAATATGCGTGCTTGCTAATACAAGAAGAATGCAACTGAAAAGCTAAAATTTCATCAATCCTATTCGTATAAACCTTACTCAAATGTAAATAAATTCCCCACCCACAAAACATATGACAAACCACCCATAAATTATCAGTCACTTGACTAAGAGAGTCAGAGGAAGGAAAACTGATCTGTTTCACTAAAGCGTTTCAAATGGTAGAGAATCTCCTGCTGTAGGTACGTGGTGGAATGTCTCTGAAACCACCTAAAAAGATGTCAGGTATGAAGAACTTTTCTTTTGCGATTTGATTTGAAAAAAAAATGTGTATGTTGTAGACAGCTTTCATACAACAAATTTATGAATGCATTTTGAGTTTGTTTATTTTTTGCTTGCTGAAAAAAAAATTGAAAGTATCAAGAAAAAGCTTTAAAAATGATGTAATTTTTGTATGTAAGAGGGATATTAACTAGTGTGCTGACATCTACAATTATTAAAGTTACGTTAGCCTTTGGTTTTGATCAGAAACCACCGTGCTTCTAGAAACAATTTTTAGAAAGTGGTGGTTTCACTGTAATACCGCCGCATGTCAATGGGTTAAAGAAATGAAACTTCATTTAGTTATTTGATTTTTAAAAAAATCAAATTTAATTTTATTGGAAAGTAGCTGGAGTAAAAATAATGATTTAAAAGGCTATATTTGTCTCAAAAATAATTCAATCAACATAAAATAATACTATATTATACAGTATACTGTTATGGAAAACCATAAAAAATTTTCTAATTTTATAGAAATCTTTTTTTTATTATGAGCAATGAGAACCATAATTAAATGAAACTTTCAATAACATAATGCATAACACACTAAGTTGGAGAGAGGAATATGATCTAAATCTATTTAAAGTTATTTAGAAAAAACATATATGTAATATTTATGAAAAGTATAAAAGTTTTCAATTCAACCTTACAAAATTATTAGCTGAACAAACCTTAGTTGCTTCCAACGTTGTAGATTAAAATCTGCTGCATTTTCCTCTCCTAATATCTTATCTCGCTGAATCTTTTTCTCATCTTTACGAATTTGTTTAGAGAGCAGTTTCTCAGTTTCCGACTGAAAGAAAAAAAATGTTTCTCAAAATGAAATTTGAATGAAGATGTTGTGCAGATATAAATTAAAATCTACAGTAACAGTTCACCAAGAAGAAATTTATGAAAATAATTTTTGAATGTGAAAGTAAACTGATAATGTAAAAAAAAAAAAAAAGTTACTTCATTTAAATAAAAAAGTCTGAATTCACTTTTTACCATATGTATAAACTATACAGACATTGCATTTAAATTCTCTTCCTTTTTTTCCCCATTTTTAGAAAATTATTACTTTTAATAGTTGGTAAATAAATGCTAAAAAGTTTATCTGCTCTAATTTTAAAAGTATTGTTTTTTCCTAAAACACCCATAGCACTCAATCTTCTTGAATCATTTTTTAAATGCATTTAATCCATAAAAAATAACCTTCTTAAATTATAACTTTGATTATTTTTCACACAAAGTTTCTTTTATTCTTATGATTAATAAGTTTTCAGCCTGATTTAAAAAGTAAGAATTTCCACAGTATCCTTGAAATAATCTAAAAATATTCTTCAAAATCTAAGTATAATAAATCTAATTTTATCATACTGTATACAATTCTGTCATTCTCTATTAATTAAAAAAAAGTTTAACATTTATACAAAAGCAAACAAAATCAGCTGTAATTATGGAGAACATACAGCATTGATCTCGACAAAAATTTCAACAACAAACAACTGAAATTTTCCATGAATTGAAAAAGAATTACTATATAATTTTTAGAAAAAAAATTATTAATAACAAGATTTAGAATTTTGAGAACTTCTGGTCTAACAGAAAAATTAAAAAATTCTGTACTTTTACAATACTAAGAATATATTTAAGAAAAGCTAATCATAACATTTCAAGGATTAAAGTATAAAATTGCATTTTCAAGAGATTTTTAAATATTTACATCTCAAGTCTTTAGACTTAGAAACAAAAAGCAAAATAATATTATAAATCTAAATCACAAGTGACGAAAAAACATTATAGGAAGTCCTCTCAATTTTTACTATTGATTTTTTATCAGAAATTTAATTATTAGCTAAAAATCTTGTAATACTGTCAAATTCTATACAATGCTGTCAATTAAAAATTAAATGAATGGCAATATTACATAGGATTCATTTTTAATTCTTATTAATTATATGCACAGAATTTCAATGAATAGGAAAGATATTGTAATAATGGTTCCATACATACCTGTACAATAACTTGTGACATGCATACAGGACGTTTTTCATTTTTTTCATATACATCCTTCGTATTAGCATCTATTACTTTAACAGCCAATATTTCATCTCGATGATTTAAAATATTTTGTATTAACTCAAAATTATCAAAGCCAAGAAGATCAAACAGCTAAAGAGAAGATACAAATATTATATTCTTTATGCATAAGAAAGAAAGAAAAAACAAACAAACAAAAAAAACCCCAATAAATGTTCAATAGAATAAAGTAAACACTTAGAGATTTTTTTTGTAAAATTTTCAACAGTGTACAGTTAATTCAGATACAAAGGATAAAAAGAAATTTAAAAAAAAAATACTTTACTTATAAAGATTAAAAAAAAAAGATATAAACTTGATTTGTTATTTTTATTATTATTATTTTTGCATTTTACTTTAAAGAGAGAAACAAACTGAAGATTCATCTTACCCTAATTTATGGTGACATTCTCCCAATATTTATAATTTAGTTTTTAAATTGATTACACAACTATAAACATTTTAGAACTTTTCTCAAATTTAAAAACATTTTGAATTAAAATAATATTTTATAGTGACAAATGAAAGAAATAATAAGTAGAAAGCTATAAGTGACCACATAACTGAAAAAGGGCATAGAACAAGTTTTTATTAATCTTATGATTGAAGAAATACATCGATGACATACCACTAATTACCAAAAAAGTACACCAAATAGTACAAAACATAAGATATCAATTTAATGGTAAAAATTTATTGCATTTTCTACAAAATCTCTTAATTGCAATGCACTTCTGCCAATACTTTTTCTGATCATTAAATTTGTTTTTGTGTAACCCCTTCAGAGTGAAACTTCTTTTATTGTATAAATAGCCTAAAGCAATAACTACAAAGAAACAATTTCAATCATGGTCATGTGAATATGGTGCTTGTGGAGTTGTATTTATTAAATGTTTATTTAAAAACTCACAAATAATAATTGTACTGTGAGAATGTTAATTATTCTGATGCAATATGTATACATTTTGTCACATTTCAGGCTGTTTTTGATGAACTGCTTCATTCAAAATGAACAAAACACTCAGATAATTTACCAACTGTCTGGTCAGTTGGTAGGAATTCACAATGCACAACAATATGGTAATCAAAGAAAACAGATAACATGACACTGATTTTTGAGTGATTGTGGCATGGTTATTTTGGTCTTGCTTTACCTTTCAACTGTCATTAACTTGAACTATTGAGCTGTTCCATGTTTAAATCGCATATCCAAGCTTTAACATCTTAAATAATGCATTTTAAAAAAGAAACACTTGATAAAGCATTTCTTACCATGATGTGAGTTAGCACTCAATTTAAGCACATTATGGTATTGAAACAACTTGAGAAGCAATGTATCACAGTCCTAAAAGATCTTTTACAATTGTTGGAAAATAACCAAATGATATATAGATTTGTTCAATAATGTCCTTTATTGCTAAATGATAATCAAGAAACATCAATTACCTGATATAAATGATATCTTGATGATTAATCAAAGTGGATGATCTACAAGATCACAGATAATCTATGATAAATTCTTTATCATTTGTAAACTATTTATATCAATCAAATACTGTTGTTTTTAATAAAGAGTCATCTTTAAACTCTTTTTGTAACAATTTTAAGTGTTTGTAGCAGAAATTTCATTATGAAAATAAAGCTCCTTGTTCACTGGCATTTCAGAAAGTCAATAGAGTGAAAATTCGTATCTCATCAAAAATCAAATCTTCAGATGTGAATAAATGCTCAGCTGTTTATAGAAGTAATAAAAATGTTTGATAAAGATTAGAAGAAAATATCTATTATAGATATATTTTAAATAAACAATTCCAGTTTTTTTTTATTGAACTTCGAAGTTCTCGAACAATCCAATAATTTTTATTTAATAAGGTCAATGTCTAAATATCAAATATTTGAAGTAAATAAAGTACTTTTTTGATATATAATCTAGTCTTTGAAATTTCAAGAATATTTTTTAACCAAATTTTAAAGAACGAACACGCACACGCACACACACACCATAAACATATAATTTTTTTAATCAGGAAGAAGTTTTGAAGACAGTGAAGAGACTTTCGATTTTTTGATGTCATTTTATTTCATCCCAGGGAGGCACGCATTATGTACAAGCAGAAGCGATGAGCACACATGAGCAAAACACAGAGCAAAATGAGAAAATGTTCATGAAAATTTTATCCCTGTGAATATATACTGTAAGATTTTAATAGGGATTTCTAATACATGTCAATCACAAGCAAGTGAAACACAGGGATCTTTTAATGGAATTTGTTTATATCAGCAATATTTTATCCCTTCACTCGGAGTGTGGGAAAGCTGATTCAGCAATTTTACAAAATTTCTGTTGAATTAATTAGATAAAACAGTGGAATGGGATCAGGAAATAAAAGAATATTTTAGAATGAATTTAATATGGGCCAAGTTAAGCTAAAAATTAAGAAATTAATTAAGTTTAAATTAGATTTTAAAATTTCATTACATACACACACATTATATATCAGGTTGGCCAGAATTTCTGCTTTTTGAATTTCACCTGACTTTTCCAGGTTTTTTTAGAAATTTCTCAAACATTTTTCGAATGTTTCTAATATGTTTAGAATGATGTTGCTTTATTTTATTCTTTTTAATTATAGCACAATATATTCTTAAGTTTATTTGGAAAATTGTTCTACTTTGTTAATTAATATCATTATCAAATAAAATTTAAATCTCAGAAAAAAAAAACATTTTTATTTACTGAATTTCAGATAAGCTGCAATTATGTAATACTCCCTTTTTTTTGCAAACATATTAACCAATTCTAAAAGATACATATCCATCTTAACTGACTTTTAGCCAAACAGTCATATCTCGGAATGGTTTGTCAAGTTTAATCATGAAAAATACAGTGCAAAAATAATTGCAAATTGGCGGAATTCTTAAGAATGAAATGATTTGTTTCTTTTCAGTGGGTCTCCCCATCCATATTGTTTACCAACACGCCAATCAGAAATGAATAATAATTTTACTAACAGAAAAAAAAAAAATTCATTTACAAATACCAAATTTTACTAACAGACATTCTATCTGCAATAAAAGAAGTAAAATTCTTCAATGAAATCAAAATTGCATTGCTTTTAGCTCACCAACTATAATTAAAAAAATCACTAGCAAGCAAGCTTAATGCTTAATCTGTAACAGAGGGAAGGGAGACAATGGAAAATTTATCCTTATTAATTTTTTTCTTTATTGCATAAAAGGAAAAATGTTTTAGAGGTATAAATTTCAAAAAAGATAGTATGAATGAATTTTATATACTTTTGTGACAAACAGTTTCATACACATCACACAGTATAAAAAAGTGCTGCCCTTCTCCCTTATGTTATGTGTTTAATATTATTTTAAAATTATAGAGCATTTTGTTGAATGTATGAAAAAAAATTAAACAAATACAAAATAAAATAAAATGCTAAAAGAAAATACTATCCATAACATCCATTTCATGTTGCCCATAGAAACCATTCATATGAAGAATTTATTAATTTATGTTCATAATGTTTAAAAATAAACGAACAAAAAAATGTTTTATGGAAATTATAGCAATTATGTCCGATACTTCCTAATTCAACAAAAAATCCCTGAGAAGAGGGGAAAAAAATTATTGTAAAATACTTATTTAATTAAAATAAATTGTTTTGAAATTATAATAATGGGTCAGTATTTTACAACAGTTTTGAATAATAATACTCAAAATTCATACTTTCACTCATAACATGTGTTATGATCAATTTGAAATTCGAAGCAAGAAAAGAGAAGGGGGAAGGTAGCTCCATATATACCTTTTTAAATAAAAGAAACCCATTAAAGCTTAAAATCATATCAGTAACAGGAATTGGACTTTAGTTGGGCTGTCCTTTTCCACAGTACTCAAAACAATTTTCACTAATTGTCTATAACTTGTTGTTTGAAAAAAAAAATGGTGAAAATATTATAGATTTACATATATATACAATAAATTAGATATAGTAGTTGATCTTTCTTTTCCATAGTCTGTTTTAGACTATCAGTAAAAGTTTGATTTTCATTAATTGCCAGAGATATTTCATTCTACTTATGAAAAAATACTAGCAAATTATCATATTGGATAAAAATTGCCAATTTATAAAAAAATGTTCAGTTTTATAATAAATTTCCCTGATTTTTTCCGACCTCCCAGTTTTCCTGGCCGGCTGGCCACCCTGTATATTTATGAAAATGAATTATTTGTTCTTCAATTCAATATGGAGTGCTGCAAAAAGTCAATTAGGATATTTATAGCATTAAATTTTCCTTTTAAATATAAACTTTATTTTAAATAATATTAATAACAACTCAATCTATTCAAAAATTCCAATACCTGAATTGAATCAAACAATATACAGTGGAACTTCCCCCAATTGTCATTTGAAGATGCCAGTGACTATATAATTTTTTTCCTAAAGTCTTAGACCAATAAAGCATTTTAACTTCTCGCTATATAGCAATGCAATACTTTGGAAAAATAATGCACAATGTAAAAGTCAAATAATTAGAATAATGATAAGTTTTTAAGAAATTTGAGTATCTTTTGATTTCAGAGGTGAGACTTTATAATTTTAAACAAATAATGAAGATGCCTAATGAATTAGCCATCACAGTATCTAATTTAATATTAGATTTTTAATCATGGATTTAATATCACTGTGCAGGTTGAGGTTCGATCTCGCAACGTTAGGGTTCATAGCCGAGTAACAAAGCCACTAGACAAAAGTGTACACTCTTCTCCGGAAGTTGTTAACTGGCTTATAATGTTACCACCAAAACAGTCGCCCACCAGGGAGTCGGTAGAGTTTATCGTGCCAGTTATGGCGAGCGACGAACGTTGTAATCGCGCCAAGTGTTATGGCGGGCGACGGCGAGCGTGTGTGAGTGGTTGCTGCCGGTAGATGGAGCCACAACAGCTGAATGAAGGATGCGGTTGTTCAGAACGAGGGTCACCAATGTGCAGGTTGAGGTTCGAACTCGCAACGTTAGGGTTCATAGCCGAGTAACAAAGCCACTAGACAAAAGTGTACACTCTTCTCCGGAAGTTGTTAACTGGCTTATAATGTTACCACCACATCACTATGCTGAAAGGCATAACAAATCTTCAGTGAAATCAAGTTTTGAATTTATGATTTCTAATTCTGAAGCAAAATGCAGGCATGACACAAATATCAGGGGGGGGGAGACTGAATGGCATAAAGTTATGAATCGTAACACAACAAGAAGTAAAATAGGTACAATTATCAAATTAAAAAAAATTATACATTAAGTACTTGAAATATTTAAAATATAATAGAATTAGAAGATTAAAAAATTGATCTAAAAATGATAAAATTCTGAATACTGTTCATTTCAATATTCTGAGACGACCACTTTTCGACGATTCTATCTCATTAAGGGGAGAGACATGAAAGAATGAGCCCATTTCCACAATTCTTTGACCTTGATTTTTGCCCTATCAGATACTTTTTTTTGTTCAATTTTTTTTCATGTGTATGTGAGTGCCGTGTCATTTCTGACCGTATTACTTTAATTCAGCCTGCCAGAAATCCAAGTTTATTTTATTGTTAAATGCGAAAATCTCCTCCTTACATCTTTCCTCTCACCCCTATTTTGACGAATTAAACCCATCCTAACACATCCACAAAAGTGCGGAGGGTTTTAGAATCCGTTGTCAAACAATATGCGGAAATCCTTAGAAACATGTCATGTCTGAAAAAATCACTGACATCCAGCAGCTAACAAAATGAAGGAAGGAGGATGCAAGATCTGTCATAGTAGGATCACATTATTTTGGCAAACAAAAATCACAAGTATATGAATAATTCATTTCGAAACCTAATTTTCCCATTTTTTTAATAAATATATCCAATATTAAAAAAAAGAATTGCCTTAAACATGCAAAAAAGAACTAATATAATCTTAAAATTGTCGTACTCATAAATTTAAAAACAATAAGCATGCTTCAGAGGATACAGTAATGGTCATTAAGAAGAATATTGAAATATAAGCCATGGTTGGAAATCATTTCTATGTTTTACTATAACTTGCATTTTTGTTTCTAATTATATACATATAAAATTCATAAAAACTATTAAATATATAACTTATAAAAAGAAAATTCAGTTTTATGTGTATTGTTACTGCAATAATCCTCATTTAAAATTTTATTTAAATTGCACTACTGAATTTAAATTTTTCATAAAAAAAACATAAAACACTCCCAGCATGGCTATATGCCAGTCTAATTTTATAATGAGGATTTGGCTGATCAAATCCTTTTATTTAGGGAAAAGAAATGCCATTTCAATATTAAAGAATTAAAGGAAAACACCTAAGTATCTATCAAATTACAATATGTATGTATGTATGAAATGATAAAAGTAAAATTATGCATATATATACCTTTAAAAAAAAAGAAATTGCTATGAAAATTTGGAATAACTTACTTCGCTTTGAACTTCTTCATTTGATTTTGATTTTAAAAGTTGTATCACAGTGAGAGCAAATTCAGTAGGTGAGAACTGTTCTGAATTTGATCCCATTGATTTTGCTAATTCTTTTTCCAGCCAATGTTGGTCAAACTTTCTAGAAATATTAACTGGCTTGGGAGCAGTTTGTTCAGTTTTCACTTCTTTAGGAGGAGGAGGAGGTATAAATTTAAAACTCAACCTTTCAAAAGCATCTTCTTTTATTTCACTAGAATAATCTTTCACAGGAACAAGATAAAAACTATCATCTGGGGGTGATGGATCGATAAATTTGATTTTAGATCCAAATTCTTCAGCCATTAGCTCATCAGATTTTGGAAAGCCATTTGAAATGAAATCTTCTTGTGCCTCTGATTTCAAAGAAGTCACCATTCTTTTAACAAGCTCAAAGGCTTTAGAAGCAGCAGATGGAGGATATTCACCAAACTGTCCTCTAAGTTTAAATTTCTCTTTCATACCTATTATTCGACAGTCTCTAAATAATTCAATTAAAAATACAATAGAGCCTTCAATAACTGAAGTTGAAGCATCTGAGCCAGCTAAGGAAACAAACAAAATATTAATATAAATATGCACATGTTTTTATACTTAATTACACAGAACTGTCTACTGAATAGTGTACAATAGAAGAAGTTATAAATTACATTCTCATTATTCTTATATAAATATATTAAGCTCATCGAGTAAGAAAAATCAGGAAAAAAGAGAAATTTTATCTCGGTGCAGGGAAATGTCTTTAACATCACAATTTACTATATTAGTGTTTATTTATTAGTATTCTCAAATATTGAAAACTTTTTAAAAATAAATTTAAAAAAAAAAGGAATAAATGCATACTGCATTGAAAACCACATTCTAAGTAAATAAAAATTTTAATAACATTCATAAAAATATTTTAAATTGTTTAATTAAAGAATTTTTTGCCTTTTGATATTTATTATGTCTTAATTTTACAATCACATTGTTTTTAGCAGTTTGTACTTTTATGATTTGTATCATTCACTTTAAATGTTTGAGAAAGAAATTTATTTTGCATATTTTATTACAATAATAAAAGAGCCTTAATTGTTTCATTTTTTCTTTACTTTCTAGTCTTAAATATATTTTATAATAATTATTATAATAATCATTAAATCTTGAAATACATTTATCTCAAATTCATTAACAGAAGTCATACTGAATAAAATTATGCAATAAATTATAATAAAGTTCCAATTTATTAAGGTAAGCAACGATATACTGTTACTGGAAATACAAAATTGCACAAAATTTCAGAACGAGCATATCAAAATATGAGTGAAAATTCAACTCAATTTTTATAAACCTGAAATATGACATAATAAAAATGTGCTAAAACACCTTCAGCTCTTACAAAAGAATAATTTATTACTTTGCACAAAAGCATTACATATTATCATTTCTGATTTAAAAAAATACTTAGATCAATGCAGAGACACTTCTTATTTCTCAAAGTTAATGATGTAGCCATAATTTTAAATTACTTCTCATACTGACAAATATTACAAAATGGGTAAATAACTTCTAATGTGAATTTTCTGAGGGCTTCAAACTTTCCAAACAAATATTTCTAAAATTTATAAAACTCAATTTCTATTAAGTGTGCTTAAAATTTGAAATCATACTGGAATTATCTCCATTTGCATATAATGAGAAACTAATTCTACATTCATTAAGAGAATCTAAAAAACCTTTCTTCCAAAGATTCATAAATCTGCACATCTTTTTCCTCTAATTTCAAAATTTTCTATCTTTTTTAAAATATAATGTACTTTATATAGATTAACAATCACACTTAAGGAAAAAAAAAAATGAAAATTATAAATTTTTTTAAAGATTAATCTACCATTCTCTGAGTTAGAGAGAGACAATCAAATAATAGGTATCTCCCCTCACCAAAGGATATTATTAAAATATTAACAAAACATTAGACTGAAAGCTGTTTTAATTATTAGTAGAAGAATGAAATTTAGTACAAAACTTTACAAAAAATAGTACCGATATTGGAATTTAATAAACAGTTATTACAATTAGGAATTTCTAAACCAATAACAACAATTTACAGTCAATCATACAACAGCATACAATAAATTCTTAACTACTGAACTTTAATTATGGCATTTGAATCTATATTTTATTTTTATCTGTATTATAAATCTATAATATTGCTTTCTTGAAATGTTAATATCATAATTGAAAAGAGATATTTACAGATTTATTATTACTAGATGGCCGATCAATAATCACCTGAACTTAGCAATAAAAATAAATGTTCTTTTATTATAAAAAAACACTTATTTAACATGCTTCATGATTGTTAAGATGGAATTCAGCATATATATATATATATATATATGATTTTCTGAGGCAGAATAATTCTGAATTTTGTACACTTATGTACTTCTTAGTCATAATACATTTTAATATTTTGACAAATTCATCAATAAATTTAAATTACACTTCTAATTATTTCTAAAAATGCTCTCAAAATAAATTTACTTGGCAGTAAATATGAGAAAAATTAACTTAATTTTTACAAAAATGAATTGTAAATTAATTAAAAATTAGAAATTAATTAAAATAAAAAATATTCTTTAACATCCTAATAAAATTTTATATAGTAAAATAGTTTATAGTTTTATATAGTAAATTTATATAGTATATTTTAAGAACTTTCTTTCAATTCAAAAATGATGCAATTATCATGATATTGTTATAGTTCAGATGAAATCATGGACTAAATAGGCTTCAATCAAAACCGAATAATCAAAAAATTATTTACAGTTTCTAAATTTATAATCATATTTTCAACAGACCACTACAGTTCAAACTAGCAAACTTGCACAGCAGGGGGAGGGGGAAATTTAAGTACTTAAGCAAAGTTTCAGTCAATATTCAACAGTTTTATCTTAGTAAAATAACATTGAAAGCACCATAGTAACTGACTGACGGTAATAGCAGCAAGATTTTTAAATGCTCGTAGAAGGCTCCTGAATTTTCTGGAAAAGAACAGAAATTTTGCATTGGCTAATCCTTAAATAGTCTTTTTTACTTAAATAGCATATTTTACACTGAGAAATTTTACATTGTCACTCAGTAGCTTAGACAAAGTCTGTCACTGCCAAATTTAGTACCAAAAACGTCACCAAAATATATTTGTTATAAAATTTGTAATACTATTTGAGCATTATTAAACTCAGAATTATTATCATTATTTTTGAAATTGCAATAATTTACTTCATTTTAAGTATTATACATTGTTATTAATACTACTCGATATCATTTTAATTTAACTTTATTCAGAATTTAATATTGTTTTAAAAATTTAAAATAATTTTTAGGATATTAAAATAACTTACCAATTGCTTTCGCAAGATTTATAAATTCTTTAATAATATCATCCACTTCATTTTGTGAACAAGTAGAATATTCTAAAAGATATTCTTTCATAGACTTTATGCTAAATAATCTATAAAACATAAGAAAAAATATGCTTTTAACATGCATAAAACTTCTTGATTAATTTGAAAGAGTTTTTTACAATTTCTTTAGTAAAGTATTTGATAGAAAAATTTATAAAAGGCATAACTTGTCAATTTAAAAGAGCATTATAAAATTATTTTTTTACCAAGAAAATAATGAATTCTGTTCCAATAGTAGCAATCTTTTTTTTCTTCTTTTTTTTTCTGTCTTCTACCAAAATATTTTGTAAATATCCTGAATAAGCAATAATTAATGTAAGAATAAACTTTGATGCCTAAGAATGTGTATTTGCTTTTGAGAATATATATTTCGAAGAAATAATAATAGAGTATTGTCCATTACTAACTGCAAACATTAATTATTTAGTTTATTTATTAAATTTTTTTTAACAATTTCAATAAGATCTGAAATATAAGGAAACTAATTTTCGTTCCAATTCTTGATACAGCATTATTGGTATCAATCTCACTAGATCTAATGCCACTAAACAGTGGTCTTGAGTTGCAGACCCATGTGATAATTTCAATTACTCAAAGTAACAACGGAGTAAGTATCTAGACACAAATGAGGCAAAAGCTTTTTTAGATCCAGTGGCAAGACATTAATTGTCCTCCTAGGTAAATTTCAAACAAAAATGCCCAAATTTTTGTCTTGCATGAAGGAAAGCTGGGAAAACTAGTCTCTCACCAGTCAACCTGAAAGCAGCAAGTAATTTACTACTGAGTATCTATCAGTCTACAAATTTTTAAACAATGCTGGTTGATCTGTGAATTCTATTCTCTGATTCAAATTCTTCAGCCATGCAATACCCTAATTAGCTAGTCCTCTATACAGCAATTTCAACTATAAAAACTGAGGTACAAAACCATAAGGCATTACAAAATCTTATGAAAATATATGTAACTCACTTAGCCTGCTTTTCACGTTTTTCTATCCGTTTCTTAATTAATGCTTCTGGATCATACTGAATATTTCCAGACCATGGAGCAGCAACTTCGCCATAAGCTCGAATAAAGTTAGTCAAACGAGGAAGTTCTTTAGGTTTAAACATTTTTCAATGTTGACTGCCAACTATAAAATAAAAATGTTAACATGTCAAATTAATTAAATACAATATGATTTTAAATTTTTTAGTGCTGCAATTAAATTATATAATTTAAATTTAGACAATCAATCACACCAATGAATAAAAGGCACTTTAATTCTATCAAAACATTTCCTATCAATTAAATTTATAATAAAATCACACACAATTTGGAAATGTTTTTATAATAAGCCAGAATGAAAATTGTCTATTAAAAAATAATAATAACCAATTTACTTTATGGTTTTATTGATGTTAAATTACAAAAATAAGTCATTGCTTATCAATCATCAAAACTGGCACTAGGAGTCTATGTAAAAGTATCATACAAATGGAGACTTCACTGTTTTAGAAAGCTGGAATTAATATATCTTTATTATACTCAAGATAATAGTAGAAAGATAACTAAAAAAAATTGTTAAAAGAAAAGAACATGCTTTAAAGCCTCTTTTGCAACAGCTGAAAATCTTTTAAAAAATGTCAGTTGAATCAATCTTTAAATTTTTATTTTATTTTAACAAATAACTGATATGCTTTAAAGCCTTCTGATCCCAAATACATGCAATTAAAGGAAATAAAATAAAAATAATAAATTTTTAAGGAACATCAAGGACCAAACAATAAAAAAAATCATTCTTCATTTGTCAAAAATGCTCATACATTAAATGCAGATATAAAAATTAAAATTTTTGAAGATAAATTCATGAATTTTCAGATATTTCAATAACTAAACATTGCTAAATATAAAAAGTATTACTAAGTAAATAAATATTATACAATTATTTATTAACAGCTTTACTTAATTGTTCAATAATTTTATCTAGCTTTTAATTAATCTTTGCTAATACATTTAGATTAACAATATTTTGGGTACAAAGCTATACCAAATCTTAGTTTCTTTAGGGCTCTACAGTTTTTTTTTGGTGCATTTACTTTTAATAATAATAGAAACTTTTGCATGAGTAAACACTTAATGTTAACTTATTTGAGAGTGTTGGGTCACATATGTTTAAGTTGAAACTTTCAAATCAACAAAAATTTCCTGCTTTTTACTTCATTGTGAGCATTAATTTAAGAACACAAACTACTAGGACAGTTTCTAGTTGAAGTATTAAATTTCCTGCAAACACCATTGGAATGGGTTTTTTTCAATGATAATGAGGAAAAATAAAGGAATAAAATTATTCCTTCTAAGCACCATTAGATCTTCATTTATATAGTATAATTAACTAATTAATTTCATGTTTATAAAGAGAAATTACACACATATGTTCCATATAGCATATTACTATTATTTAATAATGGAATGAAACACTAAATTTCTTGGTTTCATTTACTTTCTTCTAAAATATACAACTTATTAAAGAAAGAATATATGATATAAAAAATAATAACTATTTTTTTCTTTGCAGATTTGAGTAATTTCAGGATAGAAATCTTTAATCTACAGATACATATATAGTACCCATCAAAATTTAAAACACATATTTTTAATTTTTCACTTTTATTTAACAAATGGTAAGTAATGTTGTCGATCATTTGGCAAAAAATAAATTTGGGACAATGAGAAATTATTTGTTTAAAAAATTAAAACTGAAGGTTGATTTTTTATTAATATACTGTATTTAGCAGAATCTCTTACAATAAGAATTATTTAAAAATACTGATAAATCTCTTTGCCATCCAGCCAACATCTATTTTTTATGTACTATTAAAGAAAGTGAGCAAACCTGAAATGTTTATGAATGTGAATATGGGCCGTTCTTTCCATCAATTCAACAATTCTCCCCCCCCCTGTTTTTTTGTATTTGGTAATGTATTTTTATTTTTTCTGTTAATAGATCATTATGCAATTCAATCTCGTTGTAATGATTATTTTGAATTGAAAACATAATATAGTTATATAATCATAAACTTCCCATTTTATTTAATGCTGGTAGTGGCAAAGTTCAGTGTACTGTATATATTTTCATATGGTCAGCTGATATTTTCCTTCAACATTTCCATAAAAATGCAGATTTCAGTATTTTTTTTAAATTCAGGATTAAATTTTATTATTCCTGAGACTAATCATTTTTTTTTGTACAAAAATATTTACTTTATTGTTCATTTAATAATATTATTTTATTTTTTTGATGCTTGTGTTTGGTAGTATCCATTATTTTATGAAGCTCGCCCACCCCAGTTTTTTTTTGTTCCAAGTCCCAGATATATATATATATATATATATATATATATATATATATATATATATATATATATATATATATATATATATATATATATATATTAATTTTCAAACATCTCACTAATGCCATGTACTTTCCAATTACAACTTTCATTAGTTAATCTATGACAATCATATTAGAGATATAGTTAATAGGATAATAGCCTATATATATGGGCACAATTTTCATTAACACAAGAATGATAATTTTTACACTTCCATGAAAAAAAAATATGAATACGAATCTGAAGAAAGATTATAAAAAATAAATCTAAAGTAAAAGTTTTTTCTGTAAAAGAAGGATATGTTTCTCATCTGATGTTTATTTGGCATATGGTACTTTTATATGTATTGTAATTTATTCCAATGGTCACAGGATTCATTTTTATCAGAATATCCAATACCGACACCTACAAAACATCATTTCTTGGAAATGAAAATAATGTATATGATCCAGATGGATGAAGAAAAATAATTTTTATTTCATCAAGTTCTTTTTTCTGGGAAGAAAGAAAAAAAAAAAAAAAAAACAGCAACTTTGAACCATTAATTTCCATGATAGCTATGGCATAGCCAAATATATCTTCTAATTTCAGTTTATCTGCAGATTCCTTCTCCTCACCCAGCATATCCTCTGAAAAGTATTCATGAATAATTTTGATTTAATTTTGAGAATGAATAAATGTAGTTGCTGTGTTCCTTGGATAGTCAATGTTTAATCAAAATGATTTTTAAGAACTATTCTAATGCAGCGTATTCTATTTGGGTTGAATAAGCAAACTCTAGATCAGTAATATTTTCGACTGCCTTTTCAAATGTTAATTGTAAGATTAATTTTCATATTACTTTCTATTAAGTTGCAAGACCTTTTTCCAGGGGCTACAATAGTAAAGTGTCACTCTTCTTTCACTTTAAAATTATCCTCATAAAAGCAGAAGCTCCCCCCCCTCTCCTTTTTCTGAGAAAAGGGGAAGGAGTAAGGAAAGGGCAGCAGTAGATACAATTAAAAAAAAAAAGTGCTTCAAAATTTCTGATATTTTAATGTAAGAAATAATGCTATATCAATTACATTTACAATTTTTCACATTTACAATTACATTATAAATTTTTAATTATTAAAGCTTTTGTGATATTATTTTATCAGCTTTTTTTAAAAATAAAGTTAAAACGTACAAAGCTTTTCATTTAAATACAGTAAAAGTTTTTTTTTTTTTCAGTATTAGCTAATAAGTACTATTAACAGATTATAAACCTGCATTAATTATTTTAGACATCACCATATTCTTTTCTTCTTCAGAATAGCTTTCATATTTTTATGTAAATGTAGAAAATAACACTTTTGTATGTATTTACTTTTCGAACTTCTTATGTAAATTATTAATCTTCTTAGTTAAAATTGCAAAATCATCTTAAAGCACAACTACTTACTAAGTAATTTCTTTTCATGTTTTCTTACACTAATCAATTATTAGTTTGGAGGTGCAGAATATAAAGAACTAAGTGACGCATCCCTCAAATCAACATTTCTTGCATTATTGAGGTGAATACCAAGCATTACTAAAAAATAAAGTTTAGTAAAATTCTTTTTTTTTTTTTTTTGATAAATAACTCATCATCATACAAAATTTATATTTTGCCAGAGGATTTACATAATAATCTATTCATGAAAAAATTTGAAAATATGTACTTTTTAAACATATTTCTCATTTCATTTTTGAAAAAAAAAAAAAATGTATTTGCTTTTGTGTGTCATGTTGCATATCACAAAAAAAAAAAAAAAAAAAAAAAAGAAGAAGAAGGAAAAATGTAAAATAACACTTTTCTTAGCTTTATACCTCAATTAGGTAAGCTGTTATAGCAATTCAAAAAAATTCTGTTCATAGACTTTGAATAAAATTTTGAAACTTTAAATAGTTATAATTCAAAAATGAATTCATATATCAGTATAAAATTTGATATTTTAACAAGTCTACATAAATAGTACATGTGTATGAACTTTTAAAAAAATCTGAGATGGAAAGACAAATTTTGTCAAAAAATTTTGTTGATTTATTTTGAATGATCTTAAAACCTTCATCATTATTTATATAAAGAATAATAAAATAGTAGAAAATACAATAAAATTATATAGTTACTGTTAAAGAAATTAATGTAGATTTTTTATATCCTCATTTAGAAACTATTACTAAAGATATTCACAACTGTCATTTAATAATAATAGCAATATAGCATATTATAAGCATAACTCACAAATGCATATGGACATTATGGCATAGTTAATAAATAAACAAAAGAGGGAAAGAAAAAAAAAAAAAAACAGTGAAGACATGCAAATCTCATAGTAAGGAGGAGTGAAATTTCTGATCTATATTTAAAATACAGACAACAAATTATGCTCATTTTAGTTTGCAAACTTGAAAATCAGGTTATTAATGTAAGTTTTTTTTCTTCTTTACTTTAAATAATTCAATTAACTAATTTGAAATACTTGTTGGACATTATCAAAAATATCTCTTCAAATTAGAAGTTAATAACAGTAAATAAATATACATATTAGTCAAAGATCCCAGCCATGAAATCATTCCAACAGCATAATCATTATCTGAAACAGACAATTCCCTAATATAATAAATTGACAACAAAAAGATATGCTTTATTTCATAAAAAGTGTAAAAAATAAATGTATCTTAACACAACAATATAATCAAAGTGTTTTTTCTTAATTATTTTCTTCGTAATATACAGAAGAAAAAAAAAATATTCCTATATAAACTTGTATACTTGAAAAGAAGAAATTTACAATTTCTATTATTTTTTTAATATAACATAGTTTCTCAACAGGATATGATATCCTATCCAATAAAAATTGAATTTTCCACATATATTTATTGATATCAAAATCATTTTTTTTATTGAAAATAATTTTTTACGATTATGTTTTCCACATTTTGGCTTAACTTTTCGAGTTCTAAGATTCATAGTTTGATATAAATATTTATTCGAAATAACTAATATCCATCATTTGCTTTCGTTAAATAGATTACCGAAAATGCTGTACTATTTTTTTTTCATTTGAAAAAAGAATTTGTTTGAAATTTTCAGAGTAAAAATTTGGTTAGTTTAAGGCAAGCGGTATACTATGATTGCACAACAGTTCGCAAAATTTGCCGTCAAACTATCGCATAAATTGAAGAAATTCTAAAACTAAAAATGCCAACACGTATAAAAAGTTTGCCAAAAAATGAAGTAAACTAACCTATTTAATTTAATTTAGAAGCCAGAACCAACGTCTGAATATATTTTATTGAAGTCCCTTTCCATACATTAACTCTATCATATCATTCTTCAACTCCACAACAAACACGAATTCTCCCGTTCTGTTCAGTTTCGCTTCGCAACCACGTTGAGATTCCTTTGCATTTCACTTCGTGGAAACAAGTCTTATCAACTTTTTTAAAATGGAATTTAAAAAAATGCATCTCATCCCAAAAGTAATAACAGATTATTTGAAAGAAAATAAAGACCAAAAAAAAATTTTTTTTTGAAAAGAATTCAAGCATTCAGAAAGGCATGACATCAAGAACTCTCAGTGTAGAAATTCTTATTTGTTTATCTTTTCAATGCGGCATTAACTGTTAAATTCATTTTAAGTTTCGCTTATGATTTGCTTTAAGAAATTCAGCATGCATTAGCAATTTAAGTACAGCTGTTTTCTTCATTATGCTATTTTGTTTACTTTAAAATACGAAACCATAATTGATTTATTCAGCTCATAAAATTCGAAAAAAGAATAAACAAGACATTTCATCGCTAGTCTTTCAGCAGTTGTTACTGCGCTTGTGCAGAAATTGTTATGGATTTCAGCATGAAGTCTATCAAAGGTCTGGCCGCTGAGGCAGCTACTGCTTTTAGTCGAGCTGTTCAGGTAATATTATAAAATTCTAATCATTAAAAGAATATCATTGATGTTTTTAAGTTTATATAGATGTCAAATTACATATATGATTTGTGCACAATGGTTTCCAAAATTTTAAATAAATGAATAAAATCTGAAGTGGGCCTGAGATTTCAAAGAATCAATTTTGAAATGCTGGAAACTTTAATACTTTATCAATGCTCTCATTGTTGCTGAAAAAAAATATAGATAAACGCTGCTTACTTTCTAATGTTTTCTTATTTTATGTTGAGATTTGGAAGAAATTTTGTAAGAGAAAAATTTCGTTAAAAATAAAACATTTCTCCATTTTATGATATCTTAGTATTGTTGGAATTATTTTAATGAAAGTAAACCGAGTTGTACGTTAGTACAGATCTATTTAATTTGGATTCACATTGTTAACATAAAATGTATTCATATACTCGATGTTGGAATGCACGTTTTTATGTAAACACATTTTGATTCGAAATGTTTACCACTTTTATCATTTTTCATTTAATTTTCATTTTGTTACTTATTTTTTTTTTTTAAAAATATTTTAGATTATTTGTCAGTAGATAATTTATATAATATTTCAATACTGAACTTTCAGAATTCGTATTATTATGTTTCTTAGTGATAAAAGTAAATTTTGTAGTTATTGGTTTCAAAACAAGAATAATATTTGAAATTAATGATGCATGTTTAGAAAATAAATATACTGTAATACTATATTATACTGTCTTTCAAAAAGTTTAATTTAAAAAAGATTTTGGTTTTATCTATTAATCTGAACGAATCCATAGAATATTGTGTAAAGAATATATACATTTTTGTTAGAAACATTATTTTTTTAATTAATTTTAATAATAAAATTTCCTTAGACGGAATGCCCTCCAGGCTGAAATTTTTTTAATGATATATATTCTAAGACAATAAAATAGAATTTCTTTGTAATTCTTCCACACAATCTATTAAAAAGAAATTTTTAATATTCTCAATTTTTAAATCGTTTCTTTATCAGATAAGTATCTATGTTTTAAATTCAATTATTAATTTCAAAACCTTAAATTTGAAAAGATTTTGTGGAATTAAATGTTCTATGCATGCTCAAGGTTGTATGCAGATTTTATTAGAGTATCCTTTTTTTTTTTTTTTTTTCATTATGTTAACTATCTTAATTGTTTATAAATTTAACATATTATATCAATAAGATAAGGGAAAAGGATATTAGGATATAAATTTAAAAACTTATTTATGTAGTGCTTTATATGTTTTCAAATGAAATATGTTGAGTATTTTCTGATGTCCAGTGCAACTTTCATAGATTCTTAAATTTCAATGATGCAGCAGAAAATTCATTCCAAAAGTTCAAAGCAGGCAAATCAGAAAAATATAGCAATTTATACTGGTTGTATAAATTTAATAACTATGTCAACTCTTCTAGGATTAATTGATAAAAAGACAAAAATTTGAATAACTTGCAAATTGATCTAGCAAACATGCTTTAAATCTTTATTTTATCAGATTGACATTTTACAATACTTTATTTAAAATCTTATATTGGTATATGTTTGTATGAATAAAAGCATATCTTCCTTGAAAAATAGTTTATTTACTGGTGATGAAATATATTTGAATTAGTATTTTACTTGAAACATTTTGATTTTGAAGAACATATGATTCATAAATATGAAAATGGTGGAGAGAAGGGATTTTCACTTTTTATATATAATTATATACAAATTCTGATGGATCATGGTTAACGAAGCAAGATAAATCATGGGTTGTCAGGTGAAGGAGGTATACATATATGCATTTAATCAATTTTTAGCTTTAAAAAGGGGAGAGGAAATTGAGCATAAGAAGGATATATGTAAATTTACATGTTACTAAAGTAGGTATTTGTGTATTAACCACATGTCATCCGTTAATTATAATTAAAAAAAAACATTTTTCTGATCTGAAAATAAATATTTGCATGATAAATATCAAAGATATCATGTTTACTGAAAGTAACGATTAATTACTGAATGTATCATGGCTGGCTAATGAAAATGTTTGTCAGTGACATGCAGTTAAACTCAAAGCTAATCAGTGACCTGCAGTTAAATCAAAAGTTCACAAATGACCAGCAGTTAATAGATAAATAGTTAAATAATTTTTAAATTGTTGTTAAATTATTTCCTTCTGTTATGTTAACATATATAATAATACTTTAAATTAATCTTTTTTATGTTGTATAGTATACTGAAGAAAAGCTTGGAACATCTGAAAAAACTGAACTTGATGCACAGTTTGATGGCTTGGCACTCCGTGCTGATCGAACCAAACATTGGACCGAGAGACTTGTTTCTAGGACAGATGCTGTTCTTCAACCAAATCCAAGTAAAACTTATTTTTCTGGCTTTATTAATGATCATATATATTTATATGTTTAGTATCCATATGTGTATAATAAGAGATAATTTTTTATTTGCTGAAATAATTAAGATAATTTAATTAATTCTTAAAACTAAAATATACTATTAATTATAAATATGCTATTAATAAAATTATACTATTTATATAAATAAAAAAGTAAAAAAATTGGTTTACATGTAACAAAAAAAAATTAAATGCTTATAACATGCTTATATATAACAAAAATATTATAAATATTAATTAAATGTTTTAATAAATATTTATAATTTTTTTGTCTCTTCAGATCATAGATTAATTTAAAAAATCAATATTTTGAATCTGAAAATGTTATTCAATTCTGCTTCTGAAAAATCTCCTTCCTTATAGGCAGATAATATGCTCAATAGTTTAGTTTCAGTTTTGAGTAATTTGTTGTTTAGAAATTTTGCTCCAAGAGAATGGGAAATAAGTAATATTTGCTTGTAAATCTGTAAGATTTATGCTAAGTAACATATTATTTTATTGTGTGAAAAGAAGCAATTTTTTAAAATATAAAACAAAATAGTAGTTACTACTATTAAATATAATAGCTCAAAATAAATGAATCAAATTACCTTTTCAGAACTATGCTATGGATTAAAATCCTGAAAAGATAAATTTTGACTTTATATTTTATTTATCATATTTTTATTCAAAGTGTGATTCTTTGGCTTTATTTCTATATTAAATTAGCCTTTTGTCCTTTTATTGATTTTTCTGTTAAAACTTTAGAAAGTCATTAAATCTCATATTATTTCTTTTAACATTATGTTTTATTCAGTTTCAATTGTTTAACTTTTTTTTAATTGAGGGGCTTTATTTTACCCCTTATAACTTTTCTTAGATTTCTGTTATTTAGTAATCAATGTTTACAATATTAGGTAGCCAAAAGCCTTCTATTTTTAAATTCTCAGATACTCGAGTCGAAGATTACTTTTTTGAAAAACTTGACAAGAAAAGAGAACATCCTTCCAACTTAGATCTCCTTGGCCAGGACATGATAGATGCAGGAGCTGATATTGGTTCTGGAACCCCCTATGGTAAATGATATCAATATCCTCATATATATATATATATATATATACACACACACAATTTATTAAATTTTTTAGTTTAATGTATACATTATACTTATAGTTAAATATTTTAAAATTCTTTTCCTGCTTAAATGCCTAAAATGTTTATTAAATATCTAAATGCATTAATGTTGATAAAGTTATCTTCAAATTGTAGGATATTTTTCTTACGTTTAGAGAAATTTTTACATTTTGAAAATTTTCTTAAACTTTTCTAGAGTCATGTTTGCTTTTTCTGAAGTCATATAATACAAAATAATAATAATAATAATAATAATAATACAAAATTAGCAGCCTATTGATTAAAAATCTAGGAGAACTGCAAATAATAAATTCTTAAGAACTTATTCTCTTATTAATTCTGCTCAAAGGAGCAAAAGGATTATCCCTTTAGCTTTTGTATGTATCTACACATTTTGAAGTTATTATTATTATTCATCTTTAAATTCATAGTATAGTAAAAAGAATCAATTAGGAATTTTGATCATTTCCTATCAGTTGTTTTAGAAATTATCAATTGAAAGACAAATTATAATAAGTGATAATGAGCCAATGTGTCAATTTTTTGTTATGCTAATAGTGTTTTTGAATTATTGTAGTTACACATACATGGACAATCTATCAATTAATATATATAGTTCGAAATTAGAGTGAAATTTCCATTTTAAGTCTAAAGACAGTTTATTAAAATTCACCCATCTAGTTTAATATTATTGTGAGTTATTGCATTCATGTATGAACAGATGGATTAAAAAAACACATACCATCCTTTGGCAAATTTGGTTCAAATCTGGTATAAGTGTAGAAATTTATTTATATATAAAATTCTATGCTAAATTTTATCTGTCAAGCCAGGCATTTTTTCAGTTATTGCGCACTCATGTATGCTGTTGCACAAATAGACAAACACTCTTATGACAAATTTCTGTTAAAATGCGCTGTTGTTGTGTACTTTTGGTTTAAAGACTTTTGCAAAATTTGATTCCATTTGCCTTTTTAGTATTTCTGAATTATATGAGACACAAATCAGATGTGCATAGTTCCAAGAACTGTTTTTCAAATCTCTGGAATTCAAAGAAACTTACAGATTTATCAAAACCTTCTAATCAGTTCCCCCCCTCCCCCCTTTAACTATTTTTGCATTTTCTATTTAGAAATGAGAGTCTAACCTTCATTGATAAAATCTCAAATTTCATGATAAATGTTGATTTTTTTAAAACATTTTAGCAGAATTTTGTTAGTAGCATTTAACTCCTTCAGGAACAACATACGTGGAAAAAAAGTGCTATTGTGTGTCTAAGCATTTGGTAATAGAGTGTTGCCACATTCCACACATTTTCACAATTAAGACTAATTTTTTGAAAAAATTCATATAGAATCAGCATTTTAATATAATGACTTCAATTTTACAGGTAATGTATATAATATACCATTACTTAATATTATTAATATAAAGGTTATAAAATTTATTTAAATGAATGAAACAAGCAAAGTACGCAAATTTTAATTATGTCCATAAAAACAAATACTGTACACATGAAAACAAATTTATGAATATTACCCATAAAAATTTTAAAAAGGAAACTAAGCAAAAATAATCTATAGATAATTAAATTCCACTTTAAAAAAATTCCAGTCTTGCCTGTTCTCACTGAAAAGTTCATCTGAGATTGTGTTTTATTTCGGAAGATCAACTAGTTACAAGTTGAGCAAGTATTTAATGGCATATTATAATTATATTTCCCTATTTCTATGGAAAATGAAGCTATTGCTAATATACAGCTATGGCTAAAATCCCTGTCATTTCATTAATCTCAAAAGGTCACATGGTATCTTATCCATGTCTAACAAAATGAAGCTGAATCTAATTCCAAGATTTCTACAAATCACACCTTGAAATATTTTATTATCACCTGCAGTAGTAAGCTGAATGTACTTTCCCAAATTCTTTCAATGAAAAAAAAAAAATCAACAGGAATACTGGAGTCTCTTTAAATTATGCATGCACTTTTAAAGAGTCATTTGTTTATATCAAGACCCATACATAAAGGTCAAATGTCATGTATGATGTAACTGTTGAAAAAAAATTTGCATCATATATTGCTGTGCTATTTAGTTGTATTTAAAAATTCAAATAGATCATTCTGTTTTGAAGTTGCTTCTACAAGACAATGGTCTTATACAGTTAACCTGAATGCTTACCTTAAGTGAGCCTCTTTCTTCTATTGACACTGTATCACATCGTCTATGCAAGGCATTGGTCCTGAAGGGGTTGGTGTTTTCTTCAATCTAGATGAATTGGAAAGCTATATTTGAGAGAATATTTCTTAATGCATGCTAATAGGCAAGGAGAAGCCATGTATTGATGCTTTAGATTGCAGTTTTAAGGAATACCTTGAAGACAAAATACTAAACATTTTAATTCTCTGTTTAAATTCAAACATGATGGAATGTAAAAATTGTGTCCCAAATACCATATTCTTTTTACTGTGAATGCACACTGTTAAATTAATCTTGCATCAACCAATTTCTATGCTGTCTGGAAAATGATTTATTTTATTTCAAACACCAAGATTTAAGTGTTCTAATTTTTTGTTAATATTTGCTGTTTTAGAATTGAATTTTGTTTGAATCTTTAAATTGACATATATTCTTTTCTTTTAACCATTAGTTAATTAAAAGTATTCAAAAATAATTCTGGAAGTTCATTGGAAAGGGCGGGTGAAAAAAAGAATGCATGCAGACATCTGGGTATATAGCAAATATAATATATTATGGTCAAAGTTTTTTTTAAAAACTTTTTTTTCCCTTTATATTTGACTTGAAGTACTAAAATCAAATACAAAATTATATTTTGATTTTGTGACATTCTCCATGGGATTAGGGGCATAGCCTACTCTTCCCACATTACTGTGTTTCTGCTAATGCATCTCATCTTTATTTCTATTTAATCACCATTTTTTTATGCCATGGCATGAATTTTGTTGTGCTGTTTCCTAAAGCTTAGTATCAATTTATGAAAAAATGCTTTATCAATTGTAAAGAAGCTATTAATTTTAAATCTTGTGGATATGTTAACATATATTACTTAAATACCTTATATAAGTTAGCAAGCTTTTGAAAATTGTGAATCGCTACAGCAACAAAGAATAGCATAATATGATTTTCTGTGCTTCTTATAGTTGTAGAAAGAGCTTTATTAAATTAAACAACTTTTCTTTTAATTCTTGAACTTCAGTATAGAATATAGATTCATCTTTAAAACGCATGTTTTCATGCACCCTTCACAATTTGGTTGAAATCCTCCAACTAGCTGAATGCTTTTAAATTTTCCCAATTTTGTCTAAATTTATGCCATAAAATTTTTTTTCTTCTAATGTTTTACTTACAATGTATTCCTTTTTTTTTTTCTTCCCCTAAAATTAATTTTTTGTTTAGCGCTTTTTTATTAGTTTTCTATTGTGCTTATAAAATCAGAAATTAAAAGATAAATATAATAACATTTATGTTTGTTTTATTTAGTACATAAAAGATGTTTTTTATGTATATATTATGTATGCAGGTAGTGCTTTAATTAAAATTGGTCAAGCACAACAGCGTTTGGGTGCAGCTGAACGAGAATTCGTCCGCTCTGCCATGACCACTTATGTTACTCCTTTAAAGAGATTTTTAGAAGGAGATATGAAAACTATCATGGTAGGAATAAAAGTTTTTCATAAATGATTTAACTTAAACAATAATTCATTTTTAAAAAAAATTATATCATTGAATATTGATAGTTTTATCATTTTTATTTTTTAATCATTTGTAAGTCTTATGAATTAACCTGAATTTTATAACAATGGATGAAATGCAGTATTTTCTTTCATAAGAAGGTTCTATTGAGATTGCAATGTGAATAATTGAAATATTTTTAGTAAGTATTAATCAGTACAAAATTTATATCCATTAGTACTGGCTATTTGATGTTCTAAACATTTTTTTAAGTGTATGTAGTTTTTAAGTGTGCTACCAATTAAAATTTTTAAAAAGTGTCTCTTTTTCATTTTTATTGGATAATAATGACACTTATCTTTGACTGTAATTGTCTAAGCAGCTATTATTGAGATGTGGATAGAATTTTGTAATCAATTTTGCATTGCTACTTGATTTGTTGGGTATTTTAAATTTAAGTAAACATATATTGTTAATTATAGTACACTGTTTTACTATTTATAGAATTATATTATTAGTAAATTGCTTACTTTTAATTAAATTTTGATTTTGTACTAATAGTGCTACTTTATTGTAAATTTGAGAAATAAAATATAAAGTGAAAATTAGAAAATATTTTTAAAAAATTTTTAATACCCTAATTAAGGTGTATTCTGAAAAACTGCTTAAGTTGTGCTTAGTTCTCATCTTAAGCATTTTGTACTATCATCTATCTTTTTCCTGTTTTTTTTATCAGATGTACTTTGACTTATTTTTTCTTTTCTTTCCAACTTTATAAATTTCTTTTACATTTTAGAAAGAAAGAAAAATCCTTGAGAATAAGAGACTAGATCTAGATGCTTGTAAAAGCAGGCTGAGGAAAGCGAGATCTATGGAAAGCCAAGCTAATGTAAGTGTTATGTGCTGTTAATATTTTACGCAACCTTTCAGTTATTCATTTTCTCATTTTATAATGTGAATCTGTTTTAGCATTAAATAACAAAAAATTACAAGTTTAGAAAATTAAAATAAATGTATTATGTTTCACATAATTTGTACATTTCTCATTCTAACATTGATTTTCATTATTAAGCTTAAACCTGACATGATTCAGAGAGAGATTCAGCAGGTAATAATATTAAATGTGTATAAAATTGATATTGATTGCTTTTTTTTTATAATATTCAGAAACATATGAATAGCAATAATGCATGTAGTAAAATAAATTTTATTTTCGTTTGATTTTAGCATGCTGTTAGCATTTCAGTTTTGCATGTTTAAATTTTTATTATGAAATATTTAATATAATGTGAGTAGGAATAAATAATTTTCTTTACTAATTTAAAGTGTATGTTGCTGCTTTATGAGAAATTATTTATTTTATTATGTTAAGTAGATTTTGAAGAGTTGATTGTGATTTGATTCATAAAATTTTAAGATATATAGTAGTCTCAGTATATTTCTATCTAGAGATAATTTTGCTGTTTGAAAAAAATTAAAGACCATCTTATGCTTTCTTTTTATGTTGAAAAAAAAGTTTCTAATGCTTTCCCCCCCCCTCCTCCTCTTTCTGAGAAGTAATAAAGGTAGAGGAAAAAAACTCTACAAGTAAAAAACGATAATTTTATTTGAGTATTAATTAATTCTTTGTCTTTTTATATTCTTAGATATGTAGTTTTTTTATGTGAAATATCAAAAATCATGTAGCTAGATATTAATTTGGATATTTTGAATTATTTTGATAGAAATTAAAATAGTTAAATTAATATAATTTAATTAGAATTGCTGAAAGACACATTTTTACCAGCAAAATGTTCTTATTGTAAACAAATCAGATTATAAGAATATGAATTATTTCTTGTAATCATTATATCTAATTTGTAATAATAATTTGTATATAGGCTGAAACGGAACTCAGAATTTCTCAGGCTGAATTTGATAGACAAGCAGAAATCACTAGACTCTTGCTCGAGGGAATTAGTAGTGCACATGTAAGTAAATGTTTAATTTTTTTAACTGTAGTAATACTAGTATAACATCTATTTGTTTTGTTATATTAGAGGTCATAGAATTACTAGTAATAAAAATGACCTTATATTGAGCTCATAAGCTTCTAAATTGATTATAAAACTTTTTTTTTTTTTAATCTAATGTATAAATTTTTGTATAATTTTTTTGCCGAACATTTGCTGTTACTTTTTTGTATATGAGAAAAAGGAAATAGCCTAGATTTTATTTTCTATTCTTGCCCCTTCTAGTTGTAAAAAAATTGCATGATTTCTCTTTTCCCAGGCAAATCATTTGCGCTGTCTAAGTGACTTTGTAGAGGCCCAGGCAACTTTTTATAATCAGTGCCAACAATTCATGGTTGATCTACAGAAAGAACTATCAAGGTTTGTAGCATTACAGTTATACAGTCATTGTTTCTATTTGTAGCCTTTCTTTTGTTAATCCATTGTCTTGGTATAAAGAGAAACAAATAAAGAAAATAAAGAATTCTTTTGTAATTCAAATAAAATGCATTTTTAAAAATTAATAAATAATTATATGGATATATAAATTATATTATATTAGTTAAATTTTATATAATTAAAAAATTTAATGAAATTTAATATTTTAAGTTTCATTATAATCACTGTAAACATATTGCAAAAGAAGTTATTGCATTGTTTACAGAAGCAAATGAATCACTTTCACTTTATAAGTTCAATTTAAAATGGATATTTAATACGGAAAGATAGCAGTATAAATATATTTACTTCAGTTTAGTATTTTGAATTAATTTATATTTCATAGTTTTTAGAACACTGGAAAAGAATAAACGAGTTTAAATTGTCAATTTAGGTAACTATTACATTTCCTGCTTCAAATAACATGACCTTTTTTCTGTGTATTCTTCACTACAACTCCTTATCTGTAAAAAAGCATGATAGTATTTTAATCTATGATAAGGAAATGTATTTTGTGTTACAGACAAAATTATACTTTTTTTATTATTATTATAAGCCTTTATGCATAAAGATTTGAATATTTCATTGGAATATTCTAGATAAATGACTAATATTATGGCAGTTGGAATGGCACAATTAAACATCTTGTTAATTATTCTCTAATTACAAATAGTAATAAACATTCAACAATATAACTATGCCATTTGCTTTTTAAGTCACTATATTTCTTCCGGTTGTTTAAAAAATGAATTACTAAACTTATACTGACTACAGTGGGATATTTCTGGACTCAAAATAATATGTTGAAGAAATTCAGCATTAGATTTAACTTAGAATTTTATCTGTGAAGTGTTTTGAATTTTACATGTTTGGACTAGAAAGAAGTATTGATTTTATGCTCTTTAGTGGTGCAAAAACCAGTTTTGATTATACTGAATGAAATATATAGTATGATTTAAAATTTTGTGTCCAAAAATTTTTGCAATTAAAGTCGAAAATAAAAATTGTCAGTAAAAATAAAAACAGGAAGACTGATAGCAACTGATACAAAGAAGACTAAAATATGAACATTCTATTAAAATGTGGAAAAACAACATTGGATATTGTGTAGAAAAGGACTAGTTCCACCAAACACTGATATTTAAAAGGAGAAAAACATACTTCTGTATTGTAGAATAGAAGACAGTAAAATGTCTCAGAGTTTTCTGGGACAAGTAACTCGGTTATTCTCTAGATTCATTCTGGAATTGCACGAATTTTTCAGATCTGCTAAAAACTCAATAGCTTTTTCTACCACCAATCGGGGATTTCTATTGCTGTAATTAGCTGGCCTCACAGGGTTTAGGGTATTAGGGGAAAACTGCTTATATGAAATGACTAATGCAAGAAGACAGAATGAGGGTAGATTGGTAAAGTGTTTCTGGAACATTCGATTTACATCAGTTTAATGCTTATTAGCCTATTATTAATGTAATAATTTACTCATTTTGAAGCATGGGAAAAAAAGAGAGAATAAGAACAATTGAACTGTATGTGACTACTGTTTGACTAGATTGTACTACTTTGTTACCTGTGTAGCTTCTGATTTCAAAACCTTATCTACTGCATTCCATTAAAAAAATTATTAATTAATAAATTAAAATTCACATTTTTTTATTAATTTGCTTATTTTTGCATATAATACACTTAATTTTTTTTCATTACAGTTCAACAAATTTAGCTAGAGGTAAAGGGGCTTATCAAGGTCTTTATCCTACTTCACCAAGTCCATCAGATATGCCTTTGAATTCCCTTCCAGATGATAAAAAACGAGCTAGAGTTTTGTACAACTATGAAGCATATGACAGCAGTGAGCTATCTTTGACTGCTGATGAAGTAATTATCTTTTTTTTGTGTGTCTTTTTTTTTTAAAAAAAACAAAAACAAATTTGATTCAGTGCTCATTTAGTGTACATAAAATGGATATTAAAAAAACTGTTAAAATATTTTATATCAACTTTATATGAATGGTCTTTTAATATAACTTTGATTTGTGTACAAATTTTAATTATGCTTTCCATTTGTAAATATAACATAGCAATTCTGACTTTGTCGGACAATTCATTTAAGACATCAAAAATTAAAAATTATGGTAGATGTAAGATTTAACAAACCTCATGGCAGAAAAATTATCCACTTAAAATCAGGCAGTGGAGTTGAAGAGTGGTGTAAGAATACATATGCTTTTTATATTACATACTGATTCTAGATGAATATAGTGGAAAGGAAAACCACTGAAATTGTTTTAAATGTTAAATTCTAATTGCATTGCACTTAAAATTCAAAATTTAAAAATGATATTTAGTGTATATTTCAATGAAATCAAGAATTTTTCTCAATTTCGACAATCCTGTTTGTCAAAGAAGCAATATATGGTGTGTATAGGTCATAATATACCTTTAATTCATTAGAAGATTGCAGGTTTTAGTTTCAATATTGAAAGCTACAAAAATATTTTATGGAAAATCAAAATGTACATAAAAACTCAGCAATGTTTCATTCACCAGAATAAATCCTGGTTATAGTTTAATAATTAAAAAAAAAGAATTTGAAATTATTAAAAATGATTAATTATAAGTTTGACCTAAAAATGTTAAGGATTCTTATGTTTGTTTTAATAATATTGATTCTATATTTCAGGAATGATTTTTGGTAAGTTTCAAATTATTTATTTTTTCGGCACCAAGATTTTTTAAAATTTTGAATTTATTAAATACTAGCCACCTTTGGCGACCAGCCGGTTTGCCAATCTTGGTGCTCATTTAAATTTTAATAATTGAATATTTTATGTAACTCCTATTTTAATAACTTCTTCATCAAAATATTTTAAAGCTTCAAATTTTGATAGTCATATAATTCATTCATAATTCATAATATAACATATGCATCTCTCTAATTTTCTGTTAGCTGCCATAGAATTTATGCTTTAAATTGAAGTGGAAATGGTAAATTGCAATTAATATAAGAGCATTTTTTACTGAAATGAAGCATTTTTTTTAATATGAGTACTGAAAACAGAGTCGCTGAGTATTTAAACCTAATGGGCACTAAAGAATATCTTTCTTAATTTATAATATCTCAAGAAGTTTCCTACAAAATTTTCTCAGATTCATTATGAGCAGATCAATTGATTAACAATGTTTAGTTTTAAATGTACGAAACTCTTAGAAAATAAACAGAATCATTTGAAATAATCGGTCGGAAACATGTTCAACCTTTAAAACCAAATCCGTATCCTTTGAAAATAGAGTTGTCAACAATCAAAACACAATGCGCATGTGTGAATTTTCAACGCCAATTATGGTAATGCAAATGCGTGAGTTTTCTACACCAGTTGGGGTAACACTATGCAGATTAGAAATTTTTAATTTAAAAGTACTTCAGAATGAACCTAGAAGATCGATTAAGTAACAATATTTAATTTTAAATGCATCGAACACTAAGAAAATAAACAATCGTTTGAAATAATCGGCCGAAAATAAGTTAAACCTATCCTTGTTAGCGTGGTGAAAAAACTGAAGCCGTACTCATTTGGTGGTGGGGAAACAAAAACATTTTTTGGCGGGAAAGTTAGTTTTTAATTAATAATTAAAATTCAAGGTAAAAATTCAAAGAAGCGACCCCAGGTGCACATTCCCGACCTCCAAGGTATGCATGTGCCAAATTTGGTAGCTGTAAGTCGAATGATCTGGTCTGTAGTGTGCCAGTACACACACACACACATTGAGCTTTATATAAGTGTAGATGACATTGAATGATAAACGCTGATATTGATTCATATATGTATAATTTTTTTAATTATAAGAATTCTATTTTAAAAAAGGGCAACTTGCTAAATAAAAATTCATAACAATGACCTTTATTTTATTATTTTTTTCCCCCTCTCTGAATTGCTATTCATGATACAAATAAATCCGATAATTCAGAAAGCATATTTCCTTTTTTAGTTAAAATAATTATCTAAAATATTTTTAGATTTGGAGTATTTAAAAATTTAATACTTCATTTTAATTTTCATTTAATCTTTTATAAATTTTTGTTATTTTAGTCAGTTAGATGACCATCTTATTCTTCATCCTTCTTAATTAGGTCATAGTTGTGAGTCCCTTACCTGTTCCTGATGCTGATTGGATGATGGGAGAAAGGGGTGGTCAAAAGGGAAAAGTCCCAATGGCATATCTCGAAATATTAAATTAGCCTCTTTTTATCTTGCTGATCTCAAATTTCAATTTCTGCAAACTTAGCCATAAACAGTGATAATCAGTTGGAGCATTAGCCTTATTGTTGTCATTTGACCATGTCTACAGCTGTGGTTGTTAATGTACATCTTGTTCATATCAGTATATATTTGTAGTAATTTATGATTTAGATGTTCTTTAAGTACAATATTTTGATTTTTTGTTTGTTTGTAATATTTTGCTTAGTATATATCTTGTACATATTTTTTTTTTTTTTTTTTTTTTTTTTTTTACATAATTGTGTTAGTGTAACCATTTTTTCAAGTGTGAGCTAATTCTTTCAAAATAATGAGTCAAATTGGCTATTACTGGTAATTTTTCGCCCTTATTTTGTCTGTTTCTGAATTTGATTATTCTGAATAAAAAAATTTTAAGATATTGTATAAATACTATTTATTTCTTAACTTTATTAAAAAGTATGTGTTATGGAGCACATTTGAATTTTTGCTTAATTATTTTCTTGTATCAAAATTAAGTGCCAACCTCAGAACTTGAATTGGTTTTCTAATTTTTAGAATGTGATAAATAAAATCTTGAATTTCAATAGTTTTTTTTTTTTTCCTTGTGTCATGAATGTTGACTTATCAATTGAATTTGGATATTTAAATTGCTTTTTTTATATATATATATATTCTACTTCCATAGCTAATTTTCCATAACACTTGAAAAAAATGTGGTTGCTTGAGTGTGGTTTGATTTTTTTAAACTGTTTTTAATGGTTGACTTTATAGAAACTTATGTTGTGTAAATCTATGATTTTTCATATTTATTGCATACAACTTTCTTTGAAAACAAGTAACTTTGCAAATAAAATCAAGCTTAATAATTTAAAAATTTAACATTTTCCATAGCATTTTTGAAGTGTTTCCTAGTTCCCCTTTTTTAAAATGAAATCATTATGAAACATTCCACAAATAACAATACTTCTATAAAATGTTATGCAAGTCTTTGAAATAATTAACATTTACTGTTAAATAAATAGTTAAAATTTTATTTTTTATAAATGAATGTGTTTCCTCATCAAGTTTTAAACATTTATTTGTACAATTTAGCCTCTGGGTATTAAATGTGTGCTTGTGAATGTTGAATATTAATAGTTGATTTTAAAGTAAAATTTAAATGCTTTCATATCTACGTAATTATCTAATAGATCTATTTAACTTTGTGATGCAGTGTTTTTTGGAATTAATATATATGTAGATCTTTCTGTAATTATTTTTTACTTAAGAGAATTGTAATTGAATAATTTTTTCATCCTTTTTATATAAATTTGGTTATTTGTATGTATTTTTGCCAAATATTTAATTATTTGTTTTATTAAACAGTAAGAAATACTTTGTATTAAGCAATTATTTTTAAAATTGGTTCTGCTATATTTCTTCTTACAACAGCATTGCTTTTAAACTTTGGTAATCCATTCTGTTATAAATTCAAAGTAATAACAATGATAGTTAACAACATTGATAAATCATATACTCATAATTGGTATAAAAAATTCTAGTATTTTTAATATGTTTAATTCTATTATTTTTAGAATAAAGCTTTAAAAAATTAATCTTTATAAAATTAAAAATTTTTTGAAATAGAATGTAACATTGATGTACCCATATAATATTAAATCTGCTATATTATCATTTCATTTCCTGTACGGTTTTATAATAACGATATATAATGTTTCTAAATTTTATGTGTGCTTTTCTAGTTTGTGACTTAGAATTTTTTTCTAGTTGATTGTATTAGTTATACTACAATTATATCAGGTTGTGGCTTTTGCAGGGATGTGAAAGCATGCAATAAATTGTTAGACATACAAGCAAAACTTAGTATTTAAATGCAATATATTAAAAAAATACATAAACGAACTCTTCTGAGGTATTTATGTAGTTTATTTTATTAATTTAGAAATTGTTTCTTTGAAGTTAGTTTTTGAATAGTATTTTGGCTGTGTTTTGAATAGTATTATAGTGTTTACCTTTTTTTTTTTTTTTTTTTTTTTTTTTTTTTTCACTGTAAGACTGATGTGTTCTAACCCATTTTTGTATCAGAGTTGCTTTATTGTCATAAACAAATATTTGTATTATTTTAGTTGGGTGCATGAGCGTGTTTCATTCTAGTTTATTGTATTTTTAGGAATATATTTGTTTTGATCTCTAAAATTTTTTGATTATTATGTTACATTTAATACTTAATATTTATTATTTTGCATCTGCTGCATTTTATGTTTTATGGGCAGCATTTTTTAAAAAATTAGATAACAAAATAAATTAAGTGCCTTACAGCTATTTCAGTTTTTATATGTGATTATCTTAAATGTGTTTGTGTGTGTGGTTTATTCTTCATATTTCTGCCCATAAAATATTAATATATTCATTTCTATGCCTCATTTGACTGTTGGTGCTATTTTCTTTTATGTAAATTATTGAGAATAGAGTGCTTTTTGCATCAAAAATTCAAAATGTTCACATTCATATTTGATTTCTAGAATTTTATGCATAAATTTTGCATGTATTATTGGGCAACCTTAGATTTTGTATTTGTTTAAACATCTTATTCAGTATTTGCCAGTCAGATTATCATCAAATACATTTTTCAAATCAATTTAAAAACTATGTCATTCTTTTGATAACATTTGCATTATTATCATTCCAATTATCTTAACTTTAATGCACAAAATAATAATTGCTGTATCTAGAAACTTTCTTTTCCTGGTGTTTTTGAATTTAAAATTTTCCATTTTTCCTCTCTTTTTCAATTCTTTATAAACTTTTCTATATTATAACTCTCTCAATTCTTTATTGTCCTTTATAGTATTTCACTCATGTGTTGTATAGTACTACAATGTTTTACTTCTAAATTTTAAGTAAAAAGTTGCAGTGGTACTGCTTCTGCTTTTGGTTCTTTGATATATACGTTTATTTTAAAGCGTTTTATAGTGTATTTTGTAGTTAGAAACTAGATTTAATATTCCTGCCTATTTGGTCAAATTCTTAAAATTAATTAAAGGGCATGTTATTTATTGAAACTGATATGATTGTGCATATTTTTAGCAGCTATCATGAAGGTTTTAATATTTTTAAATTTTTAGAATGTGAGATATATGGTTTAATTTAAAGTAATGAAGTACAATCCACTGTTAAAATATTTGATATGGTGCTCTGAGTAGACAAATCATATGTGTTATTTTATGAACTTGTCTTCAGAGTTATGAAATACTGAAAAATATATGTAATACGATATATAATATGTAGGTGAAGTATTTAAAATCAGTTGAGGAGACTCAATTATCCTTAATTTTTAAGATTGAATTTACTTGTAAAAAATTGCTCTCCAAATAGATAAATCTGAAATGATATTTCATGACAACAACTTCATCAAAATTATGAATGAAATGAGCATTCATGAGTAATTTTTTCTTTAAGAAGTGTGTGTGCAAAATTAAATCAGAATTTTAAAATAATCATTTTTTTTTAAAGGTTAATACCAATTTTGTATGTTGTTACTGTTTCATTAGCACCAACATTCATTGCTAATATCTGGCCATGAGAGTTAGATTGAAATCTGATAAATTATGCTTAGATTTGGCAATTGTTTAATGCCAATCTAAATACTGTTACTATTTAATTAGCACCAACTTTCTTTGCTAATATTTGACTACGAGATCATTAAAATTTGCTGTTAGCTCTGAGATTTGATAGATATTTGTTTAGGCTTCCAAAATAGAAACACACCATGATTACTGTAAATTTGCTGTAAAAAGGGGTGTAGCTTAAATTTTCAATTCCCCCCTAAGTTTTATTTAATTAATATAAATGTAAAAAAAAAAACCAAGTTATCTGCACAAAGCTTATTAAGGATTTACTTTAAGTTGTGAATGGTCTCATATAAATATAACCATTATTAAAAAGGCACCATTATAAATGCAGTCGATATTAAATAGGAGATTTGCATTGAACACTAACTTGATACCAGTGGCTCATTTTTGTCACTTTCTGTGAAAAAACTTTGTCACTTTCTATAAAAAATATTAATGAACAAAATATATGTTTTCTCCGTTGCTTTTATTTAATGTTCTTCAACAAAGATTGTTCTCAGAGTCTTTATTATTTTTTGTTCTAAATTAGTTTTAGCAATAATATGATAGATTTTAAAATGTTCTGTGTTTTCTGAATTATAGAAAAAGATTAACTATATTTGTGTAATGAAGCTTATGTGAAGTCATCTTGCCATGTAGTGCCGTATATATATAAAAAAGATGCAATGATTGTGATGTGTTTGATAGTTTATCAGATTGAAATATTTTTGATGCTGTGTTATTTTGTAAAATATTACCATCTTCCAAAACATCACTGTTCAGCATAGTTAATTTTATCTAGAAATTACTGTTTCACAGTTAATTATTTAATACTTCTTCCTTCGACTAAAGCTAAGATGCAGTTGTTTTTTAGAATAAGAATGTGCAATACTTTTGAAAAAATGTCTTTTGATATCTATCCCTAAGCATAATTATCATTTAATTGAAAGAAAATGTTACTAATTAATTTTGTTTAAATTAAATATTTTAATTTTCCTCCTTTAATTGATAATTTTTGTTAGATTTAGTAAGTAAATAAAAGGTATGTAATCTTAGAGATAAATAGTTTTAATTAAAAAATTATAAATTATATTTGAAGAACTTTGTGGAATAATGAAATATGTAGAAAGAAGTTTTAGAAATTGAGTGAAATTTCCTGTCTTTTCTTTCAGCTTTCCTTTCCTTTTTTTGTTTTTAAATCTGTGTTAGGGCTTCTTAAAATATTACTTCATAGGATTTTAATTTTAAATGAAAACATTTCTTGACCCTATTATATACAAATAATTTTTTCACTTCTCCAAAACTTTAATTAATGCATCTCTTTATTATTTATTTGAACCCTTTAAAAGGCCATTTTTTTTCTAGTCACAATATATTAAAATATTTCTAGGATTGAGATTAGCTCAAGAAAAGTGATTCATTTAACTTATTAAATAAATTTAATTTGATTAATTTGTTTAATTAATAATTAAGTAACAAATCAAGACACATCATTTTGTGTGACATAAGGAACTGAAGCATCTAAGTTTCTGTTCTATTGAAAAATTTGTCAGAACTAATGCCAACCTACATAATTTCATGCAAAGATTGATTAATTTGGTGGGAAGCATACGTGCATACTTCCTATGGTCCTAGAAAGGGTTAAAGGAGTAATAAAAATTTAAATGGTTATTTAGAAAATGTTTTTGAGATGCATGAAATAAGGTGACGTCTTTGCATACATATAGAATTTTGAAGAAAAAAGATAAACAAAAGTTTAGATGTCCTCAAAATTGGTCTTTTGTATTTCATCATCCAAAAATAGTTGATGAATGAAGTGATCGCCATCTAAGATCCATAATTTAAGAAGCCCTTTTCAGTGTTTATTGCACCTCTATAGTTTATGTTAGCTATTGTGTGAGTAATTTAATTGAAAAATTAGAAGAGCAAATCTCTATAGATTTTAAATACTTCTGCCAAGTATATTATGTGATTTTTCTTTAAAATTTTATTGAATTATATATTATAGCAGTAGTAATTTTTAATGTATTTTTGCTTTGATTAACAAATTATTTGTCTTTTTTTTCCCCTTACAAAGAGCTAATATTTTTATGGAAAAAAATATTGCAGTTACAACAAGTTGGTCAGATTGTTGGGTCTCAACAAAGCTGGTTCTTCTAGTACTATGCATAAAGTTTTTCTCTTCAAAATGCATAAATATTGGCAATATCTCTTATAAAACATGATGTTGAATGATATAGTTAATGTTCTGCTAGTGTATGCTATATATATATATATATAAACTGCTTCCTGTATGTTTAGTATACACTAGCATGTGATAGTGGGTTTCAAGAATATTGTTTTTTATTTTATTTTTTGAAAAAGAAATTTAGTGATAGGATTTTTAATTTCCAAGAAATGTTGTTCTAAAATGGGTAAGGCTAATTGTGGTTTTATCTATCCATTTTAAGACAGTAATATTTAAAAAAGTATTTTTTATCTAGATTATTAAATTTATTGGTCACATAAGATACACTAATGTGATATTTCTGTATTTTTGTTAGTTTTCTTAGAACTTTAATGAAATTGTACGCTGTAAGAAAATAAATGTTTTTGAATTTAGAAATTGTATTGAGTACTCTACATTTCAAACTAATATATATATTATTGGTTTACAAACTGTTCAACTTTTTTTAAAGAAATAATTTGACTACATTTTTAAAAAAAAGATGTTTGTTACAAAATAGATCTTTTTAAATAGCAGTGGATTAAGGTAGTCATCAGGAAGTATTACATTTAAAAATCCTATAACTTCACAATTTAAATTTTTTTTATTTTTTGAAAGATTTTTTTATATAATTCCCATATTATGTAACATTATGATTACTTTTAAAATTTAAACTGACAAATATATATTATAACATAATTTTATGATAAAGTTAAGATTTGTTAAAAGAAAGGAAATTGAATAAATTTTTAAAAAAATAATAATTACTTTGAATGAATGATTATTTTTTACCTAACATTCAATGAAGCATAAAACTAAAAAATATTAAATAGTAAGGTATAAAGCACGAATTATTTTATATCATTATTTCTTTATTTTTTTATTGAAGAAATAATGTGGATGCTTTAAATAAATGGATTATATATGGATTCTTATGTGAAAGGGAGCAAAACGAATGTATAATCTTATTTCGACTTACATATATATACATACCAAGCTGAGCTCGTACAAAAATATTTTGAGGCTATTTCACAATAAACAAAGATGAAATCAAATTGCTTTTATTAATCCTTTATGATAAGTTAAAAATTCTTATCTCATACTTTTAAAGCATCGCTAAACTTATCAAAGAACATGAACTTCATTTTAATAAAAATTCACGAATTATGAAATGTTAACATGCAAATTCAACAAATTTGGTCATTTTTATTAATATTTAACTTGATGTTTTAATATATTCTCGAAACTTAAAATTATATATTAATTCTAAACATTAACATACATTTTTGAGTTTTCCCCATGTTTTTTCCATATAATGTAGAAAAATGGGACATTCAAGGTCACACCAATAGAGTAGTGGCACTCTGAAATCCATCGTCAATGTGAAAGACCAGTCAGAATTGGCATGCCACTTCATAAGGATTAAGAGGAAACCGGGTACTATGAAAATCCTTCGGTCCATTTAGATTGGACCTATAAGGATTAGCGATTTGTTGTTAAATCCTGATGGGGAAGAACTTCCTGTGTAATTGAGCAAAATTTTCACTTTGGTGGTTAGAGCGAATCTTTCCTGAAATATTCAGGAATAATTAATGTGAATGGAATGGCGCGGTGTGCCACCATCCATAAGACGTTATATGGAGTGAGCAGACGCCCAAATTAAGATATGTCTCTCAATAAGCCATACTGCTATTCGTAACGTCAAGACGATTAAAACCAAAGTTAGACAATTGTTAAGTTAACCATAAAGAAGAAACGATTCATTCAAGAATCAGAACAGCTTATTTGTTATTTCTCTCTCTCTCCTATTCTAATATTTTCCATTAATTTAAAATGGCTGCTGTAGAAGTGACGTGAATAAATCATATTTCCTAGTTTTAACCAATGAAAGCTAATCGTTCGGAAGAAGTTAGAGAAAACAGAGCATATTATTCATTCATTTAGTTGCTAGGAAAGTCTTTCATTAGTTTGAGTCCCAAACACTTTTTTTTTAAAAACTGCTATTGGAACAAAAGAATTGTTCTTGAATTTATACCATATTTTGATCAATATTAATAGGATAAAGCAGACAATTTACGAATTACTTGTGGTACCTGTTCTTAATATATTTTGCAATTATTGTATCAAATAAGATATGTCATCTTATAAGGAGGTTATATAAATTCGTAAGGAAAATGATTAGAATAAAAGTTAAGAATAATCGATGCTCATGTGCATTTTAAAAGAAGATTTTATTTTCTTTAAGGTTGATTTGAATGTTATATAAATGCCAATATAGAAACTAGAATGAGATTTCGGGTTTATACTGATAGGTTTGGAATAAAAATCTTTTTAAAAGGGAAATCAGTTGTATGAATAATTTAAGAGAATAAGAAAGTACAAACCATAAAATTAAAACAATGTTAATGAAATTAATTTATAAAGTAAATATTCCCTTAGTCAAAACCTTTTAACAGGAAGATACATTATATTAGCGTGCAAATGCTGCTACATCTAAAACAATGTGAAAATAACCGAATTAGCTTTAAATTGTTAAAAAAAAAAAATGGTATAAAAATTGATAGAAATGATGTAGCCGACTTGAAGACTTTATCAAGGTTGACCTTCAAGCTGGGATTCAAACCAGACAGTTTTTTTCTGTGAGGGGTCTGTCATTTCGTCAATCACTGTTTTGCTTATATTAATTCTAGTCTTCAAAAAACATCAATTTCTGGGGATCATGAGAGGTCAAAACTTGGACGAAATGTCAGACCCCTCACAAAAAAGATCCCTGGTTTGTATCTTTTCTTGAAGGTAACTCGATAGTCTTCTGGCCGGATTCATAATTTCCTTTATTTTTTTATTTCTTTTTTGCAATTTAAACTTAATAATTATTTTTTAAATTTTGGTTTAATGAGAGAATGTCGTTTTTAATAACTTTTTCATATCTATAATCCAGACGTTTAAGTTTTGTTTACTTTTATCACAAGAACAACCAAATGAAAATAATCAAAGAAATAAAGAACGATATCATGAACACAACTGATTTTGATTTACGAAACCTTCTTACTTGTATTTGTAATGTATTATTTTTATCGTTAATGGCGAATAATTTAATTTATGATTAAAAATAATTCCTCAAACATTTATTTCCTGGAAATCTGTTGCAATGCTGCTACGTCACTACCTGTAAATGGCATGAATTAGGAAGGAAATATTTTTTCAACTCTTCCTCTTTAAATTCTAGTTTTATTTTCAGAATCATACATTTGTCATCTTAAGAAATGTCTAAAAATCTTCTTTACATTATATGATTACTCATACATTTATTATTTAACGGAAAAAATCAATCTTATGCAACAATTTAATTTTTTTAAAAAATATTTTTTATTCCATATTTTGACAAAATTGTATCATGTCTGGACATTTCGGAAAACTATGTCTGGAAATACTTTTCAAAGTTTCATTTCGTGTATAGAATATATATCTTAACTTAATTTAAATCTTAATTAATTTTCTTTTATCTTTAATTAGCCCGTGTTAACATCATTCTAAAATGTTCACTTCTTTCCTGATCCAAATCCCATTTTTTATTTAATTATTTATCATATGTGCTTAAAAAAATTGCTGACGTCGTGCTTTCCCACGCTTAACACCTACGCATCTTTGAAAAAGATAGGTATGATTTCCTTGCCTAAGTCGACACCTGTCACACTAATCCCTATCAGAAGCTCGTAGTAAAACCATTAAAGGGAAAAAGGAGACTCACTCGTCTTCTGGTATGAGCGTACACACTGTGTCTTGGTTTTTGTGTAAAAATTATGCTTCCCGTGATAAAATAAACTGAAGTTCATTAAAAGAATCTCATCCTTTCTGCCACGTTAACTGTTAAAAATTACACTACATATAATATATACAATTTCAATTCATACAATCACTAATGTTATGCAAATAAATTCCAATGTTTCACTAACTTCGATAACACTCAAATAGTATCATTCTTAGATTGTATTTAGTACCCTCAGGTTTTAGCAGCAAGTATCCTCTACTTTGCAATTTACTCTACATTCTCCAGTTAATGTAGAGTAAATTGCAAAGTAGAAAAGATTTTTAATTGCTTAGTATCATTAAAGATTTTTAATTGCTCAAATAGTATCATTCTTAAATTGTATTTAGTACCCTCAGGTTTTAGCAACAACATGTACCCTCTACTTTGCAATTTACTCTACATTCTCCAGTTAATGTAGAGTAAATTGCAAAGTAGAAAATAATTTTAATTGCTTAGCTCGTAAGAATTGTATTTCATCTTCAACGAATTATCTGCAGTAAATAATAATAATAATAATAGACCCAATTTAAGAAAAAAGGGTCTTGAATGTAAAAAAGTAGTCTTATATTTAGCGACAGAGATGAGTTTACTTAGTAAGAGTTCTAGCCAAACTTTTTATCGGGATCCCGTATCTTTTAGTTACGCCACTGCTTGGACATTTGCTTTGTGTGTGTAGTGTGACGTTATAGACTTTAATAAAAGTGTCAAAATTTGCGTATTCAGTTTCATAAATATATTTACAGAGCTACTTCTGAATAAATCCAGAAAGTTCCAAATCTTTAAATTTCAGTTTTATTGGCATAAAATTTCACCCTGGTTTTCTTTGAATAACTAAACTGCCTCTCTTTCGATACTTGCTTTATGGCGAATTATTTCACGTATGAAGTTATTTAACGCAAGATACGAGCATGTATCCATACTCCCATTTATCAAACTAAGATTCTTTGCTGATAGTTATAGTTACACATTAACTAAAATGCTTATCTTTTGTGTGAGCAATTTGTGAATATAATACATTTAAATGATTTATAAAAGCGCAATCAGATAAAGTGAAAACTAAATATACAGTACATATTATAGATTCATATCTGCAAAAAAAAAAAAAAAAAAAAAATGTATTCAGCGATTTAGGGACCAAATTTTTATATGTTTGTGCGCGTGCGCGCGCGCGCGTTGAGGCATTACAGACCGGATTGTTTGACTTAAAGCAATCAAATTTGTCTCAGATCTATACTTTAGAAATATCTTAGAGCGATTATTTTTGAAATTTTTAATTAATTTAAAATAAGGTAGATTTTGATTTGAGTGGGATCGCAATAATTTCCAAAAATATTTCCGGACAAAAAGGATTTTTACACTATTTGAATGTCCAAAAAAAAAAAAAAAAAAATTATTTTTTAATAATTTAATCGCTGTAAAATTTTTTAGTCTACATTTAATTAACGTTTAAACATATTTTTAAGTATATTTCACAACAATATTTTAAATATTAAATAAAATCCTTCTATCAAAAATAGATAAAAATCATGCTATCAAATATTCAATGAGATTAATATTTGAAGCAGATTATTTTTGAAATTAAAGTGAAGTAATTTACACATTGTATTGCTCTACATGTAATTTTAATGTATGTAAAATCTTTCAACCCTAATTTTTTTTATTAATATTGAATTCAAATATTAATCTCATTGAATATTTGATTGCATGATTTTCATCTATTTTTGATAGAAGGATTTTATTTAATATTTATGTAATTTGTAGGGCCAATAAAAAAAACTGAAGTTACAATGCGTTAATTTTAAAAGATACATAAACCGGACGTGATAGTGTTATATTGTCATGGCATTAGTTTTCATGGAAAAAGTTCTTATGCCCAATGTGCAGAAAATATGCAAGATTATTAATATAACATGGCTTTAATATCTGACAGTTTGACGGAATCATGGATATGAGGTTTTATCTAAGCGATTTATTTGAAATTTAATATAACCAAAACCTGCGGCAAATAAGCTGGTCACCAAAGGCGATTCATTTTACAGTATTTTTAATATCTTGAGTTTAAACTTTTAAGTTTGAATTGTATGAATTTATTAATTTTATTGATTCATTGAACATGCCTTTGTTAATACCGGGTGTTTATGTTTGGTTTGATTCACTATTTATGAAGCTTTTTCGTTTAGAACATGCATTATGTCTAGCTGAAAGAATCCAATATCCAACATAGAAAAGCAATAAGACTTAAGAAAAAAAACTTAATTTTTATTCATGAAACTAAGTCTAATAAATATACGCTATAGAAAACTATACGATTATTTATCTTAAAACTATTTAAGATTGACATAAAAAAAAATTAGGGTTGAAAGCTTTTACATACATTAAAATTACATGTAGAGCAATACAGCGTGTAAATTACTTTACTTTTATTTCCAAAAATAATCTGCTTTGGTCGGCAAAGGGCGAGTTAAACTATTGACTGTGGTCCTAATATTATTTTTCCAATTTCGATCTTTAATTTTTTTTTCCTCTCAAAATTGATTCAGGTAAAGAGATATTTGCAAAAGTGGGCTTGAAACAATTGGAATTTTTCTATGCTTAATAATTTTCGCAACATAAATAGAGGATCAAAAACAAATTGAAGCTTTATTATAAAAAATTAATTCATTATGTATTACTTGAAATCCATAATCTTTAACAAATTTATTTGCGTTTCTAAAACATGTAGGCCAACATCAATAACTATCAACGTATGCGCTTGCGTGCGAGGTTTTAAAAATTAAGAATAAATCTGTAGCATATTATAAAAGAATATTACCAAAGAGAGAATGAAAAATGTAAACACATAAACAATGAGGGGCTGCGAACAAAATTGGTTTGCAGCATTCTTGCGTACATAAAGATTTTTTCTGTTTCCAGCATCAATTATGCCAAGGTCTGCATAAATTTTCTTGTCTCCTGCAAAAATCAATGATGAAAAAATTGTCTGAAAAACACACTTTTATTAATGAAAAAAAAAAAAATCGAATTACTTTTATCAATAATTTTCCGAGTTCGAGTTTCTAATTTGTTATACATTATTTTAAATGTTACAGAATGTTAAAATTATTATTCTCTAAAACTCACTACCAGGTGATGCCACTCGTATGAAATCGAAATGAATCGATTAACTGATAACTATTATCAAAACATTTTGTTATAGTGAATTGTCGTTGAAATACAAAATTTCATAACTTTAAAATGTCAGAATATGTGTTGAAAAACTAATTAGAATTTATTTTTACAAAAATATAATGGCTCAAATACAAATATGTTAAAAGAAGATTATGTTATTTCCTAAATAAATAAATAAAAATATCAAAGGCAATTTAAATGTAAAGGATAATTTAGCAATTAAATACAGTTCACTGTAATAGCTATAACATAAAGACAAAAGCTAAAAACCAATGAAAGCTAATTTTTTTCCCCATAAGTCATTAATAATTCATAAACAAATTCATATTGCAACGAAGGTAGCCACATGTCTCCGTGGCTCGTTGATAAGACATGGGACTGCGGGCAAAGAGATTGCTGGTTCAATCCTAAAATAAATTTGTTATTTATTTCTTTTCCTTTCAGCTCTTCCAGAAGTTTCTGGAATATTCCATTATTATAATTTCCTCAGAATCTTTGTACGTCATTTCCTCTTCAGTTAGTTCTAGGAATGTTCTAGAACATTCTATATCTGTATATAAGAGTTTGCTTTATAGTAACCGAGGTCTTTGGTTTACTTTGAATAAACTAATATTGTTCTACGAGTGTTCTCTTCCTTAAGCTTACAAACGTGACAATATTCATTCATATTAACTTCATTCTAAAATGTTTTGCTAAAATCTACAGGTTCACACACTCCAAGTGAAGGGATAAAAATTTGTTTTCCTAAACACATTCTTTCAAAAGATCTTTATATTTCCCTTACTTAAATCGACACGTGTAAAGAAATCCCTCTCAGAATCTCACAGTATATAATAATGGCGATAAATATTTCGTTCGCTCTTTTCTCTTTTCGCTCGTGTTCTGTGTTGATGTGCCTCCTCGCACTTGTTTGTACAAAAATTATGCCTCCCGGGATGGAATGAAAGCGAAGTTTAAAAATTAATAGTGTCTTTTCTTTCTTCGGCTACGAAACTGCTCCAAAATATATTTTACGTTATATTATATTATATATGCCATTACTTGACATGGCAATTTGTAATTCCATGAAATGGTGAACTTAAATGCTGAAGAATCCTCTCCTTTTCCTGCACTAAATATATCAGCAAAACCTTTCTTTCTGACCCATCCATCAATCACCGTCAAAATCCAAGCCGTGGTCACACAGTATCAATACCTTCGTCGAAGAAGCAAAATTCCAGTTCACCATATTCACATTAATATCAGCTATCTGTTAAGGCACAAGTATGAGAACCAGGGTTTGACGGTTTTTAAAAACCGGTTTTTTAAAGTAAATTTGTCACATTTGTTTATTATTTTTAATTTTTTAAATTAAGAAAACCGATTTTTCTGAACGCCTGAATATTCCTCTTCTTTAAAAAAATGAATTTTATCAATTGGGTCGATTCGTCTACCAAATCCAGCAGATTTTATCGATTCTTTGGGTTACGAGTTCGAACCCCGCCGGCCGAAGACTCCCCGTGTATGTGGTGGCTGGTACACGTATAAATCTATCGTGGCCACAAAGTATTCCATGTTCAAACAATATCTTTGGGGCTACTGGTTCAGAGGTGATAGTTCTCTGATTCAGGTCTAAATGAAATATATGAATGAAGTCAGCTCTGTAAAACGGATTGTGATGCATGAGTAGCTAAGTCGCATTTTTGGTCCTAGATCCCGCTACTGAAACAAGAGACGCTCTCTCGACTTAAAATCGCTGACTTCTTCAGCGTGCTTGTCTTAGACAAGTACCATAAAAACAACAACAAATAGAAAAATGTATTGATAATGGACAAATAGAAAAATGTATTGATAATGGAAAAATTATTACGATGGCATACTCATGATTTTTAGTGACTGAAAATATATACAAGTGATAGTTATTTTTAAACCATATAGTTTGAAAATAAAATAATTTTTTATTTCAATGTATAAATGGAGTAAAACATTTAGCTTTTATTATGTCTCTCCAAACTTAATAATTATGATAACTTACTTTTCTTGAAATTGACCTTTCTGTATCCATATCCCAGAAAATATGCCAAAATAGCGAGAAAAAAAATACGTTTTTTTCTCTTTCTACGTTTGACTTTTCTTCTGGATCAGCGTTGCTTTTCGTGCAAATTTTCAGCAATAGTTATGGTTTGAACTTATACAGGGTTTACACCCGAAAGACGGCTAGAAGGCAGCACATGCGTAAAAAGGCTGAAAAATGTTGTTCGGTCCATGGCAAGTAATTGCCCCGATGGGACCACAACATGCTGCTATATTGTATTTTTTTTCTTACTGTACATGCGTTTGAAAAGGCGTGAAAAGATTGATCACTTACATGATTAATTCCAACATTTTTTGCTCTTTGTTCTTTCTGATGCAAGTTGTGTGTGTGTGTTTCATTTTTATTTGCCATTTTTTTCTATAGTTTTTCAAATTTAGGTATTTTGATATATATATATTTTTATTTTAACATGTTTCTTTGTGTAAATATCTATAATTTTAATACGATCCGTAGTGAAAAAGAAAATTTCAGCAACGCTAAAACATATTTGGATACGGACTTCTGGTGCAAGATCCTAATACAGAATATGTTGCGCCGAAGAGCCTAAAATTTTCCCAATAGGATAGAAAGCAATTTAAAGTTGTAGAAAGTGTAACTGACTGTATTCAAAGTAGTCAAAGTTGATGCCGAAACGGCAATTTATAGTCAATAATGGAATGCCTGAATCTATCGTATGAAATTATGGCAAACATAAATCAGTTCCTTTCTATGCATGCACTGCCTATTGGTCATCTTATAACTGGCCGAATGTAAACCAGGCATTAAATTAAGTCCCTTCTGAAGATATTAAAATCATCTTTTAATCATTAAAGAGGATTTATGAAGACTTCGAATAAAAGCTTTTAGATTTAAATGGTGGCAATATCTTTGAAAGATTTCTATACCTTCCACTAACTTGTATGTTACAAACGTCGCAATAAATGATGCATCGGAAATCTCAAGTACACTTGTACTAAGCGTTACCTTTTGCACAGTTAGATCCAAAGCGACCGGGCGGACACATCTCACACTCCGTGCTGTTAAATGTACAAGTTGGACAGTTGACCCATCTTTTGCATGAGTACTCAGTGGATAAGTCTTTTTTAATACAAACTCTGAAATATGAAAACAATGACATTCTAGTACCTATTAATCCTCTTTCACAGTTAGAAGTTTTTGAATGTAATTCAGAGCAATGAGTCAATGAATGCTCTAAAAACTAACTGCGCGAGACGATAAGTTAAAGTCAGTGACAATGTATCACCATGCAGAAACTCCATATATATATTCGCATTCTTATTTTAGCATAGTTTTTGATGTATGTTTTTACTATAATTGCGACTTTATTTGAAACTATTGAAATCTTTTGTTTCTACAATACTTTTCTAGTGACTTAAGGGAATTTATTAAATATCAGATTGATAGGGAGAAAAATATTCGGGTTCATTAATAAATATTTTAGAAGAATAGTTAATAATAACATTTATAAGTAAACTAATACTATTTTTCTTTTTGTTAAATACAAATACCTTTTATTTGCCTGCAACGACGGTTGATACCATGGCTTTAGAAAAGTCATGTTGCATAATGCTTAGAACTACATGTGAAATATGTATTTTCAAACCTGTAGCATTTACTTTTGGGTCAAAGCAGCGCCATCTGGAGTATGAATGTCAGTTATGCCAGTTACAAAATAATTATATGCTATTTTTATCCGGTACGATATTCTCTAAACCGGAAAACATAAAATCTATGATGAAAAGAATAATAAACGCTTCTTGGAAATAACAGGTGGGATATTAAACAATTTAACACGGTAATCACAATGGTATTGCCCGAATTCTTTTTGATACTGAACGATATTCTGAATGTTATGCAAAATAATGGAGATACGAAGGCAATGTTGCCGATCATCTTACGCTATTTCCAAAAATAGAGAAGAACTAGAGCAGATCATACTCCAGAAGAAAGAAAGAAAATACCAGAGATTGTAAAGAAAAATAAATACCAGAGATTTAACTATTTTAAAATACTACAATGATGGAAAAGTACCGGCAATTTTATTATAAAACAAAAGATGTCGCTTTATTTATCAATTTTTATAAATCTCATTTAAAGCAATCCTTTTGCAAATGCAATTCTGCCAATATTTTTGGGATTCTCAAAATATACCTTAAAAACGTCTTTGTAAAACTTGTTCTAGGTTAGAACCGAATTTCCTTTAATTTTTCCATTAGAATAAAAGAAAAATCAATCAATCTGAAGAACAGTTTCAATTTTGGAAAGAAGAAAAACTCACATGGTGCCACATCTGGTGAATACAAAGATTGTGGAATCGCAATTATTAATTTTTCTTTGTATAAATATGAGGATAGTAATGGTACTTACTGAAATTTTAGCTTCACCGGGAACCTAAGAGTTATTTCCCTCATTAGCACAAAAAAGTCAAATAACGTTGTCATGATATTTTTTGGATATAGTCCAGTATTCAGAATATCGAACAACATTATGATGATATTGTGGTGGTTATACAGTATCTTGTTCTAACTATTATTCAAATCGTACTTGACATTTTTAATATCTGAATTAGTTTAATTATGTCTCCAGTTATTAAATAAAATCACTATGCACCAATTCTTTGATTTGATAGACATGCGAAGTGGATGGTCTATTACAGTGTCATTCATCTATGTCGGATTTTCTACATTTTTTTTTTTTTTTAATATTTTATACTTCACAAATGTGCTTGTTCTTGATAAATAGTTGTCTTTAAATGACTTTTGAAATTTTTCAAATATATTTGTTGCACAAATTGAATAGCTGTAAGAAATTTTAATGCTTTGCTCAATTCGATTCGACATTTTGGAAAATCAACAAAGTTAAAATTCCTGTCTTACAAAAATAAATTTTAAGTTTTTTTTTTCAAGAGAAAACCTAAATAGTGCTGCTAAATGCTTATATAAATCCTGTTCATAAAAGTTTTAAAGTTGTTTTGCTAAAGTGAAGCAATATTACGAATTCGTAACAATATAATTACTTTTAAGCAATAATTTTAAAGTTATTTTGAAGCATATTGAGAAGTAGAGATTTTTTTTTAGCAAATACTTACGTATAGTCGGTAATACTAGAATCACAGGGACATGAAATTTCAAAGAAACAGTAAGAAGAACAGCTAGAACCCAGAAACAGAGCTACTACCAACCCAGTCCTGAAGAACCAAACTGAAAGATAATTAAGTAAATTATAAGGCACTTAAAAGTGAATTACTTAACATTTCATTCAGTTGATTCCTCACAGGAATCAATGACACGAAATGTCAGCAAATCTTTGGAACTATTATCCCATGAATTGAAAAATGAAGAAAATAAGAGAAAGAAATATTTCTCTTTAGGAAGGGAAGTATTCCAATAATATTCAACCAGCAAGTGTGGTTCCCCGAAGCTTTCTGGCATACACTCTAAAATCATCTTCGCATAAAGTTGTGAATCTTCGGCAAGGTTTCGAATGCAAAAGTACTCAGATTTTCATTTTCAGATCCCAAGCATGAGAGTTATGCGTTCCATAATATAATAAAGAAATTAGATATTTGTGAATTAAATGTAGGGCATTAGCGAAAAACTGTTACGAACCATCTATCTTTGGAGTGAATAAGCCTTTTCACTGAATATAGAATACAATAATTAGAGATGTTTTTTGGCAATTGCTGACATACAGTTAATACACAAATAAAATCTAATATGTAATTTGGATTCTTTTTTTTCGACCGATTGAAACCAAAATTTGATATGGGATTACAATCGTAATCAGAAGATACTATACTAAATTTCATTTATTAAGATCTTTACGTTTTCGAGATACTGTGTTTACAGTGGTAACCAAAATTCAAAATTGCGGACACTTCTGAAAATTTTTATGCTTCCTAACTTTATATGCTTATAATAAATGTAACGTTTCACAAAATGCAAACTTTTACATATCATTTTAAAGAGAATTTAATGCTGATTTCAATACAAAAGACAATACATTAGATGCTGACGACTGCAGTGAGTTATCAGTACTTCGTAGCGTAGCCTTTATTTTTTTTATTACAGCTTCACATGACGTTTCATTGAACTGATGAGAGTTTTAAACTCTTCCTTAGTTATTGCATGATGCCAGGAAACAATTATAGCCTCAAATTATTCTCTTTTATTTGATGAACGCTTCATATGCACAAAAGTTTTCAAACGGTGCCATCAGTTCTCAATAATTTTGATATCAAGACTGTTTTCTGGCCATGATAATAATTCAATGCTCTTTGTACTAAATCATTTATGAAAAATAAATGACGTTCTGTTGGGAAAGAGATCACTAACGGAAGGTGTAAGTTTTGGCTCTAGAATATTGTCAATGTATTTTTTTGCATTTAATGTCCCATAGATAACATGAAGGAGACCAATACCGTCTACTGACATTCATGACCAAATCATAACACTAACTGAGTTCTTCATACTTGCCTTAATCCGGTCAGGATGTAGCTCTTCACCTATTCTACGTCTTGCATATTTTCGCTATCAATACCGAATAACAATATATTTGTTTCATCACTCCGTATAACTCGTGGCCACTGATCATCTGTTCAATTAATGTGTTCCTTTGCCCACTGTTAATCTTTTAATGCGCTGCTGTAAATTGAGATATGGCTTTTTTTTTTTTGAGGAATTCTATCTCTTAATCCAACATCTAATAATCTTCTCCTGTTTCTGTGGAACTGACAGACACCCGAGCATCATTCAGTTGATTCCCGATTACCTGTGATGACTTTCTTCTATCTTGGAGACAGTCTTGATTCTTCAGTCATCAACAGATGTGGTACACCTTTTTAGACCCTTTCCTGCTTTGTTTTTTATTGAATTTGTCTCCTGATATCATAAACAAAACTTTTGAACTCCAGAAGTAGTCACTGAACCACCCACCTGTATTGCAATTTGAGTATAAGAAAGACCACATTCATGTAACACAATAATCTTGGTTCTCTTTCTAGGTGTCCAGTCTATTCTTTTATTTGATGTCACTGCTTATTGACTAAATATTAGAAATGTTTACAAAAATTCCAACTATATATAAAAAAGTTTAACAAAATTTCCAACTTGCAATTTCATTACATAAAAAACAGTCTTCCCTCTACAGGAAAAAGCACAATAATGATTTGTTCCAACTTTAAACATAATGTCAGCTTCTGCTGGCAGTTATTAACATATGATTGATTCCCAGAACAAGAACAGTGATTTGTCAGGAAAGTTAGAAATTACAATTCATCTCATCACGGTATTTGTTATTCATATTAAAGTAAGAATAACTTTTTTTGTATTGAAAATATTTGAATTTTGCTTTTTGTATTGAAATCATCATTAAATTCTTTTTAAAATGATATGCAAGAGTTTATATTTTGCGAAATGTAAAATTTTCTGTAAGCATACGAAGTTAGAAAACATAACGATTTTCAAAAGTGTCCACAACGTTGGTCACTACAGTATATGAATGAGAAAATATATATAGACAAACAGTTAACTTTTTGAGAGATTTAGCTCAAAATTTAATTCGAATCTAAATTATAGATGTTAATTCTGTATACCGAATTTCATCTATCTGGCTGTTTAAGTTTTGTAGTTATCGTGAGAGCAAGATGCATAAAACTTGGTATCTAGATTTAGTACTTATTGTGTAGATATATGTCAAATATGAAACCAAATCTGACAAACATGTAAACACGATAAAATGTAATGACTTAAAGTACGAAGTTTGGTAAGTAATTTTGTATCAACAATTGTAGCTTTATATCAAACTCTGGTTTTAATCAGTTGGAAAAAGGGTACCTAACATATATACTCAGATTTCTGATATTTTTGTATTAACTTATCTCAACGATGAGTAACACCAATTCTCCAAAAAAGTCTCCAAAGGTCAAACTCTACTAAGCTCTTTTTCAAGTATTGTTCACAAGGACCTACGGATTAATAATTCCAAATCGCATTAGGATCTGAAGATCCCCTGAAGAAAAAGTCTAGCTTTTACTATTTGAGTAACTAGATTAACATAGCATTTTAAGACTGAAAGAGGTTTGTGAAATAGAGAGCATTAATTTGTTAATCGTAAAGCAGATAAGAAGAGTAGCAAACGCGTTTGCACTTTTCTTTATTGTATAGTGGATGTGTTGTGGTTTTTTAGGGAACTGCCCGGTTTTAAATATACTATTTTTAATTTCCACAAACACAGCTACATTACAAAATTTACAAACACATATTATTACAGACACACATAGAAAATTAAGTTAAAGAAAACAGTATAATGGAGGGATTCTACGGTTTCCAGCCAAAAGCAATCGGCGTTAGCGCAAGGGTTGCGCATAGGCAAAAAGTCGACTTCAGGATGTAGGTCTGTCGTTCAACTGCTTGTCTTCTGTAAAACGCCACAAGGGGGGGCTATCTGTTCAAGGGGAAAAAGAGGTGTTATAATTGTAATTTTGACAGGTGACTTTTGAGCTCCCTTTTCTTTCCTGACTACTACCTGCATTATGGGAAAGTTTTTGAATAATGACTGCAAATTTAAGATGCATTTGATGTTCAAACATATTGGAAATTTTAATGGAATCAAATGGTGAACTTGATGCCTACAAAATGGATACTACTCAGGATGAAAATACATTAATGTTAAATGTCTTTCGCATCTCATATCTTTCAAAAACAGCTTTTAATAACTTTTACCGTGTTATGAGTTATTTATACTTCAAATTTCAATAAACAAAAATATTTTTGGGAGTCAGCTGTACGTCTGTTTTTTTTATTTAAAATCCTGGTAAACAAATTGTTTTGAATGTTGCTGATTAAATTTAAAAATATTATTGTTCATCAAAAATGTTTGTAAGGTTTCTTTTTTCAGTATTCTTTTATAAATACAAATTAATTTTATTTACTCCATGTTTTCTCTATAAATTGAAATACATAATTTTAATTTACAAAGGATGACTTTTTTAAAGTTGAATTTAAAAATTAAGGTAAAATTTTAACTTGAAAATAATGACAAATTTACCCCATTTCAAGCGGTTGTTAGATGAAAGGACAACTGGGAACAGAAAAATAATGACAGCTAACGATTATGAAAACAAAATTTAACTGTTTTTATTTTTATCTTGAGTTGGTGAGGTATGACTAAACAATAAAGCACAGATAAATTGCAAATATTATTTTTTAATTTGTTTTGTCAGAAAGTTATTAAATGAGCGAATATAAAAAATCCAATTAAAAGCTTCATTCGAAACAAACAAAACGTAATGGAATTTCACAATATATCAAATGAGTTTTAAATAAATATATATAAAAAACAGAAGTATAAACAAAGATAATTAAATAAAACAAAAAGAAAAAACTATAAAACAAAATTTTAAATGGAAAATAAGCTCTCAGCAATGTTTTTTATTATAAATACGTGAACTTTCATGAAATTGCCAAATTCTTTTAACGTCATTATAAAACTAAAAGTTAAGAATATTCACGCGAGAGAGAGAACAAACCGGGAGAAATTTTAGTAATTTTATATATAACCGATTTTAATAAGATTGAAAGCAATTCATAGAATGTGAATGATACATTAAAACAGTGTGAACATATTCAGTCTAACGTTGAGCAAAAAAATTCTTCAACCGTTATTTTTAAAAACTTAACCAACGTAAATATTTCTTAAACTTTTCAAGGTGAACGTACTGTCCAGAACGTATTTTTTCCAGAACCGACAGTTTACATTCTCATTCCGCATTCGATTTTGACCATGTATGGAAGTCGGATAACGTCTTAATTTCGGTATTAAAAGCGAGTTTAGTTTAATTTAATTTGGTAGTTATTTCATACATAATATTTTTTCGAAGTAATATCTCTAATATTTTATCCTAAGTTCAAAGCTTGGCTTTACCAAAGATTCTTCGTGTATGTGGATCTGTTGTACAATAAATCTGGCATCGTGAACCAAATACTCTTCCATTAATGTGGCGGGGAAGTCATAACATTTTTCCATCTGGAAAAAATATTATGGATAAGATAACTACTAAATTAAATTAAGCTCTCTTTAATGCCAGTACTAAATATAACTTCCTTTTAATGAAGAAATTGCGACATTACCCGATTTCTATGCATGGTCCAAATCGGATAGGGAATGAGAATATGAACTGCCAGTTCTGGAAAAAGTTCGTTCTGGATTGTACGTTCACCTTGAAACGTTTAAGAAATATTTTTTTTCCCATATTGAAATTTTTTTATGGATATTATGGGCTAACCTTGTAAATTGAAGCCTCTGTCAGATATCAACTCTGATACCCTTCTGTAAGCTTCTCCACTATATTAATGGAAGAGTATTTGGCCCACTATGTTAGATTTATTGTATAACAGATCCACATATACGACAGATCAGAACAGGATTTCGAACTTAGAGCCTCTAAGCTATAGAGATCTCGAAGCCGATTCCTTACCACTAGGTCGCAGCTGCCAAGCATTAAATGCAAGCATCGAATATGTTGAAACTATTATTGTTTGGATATTTACATAGTCGAAATGCGAAAGCACTTTGTACTTTCTTTTTTAAACAAAGTGACTTTTTATTCCTTTCGATTACTTTCCATTAAAATGAATTTAACTGGGTATATTCGCTCACTCACGACTTTCATTCGAGGAAAGCAAACATTTTCCTAAATTTATAATATAGGCAAATATTTTCAATGTTAAGGTATAGGGAAAAATTCTTTATAATCCTCCAAAATATTAATAAGCAGAAAATTACAATATAAATTATTAAGACGGCAAAAAATACTTTTAACAGTTCCAATTTTGGTTTATATATTACAATATTACCGAAAATTAAAATCAAATTTCAAACTCTCAGTAAAAAAAGATACGGATCACAATATATGTTAAAATATACTGAAAGGTTATATGCTAAAATTACATTGAAGATAAAATGTCACATATTTAGACTATATGATTTAGTAAATAATATGAATCAATTCAAAGCTGCGCCTTGATGTTTACTACTGCACAGAACGGTTTCCATTAAGTGAAAGCTCACGTGATATAATCCTAGAATCCAAGCTTGGTACCGTCCGATCGTCTTACAGTCGAAATAAAGCAGAGCGTAGAAATATGTATCCGCCATAATGCCAGAAAAGTCTTAATTCATCCCCTATTTTTGATTACTTTAAAAAAAAATCTTCAAAAATTGTAAGCATCTATTTATGAAAGAAAACGATATTTAAATAAGAACGGAAGTAGTAGTTAATATCTTTCATTTATCCTTTGCTCCTAATCATTGCACTGTTCGTCGAAATATTTTTGTTCGGAATTATAAACATACAGATAGATATAAACTGAGTTGGTAGGGGGGAGGTTTTCAGCTTTCTATGCTATCAAATAAACGATAGTCATTCTATGTATGGGGTGGAAAGTTGTGAAGGGCAATTCTTCTGAAGCTTATTATTAAAAAAAATTAAATATTTTGATTTTTTTTAATGAAAATTAATTGCCTTTAAGTAAAAACAGGGTTATCCAAAAATGTTTTTTTTTTTTTTTTTTTTTTTTTTTTTTAAATCGAGATAAATCCAAAATATATTCTCCGTTTCAAAATTTTTTTTAATTTGAAAGAATATTTAATAATTTTCAGCTCAAATTATGAATTAAAAAATTAAGTTGAATCTGATAGAATAAAGAGATGCTCTAGTTCGAAATTCTCATTTCGAGAAACTAAAGTTTTATGCTTGAACATAAAGGGTTTCTCTAAATTCATTCAACACATTAAGGCATGCCCGAAGCCAATTAAAGGAAGCAATTTTTTCCGCTGAATGTTTTGATCCACAAATTTATTCATGAAAAAACACAAAAATTCGATTTTTGGACTTGCACTGTTTTTCTCATCGATTCAGTTTCATTTAAGTATATACTTACAAAAAAAGAATATTGGGATAATATTATTGACTTAAACGTCATTTTCTAACAGCGAAACCTTACCTGCAGTTGACATGATTTTCTCAGACTACGAATCACCTTATAATAGAGACATATTTGAAATGATAAACAAAAGGTAATCTTTTTCCTCGAACATCATATGCAATGGACACGTCATTTCCTATGGTAAAACTGTGATGGAAGGAAAAGTGTCCTCACATTTCCTTGTCAGCTTTAAAGTTCTATTTTTGAGAAGTGCACCTCAGGTCTCCAGTTATCTCTAATACTGCCTTTATATTCAAAGGTTTGGCTCTCAGTCATTAAAAATGAGTTCATGATAGAAGAAGCAACAACAAATAACAGAAAAGAATGGGCAAGGCTTGCATATTAGTTCTTTTGGGTTTTATAAACAATAATATTGTATGGAAATCATTGAATAAAACAATATTTTATTGTTCACTGATACTGTTGAAAATGATAAACAAATTCTAGTTTTAATTGATTAAAAAAGGACCCATTTCGATAGGAATTTAAATTTCATCTAGATTAACTAAGGTTAAGCTAGATGAAAATAAAAAAAAAAAGTAAAAAGAAGTTACGAAAAAGACGGTAAAAAGAAGTTAATCTTTTAATAAATATGAATTAATTTTTTAACAAAATAAAACAACTATCTTTTAACAAATATATCATCATCTTCGTCCTCGCTTCTTCGTAAATACCTTTCTTGCCTTTCTTGTTAGGCTTATAGTACATATGTACTATAAGCCTAACTATTACACTTTTAGCTCTGAATGCTGCGCTCAGTAAATTGTGAACATAATTATAATAGACAGAAAATATTCCTAGATGATATTGCCTCAATATCCTCCAATATTCAAGATATTTAGTTGGGCAACATTAGCATTTTCGTCTATTCTGGTATTCTACCTTTCTCGATCAGTTCTCAATCATCTGCAAAGAAAAAAGTGCGATTCAACGAGAATGAGTTACTATCAAGTATGAACGCAAGCTCAGGCCATTCCACGCTCCCTCCCCCCACACGCACATACATCATGCTAGTCCTACGAATCCTGAAGGGTGAATAATGCTTGGCTTAATCCAATCTTAGCTTAGAGTTAAAAAAAACATTCATAAAATAGTATATAAAGTAATCGCTAAGAATAATATTTTTTACTAGTTCACATGATAAGTAAAAGTTAATTATTTTATCAGCAATCTGCAGTTCTACAAATAAACTATTCCACTTCTTCGAAAAACTCAGAAACCAAACGATTTTTACATTGGCTTCTTAAAAAAAAGCCAAATTTTTCGTTGAAGAATTGCGGTTTATTTTAGTAAAACTCCATACCACATATATCTATGTAAACTTGCTAAAGCGCGGGAATTCGGAGAGAGGCAGAGAATGATAGTTCAGTTATCGTCCTCGCCATTTTACCATGGTTCATATTTAATGAATCCGTTCCAAAATAACACTTGTGCTATTTCAAGAAAGAGCATAAATATAATTAAATTAAGAAGAATTAATAATGCGACCTTTAAATAAATAAGTGCGCACCATGACTAGAGTAGGAGTTTACTGAAGCAAGAAAACCGGAAAACGACATGCTGTATTTAGAATACACGAGAAAAAATATCTCTGCAATGAATTTAGACAACGTTTCAGTATTTCGGTGATTTAAAACTAAGCGTAAATGTTGATTTCGACGGATGCCATTCCGGCAGTGACGCACGGAAAGCAAAAGATATCATCCTGAAGGAAGGATTTCAAACAATAGTTCTTCCTTGTTCAGAATTTGATGGAATCTGTTATTGGTGATCGAAAAGAAAGCCAAAGGTAGCTTTCCGACGAATGATTTAATAAATATCACTTGGCCAACGACATTAGAAAAATGTTAATTGCAGGTAAGAAACATTTTTACTAAAATTTAAATGATTTATTTAAGTTGGCTGGTTTCATGCTTGCAAAAACGGAACTAATCGATAAATGAAGCACTTTCTGTTTTTCCAGGGTTTTGAAATTTTGTACAGTTGTGTAAACTCAGTGGTAAGTCTTATTTTAACAGTTTAAGAATATAAGAATAATCATTAATTACTCATTTGATTGTAACTAAATAACTAATCATAAAGTGACATCAATTTGCCATGAATTTTTGAAGACGATTATAAGATTTTATGACATTTAAAATTGATCAAGAAATATATTAAACACTAAAATATAGGACATAAATAAAAATAAATTTAAAATTCTATTTTTTATTGCATTTTTATTCATTTAATAAAAAATAGAAAAAAATCTTTTTTTAATTAAAAACCTAAGAATCAAAACTAAAACAGTTACGATAAAAAATTCCAACCATTAAGATATTAATAATATATCCGTTAATGAATTTATCATAAGAAAAAGATTTCCTAAACAAGTTTTGAAATATATTATAAATGTGATTAAAAATTATGTAGGTATTTAAAATTCATGTTTATTTAAAATATTTAAATCAGTGCTTCACTCTTAAGTTTATCTTTTTTTTTTGAGAAATTAATATGTTTCTATTTTTTTAGTACACTAATATAAGAACATTTTTAAAGCTTTATGATCAATAATTTTGGTTTTTTTGTTTGTTTTAATTTCTAGGCTGGTATATCTGACTGGAAATTACATGACGAGAAAATTGTTCAAATCAGTTTACCAGCTCACCATCAGATTTAGAACTACAAATTTGATGTGTAACTAATTCTCGAATAATAGATGTTTGCTTAGAAAGGGTTTTCAAAATTAAATGATTAAAAATTAATCGAAGCCCTCAATTTTCCCTCAATAACTTTGGAACATGTTATTCCACAGAAATACTTTTATACTATTTTAAAATTTAAAAATAACTGTTCAACAATGGCATTTTTTTTTTGTTTCACAGCATTTCCCCTTTAATTTTATTGTTTAAAAAAGAATTAATTATCTTTATTTTTAAAAAAAAATTTTAGAATCTTTTTAACATTTTAATAAGAATTAGGCTAATGTTATTGTATTATCCAATCTCACAGCCGCGTGCTTTTGCCAATGTTCCCCCTATGATTAAAACGAAAAATATATTTCTTTTGAAAATTAATCTGAAAAGAAAATTTTTGTTTCCTTTATAATCAGTCATAAAAATTTTATTACCTTCAGTTGTTGAATTAGCTATTCAAAACAGGCTTTTTTGCGACCTTTGCATTCGGATGCGTTACCGGAAAAGGGAAAGAGACAGGGATAGGGTGGGGGTGAGTGGACATTGGAACATCGGTTTTTCGTTTTTAAATAAAAAAGCCTACTAATTTGAAAAGAAAGGTTTTGGTGCAGATATTTTAAAGGCTTATAAAATGAGTTTTCGAATCTTGTAGTTTAATTAAATTAAAAAAGAAAATTAATCAAATAATTAAAAAGGGCAAATTTAGATTATATATATATATATATATATATATATATATATATATATATATATATGGAGTTTTTGAAAGTCCACTTAGTTACATGTTACCAAGATGTGACAAGCAGGCGAAAAATTTAGATGGATAGTGGCATTTTTTTTTCTGGAAATCTGCTCGTTTTAAAAATAAGTAATTATAATAAAAAAAGATGAATGAGTAGGAAAATGCCTTTAAGTATTTTTCTATCAATTACAATTTTCTAACAGCAAAAATCATATCCTGAAAATGCTGTTCTACAATTTTTGGTATATAGTAATTGACAAAAGAAAAAAAAAAGCGATGAAAATTAAAAAAAATAAAATAAAAAAGTCTTATTTTGCGGCAACTGATTTTTCAAGAATGAGATGTCACAATTTTTTTTTCAAGATTTAAATTCAATTAATTAAGAAAGTTTTTGAACACAAAGCAAAAAAATATGCAGTTTTAAATTAAATTATACCACACATAGAAAATTATTGAAAATATAAAATTCTAACAGAGGATAATGCAAATCAACCGTCCAAAGAATTTAAATAAAAAAATGTAATCTTGTTGTAATCAAAAGCAATTTCTTTGTTTCAATTCACACATATTAATGTGTTATTATTACTTTTTAGACTAAGTATATCATCTCAAAGTAATTTGAATTATGATTAGAAAATGGTTGGTTGTTAAGTTTTTTTGGCATAAAAGCCAAATCTGACTATGCTGCACCAATCAAATGGTAAAAATTAAATTCAATGATATTAAAAAGTTCTTTAAATTAAGTAAAAGTAAAATTATAAAAATAATCCAAATGTATAAACAGGGCACTTTTAAAATTATGACTAGTAAAATAGTTGATGGTTAAATGGACATTAAATGCTAAGTCCCTAAATTTTTGACTTTGTTTTGAAATTTAATTTATCATTTTTATATTAAAATATTCAATAAAAAAATTTCAATTTTTCATAGCAAATGAATAAATTTTATTAAAAGAAAGTTAATAAAAGATATATAGTAAAATATAATATAAAACTATTTTCTCTGATTTTTATAAAAGAGCATGCTATATTTAGTATTTTGCATGATTAATACCAATAAAATTACAGTTTATGCTTCAAATTAATATTACTCGATTTTACTCTAAAAAATAATTGCAATAATAACAATGTAGGAGGACTTTGCTTAAAAAATGTATAAGATCCATAAATAGATAATCCAACAAAAGATTTTGCAAGAGAGAATCATTACTGATGTAATAGAAAACACAGCGGAATATAGGAGTACGATGTCTGAATCTAGAGCATCAATAATTTCTCAATTTAAACAATTCTTCAAAATACACATTAATTAGTGAGCTGAAAACTCGATATTTTCGCTACTTAATTTTTGCATTTAGTTTATAATTCAAAAAAATAATTTTGAAACAGGTGAAATAAAACACATAATTATACTTTAAAAACTGACAAATTTATGAAAGAAAAATTAAATCTTATTTTAACAAATTAAACAAAAGTCTAAAATATAGTTAAAAATCGTTTTATTTTAAGCCTTTAAGCAAAGTAATGGTTATAATTATAACTAGAAAGATTTTTTACAAACATGTTGCCAATGAAATTAAAAAAAAAAAGAAAAAATATTTAAATTAAATGAAAGATAATACGACTCTCATAAAATAAGTTAAATATTGTACGTGATACTATAAAAATGATTTAAAATAAAACCATGAAACAAATATATGTTATGACAAACTGGTAGCCTAAAAGACTGGAAAGGGTTTAAATATGACACAAAATTTAGTTTCAAATATTGAATAAAACTTGGGACAATTTTAAAAGAGAATGTTAAAAATTAAATTATTGCACAAGAAAGAACGAGCGAAAACGTCCAAGAAAATAATGTTATACTGTGAGATATTAAGTCTATTTCATTGTCCAATCATATTTTTTTTAATGAAATTATTAGGAACTGTTTAACTTTGAAAAACAGATAGTTGTTCAGAAATGGAATTGTCATCACTGAAAAGTTAATTTTTGAAATTATAAGATGATTTTAAAATATTTTTTATGCAAAGGTACATTCCGGTTTCATGACGGTAAAACTTAAAATCTATTTAATCGTCCTTCATTGCCTTTAAAGGGGTTGAGAGAATTTTAAAATAGTATAGATCTCTTAAAGAGTTAAAAAAATGCATGCCAAATATCGTGGAAATTTCGAAAATTCCAGGAAAATATGGAGTTCACGTCACACAATTTCTGCCTGTCATTTATTTACAAAATAAAGAAATATAAAAAGCGCATATATAAAATTTGTATTTTTTTCTCTATTAGTCATCTTTAAGGAAGATTTACGGTATTAATCCAAAATAATTCAAATGTAAAACAGAATGACAAGAATAGATGTTCAGTTAAATCTATAAAATTGTTTTGTAAGCTTATGCTAAGTCAGCAGCAATGAAGTTGAAAAAATATAACTAAATACTGAAGTTCTGAAATCAATCTCACTGAAATATTTAATGCATTGTATGCTTTCATTACATTAACACATAAAAAGTAATGTTCTTTTTTTATATATAAATATGCACAGTATTCATAAAAATTAAAGAAGATATAAAAGAATATTTATGTTTTTACAGGGATTCGTTTTGATCTCGTTCTGGTTTCCATTTTGGTGGGAAATGTTTATTCTTCCTGTTTATTCTATAAGACATGCCCTTGCGGCACCACCGGCAAGAACTATACGTAAGTAACGTTTGATAATTTTAGGTGCTAAAAAAAACAGGCACATAGGTATGCATTTTTATGATATGCGCAGAGATATGCGCCACATTTTTTAATCAACTTAAAACGATAGAAAACAGGAAAAAATTATAGACTTCATTTACAATGTGATATTGGTCTAAATAATTGATGATGCAGTTTTTACACAAAAAATTTAAATGAATGATAAGTTTTTCTAGTGCCAACATTTTATTTTAATCTTTATTATTCAGATACATATACATTTTCCCGACATGCTTTGTTTATTAATTTCGGGCCTACAATTGTAGCCACATGGGACGTGTGATATGCTGCAGTTTTGGAGTTAAAATTGAAATTTGTAATGAAATTTTCTCAAAACTTATTTAAGCAAATGGTAACTTCACTCAAATTAGTCTTTTCCCTTACGCCTTTAACCTTAATAAATCTAAATATTGCTGTTATGCATTATTACCAACTAATTACTATGATATATGATATGTCTATATTATCATAATGTAAACAGTTCACTTACAATTGAATTATTAAATGAATAATACAATGTTTTATTCATTGATTATGAACACTTCATTTAAGATGCATTGAACTTTAATTTTAAAAAAAAAATGCTCTTCTGAAATGTTGTGATTCTTATTTACAAAATTAAAGAAGTTTGAAACCACCTGTAAGATCTCATAAGATGCACAATACGGTCATTGCTCCCAACTACCAAGACCGATACCAATCAGTTTTAGAAGAAATATCAGATACCACAGACATTTATTCATCTCCCTTTGCCTCTCTTTACACTTTATCGCATTAAAAATACCAGTGATGTATAATGCAAATAATTTAAAAGCAGAACTATCCATTTTATATCTGTTTAACCATCAAAGCAATTCAATCTAAGATTAACATTTCCTTATTACATTTCCATGGGCATAATTTTAAGTATTAAGGAAAAACGTAATTTTCTCGATTCTAAAAGTTTCACTTGCTAAAACGTAACAGTCCTAAAAGGAAAAAAAAAATCAAGAACCATTCTATAAAATTTTTCTAGCCTAAATTTTGATTTTAATTTTTAAAAAAATGTAAAAATAAATAAATAAAATCATTAGGTTAATTAATCATTAAAACAAAATTTAAGTGCAAAATGTTTTTAAACACAAATTACCATACACTTAAACAATTTTTCATAATGATTTTGATTTTAAGGTGCAAAAATCAGTTTTGACCATATTGCGTTAGAAATACAATAATAATGAAGCTTTTAATTTTTTTTTTAAATAATGGTTTCGTTTTGTAATAAATAAATCATGGTTAAAAATAAACTCCGGCAAACTGGCGTAATTAGACGAAATCACTTTTCATGATGGTAAAAATGCTTAATTTAAAAGAAGCAAACAGTGAAAGAGAAAAAAATATTGTGCAAAACAGTAGCATATCAGACAAAAAGAACAGTGACGTTATGGCACATAGAGCTTTGAGATACTTCTAATTGTATACATCAAGCTAAATTTAATATGAAGCTGTTAGTCACCTATCTTTGAATGAAACAGAAGAAAAATAGCATCTGACATTCATTCCTCTAAACTGCTCAACATGTAATAATCAAATTTTTTCGGATACAAATAGAATTGGTATTTGTTATCAAAAATGTGTACTGGACTCGTAGAATGAGAACCTGAGTTAAGAAATTGAATACGGAGTGAGATTTGGTAGATTGATAGTATACCTTTCGGCGAGTCATTCTTAAAAGTATTAATAGACAATAGCCTGCTAGTCACAAGAAATTAACCTCCAAACTCTTGGCATATTTTATACATTAATAATTTACCATAGTCACACAATATACAAACAGGAGGCTTAGTAATATACTCGCTTTGTAACTGGAAAATCATGGCTCAATTTAGGATGCAAATTCTAAATTTCTTTTTGCAAAATTATTTGAAATTAAATTAACAGTTTTCTATTATTTTTAATTATTAAATTACTCATTTCTCATGCGTAAATTAATTTTTATTTACATAATAATCGAATTCAAATTAAATTTTTAAATATGAGTATGTACGAAATACACTTTTAGGATGAAACAATTACTATAATCGTAGGCATGTGATCTCAGCTATCATCAATATGTGCACGATAATTGCCATGTCACTACTCAGAAAGCTGCACTTAACGGCACACACTCAAGTTCCATACTTTTAGTGGTAATTTTCAGTTCTACTGAACCTTTCGCCGACTAAATTTGATCATTTCATATTTAGCCTCTTTAGAAGAATTTACGATGAATCTTGCTTGTTTTGTCTCTTCTATTGCAATCTAAGATACATAGCAAAAATAATACTGAAGTTATCATTCCATACACAGTCATCTACGTGAAAAATGTCACCCAATTGGAAAAACGACATTAAAATCATAGACTCTTTGTCATCTGACGCATCTCATATTTGAGAAGACTGGAATCAGCCTAATCCACTTAGAAATTATCAGAATACTGTACAAAGTACTCCAAAAGATCATTCAAAATCTTTAAGAATTGGTTAGGTGTAAAAAAAAAAAAGCCATACTTGTAGTAAAACATAGGTTTGTGTTGGTTTCTGGCGCAAGAGCCATGCTTGGCTATGCTGCGCCAATCAAATGGTTTATAAAACATTCATTTGTTAAAATACAGAGGTTTGTAAATCATTCATTTGTTAAAAACAGTATCAGGGGTGTAAAGTTAAAAAAAGAAAAGAAAAATGATGAAACAAACTCGATTAGAATCTTAAAATTTTTGACTACGATTCATAAAAATTCAATGCAAAGAAATTATTCATTTCATCTCTCATAATACAAAAGGAGAAAAAAGATGTCAAATGCAAGTAAAAAAGCCCATAGCTTTTAAAAAATTAAAAATATTTGGGTGGTATTTTACACCCACCAGGTCTTGTAATGTCAAAGACGCCGAGGTAAAAAAGCGAGCACGATAAGAATCAAAAACTGGGCATTCAATTAAAATATGACGAACAGTAAAATCAACTTTGCAACTGTTGCACATAGGTGTATTTTGGCCAAATATAAGATGCCTATGTGTGAAACGCGTATGCCCTATACGGAGACGAGTCAATTTAACATCCATCTCACGTATAGGATGAACAGGCCAAGAAACAATGTTCGTTTCAACAGAATGCAATTTATTTCTGATCTGCAGGTCCCACGATTTTTGCCAAACAGAAAAAAAATGATGATCAATAGACCTTTTGATGTCACAAAAGGGAAGTCCTATACTTAAAAAGGTCGTTGCAGATTTTGCGGTCAAATCTGCCTTCTCATTCCCGAAGATACCAACATGACTCGGAACCCAACAGAAATTTATTTGGAAGCCATCATTTTTCAAAACTCGCAAAGTGAATAAAATTTTAATCGCAACCGGATGCATCCGATTGTGATAATGTGAAAGTGTCTCCAAAGCACTCATGCTATCGGTATAGATGACAAAATGACGCTGACAGGATGATCCAATTTTCTGGAGGGCACAGAAAATTGCTACCAACTCAGCTGTAAAGACGGAGCAGCAATTATGAAGACGGTGGCTCAGTGTATCGGATGGAAGTATGATTCCACAACCGACATGATCATCTGATTTCGAGCCATCCGTGAAAATTGGGGCAAAAGTAGAATACTGATAGCGATGGTATAAAAAGATCTGCTGGAGAACAACAGTAGCTGTTGAGGACTTATCGAATCCAAGAAAAGGATTCAAATAAGAAAATTGCGGAATATCCCAGGGTGGGAAATTAAGGAAATCCACAGCTCTAACACGAATATCGTTAAGGTCCGAGTCATGAAGGAGTATTTTTGTTCTCTCCAAAAAGGGAAGCATGTTCGAAGGACGGGCATTATACAGTCGACGAAGACCAACTGGCAGTGACAATTGGCCTAAAGGATGTTTGAGAACAGATTTTGTTCGATAATAAAATATGGCAGATAATTTCTTACGCCTTAAACTTAGAGGAAGTTGATGGCATATAACGTATAGGCTTTCAACCGGAGAAGTACGGAATGCTCCTGAACAGATACGCAGAGCAGAATGGTGAATGGTATCCAGTCGCCTCAAAACTGATGGGCAGGCAGAACCATACACCATACAACCATAGTCAATTCGGGAAAGAATTACTGCTTGGTAAACACGGATTAAGGAGGTTCGATCGGCACCCCAAGATGTTTTCGAGAGCACTTTTAAAATGTTCAATGATTTCTCACACTTCTTCCGTAAATATAAGATATGCGGCAGGAAGGTGAGCTTCCGATCAAGAATCACTCCCAAAAACCGTACTTCGTTCACCACAGGGATTTGAGTATTTCGATTGATTGATTGATTGATTGAGTTTTATGGCGCAAGAGCCATGCTTGGCCATGCTGCGCCAATCTAATGGTAGAATTATAAAAATGTTTATAAAAGATACATTTATTAAAAAACAAGATCAGCGGTGTAAAGATAAAAACACATGCAAAAAGATGAAACAAATACAAATAGAGTCGAAACTATGATTCATTAGAAAGCAAAACAGAAGTAATTCATTTAATCTTTTATAGCACAAAAGGAGAAAAAAAATGCTAAATACAAGTGAAAAAACTTATAGCTTTTAAAAAATTAAAAATATTTGGGTGGTATTTTTCACCCACCAGGTCTTGCAATGTTAAAGATGCCGAAGTAAAAAAACGTGCACGATAAGAATTAAAAACAGGACATTCAATTAACACATGATGAACAGTAAAAGAAACTTTGCAACTGTTGCACTTAGGCGCATTTTCTCCAAATATGAGATGTTTATGGGTGAAGCGCGTATGCCCTATACGGAGACGAGTCAATTTGACATCCATCTCACGTATAGGATGAACAGGCCACAAAGCAATGTCCGTTTTAACAGAATGCAATTTATTTCCGATCTGCAGATCCCATAACTTTTGCCAGTTAAAAGAGAAGTGATGAACAATGGACCTTTTGACATCACAAAAGGGAAGAGCCATGCACAAAAATGTCGATGCAGATTTAGCAGCCAAGTCTGCCCTCTCATTTCCCAAGATGCCGACATGACTCGGAATCCAACAGAAAATTATTTGAAACCCATCATTCTGCAGCAATCGCAAAGTAAACAAAATTTTAATAGCAATCGGATGTGTCCGATTGTCGTAATGCGAAAGTGTCTCCAAAGCACTCATACTATCGGTGTAGATAATAAATTTACGCTGAGTAGAGGGTGAAATTTTCTGTAGAGCACAGCTAATTGCCACCAACTCAGCAGTAAAAACAGAGCAACAATTATGAAGACGGTGGCTCAGTGTATCAGATGGAAATATTATGCCACAGCCGACATGACCATCTGATTTCGAGCCATCCGTGAAAATTGGATGAAAGGAAGAATACTGATTGCGATGGTAGAAAAAAATCTGTTGGAAAACCACTGGAGCAGTTGAGAATTTATCGAATCCAATGAAAGGATTCAAGTAAGAAAACTGTGGGATATCCCAGGGTGGGATACTATAGACATCAACAGCTTTAACACGAATCGTGTTAAAGTCCGAGTCCTGAAGGAGCAATTTGGCTCTCTCACAAAATGGAAGGATGTGAGAAGGGCGGGCATTATAAAGTCGACGAAGACCTACTGGCAATGACATTTCGCTCAAAGGATGTTTCGGAACAGATTTCGTTCGAAAATAAAATGTGGCAGACAATTTCTGTCGCCTTAAAGAAAGGGGTAGTTGGTGACATATAATATATAGGCTTTCAACTGGAGATGTCCGGAACGCACCAGAGCAAATGCGCAATGCTGAATGATGGATGGTATCCAATCGCCGCAAAACAGATGAGCGGGCGGAACCATATACCATACATCCATAATCTATCCGAGAGAGAATGATTGCCTGATAAATACGGAGAAGGGAGGTTCGATCGGCACCCCAAGATGTTTTTGAGAGAACTTTTAGAATATTTAATGATTTCTCACACTTCTTCCGCAAATATAATATATGCGGAAGGAAGGTGAGTTTCTGATCGAAAATTACTCCCAAAAACCGTACTTCATTCACCACAGGAATTTGAATATTCTTAACTCGAATACATGGATCCTGGTGAACGTTTCTTTTCCGACAAAAGTGAATGCAGCTGCTTTTCTCTGGGGAGATAGTGTGGCCATTGTTATTGCACCAAGCTACCACTCTGTTTACTGCGTTTTGCAATTGTCGCTCTATTAGTGCCATGTTACTACCTTGGCATGAGATCTGCAGATCGTCAACATAAAGGGTTCCATTTACAGTTGAAGGCAAATGATTTAAAATTTGGCTAAGATGAATAATAAAAAGTGTGACACTGAGGACACTTCCTTGTGGAACTCCCTCAGCTTGAATAAAATTATTAGAATAAGAGTTACCAACTCGAACTCGAAAAGAACGTTGTGTTATAAAATTTTGTAAGAATATAGGCAAGTTACCTCTAAAACCTAAATTAAAAAGTGTGGAAAGTATGCCATAGCGCCAGGCACGGTCATACGCTTTCTCTATGTCAAAAAATATTGAAACATGGTGGTTCCTCCTAACAAATGCGTTGCGAATTTGGGTTTCCAATAGTATGAGGTTGTCAAAAGTAGACCGACCTCTACGGAAACCACTCTGCAACGGGGAGATGCATCCTTGTTTCTCTAACTCGAAAATTAGACGCATGTTGACCATACGCTCGAAGGTCTTACAAAGGCAATTTGTAAGAGCAATCGGCCTGTAGTTCAGAGGGACAGATGGTTCTTTGCCAGGTTTTAAGATAGGAATCACAACAGCTTCTCGCCATTGTGAAGGGTACTTCTGCTCAGTCCATATTCTGTTAAATAATATCAACAGATTGGAAAGGGAAATGGTATTCAAATGGCGAAGCATGTTATACGTGATTCCATCTGGTCCAGGGCAGGTATCATGAACCTGAGACAAAGCCATGTTTAGTTCATACATCCTGAATTCACAGTTATAGGGAAGGGCACTTCGGGCATTGAAGCGCAAAGGTAGCCGTTCCTTTCGATTCTTAATTGCCAAAAAATCAGGGCTGTAAGAATCGGTTGCGGAAACTTGCGCAAACGCTTGGCCAAGTATGTTAGCAATGTCCAATGGGCTCGAATACATCGTATTACCTGTTTTTATAACAGGAATAGAGTTTTCTTTATAGATCCCATTAGCAGCTTTTACCTTCTTCCATAAAAGTTTACTGGAGGTAGAGGATGTAATGGTTGAAACAAATTTAGTCCATGCTTCTCTCTGACTGCGGCGCCGAATACGGCGAGCTAGCGCTTTCGCTCTTTTAAAAGCAATCAAGTTCTCAGTCGTCGGGTACCTTCTAAATAGATTCCAGAGTTTTTTCTGTTTATTATGACTGTCGCGACAGGCTTCATTCCACCACGGTCTACGAAATTTTCTTAGACGTGGGGAAGTTTTTGGAATGGTAGCGTTAGCGGCGTTTATTATCGTGTCAATGACATTTTGTAAGGCTTTCGAAATGTCTGCATTACTGACCATGGCCTCATTGATAACTGCTAGTTGGGAAAATGTATTCCAATCTGCCCGCTGGAATAGGAAACGCGGAGGACAAATAGTCACACCGCCGCTATCAGCGTGGGAGATTATTAGGGGAAAGTGATCGCTATTGTGCAGATCATCCCCAACTGTCAAATTCAACAACGGTAGTAGTTCAGGCGTGCATATAGCTAGGTCAAGACAATGGAAGTTACGTGTGGGCGCATGGAAGTACGTTTGCTCATCATTATTGAGCAGACAGAGACAGTTATTAGCAATAAACTGTTCGATCTGCTGCCCTCGAGAGTTTGTACTATCCGAGCCCCAAAGAATACTATGTCCATTGAAATCGCCGAGTATAATAAATGGCTTAGGAAGCTGTCTCACTAAGGTATCAAGATCCAGTTGACGTATGATATCATGAGGCGGAAGATAAATACAGCAGACTGTGACCAAAGATCGTATATGGACCTGTACAGCCACAGCCTGAAGAGTGGTATGCAAACTGAGAGGTGTGCTCGGATAGAGGTTTGATGTGAAGATGCAGACACCCCCAGAACCATGAGATCCAGTGCCTGCATCTTTCCGGACACAGCTATATCCGCGTAATTTGATGGGAATGGTAGGCGTCAAGAGGGTCTCTTGAACACCAAAACAGATAGGATGAAACTGGTTAAAAATTGACTTGATATCCTGAAGTTTGGAACGAAGGCCGCGACAATTCCATGAGAGGAAGGTACCCATTAAGAACGTTTTTTTGAAGGAGAGTAATTAAAAGCCTTAGTTGGAGTTGCCTCAGATTCGCAACTCATCTCAAGTTCATCTTCATCCTCTGAGGGATGCAATTTAAAATCGGGGCTACTTATTTTGTCCCCAAAGATGGACGTTAAATCTTTGTGGACAATACCTTTCGTCGCCAGCCCTAGGGCGACTGAATTTCGTGAGGATGATTTTTTTAGTTTTACTGGGAGATCTACTTGAGAGAGACCACGTTTAGCCAGCTTTAATACTTGCGAGTTCTTTAGTTTTTTCTTTGGAGCTTTTCTTGAAGTCGATGGTTCTATTTTATGGATTTCTGGAATACTTTTAGAAGATTTATCAGAATCTGAATCCGATGTTTTTTCGGGAGTGTTAAATTTAACTGTTTTTTTCACACAGTTTTCACATTTGCAGTTTGTACAGAAGTTTTTTTGTGCAACTGAAGCATAGCTGATACCAGGAGTAGGTGTCTGAGTAAGAATCCTACGTCTGGCTTCGGGGTATGTTAAATTTTCCTTTATTTTGATAGTTGTGACCTGTTTCTCCAGTTCCCAGCGGGGGCAAGTTCTAGAATAAGAGGGATGGTCTCCGCCGCAGTTCACGCACTTTTCTTGTGCCGTGCACTGCTGGCTATCATGCCCTTTTTCAGCACAGCGGGCACAAGTGAGTGTCCCGCGGCAATTAACTTTCGAATGGCCAAAGCGCTGGCACTGGAAGCATCTTAATGGATATGGTATATACTGTCTGACTGGAAGTTTGATGTAACCGGCATATATATATTCTGGCAATTTAGGATTGTGGAATGTGAGTATGTAATGTTTGGTTGGGGAAAGTTGTCCATCACGTCGGATTTTTATTTGGCTGACTTGAGTTACGCCTTGCTTCTTCAACTCGGCAGATATCTCTTCTAAGGGAACATTAAATAGTTCTCCGCAGGTTATGACACCCTTGGAGAAATTCAGAGATGAATGAGGACTTACAGAAACAGGTATGTGTGCAATGGCTTTCAATTTTAAAAGATGGTTGGATTGCTTTTTGGAATCAGTTTCTATCAATAGATCTCCAGAACGCATTTTTTTTATAGATTTAACCTCACCGATGGTTGCAGAGATAGCCTTTTCAACGAGAAACGGAGAAACGTTATGGAAAGTTTCTTTTTCTGATATTCTTTTTATTACAAAATATTTATCAAACTGTTCGAGATTAAAAATAGATTTAGGTAGTTTTTGCCCACTGAAGGGAGATTTTTTGCGGGAGCCCATACGATATGAAATAAGATTCAGGCCCGACGGCACCGCCCACCACGGAGCCCAACAAGGGAAGGCAGCCACCGGCTCTGGCCATTCCCAGCCTCGGCACTTACCTTGGTGCTAGCCGGAACCTATACGCTCGGAGTTACCCCCGGGGACAGTGACCACCCTTAACGCCAAGCCCAAGGAGTAACCCCTTTGCTTGATCCCTAGCAAACTAGCCACTCAGGTGACTAGGTACCAGCCGATTGATACACCGGGGACCACAGTGCACCACCCGTCTTTCTAATGGGTCGCCACGCACGGCCAACACGTGGGGTTTTGGCTGTCCATGAGAAGCAAGAAGCAAACAGAACGGCGACAGCTTCTCATGGAGAGCTCCCTCGCTTGCCGTCGAGGGAAGGAAAGACATAGCAGAAAGCAGAAGGCGTAGAGGAGAGCGAACTGAAAGGGAGTAAAGATCCCTGGGTACCTCGGGATTGGGACACCCGTACTCACCTAAAGAAGGTGAGCCCCTGAGGGGTTGAGTATTTCGAATATGTATATTCGGATCAAGGTGAAGCTTTCGTTTCCGGCAAAAGTGGACACATCGGCTCTTCTCCGGAGAGATAGTATGCCCATTGTTATCGCACCAAGATACTAATTTATCTACTGCAGTTTGTAAATGTTGTTCAATTACATTCATATCGCTATCTTGGCATGATATCTGCAGATCGTCAACATAAAGGCTGGCATGTACAGATGAAGGTAAGCTTGTTAAAATTTGACTAAGATGAACGATAAAAAGCGTGACACTGAGGACACTTCCCTGCGGAACTCCCTCAGCTTGAATAAAAGAATCGGAATAAAAGTTGCCTACACGAACTCTGAAAGTCCGATGAGATAAAAAGTTCTGTAAAAACATAGGTAGGTTTCCCCTAAAACCGCAGTTAAAAAGTGTTGAAAGTATTCCAAAGCGCCAAGCACGGTCATAGGCCTTTTCTATATCAAAAAATATGGACACAAGGTGATTCCTCTTAACAAAAGCGTTACGGATCTGGGTTTCCAGTAAAATGAGATTGTCGAAGGTGGAACGACCTCTCCGGAAACCACTCTGCAACGGCGAGATACATCCTTGTTTCTCCAATTCAAAGATAAGACGAGCGTTGACCATGCGCTCAAAGGTTTTACAAATGCAACTTGTTAGAGCAATTGGCCTGTAGCTCAGAGGATTGGAAGATTCCTTGTCAGGTTTCAGGATTGGAATCACAATAGCTTCACGCCATTGTGATGGGTACTTCTGCTCCGTCCAGATTCTATTAAATAAAAATAGTAGGTTGGAAAGCGAGTTTTCATTCAAATGGCGAAGCATACTATATGTGATTCCATCTGGCCCAGGACTTGTATCACGGGCTTGAGACAAGGCGGCTTTTAATTCAAACATCCTAAACTCACAGTTGTATGAGTAGGAACTTCGGTCATTAAAATTCAATGATAACCGTTCCGCTGGATTCTTAATTGCCAGAAATTCAGGACTATAAGAATCCATAGCGGAAACCTGTGCGAATGTATGACCAAGAATATTGGCTATGTCTAATGGGAAAGAGTGCATCTCAGTTCCGGTTTTTAAAACAGGGATGGATGATTCACTATAAATCCCATTAGCAGCCTTTACTTTCCTCCATAAATGTTTACTGGAAGTAGAAGATGTGATTGATGATATAAATTTTATCCACGATTCTCTTTGACTACGTCGGCGAATGCGGCGAGCAAGCACTTTGGCTCTTTTGAAAGCGACAAGATTCTCTGTTGTTGGGTATCGTCTAAAAATATTCCATAGTTTCTTTTGATTCTTATGGCTGTCGTGGCATTCTTTATTCCACCACGGTTTGTAAGACTTCCTTAGACGCGAGGAAGATTTTGGTATGGTGGTATTAGCGGCTTTTATAAGTGTTTGAATGACATGTTGAACTGCTTCTGTGATGTCTGAAATACTGACCATAGCCTGTGAGATGTCTGCTGAGTACATAAACATATCCCAGTTTGCTCGATGGAATAAAAAACGTGGAGGACGAAGGGTCTTATTTCCACCTTCAGCATATGAGACAATAACTGGAAAATGATCACTATTGTATAGATCATTACTGACTGAAAATTTAAGCAACGGCAAGAGTTCAGGAGAACATATGGCCAGATCAAGTGTATGGAAGCTACGTGTGGGTTCATGGAAGTACGTTCTCTGTTCAGTATTGAGCAGGCAGAGACAGTTGTTAGAAATAAACTGCTCAATTTTCCGCCCTCGAGAGTTTGTACTTTCTGAACCCCACAATGTACTATGTCCGTTAAAGTCGCCCAGTAAGAGAAATGGTGAGGGAAGCTGGTCTACTAGGTTATCAAGATCTTGCTGACATATAACTGCATGAGGTGGTAAGTAAAGACAGCAGACTGTGACTAATGTCCGTACATGAACTTGTACAGCCACAGCCTGTAGAGATGTATGTAGAGTTAGAGGTGTGCTCGGATAAAGGTTAGAAGTGAAAATACAGACACCTCCAAAACTGTGAGATTCTGTGTCTGCATCTTTCCGAACACAGCTGTAACCGCGCAGTTTAATAGGAATGTTTGGTGCCAAAAAGGTTTCTTGAACACCAAGACAAACGGGATGAAATTTATTAATGATGGACTTGATGTCAGGAAGTTTGGACCGAATGCCACGACAATTCCATGAAAGGAAGGTACCCATTAAGAAATTTTTGTATTAACAGAAAAGTCACTATCAGTTGTTTGAGTTGGCGAAACATCGCAACTCATTTCCAATTCATCGTCATCCCCTTCAGATGGATGAAGCTCAATGATATCGGGACTTTTGGGTGCGCCACCAAAAATGGATTTGAAATCCTTATGGGCGATACCCTGCGTCGCCAGCCCCAGTGCGACGGAGTTCTGTGTTTTTGATAATTTTAATTTTGAAGCCAACTGTGTCGATGAAGAGCCACGTTTCGCAAGCTTTAATTTCAGTGAATTTTGAGATTTCGAATTAGATTTGGATTTGACTGGTTTGACGTTGTCAGGGATATTTTTTACAGTAGGTTCAATTTCAGATTCAGAGGATTTATCTGTATTTTTGTTTTCGGTGGAGTATTTAACACAATTTTTACAGGAACAATTTGCACAAAACGGTTTTTTTGTTACAGATGCATATGTTAAGCCGGGTGTGGGTGTTTGAGCTAGAACTTTTTTTCTAGCTTCAGGATAGGATAAATTTTCTTTAGTTTTAATTGCTGTTATTTGTTTTTCTAGTTGCCAGCGCTCACAATTTCTGGAAAATGAAGCATGATTGCCTCCGCAGTTTACACACTTTTCTGGTGAGCAACACTGCTGGCTATCATGGCCCTTTTCTGCACAACGGGCGCAAGTGAGGGTCCCGCGGCAGTTTGTTTTCGAATGACCAAAACGCTGGCATTGAAAACATCGTAAAGGATTTGGGATATATTGTCGTACGGGTAATTTTATATAGCCTGCGTATAAAAATTCTGGTAATTTCGGACTATGAAAGGTAATAATAAAATGTTTTGTAGGGAGAAGTTGCCCATCCCTGCGAATATTAATTTGGCGTACATTTGTAACTCCTTGTGGCTTGAGTTCCATGGTAATTTCCTCTAGAGGAACGTTAAACAGCTCTCCACATGTAATTACACCCCTTGAATAGTTAAGTGACATGTGGGAGCTTACAGTGACAGGTATTGTTGCCAAAGCTTTTAATTTTATGATTTGCTGGGCTTGCTTTTTCGAGCAGACTTCCACCAGCAAATCACCTGAACGCATTTTGCGGATGGATTGAACTTCACCGACAACTGCTGCTATTGCTTTTTGAACGAGAAAAGGCGAAACATTATTAAAAGTTTCTTGCTTATCAGACACTCTTTTTATAACGAAATAAGTATCAAATGGAGTAGGAGATGAAAAATGTATTTGTTTTCGATGCCCACTGAAGGGAGATTTCTTGGAGGAGCCCATGCGATATTAGAGATGATTCGGGTCCGACGGCACCGCCCACCACGGAGCCCAACAAGGGATGGCAGCCACCGGCTCTAGACGTCTAGCCTCGGCACTTACCATAGTGCTAATCGGTTACCTATACGCTCGGAGTTACCCCCGGGGACAGTGACCACCCTTAACGCCAAGCCCAAGGAGTAACCCCTTCGCTTGATCCCTAGCAGACTAGCCACTCAGGTGACTAGCTACCAGCCGATTGATGCACAGGGGACCACAGTGCACCACCCGTCTTTCAAATGGGTCGCCACGCACGGCCAACACGTGGGACATTGGCTGTCCATGAGAAGCAAGAAGCAAACAGAGCGGCGACAGCTTCTCATGGAGAGCTCCCTCGCTTGCCGTCGAGGGAAGGAAAGACACAGCAGAAAGCAGAAGGCGTAGGGGAGAGCGAACTGAAAGGGAGTATAGATCCCTGGGTACCTCGGGATTGGGACACCCGTACTCACCTATAGTAGGTGAGCCCCTGAGGGGTGTAGTAAAACATAGAGGCGATCACTGTAGGTTGTTGTTGTTCCAGTTTATTGGCACAAGGGCCACATATGGTCATGCTGCGCCAAACATGTGGTTAGAGCTGTGAATAAACGGTAAAATTTTAAATATCATTATTGAAAAATGGTCTTAAAAGCATAAAATCCAGTATAACAAAAAACAGAACAAATGTAACAAAAGCTAAAAAATTTCAAATGCGAGGGTAAAAACCAATGGTCTTCAAATATTTAAAAAGGTTGCAATGAGGACGTTCTCCCACCAAGTCACAAATATGTGGTGACTATATCGTAATCGATGGTGATTAAAAGAATGGCATTCGGTTAAAATATGGATGACCGTATAAACAACATTGCATGATGTGCATAAAGGACATCTTTCACCTAACAAAAGATGTTTATGAGTGAATCGGGTGTGGCCGATGCGGAGTCGAGTCAATTTGACATCGAGTTCACACACCGGAACAATTGGTCATGGTTTTATGTTGGGTTTAATATTATGTAATTTATTTGAGATTTGAAAATCCCAAAATGTTTGTCATTCTAGGCGTATGTAGCGATTACTGTAGGTATGGTATGGTATGGTTAGGTTTAGTGGCGCAAAAGCCATATTTGGCCATGCTGCGCCAAACACATGACTTATCTTGATTTACATTGTTCCAACTAAGACACACACACACATAAGAAAAAATTAAAAAACAAACTCAAAGGAGCTTATCAATTCCAATGTCATATAAAAACAAAAACAAATTTGGATGGGAATTATCTCCCAGCAAGTCTTTTAATTCAATGTTATTTTTGCCGAAATGGTTTCGTCTAAATGTATTAAAACTAGGGCATTGCACCAAAATATGCTTAATGGTTAAAAGACAATGACAGGAGGAACATGTAGGCGCTGGTCCTGAGTTGAGAAGATGTTTGTGCGTTAATCTGGTGTGTCCGATTTTAAGACGATTTAATAAAATTGATTGCCTTCGGCTTAAATTATTATTTTTTGTAGATCTTACCAAGGGCTGAACTTCGTGTAGCTTATTTTTATCTTGCTGGTCCCAAACATTTTGCCATCTTTTCGCAAGCTGATTTTTTATAGCTTGCAAAGCATCATTTAAAGGAACAAAATTTTCAATTAATGCTGTACACCTTCTTGCAGCATTATCTACTCTTTCATTTCCCTGAATTCCCGAGTGCCCAGGAATCCAACAAAATATTATCTGTATACCCTTCTCTGATAAATAAAGATAATATTCTGCACATTTCACCACTATTGGGTGACTTGAAGGAGAAACATTTTTGAGAGCTTCGATTGCACTTTTGGAGTCTGTGTATAAAATATTTCTTTTATAACCCTTTTCTGCTATTTTTATCAGAGCCCTGTATATAGCGTAAATTTCCGATGTGAAAACGGAGCAAAAACTGTGCAATTTTTCTGAGAATATCTCATGCCTTAGCATTACAGCCGCACCCACATTGTTACCAGCTTTGGATCCATCTGTAAAAACAGCTTCATAATTAGAAAATTGTTGTCTGTGAGCGTTAAAAATGGACTGATAAATGAAATTTAATGTTGTCGGCTTACGCCATTTTTCAAAAGCATCAATAAAATTTATAATTGTATTTTTCCATGGAGGAATTTCGTACGATTTATTTAGGACTGGGAAGTCTTCTATTCCTAGATCTCTGAAAATTTGCCCGATCCTGAAACCAAAAGTGGGAGTGAATGATGATCTCAATGCGAATAATGAACTATAGATGGGATTTATGACTTTATAATGTAATGGATGAGAATCGTCACTTTTTATTCTTAAAAACAAATTAAGTGCTAACATGTTCCGTCGATGTTCTAAAGGAGGCTCGTTGCAAGCAACATTCAAACTCATAACTGGGGAAGTTCTAAATGCACCTATTGACAGTCGGAGACTCTGATTATGTATAGTATCGAGTGGTCGTAACGTAGATTTCGAGGCAGATCCATAAATAGCACTACCATAATCAATTTTTGAACGTATTAATGCTGTATAGATCTTGAGTAAGCAGCCGCTTTCTGCCCCGTACCATAAGTTGGAGAGTATTTTCATTATATTCATGGAAAGCGTGCATTTCCTTTTAAGATAATCAATGTGTGGTTTAAAGGTAAGTTTTGAATCCAGAATCATACCTAAAAACTTTATTTCAGAAACAAAGGGGATCAGTTGGTTATTCAATTTAAGTTTCGGATCTGGGTGCAATCCTCGTCTTCTGCAGAAATGAATTGCAGCAGATTTTTGAGAAGAGATAGTAAAGCCATTAATTTTTCCCCATTCACAAATGTTATTAATCGCTTCTTGTAGCTTTTCCCTAATTAAACCCATGTCTTCACTTGAACAATGTATCTGGAAGTCGTCAACATACAATGGTTTGGTTGGTTGAGTTGCGTTTTATGGCGCAAGAGCCATATTTGACTAAACTGCGCCAAACACTAGATATGTACATTCTTCATATTTTGTGATAATAACCAGTTCAGTAAAAGGAAATTTTAAAGTTTAAAGAAAAGAACTTAAATGAGATTATAAAAATTTACATCTCTAAGGAACTTAAAAAGGTTTGGATGGGGATTTTCTCCAATCAGTTGGCTTAAGGTAACGTTATTTGTTCCAAATCGGTTGAGTCTATATGTATTAAAATTTTGACACTCTATTAAAATATGCCGCACTGAAAGAATGCATTGACAATGAGAGCAAATAGGTGCAGGCTCTGAACAAAGCAAATGCTTGTGCGTAATTTTTATATGACCGATTCTAAGGCGAGTCAATATTACATCTTGTTTCCTGCTTAAATTAGATGTGTTAATGCGACCGATAAAAGGCCAAAACGCGTGTAATTTATTTGTGAGCTGCTCGTCCCAATTTCTTTGCCATTTTTTATTGATCAAATTCCTAACAGCTTGTAAAGAATCTTTCAGTGGGACAAAGTTTTCCACCGTGAGTGTAGCCGTTTTAGATGCCTGGTCAGCTACCTCATTACCCACAATACCCACATGGCCAGGAATCCAACAAAAAGCAATATACAGACCTTTATTGGTTAAATATTTGTACATTTCTGCACATTTAAGAACCAGAGGATGACTAAGAGGATTGACATTCTTCAGAGCATCGATTGCACTTTTTGAATCTGTATATAAAATAAATTTCCCTCCGAAATAATTCAGTTTAAGTAAAGCTAAATATATACCATATATCTCTGAGGTAAATACTGAGCAAAACTGGTGTAATCTTTCCGATATAGTAACATCTCCCATCACAACTGCTGCTCCAACATGATCTTCATTTTTAGAGCCATCAGTAAACACAGGCTCATAGTTTGAAAAGCGATCTCTGTGATCGTAAAATAAATTTTTGTACATGATTTCAGGTGTTGTTGATTTCAGCAAGTGTTCAAATTCGTTAATAAAATTTATATTTAATTCCTCCCAAGGTGGAAGTTCATCACTTTTCTCCAAGATTGGAAAATCGGTAACGTTAAAATTCCTCAAAATGTCCCCAACTCTGAAGCCGAATGAAGGAATGAACGAACGCTTTAGCGCAAATAATGACCCATATATAGGATTAAGGACTTTATAATGCATCGGGTGAGATGAATCGCTTTTAATTTTAAAAAAAGCATTGAGAGTAAGCCTCTCCCGTCTCAACTCTAATGAAGGTTCGTTGCTCATTACATAAATACTTTGAATCGGGGATGTTCTAAATGCTCCCAGACACAGCCGGAGGCCCTGATGATGTACAGTATCAAGAGCGTTCAGGGTAGATTTTGCAGCCGAGCCATAAATAACGCATCCATAATCGAGTTTTGAACGTATAAGAGCTTTATAAACTCTCATCATAGCAGTGCTTTCGGCTCCATATGATGTTCCCGAAAGTATTTTAATAAGATTTAGAGATTGAATGCACTTTCTTTTTAAGTAATTTATATGAGATTTGAAAGTCAGCTTAGAGTCAAGTATCAGTCCTAAATATTTTGCTTCCTTTACGATAGGAATTGTGCAATCATTCAGTAAAATTTTTGGATCCAAATGGAGTCCACGTCTTCTGCAAAAATGTACGCCATTTATCTTTTGAGTTGAAATCTGGAATCCATTTTCTCTGCTCCATTGACTGATATTATTCACCGCCTCTTGCAATTTCTTTTCAATATAGACCATATCTGTGCCGGAGCAGTGAATTGCAAGATCATCTACAAAAAGAGAGCCTTTCACGCACGTTGGTAATTGCTTCATGACTCCATTTATTTTAACAATGAATAGGATAACACTAAGAACGCTACCCTGAGGAACACCCTCCTCTTGATAAAAGTTGCGAGATAAAATATTTCCTATTCGGACTTGAAACGTTCTTGTCTTTAAAAAGTTCTTAATAAAAATTGGGAGATTGCCTCTAAAACCAATTTCATAGAGGTCTTTTAAAATTCCGTATCGCCATGTTTTATCATATGCCTTCTCCATGTCAAACAGAATTGAAACAAGGTGTTTTTTACTAACGAAGGCCTCTCGTATAGAAGTTTCTAGTTGCAAAATACTATCCACTGTTCCTCTACCGACTCGGAAACCAGATTGAAAAGGCGACAACCATTTCTTTTTTTCCAGAACATGTATAAGTCTAGAGTTTACCATCCTTTCCAATACCTTGCAGAGACAGCTAGTGAGAGCTATAGGTCGATAACTGCTAGGAGTTTTAGCGTCTTTCCCAGGTTTTAAAACAGGGATTACCATGGCTCTTCTCCAAGAATTGGGGAACTTATGTTCTTTCCATATTCTATTAAATAAAATTAAAAGGTTATGCATGGAGGTCTCAGTTAGATGAGTGAGCATGAGGAGATTGATCTTATCAGGACCAGCGGAAGTAGCATGCGATCTACTCAAAGCGCGTTTGAGTTCATTAAGATAAAAATCAGAATTATATTCTTCGTCTGTAACGGTATTAAAATTTATACCTTGTCTTTCTTCATTTGTCTTGAATAAAATAAAATCTGGCGAATATGAATTCGCACTAGAAACAGCAGCAAAAGTTTCTCCTAATGTGTTCGCAATCTCTTTAATATCTGTTACGACTTGTCCATTGTAATTCAAAAAGGATACTACTGGGCTATCATATCTACCAGATAGTTTTCTTATCTTGTCCCACAGCTTTTTTGATGATATTTGATTATTTATGGAGTTAATGAAATTTTGCCAAGATTTCCTTTTACTTACGCGTTTGACTCTTCTAAAATTTGCACCAGCCAATTTAAAAGCAATTAGGTTAGATGTGGTCGGATAGCGTCGAAAGTTTCCCCAAGCTTTCTTTAGTTCTTTCATAGTAATTCGGCATTCTTCATTCCACCAGGGTTTCCATATTTTTGGTGTTTTCCCTGATGTTTTAGGAATAGTTATATCTGCTGCTTGAATAATTAAATTTGTAACTTTGTCGACTGCGTCTTCTATGCTATAGTCTTGTACCATTTCCAATGTTATTGTAGCAAGTTGTGAAAATAGTGTCCAGTTTGCTTTCTGAAATATGAATTTCTTCGGTCTTTCAGGATACCTAATGTCATCATCTATGTAATTTAATATGATCGGGAAATGATCACTGTTATACAGGTCGTCTTCTGTATTGAAATTCCATTTGATGACTAAAGAAGGGGAGCAAAGAGCTAAATCAAGTGTGTGGAACGTCCGACTTGGTTGATGAAAATATGTTTGGTTATTATTATTTAATAAACAGATACAGTGGTCATCAATTAGAGTTTCTATTTGTTTCCCTCTTATATTAATATCTGGACTGCCCCATATTGGGTTATGGCCGTTGAGATCCCCAAGAAGAAAGAACGGTTCAGGTAATTGATCTATTAATTCATCTAATTCCTGTTGAGTGCAAATATAATTAGGTGGGAGGTAAATAAAACAAACAGTAACAAGGACATCAATCTGCAGCTGAATTGCCAATGCTTGTATCTCGCCATTTAATGGTATCTGTATAAAGGGAAAATCTTTTGAGATTAGAATTGCTACACCAGCTGAAGCTCTTGCGCCTTGAGTGTAATCTTTCCTTATTATGTTGTAATATTTAATTTTAATAACATCGTCAGGAGAAAGACAAGTTTCCTGTAATCCGAGGCAAATGGGCTGGTATTTATTTAAAAGCGATTTAATATCATCAAAGTGGGACTTTAAACCACGGCAATTCCACGAAATAAGTTTAAGTGCCATAAAAGCTTATTTTTCCTTTGATGTATTTAAAGTCTCTTCGACCCCGTCAGTGAACATCACGTCATCATCAGATGGGTGAATTTTAAAATCATCAGTATCGTCATCTTCGTCAATTCTTGATTGTTTTAAAAAATCTTGTTTAGTAAGTGTACGTTTTTTAATGGAATCTCTTATTTTTCCGTCCAAGTTATTTTTCATTGTCTGTATTCGAGACTTCCTCATAGCTTTTGTTTCTTTGAAAAGTTTTAACGTTCTTTTGGGTGTTTCTACTTTTTTATTGTTGGTTGTAGGTATACGAGATGTTTTGTTATGAGTAATGTTACCACTGTTTAATTGAATAGTGGGTGGTATTTTTAAGGCATTGTCATTTAGATTTAATAAGTTAGTTTCCTTTTGGTTTTTTTGGTCATTTACTTTAGATATATTTGGAGGTCTAGTTTTGTTTTGTATTATTTCTTTTCCAGGATCATTGGATCTATTGTGATTAGCTTAATATTGTCTAGATGAAGGCATTGGGTTATTATCAGATGATATTTCTGTTTGTGGTGCTGTTTTATTTGAACAATACGGGCAGGTTTTGACCGCAGAAGAATATGACACTCCAATAGTCGGTGTCCTGGAAATTACAATTTTTCGTGCTTCGGCGAAAGAAATATCTTTATTGACTTTTATTGTTTGAATTTCCTTTTCTTCGATCCATCTAGGGCATTTCCGAGTATAAGATGGATGGTCACCTTTGCAATTAATACATTTCGGGATAGAGGAGCAGGATTTACTGTTGTGCCCAATTTCCGAGCACCGGCCACACGTTTCTTTGCCGCGGCAGGCTGCCATAGAATGCCCGAATCTTTGGCACTTAAAGCATCTTAATGGATTGGGTATATATTTCTTAACGGGGCAGTTTATGTAGGCTATACGAACAGATTTTGGAGGTGTAGGGATATTGAAAGTCAGTATTAGATGTTTAGTTGGAATTATCTGGTTATCACGTTTAATAGATATTCTCTTTACTGATGTTACGTTTTGATCCTGCAAGCATTCGAGAATTTCTTCTTCAGAGTCTGATTGAAATTCAGATTCGGATATTACACCTCGAGAGTTATTTAAAGATTTATGAGGAGTGACAGTGACTGCATGTTCTCCGATCGATTTCAATGATTTTAATAATTGTGTTTGCTCCAAGGATTTAAGTTCAATGAGGATGTCACCAATTTTTGTTTTTTTAATAGATTCAACTTCACCAATCATTCCCAAAATGGACTTATGGATCAAAATAGGAGAAACAGTTTTAAAATTACCTTCAATTTTTTTAATAACGAAAAATTTATCAAAATGCAAATGGTGCTCCAAAGGAGTGTTTGACGGACGCATGTCTCCGCCGGGACCGAAGTTTTGGGAACCCATAATTTTTATGCGATGTTCATTCCAGTACGCCCCCACCCACCATGGAGCCCAATAAAGGAAGGCAGTTGCCGGCTCTGGGCTTCTCCAGCCTCGGTACTTACCTTAGGGGTGGTACCGGAATATAGATCTACAAAGACTGCAGACCTAACCCTAGAGCAGTACTTCCTTGTTCCCATAGAAATATACCACCAGCCGATTGACAAGAGCGGGCTCACTCCTGCCGCCCGACTTACGGAGCAGCATGGGCCAAAGAGAACGCAAAGGGACCCCAGGATCCCACTTTGCCCCTAACGGGTCGCCATGCACGGCCAACACATGGGTTTAATGTAAAACTCAAATATCAAACAAAAACCAACATAAATAGGAATGAAATATCAATTCAAATGATACAAAAATGGAAATTAGAAAAATAAAAATAAGAGAAGGATCGCTAGGGAAACCCGGGGGCGCGACACCCGTATTTACCAAAGACGGTAAACCCCCTGAGAAAAGGAAAGATCCCTGGGTACCTCGGGCTTGGGACACCCGTACTCACCTAAAGAAGGTGAGCCCCTGAGGGGTCAACATACAATGATCCCTTAACGCCTGCCGGAAGATTTTTTATAATATTATTGATTTTTATGATAAATAAAATTACACTCAGGACGCTTCCCTGAGGAACGCCTTCGTCTTGATGGAAACTGTCCGACAGAATATTGCCCAATCGAACTTGAAAGTTTCTATTTCTTAAAAAGTTCTCGATAAAAAATGTCAAATTTCCACGGAGGCCGATTCTATATAAGTCCCGCAATATACCATATCTCCAAGTTCTATCGTAAGCCTTTTCCATATCAAACATTATCGAAACTAAATGTTTCTTGCTTACAAAAGCCTCTCTGATTGATGTTTCTAATTGTAAAATGTTGTCCAAAGTGCTCCTGCCTCGACGGAAACCGCTCTGAAAAGGAGATAACCAATTCTTTCTTTCTAGAATATATATTAATCGAGCATTTACCATTCTCTCCAAAATTTTGCATAAACAACAAGTAAGTGCTATGGGCCGGTAGTTGTTTGGATCTTTGGTGTCTTTCCCTGGTTTAGCGATCGGAATTACTATTGCTTTTCTCCACGAATTAGGAAAACAGTTTTTGTGCCAGATTCTATTATATAGTTGCAGGATGTTTTTTAAAGATTGTTCATTAAGATTGTTGATCATATAGAGATGAATATTATCAGGACCAGGAGAAGTAGCCCGAGATTTTTGCAATGCTCTTTTTAGTTCTATAAAACTGAAGTCAGAATTATATTCCTCGTGAGAGTTTGTATTAAAATCTAAATAAATTCTTTCTTCATTTAATTTGTAAAATATAAAATCCTGGGGGTAAGCTGCTTCACTAGACACTTTGGAGAATGCCTCACCCAATGTATTAGCTATTGCCTTAATGTCTGTAATAAGTTGTCCATTTGAATTTAAAAATGTCAAAGGAAATTCATTTTTAAAAAGGCCAGACATCTTTCTGACTTTATCCCATAATAGCTTGGAGCTAATCCGTCCCTTTATAGAATTAACAAATGCCATCCACGTGTTTCTCTGACTTCTCCGTCTGATTAATCTAGAATATGCTTTAGCTTGTTTAAAAACTATAAAATTGTTCGTAGTAGGATAACGTCGAAACCTGTTCCAGGCTTTGGCTTGTTTCCTCTCAGCAATTTTGCAGTCGTCATTCCACCATGGCTTCCAAAGTTTTGGTATCTTCCCAGATGACTTTGGAATTGCCGTATCCGCTGCTGCCAAAATCTTTTCTGTAATGATTTGGATAGCATCATCTATATTTTCCATAACCACCATATCTTGTGTAATAACTGCCTCCTGTGAAAAGAGAGCCCAGTTTGCTTTATCAAAAATGTATTTTCTTGGTTTTTCAGGATAAACGATATCATTACCTTTATATGATAAAATAATGGGAAAATGATCGCTATTATAAAGGTCCTCTGCGACAATAAAATCCCACTTAATTGCTAAAGGTGGAGAGCATAAAACTAGATCTAAAGTATGGAACGTGCGGCTTGGTATATGAAAATATGTGTAAGTTTTATCATTCAATAAACAGAGATCATGGTCTTCCATCAAAGCTTCAACTTGCTGCCCTTTTAAATTAAGATCTGTACTTCCCCAAATCGGGTTGTGTCCATTAAAGTCTCCCATTTGGATAAAAGGTTGAGGGAGTTGATTTATTAAATTATTAAGTTCATTTTGCGCTATGTTATCGTTCGGAGGTAAGTAAATACAACAAATTGTTTGTAAGGAACCTATATGAAGCTGAATTGCCACTGCTTGAATACGGGTATTTAAAGGTATTTCTCTGTACGGGAAGGCTTGGGAAATTAAAAGAGCCACACCACCCGACGCTCTAGAACCCTGGGTGTAATCTTTTCTAACTATATTATAATATTTGATTTTAGTGGACTGGTCTGGTGCAAGAAAAGTTTCTTGTAAACCAAGGCAAACGGGCTGGTATTTGTTTAAAATATTTTTTAAATCTTCCATATGAGAACGGAAACTTTGACAATTCCAACAAAGAATATTATTTGCCGTGTTTTTGCCTTAAGAAGTTATATTTTCTTCCCCGCTTGTCGACATTGCATCATCTTCAGATGGGTGAATCTTAATATCATATCTTTCATCATGGTCTCCATCGTATTTCGTTTGTTTTAATAATTCTTGCTTTGATATTGTGCGCTTTTTTATTGAATCTTTTATTTTATCATCTAAGTTTTTCTTCTGAAATTGTAATCTAGCTTTCCTCATAGCTTTCGTTTCTTTTGAGGTTTTCGGAAGTTTCTTTGGCTGTTCCTTTTTATCAGCTTTGGCAGTTGGTATGCGTGATGAAGAAATTTTGTTTAAACTGTTAGAGGATGATGATCTTCGTTCGTTGTTTAGTTTCAAAGGACTTGATTGACTTTGTTTGTTATTGCTATCTATTGTATATGTGCTTTTGGGACTTCCAGTTACAGATTTAGTTTCAGTGGATACGGAAAAATGGTCTTGTTTATGAGTTTCATGGTGTGTTTGAGTGGATGCTGAAACCATCACTCTTTTCACTGCAGTAGAGTAGGAGATGCCAATTCTAGGAGTTCGCTCCATTACAATTTTTCGGGCTTCTTTAAAAGAGAGGTTTTGTTTGGTTTTGATTGTTTGGATTTCTTTTTCCTGTTTCCAACGAGGGCAAGATTTAGAATACGCTGGATGGTCGTTTTTACAGTTTATACAGGAAGGAACATTTGAGCAAGTTTGACTATCATGGCCAGTCTCGGAGCATCGCGCGCATGTTTGAGTACTACGGCAAGCCTGAATTGTATGTCCAAACCTTTGGCATTTGAAGCAGCGCAAAGGATTTGGAATATAGGGCCGGACAGGACAATTGAGGTATGCTATTTTTACAGATTTAGGTATTGTCGGTAGATTGAAGGTAAGGATGAAATGTTTTGTTGGAATGAATTTCCCATCTCTTTTTATTTTGATCCTTTTTACTTCGGTAACATTTTGATTCTTCAGTTCATCAAGTATATCATCCTCTGTGTCATTTTGCAGCTCTGATTCTGATATTACACCTTTCGATTGGTTAAGTCTAGCATGGGCAGCAACAATTACGTCATAGTTACCAATTTTTTTCAAGTTTACGATAGATATGGCCTGTTCTTGGGATGAGACTTCTACCAAAAGATTGCCGTTTTTACATTTTTTTAAAGATTTTACTTCGCCAACATCTCCTTTTATTGTTTTGTGAATCAAAATTGCTGATACGGCATCAAAAGATCCATCTTTCCTTTTTATTATAAAAAATTTCACATTCTCAAGATACTCCTTTACAGGAGAGGTTGACGGACGCATGTCTCCGTCGGGACCGTTAGTGCGGGAACCCATAATGTGTAAGTGATGTTCATCCCGGTACGCCCCCGCCCACCATGGAGCCCAACAAGGGAAGGCAGTTGCCGGCTCTGGTTTTCTCCAGCCTCAGTACTTACCCCAGGGGTAGCACCGGGATATAGACCTACAGAGACTGCAGGCCTAACCCTCAAGCAGTGGTTTCTCGTTCCCAAAGAAAACGCACCACCAGCCGATTGACAAGAACGGGCTCATTCCTGCCGCCCGACTTACGGAGCAGCGTGGGCCAAAGGGAACGCAAGGGACCCCAGGATTCCATTTTGCCCCTAACGGGTCGCCATGCACGGCCAACACATGGGTTTAGTTTATAACCAAAATCAAAACCAAAACACCAAAACATATTGAAAGGAAATATCAATTCAACTCATAAAAATAGAAATTAGAAAATAAAAATAAGAGATGGATCGCTAGGGTAACCCGGGGGCGCGACACCCGTATTTACCAAAGCCGGTAAACCCCCTGGGAAAAGGAAAGATCCCTGGGTACCTCGGGATTGGGACACCCGTACTCACCTAAAGAAGGTGAGCCCCTGAGGGGCCGATTACTGTAGGATTGGATTGGATTGGATTTTGGCGTTTTATGGCACAAAAGCCGGTGTCGGCTATGCTGCGCCAAACACACGGTTAATGTATGAAACAATTTAAAAATACAAAAATAAGTAATATAAATTAATATTAATCGAAGATTTTAAATAATGTTGCAGCTTTTCTTTAAAAAATCGAATGAAGCCATACTGTTACAAAGCGTTAAAAACAGGTAAAATCTCAAAAAACAGTAAAACATTGATTAAAACTTAAATTAGAGGTAAGATACCTATATTTCTCAGGAAAAGAAACAAATTTGGGTGGGGTCTTTCACCCACTAAGTCTTTCAAGTCTAAAACGTCTGTTTTAAAATAGTGTAAACGTGAAGAGTTAAAATCAGGGCATTTTGTTAAAATATGGTCTACAGTTTGACTTTCGTTGCACGTTGAACACATTAGTGCAGAATCCCTAGAGAGTAAGTGTCTATGAGTATAATGGGTGTGTCCAATTCGAAGACGCGTCAATTTAACATCGAATCTTCGATTAGGAAGAATGGACCACAGTTCAATAATAGGCTTAATACGATGCAGCTTGTTGTTAATTTGCAAATCCCATCTTTCCTGCCATTTTGCTAGGATATATTTCTTCACGGAATTGCGTATATCTGCTAGGGGGACAGAATGGTCCAAAGCAACAGAAGCTGTTCTGGCTTCAGTATCTGCCTTCTCATTGCCTAGAATACCGACATAGCTGGGAATCCAACAGAAGAGAATATTATAGCCTCTGTCTATCAATGAGGAGATTGTATCGATTATATTGAATAAAATAGGGTGAGTGGCATTTTCAATGTTTTTTAATTTCTGTAATACACTCATACTGTCGCTATAAATACAAAATCTTTTATATTGACTACAAGATATACGTTGCAGAGCATGGAGGATTGCCATTGCTTCTGCACTATAAATTGAACACAAGGGAGAAAGTTTGCGACTATAACTGACATCATCAATAATGACTCCAAAACCCACATGTTCATCTGCTTTTGAACCATCTGTAAAAACAGCTCTATAGTCAGAATATTGAGAACGATGATAATAAAAGATTTGTTGTAGAACAACTGGATTAGTGGTATTCTTATTGAAATAGTCAAATGGATTCAAGAGTCGGACAGAGGGTACATTCCAAGGTGGATAGTGATGAATAGTATCCTGCTGGATTTGTAAACTATTAAAACACGTGTCTAGCAACATTTTTTTGGTGCGATCGAGGAAGGGACGTATTCTAGAAGGACGGGCATTATAAAGTCTGTCGAGAGACTGGTTTACAAACTGAGATCTCAAAGGATGGTTGGGTATTGACAAGATTTTCAAGTAGTAATGAATTGATAATTTCTGCCGTCTGAGAAGGAGAGGAGTTTGATGACACTCCACATAAAGGCTATCAACAGGAGATGTGCGGAAGGCACCCGAACAAATTCTTAAGGCAGAATGATGGATAGGGTCGAGTTTTTTCAGATTAGAAGCACATGCAGAACCATACACAGTACAACCATAATCAATACGAGAAAGAATTACAGATTCATAAACTTTAAAGAGAGAAGTACGGTCTGCTCCCCATGAGGTGTTAGATAATACTTTTAATATGTTTAATAATTTTTCACACCTCTTACGCAAACACAAGATGTGCGAAAGGAAGGTCAGCCTGCGATCAAAAATTATCCCAAGAAATCGTACTTCATTCATAACTGGTATGGAATGATTGCGAATGCGAAGATCAGGGTCTGGATGCAAGCCTCTTCTCCTACAAAAATGTACAACGTAACTTTTGGTAGGTGATATGGTATGGCCATTCTTTTCACACCATGCAAGAATGCTATTAATAGCGATTTGAAGTTGCCTTTCGATTAATTGTATAGATGATCCCTGACAAGAGATCTGCAGGTCGTCCACATAGAGAGTACCTTTGACAGAATGAGGCAATTCTAAAAGTATATTAGATATATGGAGAATAAATAATGTTACACTCAAAACACTGCCTTGGGGAACCCCCTCTGATTGGATAAAAGAATCGGACAATGTACATCCGATGCGAACTTTAAAATTACGAAAAGATAAAAAATTTTGTATAAAAATAGGTAAGTTACCTCTAAAACCAAAACTCTTCAATATTTGCAAAATGCCATGACGCCATATTCGCGATTACTGTAGGAGTCTCTGTCAGTAAATTAAGAAAGATATTCGACACAGATTTAAAAGAAAAAAAATTCACGATTAATCAGGAGCACGAACGTGGTTTGGAAGAGGGCCTCGTTTGACAAGTGGATTACAGTCTCCTACGTGTGGCATGACGTTCAGATCATAGCCCTGCAAAAAACTGAGCTCAGTGAGCATTCTGTTCTTAAAGTAAAAGGCTACTCTGTATTTCGTGAGGATAGAGCCAGTGGAGGGGGAGGTGGCCTTGCCTTCCTCGTCAGAGATTTAAATTTCAAGAAGATTGACACTCCAGTGCAAAACAGTGACTTTGAGCTTCAGGGTATTTCTGTTGTATGGAAGAAAAGATCAATCAACATTTTCAGTATGTATCACCCTCCTAATCAGGCTCAGCTACCTCTGAATTTCCTTGACTTGACAAATAAGAACACCATTTTTCTCGGTGATCTCAATGCTAAACACCTGTCATGGGGTTGTTCCACTATAATAACAACATGGGCTGTGAACTGCTTGTAGCTGCCGATGATAATGCTTTGATATTTCTCAATGACGGTTCGCTAACGCATACTTCCTTTAGTTATGGAACTCCTGAGGCCTTGGACATCACTTTAGCTATTCCGAAGTTATATAAGCTTTGCAATTGGAATGTTCTGAATAGCATTGGCAGTGATCACCTACCCATCTTGCTTAATATTAGGGATTGCAAGTATTCCTTGCAGTCCAATAGTTATTACTGGAACTTCAAGAAAGATAATTGGAATAACTTCAAACTACTTACCGAAATTTTACTTGGCTCTCATCCAATTAGCGATAATCTGGAACAGAAATGGCAATTTATAAAGAGTATTATCAACCACGCTTCCCGGCTTTACATCCCTAGAGGTAACATTATGCCATTGAAAAGGTTTTAAACGTTTAAGGATGCTTTCCCGACTGCCCTTTTTGCAAAAATAGATTTGTTACTCCAAGCTATTTCTGCTTCAAACAACATCACTGACAAAATTAAGCTAAATAAATTAGATGCAGAAATGAAACAGCTTTATATCATCCAGAAGAGGGATGGATTGTTGGCATCATCTTGTGGCATTCTGCCTTTGACATAGGGAGAATTGAATCTAACCTCAACTTTGCACTTACTGACGTATGTGCTTTTGTTGAAACACAAACTGACTTTCAATACCTCAAAGTCCTTGGTTACTTTCTTTACTATCAACAGACGACTTTATAATTATCAGCCAAGGGGTGTTATGAATGGCTGTCAATTAAATTATACAAAAAATTCCAAATACTTTGGCTACGTTCTCAATCAAGAGATATTGTGGTTGGTTGGTTGGTTGGTTGATTGGATTTTTATGGCGCAAGAGCCATGTTTGGCTATGCTGCGCCAAGCTTATGGTAAATAAACACTATACTGCGCTAGACGTTTGGTATTCAAAAAACATGTCAAGTACAATTCAGACATACAATTTAAAATTACAAATTCTCGTGATAAAATGAAAAACAAATAAGGAATAGTATCAGTATTCTTACAAATGCAAATTATATCCCAGAAAGTGAATATTATACTAGCGCAAGATATATCCCAGAAAGGGAAAATTTTCCAAAAATGTTAAAACATTAAAATATCAATGAAAATTAAAACGTGAGAATGCAAATCTCATAACATTAAAACATATACAATATACTTCAAAAACAAGTTAAAAAATTCATTGTAATCTCTTTATTCGATGTTTCTTTAAGTATTTGTTACGAATAGGTGTATTTGAAGATTCATTGTAGAATTTTTTAAGATCAACCAATTGAACCGTACATTTTTGGGGACTTTGTCTAAAAACAGTTTCATTAACTGCAGTGAAATCGGTAGAAGGTTCCGGAGCAGGTGGGGTTTCATCGATTGTTTCGTGAGGGTTGTATTCAATAGTATTATCCGATTCTATTTCAGTGTCAGTATTTTGATTGGGCTTATCTGTGCACATGGTTTCAAACACGGAGTTGGTTTCATCCATTTTATCAGCTGATTTGGAATTTATGGTCTGCGAAGAGCTAAAATTAGAGGCTGGCATAGATTGGGAGACTTGTCGAGGTGAAGTCTTCCAGAATTTAGAATTCGATATATTTTCAGAATTGTGATCTTTTTTATATTTTTTCTTATATGTAACAGTTTTAAATTTATTCAAGTCCTGTGGTATTTCACCGGATGGGACATTACTAGTTTCGCCAGTTGGCTGAGGAACATCAGTTCCAAAAACTGCTGGATCAAATGCAAGTTTCGAAAGGTTTGTTTCTTTGCAAACTGGAGACATTTTACTTTCCGTTTTTTCAGTTCTCACTTCATATTTTGATTTTCCTTTTTTCTTAAGATTCTTTGCAGTTCGTGAAGGAAGGTGTTGAGCAATAACGGGAGTACATGGATTAGTATCTGGCTGTGATTTATTAGTTGTGAAAGGTTGTAACTTTGTAAGTGGAGGACAAACAACTCGAGTTAATTTTTCATCTGTCTGAGTACAACCAGAAATAGTATTTTTGACTACTCGTGAGTAGGGTAATGAAGCTGATGTATTGGAAGGTTGGGGATACACAAGTTTCCTTGCCTCAGAATATGATAAATTTTTAGTTACTTTGAATTCTTGAATTTTTTTTTCCATTTTCCACTTATCGCAATCCTTGGAATCTGAGGTGTGGGGATTATCACAATTAACACATTTGGGATCTGCATTGCATTCTGTACTCGAATGTCCAAGGGATGCACAGCGGGAATAAGTCTGTTTACCTCGACAAGCGTTTTTCGAATGGCCGAACCTCTGACAGTTAAAACATCTCAAAGGAGTTGGAATATAAGGGCGAACCTTATATCGTGCATAACCAGCAAGAATAGTTTTCGGAAGCTGTGGAGTACAAAAAGTTAAGATTATGTGCTTCGTTGGAATTAATTGACCATTACGCTTTATTTTTATTCGGCGGGCTTCACAAACTTTTTGGCTTTTTAGCTCACTTACAAGTTCATACTCTGAAACAGATTCGAGGTTGGTTGGTTGGTTGGTTGTTTGGGTTTTTTGGCGCAAAAGCCATGTTTGGCCATGCTGCGCCAAGCAGATGGTAAAAAAAAACATAAAACAAATTATATAAACACACACTTTAAAATATAGTAGCAAAAGGTATTAAAAAATGCAAATAAAACTAAAAGGGCAAGAGTGTATAATGTCAATAAATTCATAAATGAAAAAAAAAATCCAATTCGAAAAACAAACATTTCAATGAATTGATGTGAATTGTCGAGCCTGAATAGACGTTAAAAAATACTATATACAAGTATAAAAACCAACGGTTTTTAAAAATTTAAAAATGTTTGGGTGGAATTTTTCACCCACCAGGTCTTGTAAAGTTAATGAAGATGATTTAAAAAAGTATAAACGAGAAGAATTAAAGGATGGGCACTCGATTAAAATATGTTTTATGGTAAAATCTACACGACATGTGGAGCACTTTGGTATAGCCTGGCCAAAAAGGAGATGTTTATGTGTAAAACGAGTATGTCCTATACGGAGGCGAGTCAATTTGACATCAACCTCTCGTATAGGGTGAACAGGCCACGAATCAATTGTCGGTTTAACTGAATGTAATTTGTTATGGATCTGCAGATCCCATGATCGTTGCCAATTATTAAAGAGCGCACTTGTGAAGGACTTTTTGGCATCAGAATAGGCAAGTGAGTGTGTTCGAAAGGTTGATGCAGATTTAGCAGCAAAATCTGCCCTTTCGTTGCCGTAAATACCTACATGCCCCGGAACCCAGCAAAAAATGACTTTAAAACCTCTATTTCGTAGGATTCTTAATGTGAATAAAATCTGGACCGCAACTTGGTGCATCTGAATCTGATAATTAGAAAGTGTTTCCAAAGCACTCATGCTGTCAGTGTAAATGATGAAATTAAGCTGAGTAGAAGAAGAGATTTCTTGAAGAGCACAGTGGATTGCCACTAACTCAGCCGTAAATACAGAGCTACTGTTGTGCAAACGATAGCTCAGTGTATCAGATGGAGTTATAATGGCACAACCAACGTGTCCATCCGATTTCGAGCCATCTGTAAAAACCGGTGTAAAAGAAGAATACTGACAGCGGTGCTGATGAAAAAGCTGTTGGAAAATAACAGGATTAGTTGAAGATTTATCGAATCCCAAAAAAGGGTTCAGAAAAGAAAATTCCGGAGTATCCCAAGGGGGAAAGGAATAAAAATCAAATGACTTAATGGTAACACTATAAAGGTCCGAACTATGTAGGTAACTTTTGACTCTCTCCCAAAAGGGGAGAATATGAGAAGGTCGCGACTCGTAAATCCTTCGAAGAGAAACAGGGAGAACCGTGCGACAAATAGGATGATTTGGGGTAGATTTCGAGCGAAAATAAAGTAATGTAGACAATTTCTGACGCCTCAAATGAAGTGGCAACTGATGGCAAATGACATATAAGCTATCTACTGGAGAGGTTCGAAATGCTCCGGAGCAAATCCGCAGAGCAGTGTGGTGAATGGTGTCCAATCGCCGTAAAACCGTAGGACGTGCGGAGCCGTACACCATGCAGCCGTAATCAATACGGGACAAGATTATTGCTTGGTAAATGCGGAGTAGGGAGGTTCGATCAGCACCCCATGATGTTTTGGAGAGCACTTTCAGTATATTTAATGTTTTCTCACATTTCTTCCGCAAGTGCAAAATATGCGGAAGGAAGGTAAGCTTTCGATCGAATATGACTCCCAAAAACCGAATTTCATCCACCACTGGAATAAGTATGTTTCGAATGTAAATATTTGGATCTGGATGAATTATTCTCTTACGGCAGAAGTGAACACACCTACTCTTCTCAGGAGAGATTGCGTGCCCATTATTATTGCACCAAATTACCACTTTATTGACTGCATTTTGTAACTGTCGCTCTATGAGATTCATATTGCTACCTTGGCACGAGATCTGCAGATCATCAACATAAAGAGTTCCATGAACAGATGGTGGTAAAACAGACAAAATTTGACTCAGATGAACTATAAAAAGTGTGACACTGAGGACACTTCCCTGTGGAACACCCTCAGCTTGTATAAAATTATTTGAGTAATTATTACCAACACGAACACGAAAAGTACGAAGTGATAAAAAGTTTTGTAAAAATATGGGTAAGTTTCCTCTAAAACCAAATTTAAAAAGTGTGGATAGTATACCATAGCGCCATGCACGGTCATACGCTTTCTCGATATCGAAAAATATGGAGACAAGGTGGTTCCTCCTAACAAATGTGTTGCGTATCTGGGTTTCCAATAAAACGAGGTTATCAAAAGTTGATCTACCTTTTCGGAAACCACTTTGCAACGGGGGGATGCATCCTTGTTTCTCCAGTTCATACACAAGGCGAGCATTGACCATGCGCTCAAAGATCTTACAAAGACAATTTGTCAAAGCAATAGGCCTGTAATTCAGAGGGTTCGATGACTCTTTACCGGGTTTTAAGATTGGAATTACAATAGCTTCACGCCATTGTGAAGGAAACTTGTGCTCAATCCAAATTCTGTTAAATAGCATTAAAAGATTTGAAAGAGAAGTTCTACTCAAATGGCGAAGCATATTATATGTGATTCCATCTGGCCCGGGGCTGGTATCATGCGTCTTGGATAATGCTGCTTTCAATTCGTACATCCTAAATTCACAGTTGTATGAGTGAGTGCTTCGATCATTAAAACGCAATGGCAACCGTTCCGCGGGATTCTTAATTGCTAAGAAATCAGGGCTATAAGAATCTATTGCGGAAACTTGTGCGAATGCTTTTCCTAGAATATTAGCTACGTCTAATGGAGCAGAATGTATCTCACTTCCTGTTTTTAATACAGGGATGGACGATTCACTATAAATTCCATTAGCGGCCTTTACTTTCCTCCATAAGTGTTTACTAGATGTAGAGGATGTAATGGATGATACAAATTTTATCCATGACTCCCTCTGAGTACGACGGCGAATGCGACGAGCCAGCGCTTTGGCTCTTTTAAAAGCGACAAAGTTCTCAGTTGTTGGGTACCTTCGAAAGATGTTCCATAATTTTTTCTGTTGTTTGTGACTGTCACGGCAAGCTTCATTCCACCATGGTCTGAAAAATTTTTTTGGGCATGGGGAGCTTTTTGGGATGGTGATATTTGCGGCATTTATTAGTGTATTAACTACAATTTGCGTTGCTTCCGATATGTCTGATATACTGACCATATCCCGAGTGATATGTGCCAATTGCATGAATGCATCCCAGTCTGCTCTCTGGAAAATGTAACGAGGAGGGCATGCGGTTGCATTTCCTCTGTCAGCATATGAGACGATAACTGGGAAATGGTCACTATTGTATAGATCTTTCTCAACGGAAAATGTCATCAATGGCAAAAGTGTAGGAGTACATATGGCCAGATCAAGATTATGGAAGGTACGTGTGGGTTCATGGAAGTAAGTCTTTTCTTCACTATTGAGCAAGCAGAGACAGTTGTCAGCAATAAGTTGCTCAATCTGCCGCCCACGAGAATTTGTACTAACCGAACCCCACAACGTACTATGGCCGTTGAAATCTCCAAGAAGGATAAAGGGTGAAGGAAGCTGATCCACTAAATTGTCAAGTTCTTGTTGAGGTATGATATCATTAGGCGGTAAATAGATACAGCAAACTGTGACCAAAGTTCTTGCATGTACTTGTATAGCCACAGCCTGAAGAGAAGTATGCAAATTGAGAGGCGTACTCGGATATAGATTGGATGTGAAAATACAGACACCGCCAGAACTGCGAGATGTTGTGTCTGCATCTTTCCGAACACAGTTATATCCACGTAATTTAATTGCAATATCGGGTGTCAAGAAAGTTTCTTGGACACCGATAGATATGGGATGAAACTGGTTGATGATGGTCTTGAGATCAAACAGTTTGGAGCGAATGCCGCGACAATTCCAGGAGACGAAGGTACCCATTATCAAAGAGGTTTTGATGAAGAAAGAGGACGTGCATTTGTTGGAGTTGCTAGATCTTCGCAACTCATATCAAGTGAATCTTCATCCTCAGATGGATGGAGCTTAAAATCTGGGTTGGTTAGCGTGTCACCAAAAATGGTGGTTAAATCCTTATGGACTACATTCTGATTTGCTAATCCCAAAGCGACTGAATTCCGTAGATTCGATTTTTTGAATTTTACGGAAAGATCTTTTTGCGAAAGTCCACGTTTCGCGAGTTTCAGCGTCAGTGAGGTCTGAGATTTATTATTACGGGCTTTTCTATGTGTATCGGGATCTTGTTTAGAAGAATCTGGAACATTTTTGGTTGAACTATCAGAGTCTGATTCAGATGTTTTTTCTGGAGGCTTTGTTGTCGAATTTTGTTTCTTGCAGTTGGTACAAGAGCAGTTTGTGCAAAATGATTTTTTAAGAACGGAAGAATAGCTTATTCCAGGAGTAGGAGTCTGTATTTCAACCCTACGCCTTGCTTCTGGATATGTTAAATCTTCTTTTATTTTAATGGTAATTATTTCTTTCTCTAGTTTCCAGCGCGAACAGGTTCGAGAGTAAGAGGGATGGTCGCCATCACAGTTAATACACTTTTCTTGTGCGGTACACTGTTGGCTATCATGCCCTTTTTCGGCACAACGGGCGCAAGTGACTGTCCCGCGGCAATTAACCTTCGAATGGCCAAATCGCTGGCACTGGAAACACCTTAATGGATTTGGAATGTATTGACGAACTGGAAGCTTTATGTAACCTGCATATATGGATTCGGGTAACTGGGGACTGTGAAAGGTGAGTATATAATGCTTTGTCGGTAAGAGCTGGCCATCTCGTCGAATTGTAATTTGGCGAACATTAGTCACACCTTGCTTTTTTAATTCTGAACTTATTTCTTCTAAAGGAACGTTATACAATTCTCCGCAAGTTATGACACCTTTGGAGAAATTGAGCGATGTGTGAGGACTTACAGAAACAGGTATGGTGGCTAGAGCTTTCAGTTTGAGGATATTTTGAGCCTGTTTTTTGGTATCGACTTCTACTAGTAAGTCTCCAGAACGCATTTTCCTTATTGAGATTACCTCACCGACGGTAGCTGCGACAGCTTTTTGTACAAGGAATGGTGAAACGGAATTGAAAGTTTCTTGTGATTCTGAAACACGCTTAATGACAAAGAATTTATCATAATATTGAGAAGTGGTGTTTGAAAATTTGATTACTTTACGCCCACTGAAGGGACCACGTTTGGAGGAGCCCATACGATATGATAAGAGATTCGGGTCCGACGGCACCGCCCACCACGGAGCCCAACATGGGAAGGCAATTACTGGCTCTGGTCATTCCCAGCCTCAGCATCCACCCTAGTGCTAATCGGTACCTATACGCTGGGAGTTACCCCCGGGGACAGTGACCACCCTTAACGCCAAGCCCAAGGAGTAACCCCTTCGCTTGATCCCTAGCAGACTAGCCACTCAGGTGACTAGGTACCAGCCGATTGATACACCGGGGACCACAGTGCACCACCCGTCTTTCTAATGGGTCGCCACGCACGGCCAACACGTGGGGTTTTGGCTGTCCATGAGAAGCAAGAAGCAAACAGAGCGGCGACAGCTTCTCATGGAGAGCTCCCTCGCTTGTCGTCGAGGGAATGAAAAACAGCAGAAAGCAGAAGGCGTAGAGGAGAGCGAACTGAAAGGGAGTAAAGATCCCTGGGTACCTCGGGATTGGGACACCCGTACTCACCTATAGTAGGTGAGCCCCTGAGGGGGAAACAGATTCGAGATCAAGTTCGGAAATAACACCACGGCAATAGTTCAATGATTTATGAGCATACGTTTCAACAGGAAATTCTCCTAAATACTTCAAATTTTTAAGAACAGATATTTGTGATTTTGTGGCTGCTTCAATCAATAAATCTCCAGATTTAAGTTTCTTAGTATTTTTGACTTCTCCAATGGTTGAGGCAATAAGTTTCTGAATGAGAAAAGGCGAGACTTTATGGAAGGTTTTGTCAGTATGTAAGATGATAAAAGGAGTATTTTCAGTAATTGAATATCCGGACAAAGACGTTTCGAAAAGACCCATGCAAAGTGCAATTCATATTCGGGTTTCGACGGCACCGCCCACCACGGAGCCCAACAAGGGAAGGCAGCCACCGGCTCTAGGCATCCCCAGCCTCGGCGCTTACCTTGATGCTAATCGGAACCTATACGCTAAGGGCCACTTCCAGGAACGTCTACCACCCTTAACGCAGAGCCCCAGAAGGTGACCCCTTCGCTTGATCCCTAGCAAACTAACCACTCTGGTGGTTAGCTACCGACCGAATTGATACACTGGGGACCAACAGTGCACCACCCGTCTAATGGGTTGCCACGCACGGTCAACACGTGGGGTTTTTGGCTGTCCATGAGAAGCAAGAAACAAACAGAGCGGCGCCAACTTCTCATGGAGAGCTCCCTCGCTTGCCGTCGAGGGATGGAAGGATCAAGCAAATAGCAGAAGGCGTAGAGGAGAGTAAGTATGAAGGGAGTAAAGATCCCTGGGTACCTCGGGATTGGGACACCCGTACTCACCTATAGTAGGTGAGCCCCTGAGGGGCAAGAGATATTGTGCAACCGACATATAGAGGCTCTTGTAAATAAATGTAGGAAAAGACTCAACATACTTAAATATATTTCTGGACAAGACTGAAGTGCAGACGCTAATACACTGAGAACCACCTACATCTCTCTGATGATACAAATTCTAGAGTATGGTTTCCCAATTCACTTTTGTGCCTCAAAAGCCAACTTAGACAAACTTGAAAGAGTGCAATTAAGTGCTTCAAGAATAATTACTGGCCTTCGTAATAGCTGTCCTAATGATATTGTACTATACGAGAGTGATCTACCACCTCTTTCTCTGAGAAGAAGTTATTGTCTTTCAAAATATTACAACAAGCTCTTTAGCTTCAATGATCAGCACAAAACTTCTGCTTATCTTCATTCATGACATAATAATAAGCGTTTAAAGAAACAGCCCTTTTTCCTTTGCAAAAGCCCCTCAGGGGCTCACCTACTATAGGCGAGTACGGGTGTCCCAATCCCGAGGTACCCAGGGATCTTTACTCCCTTTAGGTTTACTCTCCTCTGCGCCTTCTGCTGTCACCTTTGTTTTTTCTTTCCCTCGACGGCAAGCGAGGGAGCTCTCCATGAGAAGCTGTTGCCGCTCTGTTTGCTTCTTGCTTCTCATGGACAGCCAAACACCCCACGTGTTTGCCGTACGTGGCGACCCATTAGACGGTTGGTACATTTCGGTCCCCGGTGTATCAATCGGCAGGTATACCAGCCATTTGGCTGGTCTGCTCAATGGGATCAAGCGAAGGGGTCATCTTCTGGGGCTCTGCGTTAAGGGTGGTAGACGTTCCTGGAAGTGGCTCTTAGCGTATAGGTCCTAGCTAGCACCAAGGTAAGCGCCGAGGCTGGTAAGATCTAGAGCCGGTGGCTGCATTCCTTGTTGGGCTCCGTGGTGGCCGGTGCCGTTGGGACCCGAACCTATTGTCCTTTTTGTATGGGCTTTCAAAATCTCACCGCTGTTTCCGCTGATACTAAGTTTTTTGTAATGTCTACTAATGAAACGTTTCATGAAATTTCGCCATTTCTTGTAAATAAACTAATCTTATCACACATTGGAGAGGTAAAAAACATAAAAAAGTTGAAATCTGGTGACTTACTAATAGAAGTAGCAAACCCATCTCAAGCGATAACTCTTAGTAAACTAACAACATTAGGTGACCTAAAAATTAACGTCTCAATTCATAGAAATTTAAACTTTTCAAGAGGAGTAATTTCTCAACCAGGTCTTAAAAAGCATTCTGAATCTGAGCTTGTACATGAGTTATCAGATCAAAAGGTTTGCGCAGCTCGACGAATTAATATCAAACGTGATGGCAAATTAATTCCCACGCAGCATGTTATTCTCACCTTTTCTACTCCTGAGTTACCAAAATCCATTAAAGCAGGCTATTTGAGATGTCCGATAAAACCTTACATTCCTAACCCGATACGATGTTTCAATTGTCAAAAATTTGGTCATTCACGGCATGCCTGTAAGAGCCCAACAGTATGTGCTAAATGCTCTATGCCCGGACATGATTCCTCTGACTGCATTCCTGATGACTTTAAATGCAAAAATTGTCAGGGAGATCATCCAGCATTTTCAAAATCTTGCCCTCAGTGGATTATAGAGAAAGAAATACAAACAACAAAAGTTCGAAAAAACATCTCATTTGCCGAAGCTAGGAAACTAGTCACCGATCGCACCTCTAAACCAGGACTTGCTTATTCCTCCGTTTTAAAACAGTGCGCACATTGTGGTTTCATAGCAAATTCAAATAATACAGGGAAAAAATCATTGCAACCAGCAATATCATCAGCTTCTACGTCTTCTGATAATCCTTTACAAATAGAAAAAGAGCCGTCAACTTCTATGAAAACAATTTCTGTAACATCACCTTCTCAGAAAAATAAACCCCAATCTCTTCAGCAAAAATTAACCATTAATATACCAAATCGCAAGAATAACTCCAATGTCAAAACACCAGAACCTATAAAAGAAACTAAGGCAGCTAAAAGAGCTCGTCTTGCTGCATTAAAGAAAAATAAAGATTTACAAAATCGAACAGTATCTAAAGATGATTTTTTGAAGAAAACGAGAAAGGCAACAAAACACCCACTAAATATTGACCCACCGCTTAATATTCATCCATCGGATGATGATATTCTGTCTACAGCTAGCGAGACAGATATTCTTCCATCTTCTTCAAAAAGTTCCTGAGCTTGCTGTTCTTTTCCTTCCTTTTGCTTTTCAGCATGGCAAGCTTTGTTTCTTGGAATTGTCGTGGTATTAAAAATAAAATTTCAGATTTAAAAGACAACATTAACTCTCGCCAACCTTCCGTCATTGCCCTCCAAGAAACTTATCTAAAGCCGGGAGAAACAATTTCATTGAAACATTATAATCTCATACAGAAAACTGGTTCGGGCAATAGAGTTTCAGGAGGAGTAGCTTTGCTAATCTCGAACTCGTTCCCGTCCTCCCCATTAACTTTAAGTACTTCATTGCAAGCAGTAGCTACTCAGATTCACACTCACTTATTAATCACAGTTTGCAGTCTATATCTACCACCAAATACATTCGTTGATCAAACTGACCTTAATAACCTCATATCCCAGCTTCCTGAACCTTTTATAATTCTTGGAGATATGAATGGCCACAGCCCCCTCTGGGGTAATACAGATACTAACGCTCGTGGTCTGCAGATAGAGAAGTTCTTAAATGATAACAATCTTTGTATTCTTAACAAAGATGAATATACGTACTTTCACGAACCAACCAAAACCTTTCACTCCATTGATCTCGTAATATGTTCTCCGTACCTTGTACCTTATTTTACTTTAAGTACTGATAAAGATCTGCATAATAGCGATCATTTCCCTTTAATTATATCAGATATAAGAAGACAGAGTTTTTCTATTCATCGAACATCAAACTATAACTTTAACTCAGCCAACTGGAGTAAATTTAATTCTCTCGCTATCATAAATGAAGAAATGGTCTCTAAAAACAATATTGATACCGCTGTTAATACTGTGACTGAAATCTTAATTGCCGCAGCTGATCTCTCGATAAGTAAATGCTCAAACACTTTTAAAAAACAAAGGAAGGTCTGGTGGAATTCAGATTGCCACGAAGCACACAAAAAACAAAGGAAGGCTTGGTGTCGATTTCGCCGAAACCCAACAACTGCAAACTTAATAGAATATAAGCGAGCCAAAGCTAACTCGCGTCGAATACAAAGACGTAGCAAGCGAGAATCTTGGGAACGGTATGTCAATAGCATTAACTCTACAATATCAAGCAAAAAATTATGGGAAAGAGTAAAAAAAACATGCGGCATTTTTAGATCTAAAAGTATACGAATTCTTTATAATAATGGTGTTCCTGTTACATCTTTAAAAGACATCGCAAACTGTATTGCTTCCGAATTAGCTCAAATTTCAAACAGTAAAAATTATTCGACTCCCTTTTCACACAATAAAACTGCAGTTGAAAATCAAAAACTTAATTTTCGATCATCTTCATGTACTCCCTACAACACAGATTTCAGTTTCTTTGAACTAAAGCGTTGTCTTTCGGAAATTCATAAATCGTCTCCCGGTCCAGATAATATCAGTTATCTTATGATACAGCACCTATCTAATACCTCCTTACATAACTTGCTATTTCTCTACAATAGAATTTGGCGTGAACACTCTTTCCCATCATCTTGGCAGGAGACTATTGTTATACCCATTCTAAAAACTGGAAAAGAACCCTCAAATCCACGTAATTACCTACCAATCGCTCTTACCAGCTGCTTATGCAAAATTCTTGAGAAGATGGTAAATAGACGCCTCGTGTTTTTTTTTTTTTTTTTTTTTTTGGAAACAAATAAGATTTTAAGTCCCTTTCAAAGCGGGTTCAGACAGGGACGTTCGACATTAGATAACCTCCTCGCATTAGAAACAGAAATCAGAAACGCATTTATTCGCAGACAGCATACAGTAGCAATCTTTTTTGACATAGAGAAAGCATACGATCGTGCCTGGAGTTTTGGTATCCTTCGTGATCTTTATGAATGCAATCTGCGAGGAAATTTACCAATATTTATCCAAAATTTCTTAAAACTAAGAAAATTGAGTAAAAATCTGTGATCAATTGTCAGATTATTTTGTTCAAGAAGAGGGCGTACCCCAGGGGAGTGTTCTTACTGTAACACTTTTCGCCCTAAGAATAAACGGCATTCTACAACAACTTCCACTCTCTGTGAAAGGCTTTCTTTATGTTGATGACCTGTACATATCTTGTACAAGAAATAATATTAATTTTATAGAACGACAACTGCAATTAGCTGTGAACAGAATTCAGGAATGGTCATTCAGGAATGGTCAGAATTCAGGAATGGTTTTAATGGATTTACATTTTCTACGGAAAAAACATCATGCATACACTTTTGTCGAAAACGCCGTCTCCATCCAGAACCCGAGATAAAGTTGGATGGCAAAGTAATTAATGTCGTCAAAGAATTTAAATTTTTGGGAGTTATATTCGACAAAAAACTAACTTTACGACCACACGTAATGCAATTACGCAAAAAGCTTGACAGAACCCTAAACATCATAAAAGTGCTTTCAAATACAACTTGGGGTGCTTCAAGAGAATGTTTTCTCCGCGTGTATAGAGCAGCTGTTCTCTCAAAAATTGATTATGGATGTGCGATATATGGATCGACCAGACAAAGTGTGTTGAAAATACTTGACCCCATTCATCATTCTGCTTTGCGACTTTGCAGTGGAGCATTCCATACTTCACCTGTAGAAAGTCTATATGTTGAGTGTTCTGAGCCTTCTCTCGACTATAGACGCAAAATGCTTACTCTTCAATATTATTTTAAAATTTTATCTCTTCCCGAACATCCCTTTTTTAAATACAAACAAAATCAGTTTATACTGCGCTTGCAAAATGCAAGATCATCCATCATTCCTCCATTTTTCACTAGAGCAATAAATATTCAAAGAAATTTAAACTTGGATAATATACATATTACACCCAATTCAGAATATCTCAATCCATGGAGTTCTCATGGATTAAAATACTTAAATCCATTTAAAACTTTCGACAAGTCTAACACAGCTCCTGCAGTTTACCAGCAGCTTTTTGCACATCATCGAGAAATATACAAAAATTTCATTCCAGTGTACACAGATGGTTCAAAATGCTCTTCTCATACTTCATTTGCTTGCGTTTTTGTCAATTCCATAATCTTCATCCATCATGTTCGGTTTTTACAGCAGAAATTTTTGCAATCCTTTATGCATTATCACAAATTTCTAATGGTCCCCCCGACAATTATATTATTTATTCAGACTCGCTGAGTGTTTTGGAGTCCTTAACATCACTCCATCGCTTCAGTCATGTATTAACTTTTAAAATTCATGAATTGCACGATAGTCTTACATGTAAAGGTTATTCACTCCTATTTTGCTGGGTTCCCTCACATGTGGGTATACCGGGCTATGAATTGGCTGACGAGGCAGCGAAATCGGCTACCAGCCTTTTAAATGACCCTGTTCCTTTTAACGACATCAAGAGATACATAAAAACCATTCTAAATCTGGAATGGCAATCCGAATGGGACAGAAAAGAGGTAAATAAGCTTCACTCTATTAAGCATTCCATCGAATTTTGGCCCAGTTTACCTAGCAGAAAATTGGATACAATTATTACTCGCTTTTAGAATTGGCCATACGAGACTTACACATAAACATTTGTTGTTGGGGGAGCCCGCCCCTCGATGTACAATATGCCAATGCCTTTTGACAGTCCGACACATTCTTATAGAATGCCTATGTTTTAACTCTCAACGAGTTCAATGTTTTCATTCGCCTCACCTAGTTTTAAAAGACATCCTTAACAAAGATCCTCATCCTCATCTTTTTACCTTCTTGAAAATGATAGGCTTCTTCTATTTTATATGAGTATTGTTCATTCTCTTTTAATGCTTCAAATCTTTATAACAGTTTATTCAAAACCTCTGCTCTAGAGAAGAAAAACCTTTTAAAATGTGACCATGTACCTTTTTAATGAACCATATGTATGCATTTACCTTATGATTGGCGCTGCATAATCAGAAATGGTTTTAGCGCCAGTAAACTGCATCAAACTCAAACTCAAACCCTTTGCAAAAGAGATGGGTCTACCTTCTGGTGATGTGGAATCACATTCCTTAAAGCCTTATTGGAATTTTAAGTTTGACCCTGATCGAATTCATTTCCATACTGATCTCTTGGCCAAGATTAGCAGAAAGTCAGAGTTACCTGAATTTACTAGACAAATGTCTCAGGAAACAATTCATAGCATTCCATCTTTGACTCTGAAAATGTACTCTGATGGCAGTAAAGGAGATAGTGGCGTTTCTGGTAGAGGCGTGCACATTGAGACTCCTGAAGGAACTACTGATATTTTGTTTAGTAATCATGTCAACAGTTCTGTATTCAGGCCCGAACTTATTGCAATCTATAAGGGTTGTTGTTGTGCGATTTTATTGGCGCAAGAGCCATTCTTGGCCATACTGCGCCAAGCGTATGGTTTTTGGTTTCATCTCATAATACAAGATATTTTTCTAGAATTTAAAATAGAAAGTTCTGATAAAAATTAATGAATTATTTTTTTTTAAAAAAAATTGTCCAAATTCAAATTTAACATTGAGTAAAGACAACAAAATTACTCCAAAAGAGAAAAAAATGATGCTGTTAAAAGCTCAGTAATAGACAGTTGAATGATAAAAATGTCAGATACAAGTAAAAAACCGAATAGATTTTAAAAATTTAAAAATATTTGGATGGTATGTTTCACCCACCAAGTCTTGCATGTTAAGTGACGAGTGGAAGAAGTGACGACGATGAACATTAAATTCAGGGCATTCGATCAAAATATGTTTAACGCTAAGTTCAGTACGACATTTGGAACACGTTGGCGCTCTCTCACCAAAAAGGAGATGACGGTGAGTATGACGAGTGTGTCCTATACGGAGGCGAGTCATTTTGACATCAGCCTCGCGTTGTGGAAGAATGGGCCATAAACCAATTGTGGGTTTGATGAAATGTAATTTATTATTGATCTGCAGATCCCTTGCCATCTGCCATTTAGAAAAGATTTGACATACAAGAGACCTCTTAGCATCGCAATATGGAAGCGATTGCGATAGAAATAATGTTGCAGATTTGGCTTCAAAGTCTGCCTTTTCATTTCCGGATATACCTGCATGCCCTGGGATCCAACAAAAAATAATTTTGAAACCCCTATTTTCTAGGAGTCGTAATGTACACAAAATTTGAATGGCAATTGGGTGCATCTGATAATGATAATGAGAGAGTGTTTCTAAAGCACTCAGACTGTCAGTATAAATTATAAAATTACGCTCAGAAAGAGGCAAGATTTCGCGAAGAGCACAGAAAATCGCCACCAACTCAGCTGTGAATACAGAGGAATAATTATGTAGGCGATAGCTCAGAGTATCAGCTGGAATTATGATGCCTCAGCCGACATGCCCATCTGCTTTGGAGCCATCTGTAAAGATTGGTGTGAAAGAAGAATACTGACAGCGATGATAAAGAAAAATCTGCTGGTAAACAATAGAAGCAGTAGAAGACTTATCGAATCCTGCAAATGGATTCAGAAAGGAGAAGTATGGGACATCCCAAGGCGGAAAGCAAAATGAATCAATTGTCATGATGGTGACAATTGAAAGACCCGAATCACGTAAGAGCAATTTTGCTCTCTCACTGAATGGAAGAATGTGAGAAGGACGGGCGTCATATAGTCTACGAAGGCTAACTGGAAGGTTCATTTGACAAATGGGGTGATTGGGAACAGATTTTGTACGGTAATAATATGAAATAGATAACTTCAAACGCCTTAAATGAAGAGGAAGTTGATGGCAAATGACATACAGGCTTTCTACTGGAGAGATGCGAAACGCTCCGGAACAGATTCTTAGAGCAGCATGGTGAATGGTATCCAGTCGCCTCAAAACTGTAGAGCGTGCGGAGCCATACACCATGCAGCCATAATCAATACGAGAAAGGATGACTGCTTGATAAATACGGAGTAGGGAGGTTCTATCAGCTCCCCAAGATGTTTTAGACAGAACTTTTAAAATATTCAATGCTTTTTCACACTTCTTCCGTAGGTGTAAGATGTGCGGAAGGAAGGTGAGCTTCCGATCAAGAAACACTCCCAAAAACCGAATTTCATTCACAACAGGAATAGGGGTATTTTTAATGCAAATACTTGGATCCTGGTGAATGTTTCTTTTCCTGCAGAAATGTACGCATCTGCTCTTCTCAGGAGAGATAGTATGCCCATTGTTATCGCACCAATCTACAACTTTATTAATGGCATTTTGCAATTGTCGTTCGATTAAATTCATATTACTGCCTTCGCATGAGATCTGCAAATCATCGACATAAAGTGATCCCTGAACAGATGAAGGTAAATAAGTTAAAATTTGACTAAGGTGGACGATAAAAAGTGTGACACTGAGGACACTACCCTGTGGAACTCCCTCAGCTTGATTAAAATGAGTTGAATAAACATTTCCAACACGAACTCTAAAAGTCCGATTTAATAAGAAGTTCTGTAAGAATATGGGGAGGTTTCCCCTAAAACCAATGTTAAAAAGTGTTGAGAGTATGCCAAAGCGCCAAGCACGGTCATAGGCCTTCTCGATATCGAAGAATATGGAAACTAGGTGGTTCCTCCTGACGAATGCGTTGCGTATTTGGGTTTCCAATCGTACGAGGTTGTCAAAAGTTGACCTACCTCTACGGAAACCACTCTGCAACGGGGAGATGCATCCTTGTTTCTCCAATTCGTGTATGAGACGTGCATTAACCATTCTCTCAAAGGTTTTGCAGAGGCAGTTTGTCAGAGCAATTGGTCGGTAGTTCAGAGGGTTGGATGCTTCCTTACCAGGTTTTAATATCGGAATCACAATAGCTTCGCGCCATTGTGAGGGATACTTCTGTTCAGTCCAAATTCTGTTAAATAATAGTAACAGATTTGAAAGGGAAGTTGCATTCAAGTGGCGGAGCATATTGTATGTTATACCATCTGGTCCAGGGCTTGTATCATGGGCATTAGATAAGGCCGTTTCCAGTTCAAACATCCGGAATTCACAGTTATATGGAAAAGTGCATCGGTCATTAAAGCGCAGAGGCAACCGTTCCGCGCGATTCTTAATTGCCAGAAATGAAGAGCTATAAGAATCCGTTGCGGACACTTGTGCGAATGCTTGGCCGAGAATATTGGCAACATCTAATGGGGCTGAGTGCGCCACATTTCCTATATTTAAAATAGGTATGGTGGTTTCACTGTATATCCCATTAGCAGCCTTAACTTTTTTCCACAAATGTTTACTGGTAGTGGAGGATGTGATAGATGATACAAACTTAATCCAAGATTCCCTCTGACTACGGCGACGAATTCGACGAGCAAGGGCCTTGGCACGCTTAAAAGCAACAAGGTTTTCTGTTGTCGGGTATCTTCTAAAAATATTCCAAAGTCGTTTTTGGTTTTTATAGCTGTCGCGACAAGCTTCATTCCACCACGGTTTACGATATTTTCTTAAACGTGGGGAAGTCTTCGGAATGGTGGCATTTGCTGCACTTATTATGTTATCAACGACATGTTGCACTGCTTCCGTGATGTCGCAAGTGTTCACCATAGTCTCGGTGACATTTGCCAATCGCATGAAGGCACCCCAGTCTGCCCGCTGGAATAGAAAACGGGGGGGACAATGAGTCACACCACCTCTATCAGCATGGGAGACAATAATAGGGAAATGATCACTATTATAAAGATCTCTGCTCACTGCAAAGGTCAGCAATGGCAGAAGTTCAGGAGAACATATGGCCAGATCAATTGTATGGAAGCTACGTGTGGGTTCGTGGAAGTACGTCTTCTCTTTATTATTGAGCAGACAGATACAGTTATTAGTCATAAACTGTTCGATCTGCCGCCCACGAGAGTTTGTACTATCCGAACCCCACAAGGTACTATGTCCGTTGAAATCTCCGAAAATAATAAAAGGCTTAGGAAGCTGGTCCACTAAATCATCAAGATCTTGTTGGCTAATGACATCGTGAGGTGGCAAGTAAATACAACAGACTGTGACCAATGATCGTACATGAACTTGTACAGTCACAGCCTGTAGAGCTGTATTCAAAGTGAGAGATGTGCTCGGATATAAATTTGATGTAAAGATACAGACACCACCAGAACTGTGAGAGCCAGTGCCTGCATCTTTCCGAATACAGTTATAACCACGCAATTTAATGGGAATTCTTGGTGTCAAAAAGGTTTCTTGGACACCAATGCAAGCAGGATGAAATGTGTTTAAGATGGACTTGATGTCAGAAAGTTTGGACCGGAGGCCGCGACAATTCCATGATAAGAAGGTACCCATTAAGAGGTTCTTGTTGCAGAAAAATTTGGAACAGTGTTAAGGGGTTGCGATATTTCGCAACTCATTTTTAAATCGTCATCCTCTTCTTCTGATGGATGAAGTGATATGAGCTCAGGGCTTTTGGACGTTCCACCAAAAATTGAGGTTAAGTCCTTGTGGACTATGCCCCGATTAGCAAGACCAAGAGCGACTGAATTTTTGAAAATTGATTTTTTTAATTTTGGAGAAAGGTCTTTTTCAGATAGGCCACGTTTAGAAAGTTTTAGCTTCCGAGATTTATTAGGTTTCGGTTTTTGTTTGGAAGTTTTTGATTTGACAGGCTCAGGAGCACTGGTAGTTGAATTTTCTGTTTCTGAATCAGATGCTTTTTCAGGAGGTTTTTTATGGGAAGTGTGTTTTGAGCAATTTGGGCAGGAACAGTTTTCACAGAAGGACTTTTGGACCGCAGATGCATAGCTAAGACCAGGTTTAGGAGTCTGGGCCAAAACTTTCCGTCTGGCTTCTGGGTATGAAATATTTTCTTTTATTTTAGTTGCAACTATTCGTTTTTCCAGTTGCCAGCGTTCGCATAAACGAGAATATGATGTGTGGTTGCCATTGCAGTTTGTGCACTTTTCTGGTGCAGTGCACTGCTGACAATCGTGACCTTTTTCTGCGCAGCGGGCACAAGTGATAGTCCCGCGGCAGTTAGTTTTCGAATGCCCAAAACGCTGGCATTGAAAGCATCTCAATGGATTGGGGATATACGGGCGTACAGGTAATTTTATATAGCCAGCACATATATATTCAGGTAACTGATGGCTATGGAATGTTAGAATAAAATGCTTTGTTGGGAGGAGTTGTCCATCCCGCCTAATTGTTATCTGGCGTACATGTGTCACTCCCTGCGACGATAGTTCTTTCGTTATTTCTTCTATAGGTACATTAAATAGTTCTCCGCATGTTATTACCCCTTTCGAATAGTTTAGAGATGCATGTGAACAGACTGTAACTGGTATTGTGGCCAATGCTTTTAGTTTAATGATTTGCTGGGCTTGCTTTTTAGAGCATACTTCAACCAGCAAATCGCCTGAACGCATTTTGCGGATTGATGCAACTTCGCCGACTGTCGCCGATATTGCTTTTTGGACCAAAAAAGGTGAAACAGAGTTAAATGTATCGTTTTTATCGGATACTCGCTTGATAACAAAAAAGGAGTCAAAATGGTGAGTGAAGGATTTGTAATTAGAATGATGCCCACTGAAGGGAGATTTCTTGGAGGAGCCCATATGACATTGTTGAATATTCGGGCCCGACGGCACCGCCCACCACGGAGCCCAACAAGGGAAGGCAGCCACCGGCTCTGGCCATTCCCAGCCTCGGCGCTTACCTTGGTGCTAGCCGGAACCTATACGCTCGGAGTTACCCCCGGGGACAGTGACCACCCTTAACGCCAAGCCCAAGGAGTAACCCCTTTGCTTGATCCCTAGCAGACTAGCCACTCAGGTGACTAGGTACCAGCCGATTGATACACCGGGGACCACAGTGCACCACCCGTCTTTCTAGTGGGTTGCCACGCACGGCCAACACGTGGGGTTTTGGCTGTCCATGAGAAGCAAGAAGCAAACAGAGCGGCGACAGCTTCTCATGGAGAGCTCCCTCGCTTGCCGTCGAGGGAAGGAAAGACACAGCAGAAAGCAGAGGGCGTAGGGGAGTGGAAACATAAAGGGAGTATAGATCCCTGGGTACCTCGGGATTGGGACACCCGTACTCACCTATAGTAGGTGAGCCCCTGAGGGGGCAATCTATAAGGGACTTCAATAAATCGACACGTCCTCTGAAATTGTCTCCGGAGGCATTTGGATTTTAACGGATAGTCGTGCCTCTATACAGCACCTTTCTCATTGGACGAAAGTGGGGGACAAGAGTAGCATGAATATCTTAGACTTTATTGCCAGGCTCTCCGCTGATCACTCTATACACTTTCAATGGGTTCCCTCACATGTTAGTTTAAATAATAATGATTTAGCGGATAACTTGGCTAAGACTGCCTCAGCTGACATATTTCATGGTGATGCAATACTAACTTATTCTGAAATCTCCTCTATCAAAAAGATGGAGTCGAGTGCACTTTGGAGAGTCCCACCTGCTCACCCTTGGTACTTTGGTAAGAGTCCTGGTTGGTGTCACCTCCTAAATATCTTTAGAAAACAGCAAATGTCTCTCGCGTTTTTGAGTGGACACACCAAATCCCTTACCTTCCAACACGAACGGAGGATCTTTGCTGAATTTCCTTGATGCAAGGCAGATCAAGCTTCCCCCAATCACATTCTTAAGTGTTTAAATTTTACGATTTTTGAGATTTTAAAGGATCCACTATTGTTTTTGCACTTTTTAGAGATCTTTGGTTTCATGGAGGTGGTATAGCGCAGCTATAACACCTGGAATTAGAAACAACAACAATTCACGATACCACAATAACACAGTTGTATGAATGTTAACGTCACAAGTCGGGTACAGCATTTACGAATTTATATTCCATTAAATCTGTGTTGCCCATATTGTCTGGTATATTTTCTTCGTATTTTAGGCACCGGAGGCACGGGATGGCGTTATGTTATGGTATATTTTCTTTTATTTAATTTACTGACAAAGAACCTTTGTATTAGTCACTCTCCGAGTTCCGAGATCATAGGTTTTATGGTAAAAAATAACTTGTTTCTATACGTCTATCCTACATTTGTTTAAAAATATTACTTGCCTATTTCCCCCCTTTTTAGATGTTGATAGAAGCTTTTTAAAATATTCATGTGAAAGATAGATAACGTCAACCATTTACTAACTAATTTTTTACTGTTATATACAACTTACTACCCAAGAATATTGAAACCTGCTGGCTTGGAATGACGTTGTTAGAATCTTAATATTGGATTTATTTGAAAGCGCCTTAATTCTCTATAAAATGTGATAAAAAATAAACATTCCTGACCAGCCCTCTACTTTCTACGAATTCAGGAGTTATTGGATCTCAGATTATTGAAGTGCTCGAGTTACTTTCTTACTGCAATGCAAGAATCACAATCTCGCCTCCTACTCAGCGTAATTTTATCATTTATTCCGATAGCATGAGCGCCTTGAAAACACTTTCTAATTATCATTATCGGATGCATCCGATGGCTGTTTGTATTTTGTTTACACTTCGTTTATTACAAAACGACGGTTTTAATATAATTTTTTGTTGGGTTCCGGGTCATGTGGGCATTTTTGGTAATGAAAAAGCCGACTTGGCTGCAAAATCTGCGACGGAGTTTTTAAGAATCGGACTTCCATTTTCTGATGTTAAGACGGCTGTTTTTAATCACACATATTCTTCTTGGCAGGAGACATGGAACATTTCAGTTCAAAATAAGCTACGTTCTATCAAACCTACCATTAGTTTGTGGCCTGTTCTCCCTATACGTGAGATGGATGTCAAACTGACTCGTCTCCGTATAGGACACACCCGCCTCACTCACAGGCATCTAATTCTAGGCGAAAAAGCAGCAACATGTCCCACTTGTCAACTGGATTTTACAGTATATCACATTTTGGTCCAGTGCCCTGTTTTTAATTCTCATCGTATTCGTTTCTTCCATTCACTGTCTTTAACTTTAGCTGACTTGGTGGGTGAGAATTACCACCCGAATATTTTTAACTTTTTAAAAGCTATTCAGTTCTATATCCACATATAAATTATTTTTTAATTTTCTTTTATTTGTACATTTGAAATCATTGTTATGTTTGAAAATGATACATCCATTGTTACTTTTAAAAATGTCTAATTTTTACTTGAATCGTCTGCTTTTAAAATTTTAACCACATACTTTTTAGGATGGAATTAAACCATACGTTTGGCGCAGTATGACCAAGATTGGCTCTTGCGCCAATAAACCCAACAACAACAGCAAGAATCACAATGAATCCTTTTTTTTCTAGAAGTGTTGATATGTGAAAGATGTATATGCTTAGATTGAAAATTGAAGAACTTATACAAGAAAATAGGTCCATCCCTTAAGCGAAATTTCAGATTGAGACTCTCTAATAAACAAAGTACTGGACCCGGGTATTCAATCAATCCCACCTAACGAAGAAATATGTTTTATCAAATTTTGAGTTTATTTGACCACTCAAAATCATCATTTTACCATATGTACATTTTCTTTTAGGCGTTGCAATAAAGCTGTGATTCCGCAATATTCATGTGAAAGATGGGCCAACTGCCAAACATGTAAAGATAACTACGAGTTCTGTTTGACATGCCCACCCGGTCATTTTGGACCTACCTGCAGAGACGGTAATATTAATTATTTATTTTCTAATTATTAGGATAAAATTTTTACATCTGCATTATTTATTATTTTGCTCTATGTTTTATTTGAATTAGCTAAAATTCTTATTTTTTTTTTATAGCAATTGGGTTTATAAAAGATTCAGTAGAGTCTCGAAATTTCATTATGCATCAAAAGTTGTGTTAAAAAAGTTAGAACGAAATGATAAAAATTCGAACATTTCCCGTTTATGAAATTTAATCATTCATATGAATATTATATACTAGCCGCCTTTGGCGACCAGCCGGTTCACCAGTATTACCGCTCGCTACAATTTTCAATTAAATATTTTAAGTAACTTGTCTCTTAAAAGCTTCTCAAACAAAACATTTTTAATCTTCAAATTTTGATAGTCATACCAAACTTATACTGTTGTTCAGATCGTTTCGTTCAATTTACTATATATATTTTGCTAATTTGTTGTCATTTCCGGTAAAACTTCAACTTTAATTTAAAGTGGAAATGCTGAAATTGCAATTAATGTAAAGATATTTTTTAATGAAACCAAGCGTTTTATTTTATTTATCATTTTTGTTGTTATTTATTAATTACTAGCCGCCTTTGGCAACCAGCCGGTTCGCCAATCTTAATGCTCGTTAAAATTTTAATAATTAAATATTTTATGTCATTTCTACTTTAATAGCTTCTTCATCAAATATTTTAAAGCTTCAAATTTTGATAGTCATGTAATTCACTCATAATAATATAAAGTCCTTCAGCCATAACATAATATGTATCTCTCTAATTTTCTGTTAGTTCCGGTAGAGTTTATACTTAAAATTAATATGGAAATGACTGAACTGCAATTAATATAATAATATTTTTTACTGAAACAAAGCATTTTTTTAATAATATGATTACTGATAATAGAGTCACTGAGTGTTTAAACTTTATGGGCACGAAAGAATATCTTTCTTAAGTTATGTAATATCTCAAGAATTTGTCAACAAAATTTTCTCAGATTCATCATGAACAAATCGATTAATTAACAATGTTTAATTTTAAATGCATCAAACTTTAAGAAAATAAAATGAATCGTTTAAAATAATCGGTCGAAAACAGGTTTAAAAAACTACTTACAAAACAATGTACTTAAAACTATAAGCATATACAAAAAAATATATAACTAACATAAATACAATTTACTTCCAAAAGCATGCAACTAACCTAAAAATAATTTAAATCATCCGTTGATAATGGTTGTCATGGCAACAATGAGAAAACAATGCGCATGCGTGAATTTTCTTCGCCAGTTAGGTAATACTGAAATTGCAATTAATGTAAAGATATTTTTTAATGAAACCAAGCATTTTATTTTATTTATCATTTTTGTTGTTATTTATTAATTATTATTATTATTGAATATGAGTACTGCAAACAGATTCGTTCGGTATTTAAGTCTTATGTGAACTACAAAATATTTTTCATAATTTGCGTAATATCTCAAAGAATAATTCAACAAAAATTTCTCATATTCAGTCTAAATTTTATGCAGTAAGGTATCCTATTCTGAGAAATATTCTGGGCACACCAAATTTTAAATAAATGAATGAATGTTTCTATTTTCCACGATTAATTAAGACTGATTTATGAAGTTTTGAATGTTAGAAATTTAGAAAAACTCAACATTTTCGTAATCTTAGGCCAATTAATCTTGAGAAACCTGCGCGCTGATTGGCGTATTTTCTTTAAAACAATCAATGGAAATCTAAAATTATCCTCTTTTTTTTTTTTTTTTTTTTTGAATAGTGATATTCAAATTTTTATAAATCAGTCAGTTTAAGTGATTGATTTTGTTGATTGGAAATTAATTATTTATTTAAAATATTAGTGTTTCAAGAACATTTTGTTAAACGTGATTTCCACAGCAGAAGTTTTATGTAAAATCAAAAATTCGTTATATATTAGAGTATTTATTGGATCAAGTTACATAAAATATAATCATTTTCCATTTAGACCATTTTAGCAGATCTGTGTCTATTACTAAAGGTTTACAAATTAGCAGTGTGGCGCTGATTTGAATGGATATCCTGTTCATATTAAACAAAACTTGCCTTAAAATAACTGATTTATTGGATTAATAATACAGATAGTGTAAAAGATCATAAAATAATTTTTCTTGAATTTATTTTTTAGAAAAAAATAATATTTCATATTTGTTTCATTTCCTACAGACACGTGACGAAAATCATATTTTTTCACATTTCATTTCCAAAAAGATTTAATTTATTTTTAAATGGAGCTTTAATCGATGTGATGGCAACACTTTGAAAAAAGCTAATTTTTCCCCATGAATGCGAAACGTGCTCGTGCAGCTTAAATTTTATTTTTATTTTGTACGAAAAAAATTGTTGAAAAATATAGTTAAATTATTTATTTAAAAATTAATTAAAAATAGAAATTTAATTTTAAGGTTAAAACATTGATATCATTTAAAAGATAAATTTTTGATCTTTAACTTGATGTAAAAATCTTTTTTGCGCGGTAATATTTTCGGAAGTTATAACAGAAACACGCTAAAATTTCGCTTATTTTTTAAATAAATAAAATTTTAATTAAAAATTCGAAAAAATAACCTCGAGGTGCACATTTCCGGCCTCCATGGTATAAACGTGCCAAATTTCGTAGCTGTTGGTCGAACGGTCTGGCCTGTAGAGCGCCAACACACACACACACACACACACACACACACACACACACACACACACACACACACACACACATACAAGCTTTATTATATGTATAGATTATACTAGGTGATATAGGATATCAAATATTTCTTACTACAGCATGTCAAACATTTTTTTTTCTTAGAGGTTTTTTTTTTTTTTAAACTCACCGTCATAACAAAAAAGAGGAGATTGCAATCTATATCCTATTAGACAATATTATTTGTCAAAAAAAATGATAAAACTTTCTTATAGGTCCTTGTCCACTCTTAAAACGACCTAAATATGGATCTATTAAGTGCGTATTTATTGGCACTTTTAGGTAAGTACGAGATTCTTTCTAGTTAACTTAGGATTTACTTTTTCTGGAACTTTGATTCTAAATAAGTAAAGAAATAGTATTTTCCTTGTCTATCCTATCGATATACTTAATTTGATATCTTTTTATTTAATTTATATTAACGAATTCTGCTGATTGTACATCAGAAAATTTTTTTTATGAGGTACATCTCTTAAAAAGAAATTAAAGACAAGAATGAAAAATTTGTTTTTGTTTAAAACTGGTTGGTTGGTTGTATTTTATTTGCACAAGAGCCATATTTTGTTTAAAACTGATAATTTCTAGACAGTTCTCTTAAATGTATTAACTGGATCGTGGAAGAACTGGAAATGTTAGTGGCTTTTAAATCTTTTATTTTATTCTAAGCAAGAGCAAGCAAATAAATGGAAAAGATTTGCAGACATATTAATGAAAACATTAAATTTCGAATTGATAAATTAATTCAAGTGAAACGTGCTACAGGATAACATGATGGCGGATATCAGCCATCACTTTCGCCACACTCGCATTCTTGTCTCCCCTACGTATACTGCACTCGATCACAGCACTTTCGATTTTGTTCATCAGATAATTATTAGAACGGGTAAATACAGAATGTGTACTAAAGTGCCCCTACCTCCTATTAACTTGAAAACGGAGATTACCATTGCCACAAACTTGGCGTGTACGTATAATAAAGTGGTCATGCGTTAGAGTGAGATCAGTTACAGCGCTACTTGGTTTAGAACAACATAGTAAGAAAAAACGATAGAAAATAAGGGGAGGGGATTTCAAATTCTAAAATTGGGGATGTTTTCGATTTAATATGAAAAGACTCCTTAAAGCAATAACCCAGGTAGCCCAGCCTGTTGCACAATATTGTGCGATGTTATATATTTATCCATATTCCACAATATTAAACAATATTGCGAATGTTGATCAGTGTCATACAATATTGCATAATATTTGCAATTATTGTGCTACTGGGAAAGGCTAGGAGCAAAACTCATAAAACCAGCATTTTTTCGATCACGATAAATAAAGAAATAAAACAAAAATTAATGATCAGCAGTTTCTTTTATTTTCGGTGTTCTAAACGCTGTCCATCAGCTTCGCCATTGGGCCGATGTTTGTTGTTCAGAAGTTGAATTTTTCTACTGTTGTCGCGAGTTGTTAAGTCACGAAGTTGGAAAATCGCGACCAAACAAACGCGTGTTTACTTCTTAGTATTATTGCACTCAAGCTATATATTTTTACTAAATTAAAGGTTATTGCTGTTAATGTAAACTAATACAGATAGGATATAATGGCAAATTCATATAAACTAATACAGGCAGGATATCTCCTTTCTTGGAATCAATCCCTATATTAAATATTTTCCGACAATTCCTACTAAACCTTAATGATTTAAATGCTTAAAATTGCAGAATAAAAAAATAAAATTCTTTTCACGGTTTTTCGTATTTTTGAAGTTTATAACAAAAACCTTTCAAAATGTTAAATAAAATGCTAATAACTTTTTGAATTAAGAACCCTTTTATTTACACAAATATAAGAACAGGTAATGAAAGACCTTAAAGTACAATGAAAATACTCGAGTTTTATTCCCTTGAACATATGGGAAGCTCCTAGAATCTTTGATGGCAAATAAAGATTTCAAAAGTTTACATTTAAATCTAAAAATTTTAATGCAATAACTGCTACTAAAGAAAAATGTACTGTGTTAATGAAATTTGCACAATTAGGCTGAATAAGTTTTTTCTTCCTTAGATCTTCTTGCACAGCCCGTTGCATGGCAGGTTATCAATTTGAAAATGAACCGACTACTGAAGAAATTACCTTGAAATGTCATCAAAATTCCTGGACTCCCCGCCAGGAATTCCCAGAATGTAAATGTACGTATAAAGAATGCAAATATATATTATTATTCTTTCATTTGGACTACTGTAGTATGTGTTAGAGATTAATATAGAAATGAGAAACATTTTTAAACATCTTTAAATGAGAAACGATAGAATTATTATCTATACATAGTATAAAATGAAGTCTCCTGAGAAAATATTGGAGATATTTGTACCATTTTGTAGGGCATTTATTGGGGAAGGTTTTAGTATATTGGTAGTCATATCAAAATAAAAAAAAGGAGTTTTATAATTGCGATTATACTTATTTTTCTTCTCGATTCGTGCATGCGTCAAACAGCAGTATCTGTGCTTTGCACTTATCCGCGCATGTGCGAAAACCTCAAACAGTGCAAGTGCAAATAGCAAGAGCTGTTGTATGCACATGCGATACATTTGTTTGTTTACGTCTGATTTGAAACAGCTATTCAAAACTCATTACACCCAAAATAAGGAAATCCAGCCTTGACCGGGGCTCATTAAATGCCAAAACACTTCGTTTGTTGTGCGATAATGAAATTGTAGAGAAAAGACATTCGGTTAGCGAATATCAGAGAAAGAAAGAGGTCTTCTGTTGAGTGAAGTAACCGTCTCTCTTTAAATCGCAATGCAATTGAATTACAGAGAAAGAATGAATCTCATGAGGAGCGAAGTGATCGCCCAGCCACTGTAGTTTACAAAGAAATATTATGAAGCAAGTAGAATTTTATTTTCACATCAGAATATACAGAGTCGATAAACAAGTGTGGAACAATGGGTACAATGACTTATTTGTATATTTTTAAACTTTAAAACAGCTTTTCTGTAACATATTTTTAGTGAATTGCTTTGTCTATGAAATATTATAATTTTACCTTTTTAACAGCATAAATATTTCTGAATGTGTTCTATAAAAACTTGTTTTGTAGTTATTTTTGATGATTTTTAAATATATTTTTACGTTTATTTGATGTTGCGTGACATGCCCATGTCTTATCGGGTGAAGGCTAGACTTAAGTTTAAAGTTAATTTTTACCTTGGATGTTATGTCTCGGACGACGCTGTGCGGGTACTGCTAGTTCTTACATAAAACTACGACAGATAATGGTTATTTCAAGAGTTATAAACATAATTCAGAAGTGAATATTTCCTTTATTTAAATGTTAACAAAATTGTTAAAAAATGTAGTGTAACGAAAAAATATATTAAGTAAAATATGAAGCATTTTTAATTGACTTCTAAATTTTTGTTTTCATAATTTTAAAGTGAATTATGATTAAGGAATAAAATTTTCGATCAAGAAAAATTTAAAATGAAATGATCTTAAATATATGGAATAATTTTTTCATGTACTATATTGGTTTCTACTTGATTCTTTCTATGTACTCAGACCACATAAGGGGCGATGTGGTTGTACAAAATGGTGATATAGTTTAGACTTCGTCTAAGCTTTGATTTTTCCTTGCATTTAAAGTCATTCGTAGAAATACCTTTCTTCGGCGAGGTTTAATAATCAATATGGTCCGAATGCTTTACCTTACCAGTTCTCCTGGTGTCATAGGATCTTGTATCAATAAGCAAATTTTTATGGACTATGCAACTCATCAGCAACCATCCACAATTCATATCAATGTGCTTTGACCTAGTGAAGTAGATTTTTGCTTTTGATGTTACTCAATATGGGCAGCCAAGCTATGAAATTAAATGTAGTTACTGGTAGAGGATATGCTCAATAAAATACTCACCTGACCAAGTATTAACCAGGCGAGTCTGCAATAGACAACAAATAGTACTTATTTCTGAAGAATCGCTTACGTGTCTCTTAGGTTGACGAGAAGTCGACGATGATATCCATTTTTAGCCGAATATTGGATCTCTGGCAATTTTATATCCAACAAAAGTTATTGTGTATAAGAGAAAACTATGAAAGACAATGTTTCACTCAAAAAATTCACAATATCTGCTAATTTGTGTCCATGCTAGCGGATCTTCCGGTAGCCTTTAACCCATTGCGCTTGATCATTAGAGGGCTGGTAGCCACATCCAAGTTAATTTATATAGCAAAATAAATATGTTTGAATAAAGGAAAAAAATACAGTACAACATCAATTTTAGGGAAATCAATCATGAATTTTATGCTCAGTGTTACTGAACAACAGGTTAAGCAACATGTTAATACCTCGTTTGTGGAATGGAAGATTCTTGAAGTCCATAAGGTTTACACATTTCTTTAACATTTTCCGATATTCTTCAATTCTTTTCTGTTCGCTAAGTCCTTTGTAAAACCACTCCCTTACCATGTAGATCCAAGGTAAGTGATGATTTTTTCAATATTTTGACAGACTGTTTATATTTTATTGCTATCTATTCTTTCATTGATTTTGATTTAATCATTTAATCAAATTGTAAATATATATTATAGCATTAATATCAGTTACACGTAACAAAGAAGACTAGTTTAAAATATCATGTTTAATATGATTGAAGTTTAAAGTTTCAGTTTGAAATTTATAGCACAAGAGCCAATTTTGGCCATATTTCGCCAAACATATAGTAAAAATTATATTGCAAATATTAAAAATTGAATACAACATGTAGACTAAATAAATTAGCGGGAGAAATTTTTAACTCTATTTACTTATATAATGTAATGAAATTGTCCCTTTCTTTGGGAAAGTTAAAAAAAATGGAATATTAGGCCTCTTCCTATTAATAAAAAATATGCAACACATTGTAAAATGTATTATTTAGATTGAGGTGACAAAAGTCAGGAGATAATAATATGAAAATACAATATCAATAGTAATCACATACTAAATGAACCGTGCATTAGCAGGGCTTTCATTATATTCAAGTGATTCATGTGAAAAGAATGCACGGATTTTGAACACGGAATGGTAATTAGACGCATGGAACATTACATTTCGGAAATAATAAGAGAATTCAACATTCCGAGATCCACAATATCAGAAGTGTGCCGAAGATACCTAATTTGAGACTTAACTCCATACCATGGACAACGCAGAGACTGACCGCCTGCATTTAATGACCGAGACCAGCGACGTATGCGTAGAATTGCAATATTAAGAGACAAACAATACTGCGTGAAATAACTGCAGGAATCAATGTAGGACGTATGACGTACATGTCCGTTAGAACAGTGCGGTCAAAATTGAATTTAAGGAGCTATAGCAGCAGAAGACCGAGTCGAATGTCTTTACCAACAGCACGACATCGTCTGCAGAGCCTCTCCTTGCTCATAACTATATCGATCAGACTCTAAACTACTGGAAAACCGTTGCTTGATCGGATAGTCACGATTTCAGTTGATAAGAACTGATGGTAGGTTTCGAGGGTGACACAGTGTAAACAAATCCAGGGACCCAAGTTGTTAATAAGGCACTTGTATAAGCTGGTGGTGGCTCCATAATAGAATGCATGGAATGGAACGGGTCCTCTGGTCCAGATGAATCAATCATTGACTGAAAATGGTTATGTTCAGTTACTTGGAGACCACTTGCAGCCATTCATGGTTGGTTGGTTGTTCGGTTTTTTTAGCGCAAGAGTCATGTTTGGCTATGCCTCTCCAAGCAGATGCAGCCATTCATGGACTTCATGTTCCTAAACAACGGATTTTTAAGGATGGCAGTGCGCCAATGTCACCGGTTCCCAACTGTTCGCAATTGGTTTGAACATTCTGTATAATTCCTGCGAATGATTTGGCCAATATGATCGCCCACCATGAATTCCATCTAACATTTATGGGACATAACATTTTTTAGAGAGGTCCTGCACCGGCAACACGTGGAACATTTTCGAGAGAAAAGATATCTTGCATCTGCAACACTTTCGCAATAATGGACGTTCTATGGAGGCAACATGGTTCAATATTTCTACAAGGAACTTGAACGCATTGAGTTCCTGTCATGTCGATTTGCTGCACTTCGCAGAGCAAAATGAAGTCCGACATTGTTTTGGGAATAGTAATTGGTTCATCCTCATGTAGACCGACTTTTGTCGTCACCCCAGTATAGATTGCTGAGTGTTTTTATAGTTATGTCTCAACATATTCACGAACTGTATGGTTATAGCAGGCATATTTATTTTGTCCATAAATATAAATGACAGCAACAACATCAATAATTTCTTTTAAAAAATATATTGTTTAGTTCACACACCTACAAGATTATTTCTCTATAAATCTTTTTTTAAAATGTCATTTTAACCCAGGAGATAAAAAACGACATTGCCATATTTTAAAAAGGCAGATCTATGGATTGCAACTGTACAGTTCAAAATCTGATACAAATCTACATTTCTAGAGATAAAACCATATGATACTACGTATTTAGTTGCGATGTTAATTATCTACTTTTCACACATATGAATGTTAGACGAACTTCCCTTTAATAAATTTTCCTTGAAGTTTGATAACCCTCTATAATATCGGTATAAAGACAGCATACCAAATTTAGACTTTCTAGCTCTTTATGTTTTTCAGTGATAATGCTTACGGACAGACTGATAGACATATCATTTCAATTTTTTTTCTTTTTTCGAATTCTTGTAAAGGGAAAAATATGGGATGATTCATCAAAATCTTGAGATCGATTACAACATTTTCTCTTTATACACTTTGTATACGTGAAAGTCAATCTATGTTGCATGGATACCAGGATAAGAATGCTCTTAAATGGTAAATAATTAAAATGTATCAATAAAGAAAGGTAGGTAGGTATTTTGAGATTTAGTGGCGCAAGAGCCAAATATGGCTATACTGCGCCAAACAAATGGTAAAAATGTATCAAGTACAATTCAGTCATACAATTTAAAATTAAAAATATGATTATATGGAAGACAAATAATGAATAGTAACAGTGGTCTTAAAAATGCAAATTACATCCCAGAAATGAAATTTTCCAAAAATGTCAAAAGGTTAAAATATCAATGAAATTTAAAAAGGTAAAAGTGCAACTCTCATGATAAAAAGACAGGTACAATAAACAAGTACGGAAACAAGTGAAAAAAATCATTGTAACCTTTTTAATCGATGTCTCTTCAAGTATTTCTTGTGAATTGGTGTATTTGAAGGTTGACTGTAAAATTTTTTTCGGTCAACCCATTCAACCATACTTTTTTGAAGACTTAGTCTAAAAACAGGTTTGTCCACTGTGGTGGAATCGGTAGAATGTTCCGGAGCAGGTGGTGTTTCATCAATTGTTTCATGAGGATTATATACTATTGCATTATCCGATTCTATTTCGCTATCAGTGTTTTGATTGGGTTTATCTGTGGACATAGTTTCAAGCATAGAGTTGGCTTCGTCCATTTTATCATCTATTTTGGATTTAATGGTCGAAGAGCTAAAATTAGCGACTGGCATAGATTTGGAGACTTCTCGAGGTGAAGTCTTCCAGAATTTAGAACTGGATACATTTTCAGAATTTTGCTTGTGGTTTTTACATTTTTTCTTGTATGTAACGGTTTTAAATTCATGAAGGTCCTGTGGCATTTCACTGGAGGGGACCTTAGAAGTTTTACATTCATGACCAGTTGGCTGAGAAACAATTTTACTATTTAGAGCAACTGGCAATGACCTTACAACAGTGGATTCGGGAGTATTATCCGTAAGTATGTTGTTTCCATTGTTTTGAGTCAGATCAGTTGCAGATTGTTTTTTGATCATAGAAGAGTAGCTAGAACCAGAAACAGGAGTTTGAGATTTAACAATTTTACGAGCTTCAGAATAAGAAATCTGTTTTTTAATTTTTGTACTAATTTCCTTTTCTAACTGCCATGCTGGACAGTTTCGAGAAAATGAACTGTGCGCACCTTTGCAATTAAAGCATTTTTCCGTAGATGTGCATTCCGTACTATCGTGACCTGCTTCCGCACAGCGGGCGCAAGTTAGAGTCCCGCGGCAAGAAGTTCTTGAATGTCCGAACCGTTGACACTTATAACAACGAAGTGGGTTCGGAATATATGGTCGAACCAACAGACGCATGTACCCTGCCTTAATGTACTCGGGTAATTTGGAAAAATTAAATGTAAGAATCAGATGCTTGGTATTTAGGAGCTGGCCATCCCTCCGTATAGAGATACGCCGTACATGGCTAACCCCTTGTCCTTGCAACTCTTTAGTTATTTCTTCTATGGGTACATTGAACAGCTCCCCGCAAGTAATAACACCTTTGGAGGAGTTCAATGAAGAATGTGGAGAAACAATGACTGGTATATTTTCCAAGGATTTTAATTTCATAATTTGTACAGATTGTTTACGGGATTGTACTTCGACCAGCAAATCGCCAGATCGAAGTTTTTTAATACTTTTAACTTCACCAATATTGCCAGTTATACCTCTTTCAACAAGAAAGGGAGAGACAGAATGGAATGTATCATTAGTAGCAGAGGATCTTTTGATAATGAAAAATGTTGGAAAATTAGGTACTGTTTGAAAGGTAGAAACATTTTGTTACCCACTGAAGGGAGCAGATTTCCGTTTGCCCATACGATACTGAGGAAATTTCAGGCCCGACGGCACCGCCCACCACGGAGCCCAACAAGGGAAGGCAGCCACCGGCTCTGGCCATTCCCAGCCTCGGCGCTTACCTTGGTGCTAGCCGGAACCTATACGCTCGGAGTTACCCCCGGGGACAGTGACCACCCTTAACGCCAAGCCCAAGGAGTAACCCCTTCGCTTGATCCCTAGCAGACTAGCCACTCAGGTGCCTATCTACCAGCCGATTGATGCACAGGGGACCACAGTGCACCACCCGTCTTTCTAGTGGGTTGCCACGCACGGCCAACACGTGGGGTTTTGGCTGTCCATGAGAAGCAAGAAGCAAACAGATCGGCGACAGCTTCTCATGGAGAGCTCCCTCGCCTGCCGTCGAGGAATGGAAGGATCAAGTAAATAGCAGAAGGCGTAGAGGAGAATAAACTTAAAGGGAGTAGAGATCCCTGGGGTACCTCGGGATTGGGACACCCGTACTCACCTATAGTAGGTGAGCCCCTGAGGGGTCAATAAAGAAAATTTCAAGTAAAATGTTTAAATCCAATGAATGCTCTGCGATGGTAGTATTCAAAGAACTATTATTATCTCCATATATCAGTCTTTCATTGAAAATTTTGTACTTTCCTTTCGAAAACTAATGCTCTGTGTTGTGTGTGCTATCTCCAATATCTCGGTTATTATCTCCATCTGTTAGATATTCATCTGACGGGAAGCGAAGCAGATATCTCCTTTTCTATGATGGCTGAAAAAAATACGTTCTACGAATGCATTATTGGATTTAGATGATTTTTTGATTTATCAGAAAGAATTTTTAGGCAATGGATCAACTACATTTTTGATATATGAATATAATGCCAAATACATGCATATTTTGGCTTCTTTGTTTAAATTTTTAAATGGAACTTATTTTTGGGAAAATATAACTATTGCTAATGATAACTGAAACTGATGATTTATAAACAACTACATGATACCACATCATTGGTAAATAACAATATTTCTAAACATTTTAAGCCTATAAAATGAATCAGTTTTATCTCTTAATTCTCTGATTGTCAGCAGATGTTATAACTATAGTTGATGCAATTGAATTTGCCATTTTGTAAACATTTACTTAGTGTTTAATCGCAGGTGAATTATGCAAGAAACATTTTTTTTTTAAATAACAAGGTCAATGAGACAAAATTTTAAATAAAGAAGATGAATTATTTGTATTTAGATTAAAAATATAATCTAATATAAGTCACATCATTGAGAACAAGGAAAATATAATCAGAACCACTTAAATTAGATAGAACCAGATGCATTCTGATTTAATTGCCGCTGACTATAAAATTCAGAATTTTCTAAACCGAATGCTTCGTTAATAGCCTATCCGACTAACAAGGGGAGGGCATGAGGTTGAAAATTCAGTCCGTGATGAGATTTAGCACAATGATAGTATACATTTAGAATGCTCACTCAAGAAAATATTAAAGCGCAATGGCCAAAAGATTTCCAGAAAATGGCCCTCAAACTTTCTGCTTATCTACTAATAATGTGTCGCCGTTATCAAACCGCGACTAATATAGTGGTTAAGACACTGGCGTAGCAAACTCGAAGACCCGAGTTCGGTACTAAGCTAGCACTTATTGCTTTAATCTTTCTAATTTATTTCAAATTAATTTAATAATTCACAAACAATTTTAATTAATACGTTTTTTTTTTCTTTTTATGCAGAAATAAATATTTGTTCTCCTAATTCGTGGATTATAATTTAATTTTTAGAAGAAAAATAATTATAAGTATGAATGCATTTTTTAAATAATCAGAATTGGTTAAATTAAATTAACCTTTTAAAGATGGCTTCAATTAATATGATACCCATTTTTATATGGAAAAATAAATGTATTTTCTCTTAATACCTGAATTATAAATTATTTTAAAAACATTTAAGATATGAGCGCTTTTTTCTTTTAAAAAATTAGTATTTAAATAAAATTAGACAGTTTTAATTAGTATGTTACTCTTTTATCAATCAAAAATAAAAGTTTTACTTTATTTAAAATTTTAATTAGGAAAAATAATTACATATGTAAATTAAATTATAATAAATATTATTTAATTGCTGACATCATAAAAATATTTCGTCATTACATACAAGATACAATGGTAATTATCAAATAAACATTTCAAACAAGATATATTTTGACATCTTGCAAAATTCATCAATAATGATTATCCACTAGAGAAACTTTAAAGGAATCGATGAAAAAAAAAAGGAATAATTATACCTTAAATAATTAACCTTAAAGGAATAATTTCATTACTTTAAATCGGGCAGCGCACAAAGCATATCATGTGTTGCTAAAATTTTGAAACATTTGTCTTTGCATTCCATAACTTAATACGTGCTCTCTAATTCTTCTTTTCGATTATTAACATTCTAAATGTTAATAATCGAAATTTTATATATTTCAGCTTCTCCCTTTAATTCCCGATATAAATACAGCTTCGTTGAGTTATAATAAAAAATTTATCTTTATTAAAATCCAAAAATTTAAAACTTTTAGTGATTTTAAGATAAAAATAGTTATTTTGAAATATTTTCATAGTTAATATTATATTTATAATTATTTTAACATCTAAAAATTTAATTATAATTATAATTCAAGAACAATATATATAAACATAAATTTATTTTTTAAAAGAAAAATAACTAACTTATGCATTAAGAGAATATACATTTATTTTTTTTTCTATTTAAAAATGAGTATCATATTAATTGAAACCATCTTTAAATTGTTAATTTAAGTAATTATGAATATTTGAAAAATTGCATTCATACTAATAACTATTTTTCTTTTAAAAATTAAATTATAGTCCACGAATTAGGAGAACAAATATTTATTTCTGCGTAAAAAAATGAGAAAAAAAGTATTAAAACTGTTTTCAAATTGTTAAATTAATTTGAAATAAATTAAAGAAAAAAAAAACAAAAAAGCAAAAAGTGCTAACTCGGAACGCTAGCACTTTTTGTTACACCAGTGTCTTAACCATTATACTCTTTATTATTAATTCCGGTTTTATGACACAAGGGCCACATATGGCCATGCTGCGCCAAAACGTGGTTAGAGCTGTGAATAAAAGGTAAAATTTTAAATATCATAATTGAAAAATGGTCTTAAAAGCATAAAATCCAGTATAACAAAAAACAGAACAAATGTAACAAAAGCTAAAAAATTTCAAATGCGAGGGTAAAAACCAATGGTCTTCAAATATTTAAAAAGGTTACAATGGGGACGTTCTCCCACCAAGTCACAAATATGTGGTGACTATGCAACAAAAAAAACGTAATCGATGGTGATTAAAAGAATGGAATTCGATTAAAATATGGATGACCGTATAAACAACATTGCATGATGTGCATAAAGGACAGCTTTCACCTAACAAAAGATGTTTATGAGTGAATCGCGGAGTCGAGTCAATTTGACATCGAGAAACCATTATATTCTTCGCGGCTCGGCAACGGCAACACATTGTTAGTATACAAGCTATGCAGAAAGTTTGAGGGCCCTTTTCTCGAAATCTTCTGGCTGTTGCACTTCAATATTTTCATGAACGAACATTTTAAATGTATACTACCTTTGTGCTAAATCTCATCACGAACTGAATTTTCAACCTCGTGCCCTCCTTTTGCAAGTAATAAATAAATATATAAATAAATAACCCTATTAGCACAAATGCTACGATATCTTTATGATATTGGCCTGTATTTAGAATATTGAGCAACATCATAGAGATATCGTACTATATCTTGCGCTAATAGGGGAAAAAAACTACCAGAAGCCAAATAATTTTCAGCCACTAATTTATACTGAAACATTCTTTACTTAGCCGCTGGAAGACAATGCACTTTGAAAATAACCGGAAATAGTTCTTACAATTGTACAACTGACATGGAACGAACATATTGTGATATAACCTGTAACGACAAGTTCCACGGAAGGTACTACTGTTTGCCAGGGAGAGGTTGGAATTCGACACTTCCCGTTTGTGCAGCTCCAAGAGGCAAGTTTGAATATTCAGTATATCTAATTTAACGTTTAAACATTGCCGAAATCAAAGATATTTATCCGACATTTAAATGCTGAGTTGGTGGCAATTTTCTGCGCACTCGAGAAAATTTCATCCTTTACTCAGCGTAAATTTATTATTTACACCGATAGCATGAGCGCACTGGATACACTGTCGCATTACCACAATCGGATACATTCGATTGCCATTAAAATTTTGTTCACTTTGCGACTGCTTCAGAAAGATGGATTTCAAGCAATTTTCTGTTGGGTTCCGAGTCATGTCGGCATCTTGGGAAATGAGAAGGCAGACTTGGCTGCAAAATCTGCATTGGCTTCTTTGAGCATAGACCTCCCCTTTTATGATATTAAAAGGTCCATTGCCCATCATTTCTCTTCTATCTGGCAAAAGTCATGGGATCGGCAGACTGAAAATAAATTACATTGTATAAAAGCGGATATTATTCCTTGGCCTGTCCATCCTATATGCGAGATGGATGTTAAATTGACACGTCTCCGTATAGGACATACGCGCTTTACCCACAAACATCTCGTATTTGGGGAAAATGCGCCTATGTGCAATAGCTGCAAAGTTAATTTTACTATTCGGCATATCTTAATTGAATGTCCCGTCTTTAATTCATACCGTACTCGTTTTTTTTTTACTTTGGCTTCAACATTGCAGGACTTAGTGGGTGAAAGATACCACCCAAATATTTTTAAATTCTTAAGAGCTATTGGCTTTTTAACTTGTATTTAGACTTTTTAATCATCCTTTTTTGCGCTGAACATTCCTTTTTGTGTATTTGTACGTTTCATCATTGTAACAAAATCTCATGAATCAGTTTTTAAATTTTAAGATGTTAAAACTATTTTCACATCATTTTTTGGGTGAAATTTTCTTTATTTATATGTGTTAATTAAATAAATGGATGTTTAACAAATTTTATGCATGTACCATTTGATTGGCGCAGTATAGCCAAATTTGGCTCTTGCGCCAGTAAAACACACAAAACAAACCGACATTTAAAATTAATATTTAGCCTTTTACATGAAAGGATCACTTGATACTTTTGAAATTTTTCTATGTATAAGGTTTTGAAGTTTAAAGCAACTGATTGTTTGTCAAAATGTCGAGTTTGAATTTTTTTGACGATTTCATTGCTTTTTCTGTGCTTCGTACACGAGACAGTAGAAATGTATTAATAATGGATACAATTCTATAATAGAAATAAATTTTCAAACTTTATAGTTTAGAAATATTATAGGTGAAATTCATTTATGAGATATTGATATGCGAGAAAGCTAAAATGTAACCAACTCTGAAAGAGTTTCATATCATTTGTTTATAAATTCAAAATTTACTCTTTATAATTAGCTGCTCATTCATCACAAGACAAGGCATCATTAATTCTTCATGAGAAAAAGAATGTGTCAGAAAGAAACAAAATATATTGTTATAATGAATGCACTCATACAAATTTACATTTTGATTAGTATCGGTTAGTTAGTTAGTTACTTCTGATTTTGTGGCACAAGAGCCATATCTGGCTATGCTGCGCCAAACATATTTGATTAGTATCGGAATTTATGAAAGAAATTAAACCAGCATCTCTGACACTTAGACCTGTTTAAAGGATTTTTCATTTCCTCGTATATGAAGTGTACAAAGAGAAAGTATTTCAAAATTCAAGTATTCGAAACACGAGATTTTGACTATTATTGAAGCTTCACATCTCTCCAATTCATGAAAATACATTTTTCGAATTATGCCTGTCCGTGAACATGATAACTTAAAAACGCTTTGAGCTTTGGAATGCTGTCTTGACAACAAAATTTGTAGATTTCTGCTAAATTTTGAACAAAATCGATTCAAATTAAGTTTTTATGTCTATTTGTTTGAGAGAAAGCGAACAAAATAACTTCAAAACATAAAGAACTAGTTGGATAAAAATGGGTCCACAGGTTTAACATTTAAAAAGATGTACATCAAATTTGAATGAAATATTGGCCATTTGTCCGTCTGTACATCTGCTTGCACCTAATCGAGCAGTTCGCGATAAGCATAATTAATATATGGCATGTGATCTTGCATCTAAAATTGCAATTCTGTATCAAATTTTTGTTTCCATCGGCTGAAAGATGAAGATAAAATCTTTAAAATGTTAAGATGCATAATGAGGATGAAATCTCCATATATCAGTTGAAAATCGCAAACAAAAAGTTTTGCCATCTCACATGGAGTTATGTTGTTGTTGTTACTTATGGCACTTGTACAAGCCCGCTGACGAAGCCAGCGATTTTAGCCGAGTTCTTTTACAGTAGCTTCTGAGGGTAAAAGCATCCGAGAGCAGTTTGACTTCTAACTCGTATGAAGATGACACTCGCATATTCGCTTGCACAACCCCTAAAAGGCTCTTTCACACACCTCACAGATAGAAAGGTTAAAGAACAACCATGCCAGTGAACCAGAACTCGTACCCAGGACACCCAGATCACAGGGAAGACGCGCTACACCTAGGCAAGGTCTCCGGGTGGGTTGTGAGTTTTATTGGCGCAAGAGCCAACCTTGGCTAAACTGCGCCAAACGTATGGTTAGAATATTGACGATCGTGGAATAGAAAAAACGTTAAAATAATTGTATCAAAAGATTTTTAAAAGAGTTACTTTAAAAGTATGAATTTCACACGTGAAAAAGTTAAAAAATGATAAGAACTAGATATATCCGTACAAACCAATGGCCCTTAAAAACTGAAAAAGATTTCCATGGGGCTTTACTCCCACTAAGTCCGACATTGTTAGTGATGAAGTTTTAAAAAAATGAATACGTTGAGTATTAAAATTTGGACACTCAATCAAAATATGATTAACACTAAAAACAGTATCGCAAGTAGGACATGTAGGTGCCCTTTCTCCGAATAGTAAATATTTGTGAGTGAAACGGGTGTGCCCCACACGCAGACGAGTCAACTTCACATCATGTCTTCGCAAAGGCAGAGCCGACCACAAACCAATTACTGGTTTAACAGCGTGCAGCTTGTTATTGACTTTTTGATCCCATGTTTCCTGCCATGATTTATATATGAAATTAGCAAAGGACCTCTTGATGTCACAAAAGGCAAGAGGGGCAGTAAAAATAAGGAGGCATCTCTAGCAGCTTTGTCTGCCAGTTCATTGCCATAAATCCCGACATGGCTGGGAACCCAACAAAAAAGAATTGAGAAACCCTGATTCTGGATAGTGCGCAAAAGGATGAATATTTCATGAACAACTGGGTGTATCTGACAGTGAAAATTAGAGAGCGTTTGCAATGAACTCATGCTGTCGCTATAAATGAAAAATTTGCTGCGAGTTGAAAGTGATATTTTCTGGAGAGCACAGAGGATATCTGTGAGCTCAGCAGTAAATACAGAACAACAGCTCTCCAGACGATAACTGTCGATATCAGATCCAATTACTACTCCACAGCCAACATGTTCGTCTGATTTTGAGCCATCAGTATAAACTGGGATGTAAGAACCATACTGATAGCGGTGTGAGTAAAACATTTGTTGGAAAATAACTGGTGGAGTTTTAGACTTGTCAAATCCAGAAAATGGGTTAAGGAAAGTAATTTGTGGCAGATCCCAAGGTGAAAACGCTAACGGATCATTGGTCAGAAGAGTTATGTTATCAAAGAATGAGTCCTGGATCATTTTTTCAACTCTCATTCTGAAAGGAAGGATGTGTGAGGGCCGAGCATTGTAGAGTCGAAGGAGAGACGAGGGAATAGAACTTTGACAAATAGGGTGCCGGGGGACTGATAATGTATGAAAATAGTACTGTGCTGAGACTTTCTTTCGACGCAAATCGGCAAGGTCTCCGGCCTTGGGAGTTATGATACAGGAAAAAGAATCAAAATTTTCTGAAATATAATTAACAGCGAAAAAAATTCCATTATAGGATTCGTTTCCAGGGATGAAAATGCTTATCTGTTATTCCCCCCCCCCACACACACACACATATATACTCAAAGTGAAAAGTACAGTCACGAAATATTTTCTGCTTCTAAAAAAAAGAATTTATTTTCTTACTAAAAGTGAATTAATATTTGTTACAGTTGGGCATAAAAATATTAAATATTTAAAATTTTTATTTTTAAATTAAAATATTTAAAAATTGAATTATTGGCAAAGGTTTTCTAAGATACATATTATAAATAATTCATAAAATTTGCATATTAATAGACTTTTAGTAACATCTTCTAACGAATTTAATAAACGTAATGCAGACGACAAAAATAAAAATACAACTTTAAATTAAAATATGCATCCATTTTATCATTAGATCCAAATTTGCTTCCAGTGAAAAAGGAAAAGGCTATTTGTCCTGATCCTGGCACACCCAAGGATGGAGGCAGGGTAGATCTCAAGGGAAACCCCATTCCTACACAACACATTTTCAAAGAAGGGGATGTAATTCTTTACTTCTGCAATGAGAAGAACACAGATTTCCAACCAAGCACGTATCTTACCTGCAGATCGGATACTACTTGGGATGGAATACTTCCTCAGTGTGGGCCCTCTCATAAAAGTAAGCCTAATTAAGTCACTCATGGATAGTGATGTACAAATATTGTAGAATTGTTTAGTCCCGTTTCTGCTTTTTGCTTACAGTTAAAAAATCAGCGAAGAATTGTCTATTGCGCTAACCTTAGGCAGCATATATTTTGAGGCTCTTATTTTAATAACTCATCAGTTTAGTTCTAAAGAACATTTACACTTTCTAAAGTACATTCACAGTTTTGCACATAATTCTTGAGAGCTATCTTAAAATACCTGCATCCAAAATTTATTTTATTTCCTTGAACAGTTGCCATAAGCTGATGTACCGGAATTTTTTTTCCAAGTCATTCTGTTATTCGCTAATAAAAAGTCTTCCACAACTGTAGTCTTTCGAATAGGTATTCTTTTGTAAAAACGGCTTGTTTCTGAATGCTTACCCCACTTTTAAATTTTGTTTCATGATTTTATAAACGTTCTGTATATGTGACACCATATTCCAAATATATTTTCAGAAGAAGCCGCCGTCCAGACGGAGTCGTCTTGTAAACATCCGGGAGTGGTCGAAAATGGAATAATTGAAGATTTTGCATCCGAAACTGAACAATTTTCGGAAGGCACGGAATTAAGGTTCTTATGTAGGGAAGGTTATGAAATACAAGGTCCGAATGTCATTTATTGTCTTCGCAATTTTTCATGGTCAGAGGCCCCACCAATCTGCAAACAAATTGATGCAATCGCAGGTAAAGAATTTCTTTCGAAAAGTTCTAGTGATAGATATATGCATTGTTTTTTTTCCCAAAAAAGTTAATAAATTTATATGTATGCTTTTCTTATAGCATCGATATCTCCTGAAAACCTATCTTGTAAACATCCCGGTATTGTAAAAAATGGCTTTATTGTGGAAGATGTATCAGAAATGCAAAGCTTTCCCGTAGGGAGTGTTTTGAGATTCCAATGCAAAGAAGGATACGAAATGGTAGGAGTTGATGTTATTCATTGCCTTCATAGTGTTGATCAAAGAGGTTATTGGTCAGATCTACTACCATTCTGTAGATATATTCCTACAACGACAAGTAAGAAAATTTGATGGCACAATTAAGAAGAAATTTGATTTTATCATCTTTTGAAAATTCCAAATAAAATTTTTTTTTTCAGCGATGAAAACCGCTGCAAAATTTTCTTGCACACATCCTGGAATAGTCGAAAATGGTTTTACTGAAGATTATCCTCTAGGAACACAAAGTTTTCCTGTAGGTACAGCTCTGAAATTTCAGTGTAGAGAAGGCTATGAAATAGAAGGCCCAAAACATCTGTATTGTATACGCAATGGGGAGTGGTCAGAGAGTCCACCACGTTGCAAAGTTATGCCAACAACACCAGGTAAGAAAATCCCAATCCCATCTTTCAAAGAAAACTTTATAAAACAGTGTATTAAAGAGTAAAGGAATTAATTTACTTTTTTTTTCTGTTAGCCCCAGAAGTGACTTGTGAGCATCCTGGAATGGTAAAAAACGGCAGGTTTGAAGGGGATACATCCATGACTAATTTTCCCGTGGGTACACCTCTGACAATCAATTGTACAGCAGGAACTCAGAGAGAAGGGCCAAAGACTATCTACTGTTTATACACTGGAAAGTGGTCAGAAGCACCACCTACCTGTAAATTTATTCGAGTACCAACAAGACAAGGCAAACAATGATAACACTCGTTAAATTTTTGTTTAATTCAGTTTATGAATTTTAATGATGTTTTGAGTTAATGGAAACTTTTTTTAATTTTAGTACCTCAGAGGGCATCGCAAGTACTATGCAAGCATCCTGGAGCAATAGAGAATGGTGTAAATAAATATAGTGCAGAAGTATACATGGTGGGTAGTGAAATAAAATTCGAATGCAAAGAAGGCTATACGATAGAAGGGTCAGACACTCTTTACTGCCAGGACAATGGCCAATGGACATCAGCCCCTCCAATATGCATACCACAAGAAAAAATACCAGGCAAGCTAGTTTGATTTCTATTTTATTTGTCAAATAATTTCTAAAAATGTCGCATAAAAAGAAATTATGCAAATCGAATTTCCTCCTTCCGTGAAGAAAATTGATACACAGACTTTTCCGAAGTTGGTTGGTTGGTTAATTGGATTTTTCTGGCGCAAGAGCCATGTTTGGCTATGCTGCGCCAAGCTTATGGTAGATAAAACACTATACTGCGCTAGACGTTTGGTATTCAAAAAACATGTCAAGTACGATTCAGACATACAATTTAAAATTACAAATTCTCGTGATAAAATGAAAGACAAATAAGGAATAGTATCAGTATTCTTAAAAATGCAAATTATATCCCAGAAAGGAAAATTTTCCAAAAATGTTAAAACATTAAAATATCAATGAAATTTAAAACGTGAAAATGCAAATCACATAACATTAGAACAGATGCAATATACTTCAAAAAGAAGTTAAAAAATTCATTGTAATCTCTTTATTCGATGTTTCTTTAAGTATTTGTTACGAACAGGTGTATTTGATGATTCATCATAAAAATTTTTAAGATCAACCCATTTAACCGTACATTTTTGGGGACTTTGTCTAAAAACAGTTTTATTAACTGCAGTGAAATCGGTAGAATGTTCCGGAGCAGGTGGGGTTTCATCGATTGTTTCGTGAGGGTTGTATTCAATAGTATTATCCGATTCTATTTCAGTGTCAGTATTTTGATTGGGCTTATCTGTGCACATGGTTTCAAACACGGAGTTGGTTTCATCCATTTTATCAGCTGATTTGGAATTTATGGTCTGCGAAGAGCTAAAATTAGAGGCTGGCATAGATTGGGAGACTTGTCGAGGTGAAGTCTTCCAGAATTTAGAATTCGATATATTTTCAGAATTGTGATCTTTTTTATATTTTTTCTTATATGTAACAGTTTTAAATTTATTCAAGTCCTGTGGTATTTCACCGGATGGGACATTACTAGTTTCGCCAGTTGGCTGAGGAACATCAGTTCCACCAACTGCTGGATCAAATGCAAGTTTCGAAAGGTTTGTTTCTTTGCAAACTGGAGACATTTTAGTTTCCGTTTTTTCAGTTCTCACTTCATATTTTGATTTTCCTTTTTTCTTAAGATTCTTTGCAGTTCGTGAAGGAAGGTTTTGAGCAATAACGGGAGTACATGGATTAGTATCTGGCTGTGATTTATTAGTTGTGAAAGGTTGTAACTTTGTAAGTGGAGGACAAACAACTCGAGTTAATTTTTCATCTGTCTGAGTACAACCAGAAATAGTATTTTTGACTACTCGTGAGTAGGGTAATGAAGCTGATGTATTGGAAGGTTGGGGATACACAAGTTTCCTTGCCTCAGAATATGATAAATTTTTAGTTACTTTGAATTCTTGAATTTTTTTTTCCATTTTCCACTTATCGCAATCCTTGGAATCTGAGGTGTGGGGATTATCACAATTAACACATTTGGGATCTGCATTGCATTCTGTACTCGAATGTCCAAGGGATGCACAGCGGGAATAAGTCTGTTTACCTCGACAAGCGTTTTTCGAATGGCCGAACCTCTGACAGTTAAAACATCGTAAAGGAGTAGGAATATATGGGCGAACCTTATATCGTGCATAACCAGCAAGAATAGTTTTCGGAAGCAGAGAAGTACAAAAAGTTAAGATTATGTGCTTCGTTGGAATTAGTTGACCATTACGTTTTATTTTTATTCGGCGGGCTTCACAAACTTTTTGGCTTTTTAGCTCACTAACAAGTTCAGACTCTGAAACAGATTCGAGGTCAAGTTCAGAAATAACACCACGGCAATAGTTTAATGATTTATGAGCATATGTTTCCACAGGAAATTCTCCTAAATACTTCAAATTTTTAAGAACAGATATTTGTGATTTTGTGGCTGCTTCAATCAATAAATCTCCAGATTTAAGTTTTTTAGTATCATTGACTTCTCCAATGGTTGAGGCAATAAGTTTCTGAATAAGAAAAGGCGAGACTTTATGGAAGGTTTTTTCAGTGTGCAAGATGATAAAAGAAGTATTTTCTGTAATCGAGTATCCGGACAAAGACGTTTCGAAAAGACCCATACAAAGTACAATTCATATTCGGGTTTCGACGGCACCGCCCACCACGGAGCCCAACAAGGGAAGGCAGCCACCGGCTCTAGGCATCCCCAGCCTCGGCGCTTACCTTGATGCTAATCGGAACCTATACGCTAAGGGCCACTTCCAGGAACGTCTACCACCCTTAACGCAGAGCCCCAGAAGGTGACCCCTTCGCTTGATCCCTAGCAGACTAACCACTCTGGTGGTTAGCTACCGACCGAATTGATACACTGGGGACCAACAGTGCACCACCCGTCTAATGGGTTGCCACGCACGGTCAACACGTGGGACATTGGCTGTCCATGAGAAGCAAGAAGCAAACAGAGCGGCGACAGCTTCTCATGGAGAGCTCCCTCGCTTGCCGTCGAGGGAAGGAAAGACACAGCAGACAGCAGAAGGCGGAGAGGAGAGCGAACTGAAAGGGAGTAAAGATCCCTGGGTACCTCGGGATTGGGACACCCGTACTCACCTATAGTAGGTGAGCCCCTGAGGGGGGACTTTTCCGAAGATACACAGAATAATCATTTGATACACAGAATGATCTTAAGTTCTATAATTTTGAATTTAAACGACACGAAATGATAAATAACATTAAAATGCAAAGGAAAAATGTCCAAGCTTTCATTTTTCAAGTGTCCAATATAGCTGCCTTTTGTTACGTTGTAATATTAAAGAAGTATCAAATTTATCTTAGTCTATTCCTTTGGTTGCTGGGTTTGTTACGATTTAGTGGCGCAAGAGCCAAGAATGGGCAAACTGCGCCAGACAAATGATTTCAAAAATAAACTCGTTTCTTTTTCTTTGGAGTTACCGGAAAGTAATAGAAATATTTTATTCATTTACACATGTGACTTGTGGACAAAGAAGCACGTAGTTCATCTTTTACCGATTCCTAAAGAAAGAAGACAATCCTCGAGTAATTCAAACGGATGAATTTTTAGGGCTTTAAAGAATTTTTTTTCCTTCTGTGCATACAAGCTTCCAACAATTTGCTTTACTTTTATTTTACTACAGATATCCCATGTTTTCGAATTGATGATATTGCCCGAAATTATTCTGAAATGTTATTGCTTTGATTTGGTACTTTCTACGTAATTCGCGATTGCCAATAATTATTACCGACACTTAAAAAAAAATTACAAAGTGCTTTACTGCCAATGCCAGATCCAGAACTGTGAACGAACGCGATGCTATAATGTAATTAGCGGAGCCATCCGAAGATCTTTCTTGCACTAAAATGAACTTTGTATTAACAATTTATTAACTCGCCTTCTGTTATGTCTGTTGTCCTGCTCGTTGCAAATTTTGTAACCGATTATTAAGTTATTTCCCGATGAGCTGGAGACTTTAAACATCTTTCAAAACTGGTTAAAAATGACATATTAACTCACTGTCTTGTCTGTCTATTAGATATCTATGTCATGCCAATTCGTTTGCTCATCGGAAAGTTAATTTAAAATTAATTGCAAAATTTTACACACGCAAGCCTTAAAAGTAGAACATAACTATTTAAATAAGAAATATCTAAGAGTACCAAAATATTAAGAGCAATTTCTCAAAGAAATAGTAAGAGTAATTTCTCTAAGCTCCAAACAAATAATATTCAAAATTTGAGTTCGTGAATTTTTATAATTGTTAATCACGGTTGGTTGGTTTGTAGAGTTTAATGGCGCAAATGCCATGATGCGTCACACATATGATTAAAGTTGAACATGGAAACTAAAATACACTAGATTTTTAAAAAGTTATCAAAAAACTTCTTTAAAGAGCTTCATATAAAAAAGCAAGCGTAAAATCTACAAGAAAACGAAATAGGAATTATAAAATCGAGAGGAAGTTTCAGGAAAATGCATTAAAATGTACATAAAAACACTCGTACACAGGAAATGTTAAAAAATATATATAAAACAAATACTATAAACGCGTTCAAGATGTAAAAAAGTTAAGAATTTTTAAGCTATGCAAAAAGAAATTGCAAAGGGAAGAATGTTATTTATTTTTATACTTTGTTGGAATAATATATTTAAGTTTAGGTTTTTTTCCCCTAATGAAAGGAGGTGGTAGAGTACAGACATCTTCAGATGTCTCTTCAAGTTCCTCACTCATGTCGTACTCCAACATGTCCTCTGAAGCACTCGAAATAGTCATTTCTGTGTCAATTTTAGGTTGTAAGACAGAGTTCCTTTCTAATGTAGAGACAACCAAATGTTCAAAATTAGATTTTCTCAATACGAGTACATGTGTCACTTTGTCATTTTTTTTATAACAGAAGATTTGGTATCTTGCATCATAACAGAGTTTGATATTTGGTGGGGTGAAGTTTTCTAGAATTTGGAAAACGATTCTTTATCTGTGTGGGACTTAGGAGAAACTTATTGGGATGATTTTGCTTTGGTTTGGTTTGGTTTTAATTTGGGATACTTCTTGATTTTTTTTCTTTTTTGAACTTGTTTGAAGCCAGTAAGATCTGGGGAAGTAGACGCACATTCTGAAACATTCTTCTCCAGATAGCAAATTTTTCAGCACTTATTTTTGTGAAAATGCTGTTAGAAAGGATTCAATAGATCTAGGACAAATTTTAATAGGGATGTAAGATTTTTTAAAAGAAGAGGCATTAGAAGTTAACAGAGATTATTTGGATGCTTTTAGTTTCAAGGGTATTTTAGTTTCGGAGATTAGCAGTTGCATGAGTTAATCCAGATTGGCGAATGAAAAGTAAGTTGTTGTTGTGGTTGTTTATTGGCGCAAGAGCCATATTTGGCTATTCTGCGCCACACAAATGGTAAAATATAAAACTAAAAGATACATATTTTATTAAAATATACAAAACAATTGTACAGAGATAAAAATGACGTCTTAAATACCACGATACAAAATGCAAAATCATAAAAACATTCAAAAACAAGGGAAGAAAGTGAAATCTACTAAATCTGATTATAAAAAGAAATGGATTTTAAAAAGTTAAAAATATTCGGGTGGTGTTTTTCGCCCACCAAGTCACGCATATTTACAGAGAGCGAATTAAAATAATAATAACGATGATTATTAAATGAACTACATTGAACCAAAATATGTGCAATGCTAAAATCAACATGACATCGAGGACAGACTGGTGGTCTTTCGCCAAAAAGAAAATGACGGTGAGTAAAACGAGTATGTCCTATACGGAGACGAGTCAGTTTCACATCGAACTCTCGCACAGGAATAACAGGCCAGACATCAATCGAAGGTTTAAAAGTATGCAATTTATTATGAATTTGTTTATCCCATTTTTCCTGCCACGTGGTATCAAGACAGCTAACAAGAGTTTTCTTGATATCACAGTAGGGAAGTTCTTGTGTTAAAAAAGAAGCAGATTTCGCAGTAGAGTCTGCCGCTTCGTTGCCAGAAATGCCTACATGACTCGGCACCCAACAATAGGTAATATTACAACCCTTTTTCTGAAGTTGTTGTAAACAGTATAAAATTTTGAAAGCCTCGGGGTGCATTCGATTGTTGTAGTGGGACAGAGTTTCTAAAGCGCTCATGCTGTCTGTATAAATAATTACGTTATGCTGAGTAGCAGGTGATATTTCCTGAAGAGCACAGGAAGTGGCCACTAACTCAGAGGTATACACAAAGTTATATTTATGAAGCCGATAGCTCAAAGTATAAGACGGAGTGACAATACCACAACCAACATATTTCTCCGATTTTGAGCCATCTGTAAAAAATGGTAGGTGGGAAGAATACAAACAGCGATGGCTAGAAAATAATTGTTGGAAAACCACAGGCGAAGTCACAGATTTATCAAATTTATAAAATGGATTCAAGAATGAAAATTGTGGAATATCTCAGGGAGGAATGCAAAAGTAATCAACAGATTTGATATTAACATTGTTACGGTCCAAATCATGCAAGAGCATTTTGACTCTCTCACAAAATGGAAGAACATGATAGGGTCGAGCGTCATATATTCTTCGAAGACTAGCCGGAAGATCAGTTTTACACAAAGGATGGTTCGGCACAGTCTGCACACGGAAAAAAAATAGATATTTTTTTCCGTCTTAAATCAAGAGGTAGCTGGTGACAAATATTATACAGACTTTCTACTAGTGAAGTTCTAAAGGCGCCTGAGGAAATTCTTAGAGCGCTGTGATGAATGGTATCCAGCCTGTATAAAACACTAGGGCGAGCGGATCCATGCACCATGCATCCATAATCTAGACGAGAAAGAATGACTATCTCATAAATGCGAAGAAGGGAGGTTCGATCGGCTCCCCACGATGTATTTGAGAGCACTTTTAAAATGTTTAGAGATTGTTCACATTTCTTCTTCAAGTGTAAAACATGTGGAAGGAAGGTGAGCTTGTGATCGAAAATCACTCCCAAAAGACGCAATTCTTTAGAAACAGGAACATTTCGGATATGAATGTTCGGATCAAGGTGCATATTTCTTTTCCTGCAGAAATGGATGCACCGACTTTTATCGGCAGATATAGTGTGCCCATTATTATCGCACCACGTTACCAACTTGTTAACTGCATTTTGCAGCTGTCGCTCAATTAACGACATGTTCTTACCTTGACAGGAAATTTGAAGGTCATCAACATATAAACTTCCATGAACAGATGGTGGCAAGATGTTTAAAATCTGACTAAGATGAATGATGAATAGTGTGACACTGAGGACGCTTCCTTGCGGGACACCCTCAGCCTGGATAAAATTATCAGAATAAAAATTACTCATGCGAACACGAAACGTTCTACGAGATAAAAAGTTTTTAAAAAATATTGGTAAATTACCTCTAAAACCGAAGGTAAAAAGAGTAGAAAGTATGCCATGTCTCCATGTGCGATCATAAGCTTTTTCAATGTCCACAAATATAGAGACAAGGTGATTTCTTCTAACAAAGGCATTTCGAATTTGGGTTTCCAGAAAGACTAGATTGTCGAAAGTAGATCGTCCTCTACGGAATCCACTCTGCCACGGGGAGATGCAACCCTGTTCTTCTAATTGAAATAGAAGCCGGGTATTAACCATTGGCTCAAAGGTTTTGCAAAGACAATTCCTCAGTGCAATTGGTCGGTAGTTCAAAGGGTCGGATGGATCTTTGCCAGGTTTTAGGATTGGAATCGCAATAGCTTCGTGCCATTGTGCAGGGCACTTTTGTTCAGTCCAAATTCTGTTAAATAGAAATAACAGATTGGGAAGGGAAGTTGAATTCAAATGGCGAAGCATATTATATGTGATTCCATCTGGACCGGGACTGGTATTGTGGGTTTTAGATAATGCCGCTTCTAATTCACACAAACGAAAATCACAGTTGTAAGGAGAGGTACTTCGGTCATTAAAACGAAAAGGCATCCGTTCCGCGCGATTCTTAATTGCCAGAAAATTAGGATTATAAGAATCTGTTGCAGAAACTTGTGCAAATGCATGACCGAGTATATTAACTACATCTAAGGAGGCGGAATGCACCGTGTTTCCTGTTTTTAAAACTGGAATAGAAGATTCACTGTAAATCCCATTTGCGGCTTTTATCTTTTTCCACAAAAGTTTAGTGGAAGTTGAGGATGTGATTGATGACACAAAATTTATCCAAGATTCCCTCTGACTACGACAGCGAATGCGTCGAGCTAAGGCTTTGGCTTTCTTAAAAGCGACAAGATTTTCTGTCGTAGGGTACCTTCTAAAAATGGTCCACCGTTTTTTCTGGTTCTTAAAACTGTCGCGACAGGCATCATTCCACCAAGATTTGCGATATTTTATTAAACGCGGTGAGGTTTTTGGTATTGAAGCATTTGCGGCGTGTATTATAATGTCAAAAACATTCTGTACTGCTTCCGTGATGTCGGAAGTTTTGACCATTGTCTCTGTTATATTTGCCAGTTGGGAGAATGCAGCCCAGTCTGCCCGTTGAAATAGAAAGCGTGATGGACAGCGAGTCGGAACACCACACTCAGCTTGGGAGACTATTACAGGATAATGATCACTATTGTACAGATCATCATCGACCTTAAAATTCATCAATGGAAGAAGCTCGGGAGAACAAATGGCCAGGTCAAGACTATGGAAGCTACGTGTGGGTTCGTGGAAGTATGTTTTCTCGTCATTATTTAGAAGACAGATACAGTTATTTGATATGAACTGTTCGATCTGTCTCCCACGAGTATTTGTGCTATACGAACCCCACAAAGTGCTATGTCCGTTGAAATCGCCGAGAATAATGAAAGGTTTTGGAAGTTGGTCCAGTAAGTCGTCAAGACCTTGTTGACGAATGACATCATGAGACGGCAGATAGATACTGCAGACTGTGACTAACGTTCGTGTGTGAACTTGCACAGCCACAGCCTGCAAAGTCGTATGTAAAGTGAGTGGTGTGCTCGGATGAAGATTGGATGTGAAGAGACAGACACCACCAGAACTGTGAGTTCCTGTGTCTGCATCTTTTCGAACACAGTTATAGCCGCGCAATTTAATCGGAATATTGGCAGTCAGGAATGTTTCTTGGACACAGAAACAGAATGAAATTTGTTGAAAATTGTCTTGATGTCAGAGAGTTTGGATCGAAGGCCGCGACAATTCCATGAAAGGAAGGTACCCATTAAGAAAGTCTTGTAACGGTAGAGGAATTAAAGGCAATGTTAGGGAGGATGCGAAATATCGCAGTTCATTTTCAAATCATCCTCTTCGTCCGATGGGTGAAGTGAGATAAGATCAGGAGTTTTAGGCATACCGCCAAAAATGGAAGCTAAGTCTTTGTGTACTATGCCCTGATTCTCAAGTCCCAGAGCAACTGAATTTTGTGAAAGGGATTTTTTAAATTTTGATGAAAAATCTTTCAGCAAGGCCACGTTTGGAAAGCTTTAGCTTTAAAGATTTGTTAGACTTTGCTTTCTGTTTTGGTGTTTTTTGTTTAACAGGTTCGGAGGGACAGGTTGAAGAATTTTCTGTATCAGATTCAGATGCCTTATCAGGAAGTTTTGCGTTAGGATTGCGTTTTGAACAATCTGAACATGAACAATTTTTGCAAAAGGATTTTTGAGTAGCAGAAGCATAACAGAGACCAGGTTTCGGAGTTAGGGCTAGAATTTTCCTTCTAGCTTCGGGATAAGAAATATTTTCTTTTCTTTTAGTTGTGGTTATTTTTTTCTCTAATTGCCAGCATTCACATGATCGGGAGAATGATGTATGGTTGCCATTGCAGTTGACACACTTTTCTGGTGCCGAACACTGCTGGCTATCGTGGCCCTTTTCTGCACAGCGGGCGCAAGTAAGAGTCCCGCGGCAGTTGGCCTTCGAATGGCCAAAACGCTGGCATTGAAAACACCTTAAAGGATTTGGAATATACTGTCTGATAGGTAATTTAATATATCCAGCACATACGTATTCGGGTAATTGGGGTGTGAAATGTCAGGATGTAATGTTTTGTGGGGAGGAGCTGTCCATCCCACCTAACATTTATTTGTCGTACGTTTGTCACTCCTTGGGTTTTTAGTTCCTTAGTTATCTCCTCTAAAGGAACATTAAAAAGTTCCCCACATGTTATTACGCCTTTTGAATATTTCAGAGTTGTATGTGGACTAACTGTTATTTTTATGGTAGCTAAAGCTTTAAGTTTGATGATTTGCTGGGCTTGCTTCTTTGAGCAGACTTGAACCAACAAATCACCGGAACGCATTTCTCAGATAGATGATACGTCGCCAACTGTTGCTGCAATTGCTTTCAGAACAAGAAATGGTGAGACTGAATGAAATGAATCTTTTCCATCCGACACACGTTTCAAAACAAAAAAGGAATCAAAATTGTGATTTAGAATTTCATTTGAGGATGATGCCCACTGAAGGGAGATTTCCGGGAGGAGCCCATGCGATATTGATAATTCAGGTCCGACGGCACCGCCCACCACGGAGCCCAACAAGGGAAGGCAGCCACCGGCTCTGGCCATTCCCAGCCTCGGCGCTTACCCTAGCGTTAGCCGGAACCTATACGCTCGGAGTTACCCCCGGGGACAGTGACCATCCTTAACGCCAAGCCCAAGGAGTAACCCCTTCGCTTGATCCTTAGCAGACTAGCCACTAAGGTGACTAGCTACCAGCCGATTGATGCACAGGGGACCACAGTGCACCACCCGTCTTTCTAATGGGTCGCCACGCACGGCCAACACGTGGGGTTTTGGCTGTCCATGAGAAGCAAGAAGCAAACAGAGCGGCGACAGCTTCTCATGGAGAGCTCTCTCGCTTGCCGTCGAGGGAAAGAAAAAACAGCAGAAAGCAGAAGGCGTAGAGGAGTGCGAACAGAAAGGGAGTGAAGATCCCTGGGAACCTCGGGATTGGGACACCCGTACTCTCCTATAGTAGGTGAGCCCCTGAGGGGGATCATTGTTCAGACAAAAATAATTGCTAAAAAACTATTCGATCTATCGTCCCAGAGAATTTATACTATTTGAACACAGCAAAAGACTGTTGATGTCACCTAGTAGAATTAAAAGCAGAGGAAACTAGTTCACTAAATTGGCGAAATCTTGCTGTTTGAACTAATTGTCTATTTACTGCCTCATGCAAGATTTAAATACAGTAGAGTGTAATCAATGTTCGTGTGTAAACTTACTTTACCGCAGCCTGTAGAGATGTATGTAAAGTGAGTGGTGAACTCGGATATAAATTTGAAGTGAAGATACAGGTACTTCCAGAACTGTAAGATCATATGTTTGAATCTTCAAGAACACGATTAAAACTGCACAATTTCAAAGAAAAGTTAGGGTTCAAGGAAGTTTCTTAAATACAAAGACAGATGTGATGAAATACTAAAACTGAAAACGGACTTTACTGTAATTATCATTTTCACTATTATGACAATCGTTTGTTTCTTTTACCGTCAACAAATATTATTCGCTGAATTCGCGTCAAATGTTTATATACGCAATCTACTTTACACAATATTTTCGTGTAATACTGACCATTTTCTGAGCACTAACATAGACAAGATGAAGTAAAATAGTACTAAGAATGTTTTGATATAAGTCATAATTTAGTCATTAACTTCAACCAAAATATTAATACAAAAAATGTTTATAATCTTTTCTCTTTCTATCACAGATTGTGGGAGAGTTTTTCAGGAAGTTTATGCAATGACTGGAAAATACACACGTAGTGACTGGCCCTGGACAGTAGGTATTAGTACAGTAGACGTAGATGATGTTGAGAAAATGTTTTGCGGTGGAGCGCTTTTAAATAGTAAAACAGTTCTTACGGCAGCCCACTGTGTTACAAGTGCTCAAAATATAAAGCTGCATTTTGGTCATCATCAGCAAGTCGGTCCTGGTGCTCCAGTGTCAGAACAAGTTAGAAATGTAAGTATTATATGAAGCAATTACAAGATTATGAGCATACTTTAAGACCAACTCAAACTAATATAAACAAGCCATTTTCACAAATGAATCACAAAGGTAAAAACGGACTGCTACAGTGGAGTAAACTGTGTGTAAGAAATGGATATATCGGATAAATTCTACATCAAAAGCTAAATGGAACTCAAATTTACAACAGTTCAGTACAGATGTATTGATAACAACAGCAACGAAATTGTGTATGGCTTAATACAACAAATATTTTAACTCTTATTTAAAATACTCCAAGGTTTGCTTTTCAAATAGTGTTGTACATGCAGTTGTAACATTGCGTCGCGTGCGATTTGTCATGATTATTATTGTGATATTATGAATTTTATTTAATCAAATTTATGTTATATACTTCATCAAGTGTTTTTTTTTAAATCACCCATTGAAATTCTTTGATGGGGGAACAACAACATTTTTCTCAATTTGTAATGGTCCTGTGTGTGTTTTACACATTCTTGTAGAATGCCCACGATTTTCCTTACAGCGTCTTGCATGTTTTGTCAAAATTCTAGCCCTGAATTGGGCAAGTTGCTTTCCAAAACTCTTCATATAAAACTTTAGTTTTTTTTTAATATTGGTTTTTATAATCATACATAAACATCAGCCATGTTTTTTAGTACTGTACCATACCTTATATTATTTGTTTATACAACTCCATGCTTTACTCAAAAAATTACTTGCATCTGTATGCTTGACATACTCTTTAAAATTCGTGCAATTAGTTGTTTAAAATAATTCTATAACTGATAAAGTCCCCTTTGCAGTTACTTTTCCTGTGTGGTTTTTGTTTTTCATCTTCATTCAACTTGCTCCATTTTTACAGCAGAGATCACAGTTGCTTTCTTTGTAAATTTTTTCAGGTTATCAAAAAGCGTTCATTGTTTATATAGATTTCTTTAAGTGTTTTAATATCGTTCAGATTATTTCTTGATCATTATCATCTTCTGGTTATTAAGGTTTTAAATATTCTAGAAAAATTCGCTACACGAAACTATTCAGGAATCTTTTGTTGGACACCTCACGTTGGAATAGTTGACAACGATCAAGCAAATAAGGCTGCCAAATCGGTCACAACGTATACAAACAATTCTGTCTCGATTAACAGAAAATGGAATTCAAATTTCAAAGGGTACATTCAGTTGTAGCTTTATTCTAAGCTGCAGGAACAATGGAGCGTAGAGTTGGAAAATAAATTTCTTTCTATCCAACTTGTGATAAATTTGACAGAAGAATTTAGATTTTCTTAATTGGCTTAAGTTTGGAACATAGAAGAACATACTTGTCTATGTATCTTATTGCTTGGAGAACAACCACCAGCGTTCTCGCACTGCAACTACACTGACAGTTCTCCATAATATGTCAAAATAATCAAATTTTAATTAGGAACGTTTACATTTCTTCAAATTTATTGCGATTATTATATTATTTGGAAAAACTCCACATGTTTATCTTTTTGTATTTTTAAAATCAACTGAAATTTATTCTTTTGTCTAAGCACTTTTCAGTTTCAATTGAAAATTTTTCATTCTTTTTTACTCGATTGTACAATTATACCTTGATCTTGTCAAAATTCTTACAAATTTAATCTGGAGCAATATGACCAACAAAATGGATCTTGCACCCCCTTCCTCAACGAAAAAAAAAAATCTAAAATAATTTTATATACATAATTGTGAAGAATTATTTTTAATAGTTCTTCAACAAGTGATAGCAAATTTCATGTTTAGTGCCAAAATTAGTTCACAAATCACTCTCAATTGGACTTGAGAAAAGTTGATATTTGAAATATTGAAAAATACAAGTACAACAAAATTGCATTCGTCTTTCTCCTGTTTAAAGAGAAAAATGAGTATTGTTACGGAAATTCCGGGATTCTTTCCGATTTGTTGGTCGATGAAGAAACACAATCAACAGATTTCATTTCAATAGCAAGCAACGACTTATATTAAACTCGAAACACAGACAACAAATGCACAGCTGAGACGAACACAGGCAACACGTAGTAGCACATTACAGCAAAGAATAGCCCACAAGTAGTAACAGGAAGTAATACGAGTCACAACACACAAAGCGGCTAGACAGAATTCAGCAGGAGGAAGTAATCTTCGTAACTTCTCTACTGCCTCTCCAAACGCCAGCAATTCTCCACTGCCTCCTCGCTTTAGCTGTAACCAATTGCCGACTCCCTACTCCTAGCACGACTCGATGCTGCTTCTACAATAAACACCATGATTCGGCATAAAGCTCAATTCAGCAATCGCTTGAACTCCACTCAATATCTGCGCTTCGCTGGACACATCCAACTATTCCGCTGTTGATTCGCTATGCAGCTCGAAACCTCTCGACGACTCTATACATGACTGATTTCGGCTTAAAACTAACGATCTTTTATAGCCTCCGGAAGAGGACAGAAAAGGTTCTTGAACAATCAGGCATATCTCTGTTTCTATTGGCTCTATTATCAAAATTCTAGAAGATTCCTGTATTATCTATTTTGGCGCCAAATCCATCGCCAAGTCGCGAAATGATCGCCAACCCTTGAGCTCACTGATTCGGCATCCGATCAGCGTCCAATAGAGCTGACCGTAAAACGGTCTTTCCAGCGATTGAACTAACCATGTTGGGAAGCAACATTACAGATTTGTAACAGTATACATAAAAAAGCATAGGTTTACGAATTAGAATGAAATTTATAGTTCAAACAAAATAAATATCGTTAATACAAAAAAGATTGAAGAGCTAATTGATGAGCTAAAATTGATTGGCTATTTTTAGCATCCATTAATACAAATTCTTTTAAATATTTGAAACAAGATTTTTTTTTTCAAATATAAATTTTGATTTCAGAATGATAATGTTTTTAGGCTGGCATACTTTCTGCAATTAGCTTTTCTCAAATATCAGAAATATACTTTGACCAAGATAATATTTAAAACAATTTTTGAGGTAAAACTTGAATTCAACACAATTATTTCTTCAGTAGTGGGTATAAATTGAGAGTTTAAGATTATAAACAAAATTTTAATTAAAAATCAATAATAATTTTTACATTCTTTTTCCCTCACTAATGTCGAAGCATATTATATCATATATTAAGACAATTTTCATAGCACATTGAAAATTAATACCTTAGCTTTTTTCACTCCATTTCTTCGCAATGATATCTATAAATTTAACAATTTTTTAAAAAATTAGTTTTAAACATAGTTTGTAAAAATACTTTTAATTTTGCCAAGTATTCAAATCAATTTTATTGTTGTATCAAGTTCTTGATGTCTTCAAAATCGTTTTTATTTGGACATTAATTTTATTATTTGATATTGGGTCAAGATGTTTTTGTAAATTGCTGGATGCGTTACTCGCAGAATGCAGCAGTTCATGTAAAATCTAAAACATTAAACATGTGTTGCTAATGCCCTTCATGATATTGTACAGTATTGTATAATATTAAATAATGTTCGTAATACTGTTTAAAATTGTCAAATATAATGCTACAAATTATGTTACCTGGGCGATACATCCGACTAGAAGCCTGAATTTTCCATTTCTCTTTTGCAGGTTTCCCGAAGAATCATACATCCAGAATATGATGATGAAACACACGCTAATGATATAGCTCTGATGAAGTTTGATCATCATATATATTATGATCCTAGAACTCAACCAATTTGCTTACCGACGCCCATTCTTAATTCATCTGGTAAAAGTGTACTTCCAGGAACAATAGCCATTGTAAGTTAAGCTTATTTTTATATTCTGAATTTTGAATTGGAAATGAATCGTCAAATTTCATATTCACAAACACAGCCTGTGAAAATTGAAGCTTATTATTTTATGCCAATTCTATTTAGGCGTTAAAAGAATTTGAGTGTAGATACGTTATGATAATAAATAAAGATAAATATTGAATTAAAATTAATAATTCTTTTCGATAGCTCAAAAACTCTGGAAAATATAGGGCTACGACTTATTTATTAAACTCATTAGCATTTTAACAAGTTTATTGTATTTCGAATATTGCATTAGTAATATTGTTCGTATTGTGCCTTATTTACGATTATCAGCGTCAAGGACGATGATGGCCAATAGGTAACCGGTCACAATTCCCTTAATGCTAAAGCGAGTTCTGTCAGTCCAACATAACTATCTACAAAAAGTATTTAGACATCCATGCAAATGAGGATATCTGCTGTCCTGATCTACGTCACGACTTCTGTACTTAAATATCGTGTAGGAAACAGTATATGCATTAGTCGCATGCAAGATGCCACGAAATTCAGTTCGTTATTTAGGGTTTGGGGGCACAAGAGCCATATCTGTCTATGCTACGCCAAACATATGATTGAAGATGAAAAGTATACAGTGAAGTTAAAGTAAAATTTGAAAAAGCCAAGAAATATAGAAATAAAATTGTTTCTAGTTAAATAAAGATGGAGAAGTCCAATCTCTTTCAAAAAGGTAAAAATACTTAGGTGGGGATGTTCTCCCACCAAGTCACGAATGTCTGAAGATGTTGTACCAAATAAACGTAATCGATGAGGATCAAAAATAGGATATTCAGATAAAATATGAATGACGGTAAAATTAACATGGCATGCAATGCAGATGGGATATCACTCACCAAACAGAAGATATTTGTGTGTGAGACGAGTATGGCCAATGCGAAGCCGAGTCAAATTGACGTCCAACTCGCGCACTGGAACAACAAACCACAGTGTAATGTCAGACTGAAGAGAATGCATTTTATTAGAAATCTGCAAATCCCACGATTCTTTCCATAAATAAAAAATGCATTGCGAAATACATATTTTAAAATCAGTGTACGGAATAATTCGTTGTAAAGATGTAGATGCTGTCTTTTCTGCAGCATCGACAGATTCATTGTCAACAATGCCAATGTTTCTAGGTAACCAAGAAAACAAAATTTCGTAGTTTCGAGTTTGGAAACTTCTCCAAAGATAAAGGATATCTACAGTTAGTGGATATGTTTTAATAAAGTGCGTCTCAAAAGTATATGGACACGCGATTTTTTGAAGTAACCGTTTAAAGAATAAAGCAATGATCATGAAAAAAAATAATTAGTTTATGGAATCATAAAATACTTATATTACAATACAGAAATATTATACTTATATCACAGACTGTGTGTAAAAAAATAAAATTCAAAATATGATGTCCCAAAAATATATGGACAATGAAAAAAAAATCGCTTTTATTTCTTCTGTACCAATAAATTTGCATATTCTGCGGTCTATAAATCTGACTCAACAACTTCGGAGTATAAAATCGCAGCTCGTTCTTCAATTCTCGAGTACGTAAAAATGCCTCGCAACGTTCAATTCTTTGCTTCTGATATAGCTAAAATTTGGCGTTTAAAAGCTCAAAAGATTAAAGTTTCTGATATTGCTAAACAAATGAAGCGTAGCAGATCTGGAATTTATGAAATTTTGTCGAAAAGTGTAAATTCTATTGTAAAAAAGCGTTCAGGAAGACCAAGAAAAACATCCCAGCGACAAGACAGATTTTGCACACATTTTCAACCCAGAAAAAGTCAATTCGTGAAATTACGAGGACTTAAGCGTTTCCAATTTCAAGATCTACTGTTTATCATCGCATACAGTCAAGCAAATTTCATAGATATCGCAGAATGCGTCGGACACCTATGCTGAAATTGCACCACGGAAAAATTGGTTTGGTTGGTTTTTTTGGCGCAAAATCCATTTTTGACCATGCTGCGCCAAGCAAATTGCACCACGGAAAAACACGCGTCCTTTGGCCTAAATAGTACACGCATTGGACGGATGAATGGTTAAATGTTTTCTTCAGTGCCGAAAAAAAAATTCAATTTAGATGGCCTTGATGGCTGGGCATACTACTGGCATGATTTACGACGAGAACCTCGCGAGTTCTTTAGTCGACAACAAGGAGGGGGTTCTCTCATGGTGTGGGACGCGTTCTGCTTCAACGGAACAACCGATATTGCTTTTCTTTATGATCGACAGACCTCTGAAGATTATCAAAATGTCTTCAAAAGCAATCCTACTTCCAATTGGAAATATCCTAGGAGGGAAAAACTGGAAATTCCAACAGGATAATGCGTTGATTCACACCTCCCACTCAACAACAGCTTGGTTTACTCAGAATCAAGTGACTTTTATAGACTTGCCAGCTATTAGCCCAGACCTGAATCCCATAGAAATCCTTTGGGGAGTACTTGCACGGGATGTGTATGCTCATGGTCGAGAGTTCTCGATTATTCAGGAATTAAGACAAGTACAGCAGAGTAGGTTCTCTTTAGAGCAGCACTTTCTTTGAAATTTAGTTCGAAGCATGCCTGATACGATTTAATATAATTAAAAGCAATGGATCGAAAATTTGAATTTAAATACAAAATATTTGAAAAGTCCATATATTTTTGGGACAGTGAATTTTTATTATTATTTTCTTACACATATTCTATAAAAATTATACTGTATTTCTTTGTTGTACTTATGATGTAATAAACTTATGATTACAGATGCTTATTATTTTTTTCATGATAATTGCTTCAAAAAAATCGCCTGTCCATATACTTTTGAGATGCGCTTTATGAGGATGACTGAAGGCTTCCAGAGCACTCATACTATCGGAATAGATGCAGAATTTATGGTCAGTAAAATTTGAAATTTTCTCAAGGGCAATCAAAACTGCCATCAGTTCAGAAGTTAAAACAGAGCACAAAGTAGCCATGAAATTCAGAATTGCGATTTCGGGAAAGGCGTAATTGTTGGATATCATAGAAACGGTCGATCTTTAAGGAACTTATCTAGTGACTTAAACATTCCAAAATAGACAATGGCTTTTGTGATTAAGAAGTGGAAGGTGAGTGGCGATTGTCAGAATGTGTTTTGATCCGGCAGGCCCACCAAACTATGAGATAGAAACCAACGAGTGTTGTCCAACGAAATTCAGAAAAACTTGCCCAATCGATGTTCCACCTACTCCAGGAGCTCCAACAAGCATCTGGGACTGTTGTTTCGATAAATATTATCTGCAAGGAAGCCTATCTGCTTGGTTTTCTTGGTCGTGCTGTCACCCATAAGCCTTTGATTACAAAACCCAATCGCACTGTTAGGTTGAGGTGGTGCAAGGCGCGTAGAAAATGGACCGTAGATGAGGGCAAACAGGTTCTCTGGAGAGATGAGTCAAGATTCAATCTCTACCAGTCACGATGTAATGTCTGGGTTCAGCGTAAACAGAGAACGTCTTTTGCTATAATGCATTTTGGCTACAGTAAAGTTTGGCGGAGGTGGAATTATGGTCTGGGGATGTTCCTCGTGACATTGACTGGGATTCTTGATCTCATTTCATGCAAGCTTAACGCTGACACCTACTCCACCATTCTAGATAATAATGTGCTTCCTACGCTGTGGCAATTTTACCGGGAGGATGATTATTATTTTCAGGATGACAACGCCATTTGTCATGTTGCGAAGTCCACTATGGATTGGTATAAAGACAAAGAGGTGAATCGACTGGACTGGACTGGCCCGCCCGAGTCCAGATTTGAATTCTATAGAAAACTTCTGGGACGAATTGGATCGACGAATTAAGAGATGCAGCAACAGTCCAAAATCGGCGAAAGAAATTATATGTCTCCTGCAAGCCGAGTGGAATATACCACTGTCCATCATCCAAATACTTGTAAAGCATGCCCCGGAGAGTTAAGTCTGTAATTGCTCAGGTGGAGGCTTTACCGTTGAAGATGAATAAATTGAGATTCTCTTGTATCACAGGTGTCCAATTGCTTATTGGTAGATTGTGTGTGTGTGTGTGTGTGTGTGTGTGTAACATACAGTTAATGTCGCCCAGCCTTTTTGCAGTAAATTAGGCAATATTCATAAAATTAAAAGTGTCCAGTGAAGAGACTGGCCATGAGAGTGCTGGATACATTAATAAAAAGATTGTGTTATTTGCAAGGATGACCACGCTTTCTTTTCTCGTAGTTGTTTTGCATGGAAATTTGAGAAGGAATAAATCGCAACAAAAATTAAAAACCAAATTTCTTGTTTCAGGAGACCGAAAACTCGTTGCTTCCAAAACACCTATCACAGGCACCAGCTATTCCTCTATAATTCAACACAAGGTTACAGACTAACCTAAAAACCAAACTCGGGATGGTACCTTTTTGGAAAATGCATTCTCCTTCAAATTCGGTTGTCATTAAAGCTCAAAACAACTCTTCAGCAATTGAAATTGAAAAAGATTTCATCACAATCAGCGATGCAACAGCACAGGATTCATTTGCTTTTAAAACTGTCAGTAAGAAGAAAAGATGCAAGAAACAGTTTAAACCTAAAACCGACGATTAAAATTAACGTAGTTTCTAAAAATGATCCAGGTTTTATATAACATCGGCACAACATTTTATACACCATCTGTTGCTGCTAAAATGTTTGACAATCCTCGAAATTCGACACTTGCAAATGAATCTGGAGTTTCTAACGAAACCGCATCACCTTCTGTAAACTGCGAAGTTGAATCAATGATAATTGACAATATTTCCAATATTATTACTGACACTGAACTTGATGCAATACTCTATCACAATCCTCCAGTTGCTGAACAGCATTAACAACAACCATCTACAAACCCTACAGCTACTTCTAATAAAACTATAGAAATAGAAAAAAGGTCGGCTTAAATAGGTTGATTTCAAAATATTTTATTCATCTACTTTAAAAACTCTTATCTATGACATATTAAAAAAAAACGCCAACTAAAAAGATTGCAGTAATATATTCAATCTCTTGGAACCAAAATTGTTTAGATTTTATCTTGTTCGAATTGTTACTGACCTTTCCTTTTCATTATTGTAGTGACAATAATGAATTTCATGATAATCTATTTGATCATTGAAAATGGCCGTTTTTTTACAAAGTTATAATTTGATAAATTTTTGATGTTTCTAAGTGGTTTTTTAGTATTAATATTTTAACTTCATGCTTTACTTTGTACCTGAAAATTTATCATATTTGGCGCAGTGTAGCAAGATCTGGCTCTTGCGTAATTAAACTCCACAATCCATCCAGCCAAAAATTTAATTCCAGAAAATAAAATTGATATGGAATTTAAAATTTCCATCCCGATTACCTATAAATGATCGTTTTCTTTGTTTGCATATATTCATAAAAAATTAAGCGCAATTCTTTATTTTAGGCAACAGGGTATGGACTGGAATTTGCCGCAAACCATCCTTCAGTAGCGAAGTTCAAGATGCTGGAGCTTTTAGTACAATCTGAGAAAAAGTGCGGAAACATCTGCCGCGACCAAGGTTTGGTCTCTTGTAGTCCAAGTACATTTTGTGCAAGCTCCATGAAGGATATCCTGGAATGTATATATGGTGGAAGCCCTCTGGTCGTCTATCATCCAGAAAAAAGTCGTTATACTTTAGAAGGACTAGTAACTCGCGCGCAGTCTGCTCGAAACCAATGGAACGGTAGGTGCAAACGAGCAGAAAGATATACAACATTTACAAATGTTACCACTTTTATGCCATTTATTTTGGAAAACTTGAATTGAAAGATTGGTCAGATATATAAATACTGATGTACATATTATTTGACACAATCTAAACTGTATTACGATTTATGTCTCAAATGAAATAAAACTCAAATTAAGAAGCATTTTTCATTACAAAGTTTTTTTTCTTTGGTTAAAAGGATTTCATAATAATTATGATAAACAAGTTTTTAAAAGCACACATTTAACCGTTCAACAAAAAGCAGGAATTAATTTTAGCAAAGATATGAATTTAAAAAATTTAAACGTGGAAAGATTGCAATTAAACAGGAGATATTTAGTAATCTTTTAAACAAAAATTACACCCTGGATGCACATCAAACCCTACTCTTATGAACATGTAATGTTGATTTCGGAAGGGAAAAAGCTTATTTAAAGAATTAACACCCAATATTTTTTGCCATAATATACCGAAAGAAAATGGAAGTATTGTCCATGTATCTATCATTTAATTTTATAGCTAGCTAATGTTTCATCAGAATAGCACAACTCGTGTTTCTCAACAATTCTTCAAAAAGTACACGTTGTACGACAGATTAAACAACGATATCCAATTCAATTGCGCGGATAATTAAAACTTACCATGAAATTCTGTTCTTTAAGACAGTTTATTCTCAATATTACGTGATAAATCTTGTTTTCTAAATAATCTTTAAACCAGAAGGAATGGGATCGGATATAAGAATTGGGTAAGTCGTTTGGAATGGTCTTTTTATTACTCTACTTTTCAAAAAGGTTTTTCCACAAAATATTTTAAGCAGGTAAAGTGACGTCAGAGGACTCTATTTCAAATGGAGATAGTGATTTCCAGACATTCTTTTCAAATCACACTTTTCTTTTAGAAATGATCCAAATTTTTTAATGCTGAAGTGATGCGTTATAGAAATTCAGATCGTTTCTTTAAAAAATTACAAAGTATTCTGAAGGTTCCGAGAAATTTTTATTCTTCATAGACGAAAGATCCTGCTATTAATGAGGATTTTAAATCACTCCACATTATAACTTTCGATCTACGAAACGGAATTTTCAATAAGCAGGAGGACCCAGATTTAGCAACTACTTGAATTTATCGCCTCATTTAAGAAGAAAGTATGCCCATTACCCATAAAAACTGCAAAATTCACAACTATAAACTATGCAAGAAACATTAAAGTAGTTATTTGCCATCAGAATACAGTTTATACGAATTGGATATCTTATACAGATAAAGATTTACTTTATTTCACAAGAATTCCCGTTTGAATATTGCACATGCAATTACTGCTATTATATATTGGTTGTTACTTGTCCGAAACTGCTGTTGTAATGTCTTCATAAATCTGCAATCCAGTTAGTTTATGGCCCAGTCTAGAATTCACAGCACGAGTTTTAAAATCTTTAAAACACATTCAATAATGAAAATTTGCAATGGTAAAAAAGGGCTATCATTTTGCTTTATGAAGCAAACTCCTTTATTTTTGTAGCTCTTATAAGCTATCGCATCTCCAGTACATAACTACATAGAGCAGTTTCGTCAAGGCAAAATCCGCCAATTTCAGTCTCATACGAAATTACATGAATTGTAGATGCTTTATCAACTATCACCAGCCTTTTACCACATTTCATTTTCCAGAGAAATCGAAAAAACGCTAATTTGCTGTAGTACATAGTACGTCCCTACCAAAGAATTCGCCAGCTACAGTAACAGAGCCAATTTCCAACAATTTCATTTCATATGAAAGCTCTTGACCTCTAGACTCCTTATCAATCAATAATTATGCATCTTTGGCGAGAAATCGAAGAAATTCTACTACATTGTACCTCCTCTATGGGAATAACCCGAGACTTAATTCCCCAGCCAAACCACTAAATCAATGTAATTTTGAAAACTTATGACTTCTAGGTCAATTGTGTGGGTTTTAATAGCACAAAAGCCATACCTCTCGTGACCTCTAGATACATTTCCTATATTCGTCTGCTTCCACCTCTAAATTCCGGAAGATAGAGGGAAATAAAGCTTCAGAAACTGGGCCGATTTCACCAATTTGATAATTTCGACACCTTGAAGTACAATTAACCAAACAGAATGTTTTGTTTTCATTTATCAAAATAATTTCTCATTTAAAATAACATTGCTCATTTTATTGTAATTGTATTTTAAATGACTGTCAAACAATGACTATGCCAAAAAGGTAAAAAAAATAATGACAATGACAAAAATGACTATCATGATTAACTTAACTAGTTGCCCTCGGCAATCAGTAATGTTACAATGATATTTTATAAAACGACTGGGAATTCAGCCATTTGATATTAGAGTATTGCAGTGGAAATGATGACAAATAAAAAATCTCCAAAGATTGGGTCCGACAAAAGGAAAGGTTTAATTTAAATACAATTTATTACGAGGAAATAGAATTGAACACATGATGAACTATTTACAGATATGACGGGGAAAATTTATAAAAACATAAACGGTCATTACAGGACCCGAGACCAATACCGAACCAAAACATCTTACAAACATAACGACACGTATTTATCTCGTGTCTTAATTCCAAAATCTGTGTATTAGCTACATTTGCCAGGTTAAATAATTGTCAGATACGATACCGATTAAATAGTTAAATGTTTAATGTCACGTGAAGTGATTTATTTATAGTAATGACGCACAATAGCAGGTTCAAAATGCATTGCATCATTTTTCAATAAAGTACGGGAGACAAAATAATTTGGAATTTATAACCTTAATGCCGAAATTTCCTAACAAGTAATACTATTGATATAGCCACATTTATCAATTTTGAAATTGTTTAGCTTCGCTTGCATAAAGTCGAAATCACTTGATATCGTTGTTGTTGAGGATTCTATATAAGATTTATTTGCATTATGTCTCAAGAATGGAAATGGAGGGACCTGAGGTCCCTGCAAGACTTACAAATCTACGGACCATTTCTTATGAAAAAAAAGAATTAACATTTGGAGAAGTCTATAATTTAGCAAATCCTGACAAAAGATTCAAAATGAAAACTGGTTTCTCCCAAGGTGGAAAGCAAGAATCAACAGATTTAATGATAATATTGTCAAGGTCCGAATCGTGTAGGAACATTTTCATTCTCGCATTGAAAGGAAGAAAATGAGAGAGATGGGAATTGCATCTTCTGCTAGGACAACTTTCGATCTTCAAAAATAATTCTTCCCGAGGCCTTAAAGAAGTAACTGGTAGCACAGAATATAAGCTCTGGAAAAAATACTTAAAGAATGATGAATTCTTCCAATAGCTGCAAAGTAGAAGAACAGGCGGACCCACATACCATACCATACACCTATATGAATGAATGAATGTGGGGTTTATTGGCGCAAAAACCATTTTTGATCATACTGCGCCAAACATATGGTGTAATTGAAATAAAGGATACGATATATAAAAGTGATAATTTAAAATCCTATATATAAGCAAATACAAGATTGATTCTATGATAAAATTTTAAAAATGTTCAGGAATATAAGATGCATGGTACAAATATTAAAAAACATCATAAAAGTCAACAAGAAACAGAAAAAGTTCACTTGACAAATGTCAATGTATCAAAATGTAGTAAATTCTGAACTAAATATCAGCTTTTTTTCCTTCTTCGCTTTTTCATAAACTTCGATTTAAGAGCAGGATAAAATTTGGAATTAGCAACTGTTCGACTGGTAGACGGCTGCCGTCGATGGTGATCATCTATAAAATCTTCGTCTATAGATTCTTCTGGATCATAATCAATATAATCCTCAGATTCTGCTGCATCTTGAACATCAGGAAGCAAATTATCTGTCAACATTGATTCTGACACTGAGTTATAAGAAGCTGTCGATTGCATTGTTTCTTGTACGTTAGTTTTATTTGTGGCTCTAAGATGTGTATGAAAATCTACGTTGTTAGAATTTGCTGAATTTCCATTAGAATGAATACTGGTATCCTGTTGGGCTTTTTTCTTCTTCGGAGGTCGTGTTACGTTGCATATTTTATCATCAGTTAGTGTTGAAACAGATTTTTTAAGTGATACATAAGTAACATCTGAATCTGTCTGTGTAAATTTTTCTACAGTGTCAATAGGTTTCTTTTGTTGAACTATTTTTGCAAAGGATGGAACAGCTGTTGGCAGACACAATTTACGTGCTTCCGCGTAGGATATGTTCTTCTGTGCTTTCAGTTTCTGAATTTCTTTTTCGTGTTTCCAAGTCGGACAGTATTTTGAGCTGGATTCATGAGGCTGTGCACAATTCGCACACTTAGGCTCTAGTTGACAATCAGTAATAGAATGTCCAACTGATGCACATCTAGCACACACCATATTTCCTCGACAGGCAGTCCTCAAATGCCCAAACCGTTGGCACTTGTAGCATCGAATTGGATTAGGTATGAAAGGGCGGACACGACAATGCAAGTATCCAGCCTTAATTGATTTCGGTAGCTGAGTTTTATTGAACGTCAAAATTATGTGAATAGTAGGCTGAAACTCTGTACCTTTTCTTACAGTAATGCGGCGAACATGAATTACGCCTTGATCAGAGAAACCCTCAAGGATATCAGAATCGGATGTATTCAACAAGTCAGGTTCAGATATTACTCCACGAACAGAGTTCAAACTTTTATGAGGAGTAACAGAGATGGGAATATCAAGCAGCGTTTTTGCGTTGAGAAATGATTTTGTTTGAGATGATGACAAAGTTTCTATAAGGAAATCTCCAGATTTTAGCTTTTTAACAGATTTTGGTTCTCCTCCAATACCAGTAATAGCTTTATGTATAGCGAAAGGAGAAAACGAAAACAAATTTCTAGATTTATCCGTTGTAGTCAAAATTAAATATCTTAAAAATTTGCTTAAACAATCAATATTATAACTCTCCAATTTCATAACTTCCACACCAGAAAAATTTGTAAAAGATCCCATGCAAAGAAACAAGTGTAATTCGGACCCCGACGGCACTGCCCACCATGGAGCCCAACAAGGGAAGGCAGTTACTGGCTCTGGAACTCCCAGCCTCAGCACTTACCTTGGTGCTAGCCGAGGCCTATACGCTCAGAGTCACCTCCAGGAACGTTGACCACCCTTAACGCCAAGCCCCAGAGAATGACCCTTTCGCTTGATCCCTAGCAGACTAACCAAATGGTTAGAATACCAGCCGAATTGATGCACCGGGGACCAACAGTACACCACCCGTCTAATGGGTCGCCACGCACGGCCAACACGTGGGGTTTTTGGCTGTCCATGAGAAGCAGGAAGCAAACAGAGCGGCGACAGCTTCTCATGGAGAGCTCCCTCACTTGCCGTCGAGGGAAGGAAAATATATAGCAGACAGCAGCAGATTTAGGGGAGAATAAATATAAAGGGAGTGAAGATCCCTGGGTACCTCGGGATTGGGACACCCGTACTCACCTATAGTAGGTGAGCCCCTGAGGGGACCATACACCTATAATCAATACGAAAAAGAATGGCTGTTTATTAAACATGGAATAAAGCGGTTCGATCGGCATCCTAGAGTTTTTCACCCTTCTTCCATTATTGCAGGATAGGGCGAAAGGAAAGTGAGATTCCAATCGAAAATCATTCTCGAAAACCGTATTTCATTCAACACAGAATTTTACTTCGAATATAAATAAACGGATCGTGGTGGAGGTTTCTTTTCCGGCAGAAATATACGCAACGACTCTTCTCGGGAGAAACAATATAACAGTGGATAAAGGCTGTTGATGGTCTTTATGACTTGATGTTTGGACAGAATGCTACGATAATTCCAAGAAAGAAAGGTACCCATTAAGAAATCGGAGCCGCAGAAGAATTAATAGGTGCATATGTTCGAGTTGCAGAAAATTCGCAACGCATGTGCAAATACTCATCCTTATTGAATGGATGCTGTTGTTGTTGTTGGGTTTAATGGCGCAAAAGCCAATTTTGGCCATACTGCGCCAAGCATATGGTTCAATTTCATCCCATATAGCATGTGATTAAAATTTAAAAAACGGACATTTTTTTTAAAGTCGCAATGAATGCATGAAATTTAAATGTAACAATAATTACTAATTTACAATAAAATTAATTTTTTATAGTTGAGAAAAAAAGGAAATGTTTTAAAAGTTCAGTAGTATACAGAGGAATATAGCAATAAATGTCAGATACAAGTAAAAAAATTGATAGATTTTAAAAATTTAAAAATATTTGGATGGTATGTTTCACCCACCAGGTCTTGCATGTTAAGATTTGACGAGTGGAAGAAGTAACGACGATGAACTTCAAAATTAGGACAGACAATCAAAACATGTTGAATGCTTATCTCAATATGACATTTGGAGCATATTGGTGCCCTTTCACCAAAAAGGAGATGGCGGTGAGTATATCGAGTATGCCCTATACGGAGGCGAGTCATTTTGACATCATCCTCACGTTGTCGTAGAGTAGGCCATAAACCAACTGTGGGCTTGATGAAATGCAACTTATTGTGGATCTGCAAATCCCATGCCATCTGCCATTTAGAAAAGATATGTCGTACAAGGGACCGCTTAGCATCACAATATGGTAGAGATTGTGTTAGAAATAGTGTTGCAGATTTAGCTGCAAAATCTGCCCTTTCATTACCTGAAATACCTGCATGCCCTGGGATCCAACAGAAAAGTATTTTGAAACCCTTGTTTTCTAGGAGTCTTAGTGTGCACAAAATTTGTAAGGCAACTGGATGCGTCTGATATTGATAATGGGAGAGTGTCTCCAAAGCACTCAGACTGTCAGTATAAATAATAAAATTACGCTCAGAAAGTGGCAAGATTTCCCGAAGAGCACAGAAAATTGCCACCAACTCAGCCGTGAAAACGGGACAAGAGTTGTGTAGGCGATAGCTTAGAGTATCAGATGGAATTATGATGCCGCAACCGACATACCCATCTGATCGGGAACCATCTGTAAAGATTGGTGTGAAAGAAGAATACTGACAGCGATGATAAAGAAAAAGCTGCTGATAAACAACAGAAGAAGTGGAGGACTTATCAAAACCTGCAAATGGATTCAGAAATGAAAAGTATGGGACATCCCAAGGCGGAAAGCAAAAAGAATCATCAGTCGTGATAGTGACATTTGAAAGGTCCGAATCACGCATGAGCAATTTTGCTCTCTCATTGAAAGGAAGAACATGTGAGGGGCGGGCATCATATAGTCTGCGAAGACCAATGGGAAGATTCATATGACAAATAGGGTGATTAGGGACAGATCTTGTGCGGTAATAGTATAAAATAGATAACTTTAAACGCCTTAAAGAGAGAGAGGGTTGATGGCAAATAACATACAGGCTCTCTACTGGAGAAGTGCGAAATGCTCCTGAACAGATTCTTAGAGCAGTGTGGTGTACGGTATCCAATTGCCGCAAAGCCGTAGAGCGTGCAGACCCATACACCATGCAGGCATAATCAATGCGAGAAAGTACAACTGCTTGATAAATTCGTAGTAGGGAGGTTCTATCGGCACCCCAAGATGTTTTAGACAGAACTTTTAGAATATTTAGTGATTTCTCACATTTCTGTCGTAGGCTTAAGATGTGAGGAAGGAAAGTGAGCTTTCGGTCAAAAATCACTCCCAAAAATCGAATTTCATTCACCACTGGAATTGAAATATTCCGAATATGAATATTCGGATCAAGGTGTACATTTCTTTTCCTGCAAAAATGGACGCATTGGCTCTTCTCCGGAGAGATAGTGTGCCCGTTCTTGTCGCACCAATCTACCACTTTATTAACGGCATTTTGCAATTGCCGTTCTATTAAATTCATATTGCTGCCTTGGCATGAGATCTGCAAGTCATCAACATAAAGTGATCCATGAACAGATGAAGGTAAAAGAGTTAAAATTTGATTAAGATGAACAATAAAAAGAGTGACACTGAGGACACTTCCCTGAGGAACTCCCTCAGCTTGGATAAAATTAGATGAATAAGTGTTGCCAACGCGAACTCTGAAAGTCCGATGAGATAAAAAGTTCTGTAAAAATATGGGGAGGTTTCCCCTAAAACCCAAGTTAAAAATTGTAGAAAGTATTCCAAAGCGCCAAGCACGGTCGTACGCCTTCTCAATATCAAAGAATATGGAGATAAGGTGGTTCCTCCTAACAAATGCGTTGCGTATCTGGGTTTCCAGTAGAATTAGGTTGTCAAAAGTAGACCGACCTCTACGGAAACCACTCTGCAACGAGGATATGCATCCGTTTTTCTCCAATTCGAATATCAGACGGGCATTGACCATGCGCTCAAAGGTCTTACAAAGGCAACTCGTCAGAGCAATTGGTCGGTAGTTCAAAGGATTTGATGGTTCCTTACCAGGTTTTAAGATTGGGATCACAATAGCCTCGCACCATTGTGAAGGGTACTTCTGTTCAATCCATATTCTGTTAAATAATATTAACAGATTGGAAAGGGAAGTTGCATTCAAATGGCGGAGCATATTATATGTGATCCCATCTGGGCCAGGACTTGTATCATTGGCTTTAGATAAAGCCGTTTCCAGTTCAAACATCCTAAATTCGCAATTATATGGAAAAGGGCGTCGGTCATTAAAGCGCAGACGCAACCGTTCCGCGCGATTCTTAATAGCCATAAACGTAGGACTGTAAGAATCAATAGCAGACACTTGTGAGAATGCTTGACCAAGAATATTGGCAACATCTAATGGGGTTGAGTGCACCATATTTCCTGTATTTAAAACAGGAATGGAGGTTTCACTATATATTCCATTAGCGGCCTTTACTTTTTTCCACATATGTTTACTGGAAGTGTAGGATGTAATGGAGGATACGAATTTTATCCAAGAATCTCTCTGACATTGACGACGAATGCGACGAGCAAGAGCTTTGGCACGCTTAAATGCAATGAGATTTTCTGTTGTCGGATACCTTCGAAAAATACTCCAACGTTTTTTTGGTTTTTATGACTGTCGCGACAAGCTTCATTCCACCACGGTCTACGAAATTTTCTTAGACGTGGGGAAGTCTTCGGAATAGTAGCATTCGCGGAGCTTATTATGCAGTTAATGACATTTTGTACTGCTTCCGTGATGTCGTAAGTACTGATCATGTTCTCGGTGATATCTGCCAATTGCTTGAAATTATCCCAGTCTGCCCGCTGGAATAGAAACCGCGGAGGACAGGGAGTCGCACCGCCGCTGTGGGCATGGGAGACAATAATAGGAAAATGATCACTATTATGTAGATCTTTTCTGACTGTAAAGGTCAACAATGGCAAGAGTTCAGGAGAACACATGGCTAGATCAAGGCTATGAAAGCTACGTGTGGGTTCATGAAAGTACGTCTTCTCATCATTATTGAGCAGACAGATACAGTTATTTGTTATAAACTGTTCGATCTGCCGCCCTCGAGAGTTTGTACTATCTGAACCCCACAAAGTGCTATGTCCATTGAAATCGCCACATAAAATAAAAGGCTTAGGAAGCTGGTCTACTAACTGGTCAAGATCTTGCTGACGTATGACATCGTGAGTATTGAATGGATGCAGTGAAAGGCAATTGAGACTTCCGGCATGCCACCAAATATAGAGATTAGTCTTTGTGGGTAATACCTTGCATCGGAAGTCCCAAAGCGACAGAATGTTTAGATGATTTTTTTTTAAGTTTTCGAGGAAGAACTTACGAAATGCCACTTTTCGCAAGTTTTAATTTCAACGCGTTTTGCAATTTTTTTTCTTTGATTTCCTTTTCGTTGCTTTTGAGGTATCAGACATACTGCTGTTTGAAAGCTCAGAGTCCAAATCCGTAATATGTTCTAGAGTAGCATAGCTAGCTCATAAAAACACTGCGTAAAAAGTGATCTCACCAACGGAAGCATAACTTTTACTAGGATAGGGGTTTGTGCTTGAACTATAGGCCTGGCTGCGGTGTACGAAAGGTCTAATTTTCACAGAGAATATTCTTTTCTTGTTGCCAGTGCAGGCAGGATTGAGAATATGAATAATCGGGATTGCAATTAACGCATTTCTCCTGAGCGGAGCAATAGTGGCTATCAAGCCCTTTTTCTGCACATCGGGAACAAATGAGAGAATCGCGGCAATTTACTTGCGAATGATCAAAGAGCTGGTAGTGAAAACAGGCACTGGTACTGATTACAGCACTGGTACTGATTAATGGATTAGGAATGAAATGCCACACTGGTAGTCTCACGCAACTTGACTTGAACATACAAATTCTGGCATTTTAGGCTTATGAAATGCGAGAATATATTATTACGTTTCAAGGAGTTGTTTATCTCACCGTATAATTATGCGGGGGACATGTGTAACTACTCGTGATTTTATATCTGCAATTATTACTTTTCCTGTAGAAACTGTTGTAGAGCAATAAGACGAACCAATTGGTAGAATTCTCCCGCCACTACGTATTAGAATTCAGTGACAATTTTTGTTCCCCCACATTATCATAAGTAGAACCGATGAGTAAATTAATTTTGATGAATTGCTTCTAGGTCTACATAATATACATGATTTGAGGAGTGTATAATGCAATAATCGTTCAAAGCTATTTATAAAATAGACGGTGATCCTACAGCTACTAAATCGAGCACATAATTGCTGTTTTGGGCAGTAAATACTCGCTGAGAAAAAAATTATCAATTTTAAATGTTTGGAATTTTAGTTTAACAAATTCGTAAAGTATTATTTCACTAAAGCCTATTTACATCACTTTAAAATTAGAAATTTGTTTTCATTAATATTAATTTTAATTCTTTTAAATATATTTTTAGAGAAAACTTTAAATAGTGTTACATACAAGCATGCTGTTCAGAACAAATTTTGCATACAACACATCATTTTACAAAGAAATTCTCTTTTATATTTCCATTATCACCATTATGATTACACTTTTAAAGGTAATATCAGTATTAATGTTCATACATTTTTTTTAACTTTTCCCGCTGTTATTCTTAATTTTGTAACCAGCTGGTTTGTGGGAAATGCTGGATGAATTTTTCACTTAAATCGCTTAGATGTAATTTCATGTCCATGATTTCATGAAATTCGCACACATGAAAACAATGATAATTTAATAGTTATACGCACCTTCTCTTCATAGTTTTCATGAACTTTCACAATGGTGACCAATACCATAATATCAGTGTTATTGAAATGCTACTGTCAGATTCATCTGAATTGTAATTTTCGCGATATTGCAGAAGCGCTTTGTTTCATATAAGACTCAAAAATCAAACAGAATCCTCCTTCCATTGTTGAAAATTTAACGAGAGAATCGCGTTTGGAAATATTTGATGAAACAATGGAAACAATTTGAATTTCAAGGCAATAATATAATCTGTTATTGGAAATTAAATATTTAAGAAATTGCCAATATTCAGGAAAATTATTTCACGACTATTAAATTTGAATCATTAAAAAGCTGATTTATTAAAAATTTTGAAACGGCGTATTTTGTATCAATTTTCTGAAGTTGTCTTGTAAAAATGTCGAATTCGCTTAATTTAATAATTTTAATTAAAATTTTAAAAAGTAGTTTTGAAGTGCACATTTTCACCCAGGTCTACATATACAACATTTAATAGTTATTAGTCAAATGGTCTGTCCTGTAGAGTGCCAACGTACACCTTAATCTTTATTATTCTTGAAGATGTGTAAATGTATGAGATATGGCAAATCTCCGACCGACTGAGATAAATTTTACATACTAGTTTAACCATGCGTGTATTCCATTTCAAAATGTCGAATTCAATGCCGTTTTTCAAAGTGATAGATGCAATTTACTCATCAATTGCATAAAATTACTCAAATTTAACATTTTGGTACAAAATTGTTGGATTGGCATTTGGCAACAAATATTTTAGTGTCCGAACAAACCACTATAATATGCAATAAAATTTTTGTAAAAAATTCGTGCAATTCCACATAATATTCCATCAAAATTTTTAAATCTTAAAACTGAAATTGAAAGATTCAATGTTAAAAAACTTTATCTTTCTTCGATTTTCTCGCTAATAGAATCATTATCTAATCTAGTAATTAAAAGGAATCGAGATTCATTGTTCAGATTTCAACTCTAAAAATCTGTGCAGATATGGTGCTTGAACTTTATAATAATTTACCGTAAAGTTATGTAACAATCGAAAATTGGCGTATTTCCATTTTTTTCAAAACATTTATGGCAAATATTCCCAATAAGTAACGAAAGAAATCGACAATTACCGTCATAACTTTTTAAAAAGTTTTTAAAGTATTGTTTGCGGTCAAGAAATCCTTTGAAGTAGGACAGATAATAGCAGAGAAGAAAGCATTGGTTTAACAGTTGTCCTTTTTCCGAATTAAAATTATATATTCTTTCCGAATTAAATATATATTAAAAATAAATTAATATTATAAATTAAATAATATTATAAATTATATTTCAATTGAATATAATTTTTCATTTGCGAAGTCTGATTTTGAAGCAGCCCACATGCGTTGCTTACTGGCCGATGACTATTGGCCCATTGTACTTTGACATCCTTGTTGCAGTACTTTTAATGGCTGCAATTTTTTTTCAGTTTTGTAAAATTGCAAAATAAAAATTTTTGGAAAATAGAGTAAATGGATTTAGTAAGATCCCAATGCATTCGTTTGTTTAATAGTTTATTATTATATCCCTTTCATCACTTGGTTTAAAATAATTTTGATTTATAATGTTGCAAAAGGAAACAGAAAACTTTCATCTGGACTTAAATCTTATGAAGTATAATGTGTAACTGAACATATCTTGAAAAGATTAGTCAAATTATTACAAAGAATTCATTTCTTTCTTACGAAGTTATAGATGCTGTGCAAGAACATTATTTTTGCTTTGCATATGATTCGAAAGTTTACAGTTCCATTAAACTGAAAACCATTAAATAGAAAATATTCTTAAGAGTTAATCTAAGCAGTTCTTAATAAGCTTACAAATATATAATTTGTAAGATAATTGGGAATCAGCTTCCTAATTTCCTTGTCCTTATTTCATCAGGAGAAATGTAAAGAATAAGTTGTTTCTAAAAAGAGAAAAATAATACAATTCTATAGCCGTTCTTAAGAAACCACAGACCTCTCAGTCGAATGTTATAAAGGGATTTCTGGTTTTTCTGTGTTAAAATTCATTTCTCGTTTTGCTGCAATTGAATGGTTGAGAGGGAGCGTTCATAAAATGACTTCACAGCTGTGTTTTTTAAAATTCTTCGGGGTTTTTTTTCGCACGTCCAATTCAATAACTTAATCGTAGTTTTGAAAATGAAAGAGCTTTTTATAAAAAGAAATGCGAATATTTTTCGACATTCCAGTCATCCATATTTTATGTATGTCAGTCTGAAAATTTTGTATTTTAAGACTGCTTAAATTATTACCGACTTTTAAAAAACACGAGAAAATGCAATTTATTCTTTGAGGAGTTTTGTACTTAATTTCTGAACAATACTTTTTCAGCCTCAACATTGTCCAGAGACAGAAAACTATGTAAATGAGACTTTCCCAACTGAGACTGAAGAAAGAGTAAATAAATTATATGAAAAAATTGTGAATCATGCACTCATTACAGAGTGCCAAGTGCTCTCTTCGACAGAAGAATGAAGTAATTGGTTGAGGATAGGAGTTCGAACGATCTCGGCATCGATTTGGAAGCGATTCCGACACCGGATTCGCTTAAGGAGGCCATGATTTTCTGAGTGTACAGGTCGGCTCATGATAAAACTTTCGTTGTTAAGGGGAAGACCGATTTGGATAGGGGTGTAACCAGGTCGATCAGTTACCAGGTTGGCTGCTTCCTATTTAGATCAGCTTGAATCTAACTTGCAGTTAAGGATTCAAATTTCCGACTATCTGAATGAGCACTAGACCTCTGAAAAGGCAATTACTCAAAATTCTATAATTCTGCTTTCAAAAAATTCTATTTTGATTGTATATTTCAAAATATTCTATTTGGATTTTGATTATATTTACTATACCCGCTGAACGCCAAGGGCTCTCTTCGACAGAAGAATGAAGAAGCTGGTGGGGGACAGGAACTAGAAGGAGCTTGGCATCGATTTGAATGCGATTCCGGCACCAAATTTCCCGGAGGAGTATTATATTTTCAGGATGTATATGTCAGCCAATGACAAGGCTCCGTTGCTCTGAATTTGAATTTCTATTTTCGGAAAAAAATTCTCAACCGTGTAAAGACTACCGAGCACGAAGAGTTCTTTTAGACAAAAGAATGAAGGCGCTCGTAGGAAACAGGAAACAGGAAACAACAAACTCGCCGGGTTGCCACTCAAAACTGGAAAAAAAAATTCCCTGCTTTTTCCCTGTACGTATATTCAAGATACGAGGAAATGCACGAATAGTACTCATGTGCTAATTATAATGCAATAAGATTTTAAGAAATGGGAAAAAAAACAAGGAAAAGAAGCAACAATTTCAAATTATTTTAAGTAACAGCATATTAAAAGAAGGTTAATATATACACACAAAAAATAATTTCTACTTATCTAGAATTTCGCAAGACAATATTATTATATTAAGGGAAAGGGGAGTTTATTACACTTCATGCTCCTTAACTGTAAGTCACAAAAAATTAAGAACTCGGGGAAATAAAATACAAAAATATTGTATTTTATACAAATCATTTAATGATTAAATTTATAAAAAAGCCCTACAAAGCAAGGTTACTTCTGTGGTGAAGCTTTATAAACCAGATAACAGTTACGAGACACGATTAATTACTTTTGTCTAGTGGTCATGTTTAGGGATTATCGGATTAGGAATATCGAATTATAGGATTAGGAATATCGAACCAAAAGTTCAATACCGGTATTCGGTATTTTTTAGATCTTAATACCGGGATACCGGTATTAGAAATTTTAGAAAAAGAAAGAAAACACAGGTGTTTCTTTGTTTTATTTGCCAGTTTTATTAGAGTGTAAATATCATAAAAATAATTTGTAATTTAGAAATTATAACAGTATATAAAGAATCACAAAAAAGTAAGGGAACATCTTATTTATTTAAATCACAAAAAAAGTGTAAATATCACTATTTAGTCAGTGTTACTAATAAAAATTTTTGAAATGTGATCTTAAAAAATGTAATGCATTAATTGTACTGTGATTAAGCATGGAAAGGAATTACCAGCTGTCGAAAACGCTCTTTCGGCATCTACGCTAGCTGGTGGTACTATTAGCAATGCGCGATATACTTTTTTCAAGTATTTACCTCTAAATCCTTCATCTTCAAATAAATCGATTTCTCGTCGGATGGTTTTTATATAACTGATTTCTGTATTTTGGTTTGTTGAAATTTTTTTTATTTATCGCTAATTCTAATTTTTGTTCAAGAGTCAATTCCTTTTCACTATCGACATTAGTATCATCATAATCTTCGATAATTGTACCGAATTCTTCTGAATGTGGATAAAAAATTTTAAGAAAATTTACTATAAACTTGATCCGATTTAAATCGGTTAGTCTCTTTTCTTTCATTTTTAAAATTATAATTATGTAAATACCATACGACATTCTATATTACTAATTATCTGTAATGTTTATGTCTCATAAAACCGCGAGTCTTCATTATTAAATGTAAACATCTCCTTTCATCTTTCCTCTCACCCCTATTTTGTCAAATTAAACACATCCATCCTAACGCATGTTCAAAAGTGCGGAGGGTTTTACTCCGTTGTCAAATAATATTTTATCACTTCACTTGATTGTACGATGCAACTTTATATTCACAAATTGATTTCGCCCGTTGGGAAGAAATAAAAACAAAAACGTATACTATTTTGCTATGTTGGCTATCCCTGAACATATAGTGGAGACAATTTAAAAAATTTCTAGTAAATACCGAAAAAACGGTATTTAAACTTGTGAATACCAGTATTGCAAAATTGTACAAATGACTCAAAATACCAATACTCGGTATCCCGGTATTGCAACCCCTAGTCATGTTACTCGGCTACGAACCCAAACGTTGCGAGTTCAGTCCTCGCTATTACCAAATCGCTACATTGGTGACCCGATGACGAAATATACGCAACCTTCGGACAGCTGCTGTGGCTAGACATCACTATAAGACGCAAAAGATTTTTGTGCATAAAGATTTAAGATCTTGCTGCCATGTGTTTGTGCGAGTTGACAGGGTTAAGAAAGCACTTGAGCCACCATATGAAGGACCCAATACTATGTTGGGAAGAAGCGAGAAATATTTCACAGTGCAAGTGAATGGCAAGAATGTAAACATATCAGTGGATAGGCTGAAACCAGCTTATATGTTAGTGACTGACCTAATACCCGACAAAGTAGCAACTCTTGCTAAACAACCAGATGAGAATGAAGCAAGAGGACCTTCACCTCTCATCTGGTAATCAAAAAATTTCTAAGTGTGGTCGGAAAATAAAACAGTCAGTAAAGTTTAAAGGTTAAAATGTTGTGTACATAGCTTGCTAATTATTTTTTGTATAAAAATTTATTAAGTTTTTATTATACTTTGAATATGTAGATACACGAAAAATATCGCCACATTATATTTCTTGTAAATTTTGCAAGTATAATACAATACAAGAAAATATAATTTTATGCTATTATTCATAACATTGAATTTAGCGTTGTTTTGCAAGAATATAAACAAGAAAAAAGTATTCAAGCTGTAACAAACCAAATACTCAAAAATCAAAATTTCACTATATTTTCCCTTTCCTCCCAGTGCTGCAACAACCCTGAAAAATGTATAAATTCTAAAATTTCACCAGAAAAAGTTAAGTAAGGGTTTTCAAACTGAAGTTAGTTAAAAAAAATGTAATGAATAAAATATGAAAAACCAACAAAACAAGGTGTTAAATGAAATCAAAAGATCTGATAGCCTAAAATAAATTTAAAATATTAGAGTAATATTTCTCAACTATCAAACCCTCTAAATATAATGACGATTTAAAAAAAAAAAACGTTAACGACAGGTGTTAAAAGATTCGATTAAAATATCTTTTATATGAAAACCAAAGTGATACATTGAATACGCTGGCCTTAATTGAAGCGTTACTGCCTTTAATCGAAGCGTGTGTGTCTTATACAAAGTCAATTTCAGTTGGACCTCTCATACAGAGAGAATAGGCCGCAAACCAATGTTAGGTTTTGCAGAGCGTATTTTGCCACCGATCTGCAGATAACATTTATTTTGCAAACTTATGTAAATGCGAATATTTGAAGGACTTCTTAATATTACTGCACGAAACTTCTTGGTTCAGAGGTAATGATGCAGATTTTGCAACAGTACCTATCTTTCCATGGCCAGAAATGCCCTCGTTACGCGAGAACCAGCAAAAAACACTCCTCATTTTATAGAATTTGTAAAGTATATAGAAAAAAGTACAATGAGATGCATCTGAGTATGGAAATGTTTCTAATTTACCCATACCATCGGTACAATTTATAAATGCTAATTGAGCCCAGGATATAGCGCCAACTCAGAAGTAAATACTGATTAGCAACTATGCAGACGATAGCTCAATGTACCAGATGACAGAATAATGCCACAACTAATGCTCGTGGTATTCTTATTTCAAGGCATTCGTAAAAATTGGAGCAGAAGTATACCGATAGTAATTTTATAGAAAACATTGTTAAAGCATACCGCGAAGTTCAAGGTTTATTGAATCTTGAGATGGGATACAAAAAATAAAATGGTGGCGTATCCGAAGGTAGAAAAAACAACAACAGACTTAATGGTAACATAATGCAAATATGAGTCGTGTAGGAATATTTTAACTCTCACAGAAAGTTAAAATGTCAGAATGACGGCCATTATAAAGTTTAAGAATACTACCGGACAATGTCATTTGATATGTTTTTTAGAACAGATATTGTTCAGTAATAATGCAAAGCCAATATTTTCTGACGCGGTAAATAAAGGGATAACTGGCTATAAATAAAATAAATGCTCTACTGGCGAGATGCGAAACACGCTCAGGAACATATTCAAACCAATGAGATGGATGGCAGCCAGTCGATGCAAAACAATACTTTGCAGACGCATATACCATGCAATATAATAAATTATACACAGTTAGTCGTGCTACCCGGAGTGGTCATGCCTCCATCTACCATAGCCCATCGTGACTAGCGACAATTTGTTAGTTTTGTGTTTAGTCAAACAAATTTGTTTATGTGTCATTCATTTTTACGAATAGAATTTTTCCCACCATTGGTGGATTGAGTCATTGTTCAGTTTCTGTATTTAAATCATTGTCCCTGTTTTATGTGCAATACTTGCAACTCTTATAAATTTTTCAATTAATCTGTCCAGAGCCTGGGTTGGTTCGAGGGGCTTTCGGGCAGCTACGATGATTCTCTACCTTGTCCCTTTAACCTTACATTCATTTCGGGTAAGCAGAGGGGCCGTAGATACATATTTTACTATATGCCATGCATCCGTAATCAATGCGGGAAAGCAAACTACATAAATATGGAGCAGAGAGGCTCGATAAACAAACCAAAATGTTTTATAGAATTCACTGAAGATATTTAAAGTTTCCTCCCATATCTTCAGCCAATATAAAATATGCGGGAAGAAAGGAAGTTTCCAATCAAGATTATTCCCAAAAACCGTATTTCATTTATAACTGGAAAAGGTTTGTTGAATGTGGATAAAGGATACATTTCTTTTTCTACAGAATGCATTTCTTTTACTGCAGAAGGATCTCTCATCTCAGGAGAAATAATGTGGTCCTTTTATATCATATTCAGCTACAACTTTATCAACTGCATTTTGGTTTCATTTAATACATGTTGCCTGGGCATGATATCCGCAGATCTTCAGAATAAAACCAATAGGTGTCAACACATTGCCATCATATAGGCAATATGAACAGTAAGAAGTGTCACATTGAGAATACTTCTTTGTGAAACATCCTCAACTTTGATAAAAGAATCAGAATAAAAATTGGCAGCATGAACATGAAATGTTCCATTCGACACTGTCACAAATTCCACCCGTCTTGGACTTTGGAATTCGACAGCAGCGCCGCTGTTTCCGGTTCAGTTGATACCGAGACCTAATGAAATCACCAACACAGGGTGTTCGGGTTAGATTGTAAACTAAAATTTAAGATGCCTTTCATTCTAAGTGTTATTTGTGTTACCGAGCAGCAGTTGATACTGAGACCTACTGAAAGCAATACAGAATATACGCCCTAGACTGTGAACTGAAATTGAAGATGCCTTTCATTCTGTTATTTGTGCTTGTTTTATGTGCGTTAAGTGTGAATAAATATTTCGTCTCAAAGAATATGCATTATTTGCACAAAAGTGATATCATTACTCATCTATAGTGGTGGTCCTGGAATATAAGGTAAGCCTAATTACCTTATTTTAATTAGATTTTTTTCTTCATTTTTGCTGATAAAATGATATCTGGCACCTGAACAGGGACTGCCATTAAAGAGTAATAAATATTTTTAAACATGTTGATTCATATGTGCAAAAGAGTAAACTTAAGATATTTTACATGTTTGAAAACGAAAGATAAGCACTGACTTTCAGACATATTGATAATTTCAATGTGATTTTGAAGCTATACGATAACTTACTATAATAGAAATAAATTCACTACTGGAAATGTCTGAAGAAGAGCTAAATAGATTAAGACGTAAGCGTGGTTGTTTACGAGGCGCAGTGACAAAGCAAATAACCAAAATCGAAAGTGACATTTTAAAACAAGATGTGAAAGTCGAAGAACTAGAAGAATCTATCGAACTTTTAAAAGAAAGAGACGAGGAGTTAAGAGTAATTAATTCACAAAGTGAAAGTTTGATTAAAATTGATGAAATAGAAGAATTCGAAAGTGTAGAAGAGTATAAAGAAAAATTAACAAAAACGCGATTCAAAACTCTTAGATTAATTCGGAAAATAAATAACGAATCCGAATCTAATAATTCTTGTCAAAATTCCAATATTACTCTGAACAGATCGAACCAGAACGAAACACAAATGAAAAAGAACGTATAAAATTGCCAAAATTAACTACCCCGAAATTCTTTGGTGAAATAAGTGAATGGTTAAATTCACGGGAACAAAAATTTGAGTAAAATTGATAAATTTAACTATTTAAGATCATTTTTGGCAGGTTCTGCTTTTAGCTTAATCGACGGATTAGAATTGACAGCGGAACATGATGATCACTCAATTGATATTTTGAAACAAAGATTTGGAGATAAAAATATTTTAATCAATGTACACATTGAAAAATTACTTCAAACAAGTCCATGAAAAAACTAATGATGTAAAAAGTTTCTGTGACCTCTCTTTTATCATGTACAAAAAATATTAGAAGTTTAGAAAGTTTATCTGTGAAAAAGGATAGCTATTCAAGTATTTTAGTTCCTATTTTAACAAAATTGTTGCCGCGTGACCTACTTTTAGAGTATAATAAAGCGAAAAGTGATACTTCTGATTGTGAAATTGGCGAGTTAATAGATTTTTTTATCATCACAACTGATGGCTAGAGAAGGAACTTTCAACTATAAACAATTCTGTTTCGGAATCGAAACCACCTGCTAGAATGAATCATATTGCCGGCGGCCATCAAAGCGTCAGCATTAGTTAATGAGTCTGTTCGTAGAAAGAAAAGTGAATACGACCAGATTTGTTTATTTTGTAAATCCAATTGACATTGCACGGTTTCTTGTACGAATAATTAAATAAGTTTGGTGGAGAAGATAGAAATTTGTAAGCGACCTGGCACTTGTTTTAGATGTTGAAATGATAAAAATTAAAAAAAAAAAAAAAAAGACATTTTTCTTTGGCTTTCAAGGCTAATGACAAAAGTGATTTATGTTCTGGCAGACATAACTATAATGTGTATGGGCAAAGGACAAGGAAGCATTTGCGATGAAAACAAAAAATGCTGATTGTGCTTTAAGCAATACATCTAACAGGGAAAGGGTTATGTTACAAATGCTTATTGTAAACATTTCGGGAGTTACACAGAAACATTTGATTAGAATAATAATTGATACCGGTAGTTCTTGTAGTTATATTTCAGAATTAGCTGCGCGTAAGTTAAAAGATATAGGACAGGATATTGTTGTGCTTGGATTATTTGGGTGTTTACAGAAAAAAAAGCATAGAAAATATGTTCTTAATCTGAGTAATGTAGATAATAGTTTCGACTGCACGCTTAATGTAATGGAACAAAAAACTATTTGAGCGCCAATTCCGAAATTGGAAAATAGGAAACTTATAAAAAAAAATCAAGAATTGTGGAAATTTTTCTAGTGATTTAACAGTAAATGAAAACTTCTGTTTGTTCGATAGCAATGTTAATGAAATTGATAGGTGCAGCGAAAATGTTTACAGGGAAAGTCAAAAATCTGTCGAGTGGACTCGTTGCGATGAATACTGATGTCGGATGGACAATAATGGGAAGAACGGGGGAAAACTGTAGTACTAATTGTAGTAGTAACTGTAGTAGAAAATTGTAGCCGCTTCATGTTAGTGATTTGAAAATTTGTGACCTATGGCCACTTGACTCGCTGGGAATTAAGGAACCAAATATTTCTCAGACGAGGTCGGAAATTGAAGAAGCGGCGAAAGACCATTTTATTCGTTCGTTAAGAAGAGGGTAGATATCAGGTGTCACTTCCGTGGTTGGAGGTTCATCCTGTGTTATCGGATAATAGAAACCTTGTTGAAAGGAGTTTAAAGTCTTGCGTAAAGGCGCTATAAAAAAGAAACCGTCTCCAAGAGTATGAAAATATATTCGAGGAATGGGTGTCCAAAAATATTATTGAACCGATTGAACCAGAGGAACTGATAAGGGACAAAGGTCATTTTTTGCCGCATCGACCCATTTTTAAGGAAACTCCACTACTAGAATCCACCCGGTATTCGATCGTCAGTTAAGAAAAGAAATTCAGCGTCGCTGAACGATTGCATTGAAAAAGGGCCAAATTATTTGGAGTTGATTCCTATGCTTCTAAATAGATTTCGGCAGAGAAAATATGGAGTGATTTCGTATATCCGACGAGCTTTCTTGCAAATAAAAGTTTCTCCTTCAGATAAAAAATTTATCCTGTTCTTATGGTGGGAGGAAGGCGATCCAAGAAAACCCATTGTATGTTCACACTGCCGTGTTGTTTTCGGGGTAAACGAGAGCCCTTTTTCACTAGCCGCAACGATCAGTCACTACTTAGAGAATGTAGCCGAGTCCCAAAGAGAAATAGCTTTAAAGCAAAAGGAATCTATGTACGTAGATATCTGTGTTGCGAGTGTGAATGCAATCGACGAGTTAAACTCTTATTACGGTATCTAAAGAATTGATAGCTTCTGCTCAGTTTGATTTAAGGGGATGGAAACATAACCGACCATATAATAATGAGGAAAATTCAATATTGAACTTGTCTGAGGCTGAATATAAGGAAATTGTTTCAGTATTGGGACTTAAATGGAATTTATACAATGATGCCCTATCCTGTGAGATATAGGAGCAAACCCAATGCGTACTTAGTAAACGAAACGTATTGTCAATGTTGAGCAAAATTTTTGACCCCATTGGTTTTACGTGCACGGTTACACTTGTTCCAAAATTAATCTTGCAGTATTTTTGGAGGCAAAAAATTAATTGGGACACAGAGCTTCCTTTTTGCTAAGAATATTTCTAAAATGGACTAATGAATTGAAATACTTAAAACATATAGAAATCCGTAGGAAAATACCCGAATTAAATGAGAGCGCTACTCTACGTGTTTTCGCAGATGCTAGTAAGTCTGCTTATGCAGCTTCACTTTATATTAGAAACATTTGTGAGGGTATTGTTAACCGTCAGTTACTGCAGGCTAGGTCAAAGGTAGCTCCCATAAATTCGATTACAATTCCTAGATTAGAGATCTTTGCATGTACCATTGGAGCCAGACTCGTTTACACTGTGAAAGAAGATCTTAACATAAAAAACGTGCCTACTTTCTTCTATACAGATTCAATGAATGCTTTATACTGGATTAAAAAACAAGACTATTGGGTTACGTTTATAGCAAACAGAGTCAAAGAAATTCGAAAATTCACTAATCTAGAAGCTTGGCGTCATATTTAAGGAAAATTTAACCCAGCGAATTTGTATTCAAGAGGATGCAATCCTAAAGATTTATTGAAATCCCATTGGTGGAAGGGACACGACTGGTTAAAGTTACCACTCGATGAATGACCAGCTAGTGGAATTACACCCGATATGGAAGTGGTCATGTCAGAAAGAAGGACCATTCTTTTAGCTATTACTTTGAACCTTAACAGATTTGAATTCTTCCATAAAATATCTTCTTTTAACAAGATCGTTAAAATCATGGCTTATGTTATTCGATTTTTTAAGAATATGAAAGAAAATCCTAATAAAAGGAGAAAAGGAAAATTGGATATAGAAGAAATTAAAACATCAGAGAAATTTATCTTTAAGGAAACACAGAGAGAAGCTTTTTCTGAAAAAGAAAAGTTGAACTTGCGAACTGTGAAAGACAGTGAAGGTCTGTTACGAATAGAAACTAGAATTGCATCTAGAAAGTATTTAGAGACATTCATATTCTCAGTATTGCTGCCACACAAGCATCAGATGATTGAAAAATTAATAATGAGCAAACACGTTCAGTTAGAGCATGCAGGTGCTCAGGCTCCGATGTCCTGCATCAGAGAATCTTTTTGGATAATTAAGAGTAGAAAGACAGTGCCAGGAGTGATAAGAAAGTGCACAAAATTTTCAGCTCGCATTCCTCTTCCAGAAGATAAAGTCAGAGATACTGCTGTATTTGAAGACACAAGTATCGACCTCTGTGGACCACTATTTCTAAAGAATGAAAAATGCTGTATAGTAAGTACTTGCCACATGTGCTGTTTACCGAACTGTACATTTAGAGCTAGTGTCATCTTTGTCTATTTATTGCGAGAAGACGCCCATTTCATTGTGTATTCAGGCAATGGAAATAATCTTGTTGAAACAGCCAGTTTTCTAATAAACATTGATTGGGAAAAGATCTCAACTTTTGCTTTAGAAAAAAGGATTTCCTGGAAAATCAATTCTCCAGCTACCCCCTGGTGGGGAGGCTTCTGGGAAAGATTGATAGGATTATTGAAGAGTATTCTGTGGAAAGTTCTGGAGAGAGCTAGTTTGAAGAATTAGCCACTGTGTTATGGGACGCAGAGAACTCAATTAATTCTCGCCCTTTAACATGCTACCTCTCAGAAAATCCTGATGAACAGTCACCGTTTACACCTACGTTTCTGCAAGAAATTCGAGAAATCGGTGTTCCTGATCTGGATACGATTGATTCTAAAAGATTGAACAAAAGGTATGCATATAGACTGAAATTGCGTCAAGAATTACGAAACCGTTTCAGAAAGGAATATCTAGGGATATTAAAAGATTATTTAAAATCTAAAGGAGAGTCCTCAAACAAAGAAAGAAATTTAATGCTAATTGGAGATACTACGAACAATAAAAGAATCTACTGGCCTCTAGCAAAAGTGACTAATATGTACAAAGGAAAAGACGGAAGAGTTCGTGTAGTTGAATTAAAAACTCAATTTGGAAATATTATAAGATCAATACAAAATCCGCTGGAAGTGAACACGGGAGACTATCATCTACTGCAAGAGAAGTGGGAGATGGTTCTTTCCTCTAGAAAGATAAAATTTCTGCCGATTGAGAGAGTCACCGTTCTCGTTACGCAAGACTTTTACAGTAAACTAAGAAACTTGAATAACGCATAAACTATAGTGAACTCTCATCTTTTATTGGACTGATTATGGACTCGTTTATTGGACTTGAATTTTGAACTCTTTGATATTAACTTACATTTTTATTACTGTTTATAATTGTTATTTTAATGTGCTTTTATATTAGTTTATTTTCAGAAGGGTTCACTTTCTTAACTTTGTGATTGCTGTTTGGATTCTTGTAAAACTTCGAATCCAAAGGTGGGAGAGTGTCACAAACTCCTCCCATCTTGGACTTTGGAATCCGACAGCAGCGCCGCTGTTTCCAGGCGATACCGAGCAGCAGTTGATACTGAGACCTACTGAAAGCAAAATCGCATATATGCATTAGATTGCGAACTGAAATTGAAGATGCCTTTCATTCTGTTATTTGTGTTTGTTTTATGTGCGTGAAGTGTGAATAAACGTTTCGTCTCAAAGAATGTCTGTTATTTTTGCAGAAGTAATATTATTGCTCATCTACAGTGTCGGTCCTGGAATATAAAGCAAGCCTAATTACCTAATTTGAATTAGATTTTCACTTCATTTTTGCTGACAATGCTTTGTAAATATATGGTGTTTTGTAAAAATATGAAAAAATATAAAGTTTCAATAAAATCCAAATTAAAAAGTTTAGAAATTATCCCGTAGTGCCATGTACGGTCATAGGCTTTCTCTGTATCGAAGAAAAGAGAGACAAGGTGGATAATCCTAAGAAATGCATCGCGTATTTCAATTTTCAGTAAAATGACTGTACTAAAAGTAGATCTACGAAACCACTCTGCATTGGAGAAATGTGTCCTTATTTTTTCAATTCACAGATAAAATGAACTTTGGCCATACACTCAAAGGTGTTACAAAATAAAAGTTTATCAGGAGATTTCGTCTGCGATCTAGAGGAGTGAATGAGACTGCCAGATTTTAAGATTAGAATCGCAATAGTTTCACTCAATTGTGAGATATTTCTGCTCAGTTCAGATTCTGTTAAATAACATTGCACAATAAACGGAGAGACTGTTTAAATTTCCTTGCTTTCCGAAACTCGTTTTACAACAAAAAAAAGGAATACAAATTTTGAACATTACTAAAAGATGTAGAGACATTACGATGACCACTGAAAGGATCCAAATGATCAGGAAAGGCAACTACCATCTCTGAACACTAACAATCTTGGTGCTTACCTCAGTTGTAGCCGGAATCGATACACTCAGAGACATCCCTGGGGACAGTGACCAATCTTAATGCCAAGCTCAAGACATGATCCCTTCGCTTGATCCCTAGCAGACTAACCACTCAAGCGGATAGTTACCAGCCAATTGGCACTCCTGGAATTACAGTGCACCACTCGTCTAATGGGTCGCCAAGCACGGCTTGGGTTTTTGACTGTCAGTGAGAACCAGGAAGCAAACATAGCGGTGGCTACATTGCAAAATAAAAATTTCTGGAAAATCGAATAAATGAATATAGAAAGATCCAAACGCATTAGTGCGTTTGATAAATTATTATTATGCTATCTTTCACTTGGTGTAACATAATTTGAATTCATAATGTTGCAAGAGGAAACAATAAACATTCCTTTGGACTTAAATTTGGCTATAAAATGTTTGTAATTGAACAGACCATAAAAAGGTTACAATCCAGAATATTACAAAAAAATCATTGTTTAAACTTTTAACTTCTTTCTTCACTTTTTCTCTGAATGTGATACGAAAATTTACTGTTCCACTAAACCACTAAAGTGAAAATACTTTAAAGAGCTAATCTGAGTAGCTCTTAATTAGCTTGCAAATATATATTTTCAAACTAATTAAGAATCATCGTCCTAATTCTCTCATCCTTATTATGTCAGAAGATATGTAACGGATAGGTTTGTTTCTAAAGGAGACAAATGCAGTTTCTAAAACCATACTTAAGGAACCATAGATATTTAAGATTAAGGTTATAAAGGCGCTTTCGATTACTCCGTGTTAAAATTTATTTCTCGGTTTACTGCAATTGAAAGGATAAGAGGTAGCGTTTGCAAAATAAGAGTTGTGTTTTTAAAAATTTGTTTTTTTTTGTCTTCGAGTAATTTAGTCATAGTTTTGAAAATGTAAAAGCCTATTTTTAAAAAGATTTATGAATATCTTTCTACATTCCAGCCATCCGGAATTTATTTCATGCCTAATATTTCATTTTATATTTTAAGACTACGTTTATTTCCTAACTTAAAAAAATGTGAGAAAATGCAGTTTATTTATTGTCGAACTTCGTATTTAAATTCAAAATACTTTTCAGTCTCAAGATCTTAAGGAGATAGAAAACCGAGTTAATCTGAGAATACCCGACTAAGATGTAAAGAAAAATTCAACACTATGTATGAAGTAATTTGTGAATCATACACTCATTGTAGAGTGCCAAGGGCTCTCTTCGACAGAAGAATGATGGAACTGGTTGGGGATAGGAATTCGGACAAAATCGACATCGATTTAGATGCGATTCCGGCACCATATTTCCCCGACGAGTCTAATTTTCCGTTCGTATGTCAGCCTACGATATGGTTTCCGTTTCTCTGAATTCGAATTTCCATTTTTCTGACAAAATACTCAATCTTGCATTGATTGCAGAGCGCCAAGAGCTCGCTTCGACAGTAAAATAAAGGAGTGGGTGGTGATCTCCAGAACGATCTCGGCATCGATTTGAATGTGATTTTGGCACCAAACTTGCCCGACGTGCGTTTCAATTTCCGTTTATATATGTCAGCCTATGGTAAAGGGCAAGAAAATGCAATTTATTTTTTGACGAACTTTGTACTTAAATTTCTCAACTATAGTTTTCAGCCGCAAGGTCATGCAGAGGCCGAAAACCTGGCAAATGATATTTTGTTTAGATTCATTTGAAGGAGTAAGCGAAATGTATGAACAAATTTGCGAATCATGCACTCAGTGCAGAATGCCAAGGGCTCTCTTCGACAGAGGAATGAAGGAGCTGGTTGAAGATTTCCAGAACGATCTGGACATCGATTTGAATGCGATTCCGGCACCGGATTCGCCCAAGGAAGCCATGATTTTCCAGGTGTATATGTCGGCCTACGATAAGGCTTTCGTTTCTGGGCGGAAGACTGTCTTGGACCTGAATGAAACCTAGTCGATCAGGTATCTGAGAGCTCTTATGATTAGCGATCTAACATAGTTAACGATTCAATGCTCCGATTGTCTGAATGAGCACGAAACCTTTCAAAAGGCAATTACTTAAAATTCTATCATTTTGCTATCAAATTTATTGGGTTGCATTTTTTTTAGCTAATAACATTTTTGATTCGGCTTTTTATATACCGAAATACGGTAAAAACAAGAATACAAGAACAAAAAACAAGAAAAGGGGCGAGTTTCTGCGAAGCAGTTTCGTTTCTGGTGCTATGGCAGCGATATTTTATTCTTAAAATGTTTAAAGATCGGAGTTTTTTTAGATGGAAAAAACTGGAATTTAAAAATTTAAATTTGCCAATAATTTCCCAGTTTCTATGGAAATTTTCAAATTTCGCTATATTTCCCCGGTTTTCCAGCTGCCTCAGCAACCCTTAAAAATATATAAATTCTAATATTTCACGAAAAAAAAGGTGAGTAATGATTTTCAAACTGGAGAAGTCAGTTGAAAAAAATGAAATGAATAAAAGATGAAAAACAACAAAAAAAGTGCTAAATGCAATCAAATGATCCGATAGCCTATAAGAAATTAAAGATATTGGGGTAATTTATTTATAAACGATCAAGCCCCCTAAAAATAATGACGATGATCTAAAAAGAACAATCGTTAACGATAGCTGTTAAAAGATTCGATGAAAATATCGTTAATATGAAAACCAACGTGACTCGTTGGACACACTGGCGTCCTTTCTCGAAAAATAAAATGTCTTTGTATAAGGCATATACTCTTCACTAAGTCAAATTGGGATGAACCTCTCAAACAGGGAAAATAGGCCACACGTTTGGCTTTTCAGAATGTAATTGTTAAAGATCTGCAGATCCCATTTATTTTTCAAATTTATATAAATTTGACTATTTGAAAGACTTCTTGATACCGCTGTATGAAAGTCCTTGGTTCAGCGGTAGTGATGTAGATTTTGCAAGAGTACATGAAAGTGAGAAAGTCTTTCTAACGCACCCATGCTATTGGTATAAATTAGATTTTCAGAATATAGCCATCAACTCAGCTGTAAATACTGAGCAACAATTATGCAGACTAGTTCAATGAAATAATAGTTAGAAAATATGTGGTGAAGATGAGGATTTGCTGAATCCTGAAAAGAGATTAAAAAGAAACTTGCGTCGTATCCAAAGGTAGGAGGAAAAAAAAAACAAATTTATTGGTAATATTATCTAGGTCTAAGTTCTATAGAAGCAATTTAATTCTCTCATTGAAAAGTAGAATGTGAGAAAGACGGGCATTATACAGTTTAAGAAGACTAATCGGCAATGTCATTTGATATATAGTTTTTTTGGAACAGATTTTTCAGTAACAAAACACGACCAAAATTTTCTGACGCCGTAAATAAAGGGATAACTGGTTCAAATAAAATAAATGTTAAATTAACTCTTCGAAACTCTTCAGAACAGATTCCTAAATAGTGAGATGGATGGTAAGCAGTCAACGCAAATCAGAAGGGTATGTGGATTCATATACCATGCAATATAATCAATTATACTCAGCTAGTCATGCTATCCGCGGCGATTTTGCTTCCATCTTCCATAGCTCTTCATGACTAGTGGCATTTTGTCAGTTTTGTGTTTAGTCAATCAAATTTCTTGTGTCATTAATTTTTACGAATAAATTTTTTTTCACCATTGGTGGATTAAGTCATGTTCCAGATTTCGGGAATTAAATTAGTGTCCCTGTTTTACGCGCAATACTCTTAACTCTTTAAAAGTTTTCACTAAATCTGACCAGAACCTGGATTGGTCTGAACGGGAAGGGATCGGATCGCAGGAACGATTCTGTACTCTGTCTGTTTCGTCCTACCCCCATTTCCGGTAGATAGAGGGGTGGTGGATATCTATTTCCATGCAACCGTAATCAATGCGGGAAAGAAAACCGTTTCATAAATATGGAGTAGAGAGGCTCGATTAGCAAACCGTAACGTTTTAAAGAATACACTCAAGATATTTAAAGTTTCCTCCCATCTCTTACGCAAATATGAAATATGCGGGATGGAAGGAAATTCCCAATCAAAGATTATTCCCAAAAACCATATTCCATTTACAACTGGAATAGGTTTGTCGAATGTGGATGACAGGATTTAAACTTACATTTCTCGTTCAACAGAAGGAATCGACACATCTCAGGAATGTTAGTGTAACTGTTGATATCATACTAAGCTAACACTTTATCAACTGCATTTTGTAATTTGCTTCTATGTAATACATGTTGCTTAGGCACGAGATCTGTAGATTTTCATAATAAAATTCTGCACCAATAGATTTCAACACATTGCCATCATATAGGTAATATAAATAGTAAGAAGTGTCATATTGAGAATACTTCTTTGTGAAATCCCCTTAGCTTGGTTAAAAGAACCAGAATAAAAATTGGCAATACGAACATGAAATGTTTGATTCAACACAATTTTTTGTAAAAATATGGAACAGTTTTCTCCAAAATCCAAATTAAAAAGTGTAGAAAGTATGCCGTAGCGACAAGTCTTTATTTTGCATAACTCCTCGAACTCATTCAACAATCACGTTTTATTTTATTTTATTCGTCCAGTTGGGTTTAAATATGGATTTTAACAGTTCATTGTTTGAAAAAAAAATTCTCTAATCTACGTAATAAACCTTACATAATAAGCCATTCAAAAAACTCAAATATGGTAGATTAAACACCACCACCTTGCTTCCGCAGACTGAATGTTCCCGCCAAAGAAAAGTATTCTACTCTTTCACGCAGTTACAGAAATCTCGCGCATGCTCATTAGCTGCAATTTGGTATCTCTTAAAAAGAACAAATGTCTCACAAACTGAAACCGGAATTATCTAAAGAGAAAAAAAAAGTGTTTCTTCCCTTTTTTTCCCGTAGAAAAGGGGGCGAAATTCCACATTCCATAATCGTGAATGTCATTGTTTCGTTTTTGGAAGCGGCGACTACGATCTTTTTTTCCTTGCAATTGTGGTGAAACTTATAAGCCAGATAACAGGTGCGGGACACGAGTAATTACTTTTGTCTTGTGGTCTTATTACTCGGCTGCGAACCATAGGTCCCACGTTCTATTCTAGCCAATTCAATCTCCACATTGATGAACCTGGATCTGAACACAACCTTCATACAGATGTTGTGGAGCCATCTACCCACAGCAACACAAAGTCGTCAGACTCACTTGACGCAACAGCAACCACTCACCTACACACTCTCGCCATAACGTTTGACACTACTCAAATGTTACAGGCGCATTAGACTCAACAGCTAATACGTCACCACTCAACAGCCATATCGTTCGTCTCACCTCCGACTCAATGGAGGGAGAGTACTGTGATGAAGCTTATAAGCCAGATAAAAGTTTCGGGACACACTTGTGGTCTTGTTACTCGGCTGTGAACCACAAGGTCCCAGGTTCTATTCTAGCCAATTCAACTTCCCCACAATCTTTAAAGATGGGGTAAAATATAACTAAGGAACATAAAATCCCATGTTTCTATGAAAATTCAAATTTTCCTACATTTTCTTGGAGTTTTTTTTCTGTATATTTTTAAATTTGTTTTCTGGTTTTCCCGGTGGCGTGACAATACTGATAAACGCATAGGTACAAAAGCTGTCTTGCTATTACAAAACATCACGAGGACAGCAGGAAACAGTTGGGATATTTCACCAAAACATAGACTGGTTTACAAAGTAGTGGCAAAGAGCCAAATGCTCGGTCATATGGTGTCCTAATACTAGAGTGTGAATGGCAAAGAAATTGCCATCCATCTAAAGACCCTTCCTTCTCTCTATCTCAGGGGTATACCCTGAAGGAAAAAAAGCACCAAAAAGGAGTTGTGATAAATAAGCGAAATTTGATAGTCGTGTTTATGCACCTAAAATATTAGGTCTATTCAAATTTCTCACTTGGCGCATAGGTGTATCGCTAGTAATACCAATATGAACATGTAAATCAGGTTTGTTTTAAATTCATGCTGTAAAATTCGTGAGCGCTATTTTACAGCTGAGATTTGAAGTAATGAGTTGATATTAGCCAAGAATACCTTTAAGACGAAGAAGCCATTATAAACTGAGACTGAACGAGGACGTACAGTAGGGCTACGAGACAAATTCCGCGATATTGCAGAAATAATTGATAGGAATATATCCATTGTGCATGATTGTTGGAAGCAGTGATTATAGAAAGATACTGCCTGAAGAAGACGGTCACGTGGCACTACTGAAAAATAAAACCATCTTGTCAGGCGTATGGCTATAGTGCATCGTACTGTGTCTGCAAAATAAATTTGATCTCCAATTGGTACCACAGTGACAAAACAAACTGTTATAAATCGATCACATCAATGACAGCTCCAACCCAGATGGCCTGCAGCGTTTATTCCACCGACATCAAACTCGTAATGCAAAGCTATAGCTCAATGGAGGACGAAGTGTAAATCCTGTGTTTTCTGATGAAAACAAGTTCTGCCATGGTACCAGTGATAGCTGTGAGTTGGTTAGTGAGTACTTGCAACCAGCCTGTTGCTTAGACACACTTAATGGTCTAGGGAACAATTTAATATGATAGCAGGAGCCCTCGTGGTTATCCCATACAACCTGAATGCAAATTTGCATTTGGTAATTCAATCTGTCGCGTTGCTTTTTAGGAACAAAATTCAAGAAAGTATTATCCGAAGGGATAACGTTCCTCTTCCTCCGGCTGTTGTAATCCAGCACATTCTACAGTGTGTCATCATATTGCCTTTGCCTTCTGCATAACCAGATCTTTCTCTAATCCTCGTATGGGACATCACTAGTGGTCAACTCCAACGTCAGTTACAGCAAGTATTAACCGTCTCTGTATTGACCGACCAAGTACAACACAATGGAACTCCTTCCCATAAGCTGACATCTATCACCTGTACGATAAAATGCATGCATGTTTGCATTCAAAATTCTGGTGGATACACCGATTATTTGTGCACCAGCATTTCACACTTGAAATGGCTCTCCTCGCGCTATCAATAACCCGATATCTTGAAACTCTAAATGTATTGTCAAAATAAATTATTGTCGAAATTTCATTACTCTGCAATAATTTTTTCGTAGTGTTGAGATTTTTCTCCATCAATGTATAGAACAAACAACGCCGACATCGGCCCTTCAAGTCATTACAAAGATACCACCAAAATAAATGGAAGCAAGGTACATTAAAATAAACCGAACAAAGACAATCTATATAACGCTTACATGGACGCAAAATCAGGCCGAATTTGTTAATCGCCGTTCGGCAACAGTCGCCCGTGAATATCAACACGCGGTTTGATTTGATAAAGTTTCAAACGAACGCTATTCTTGCATCGGTTTGAAAATCTGTTAAACAAAAAGATTAATGGTCAAAAATTAATTAATGGTCAGAATTTTTTACGATGGGTTTAAGTCGTGTCGTATCGATTTTAAAATGAAATCGTTGAAAAAGAAAAGACGGGTCGAATGAAAATGCTCGAGAATCGTTCATAAGAAGATACAGTCGTAATTAACGAGATAGGTTTAAACGTTTATGTGTACAGAGCAAAGTTTCCGAACTATAGGAGCATAGTTGTGGGACTATGTCAGGACTCTTCTTTTTGCCAGGCACATTACTGGGAAAAAGAAGCAAATTCAAGTGGCAAATACACGAAATTTTGTGATAATAAAGAAAACAACTGTTGAATGCACCAAAAATAATGAAAGATTTGCTAATTCAATCGAAGGAAGAAACTATCGGAAGCATGCAAGAGAATACAACTCTGCTTTAGCTTTCATGAGAGCTCAAATTAAACATCCACCTGGAACGGGGCCATATTTCTAAAGGATTCCTGGTCAGATATACCACATGTTTTCTCCTTTATACAGTGGTCATAACAAACCAGGTCAGTTATATGTGTTTGATACCAACGAAGCCACTGAAAAATGCATGGAGAGAAATGAAGGATGTTTGCTCTCTGTGATGGAAAGATTGGATTCCATGTTAAGAGCAATCAATCTGTTCATCTATTGTTACCTGCAGATGCATCATACAATTGAAGAAATTCCTGCTACAAATATCAAAATGGTTTTCATGGAGACTAGAAATTTAGATATATGTAGATATAACCAACATATTACAAAAACAGAAATTGCAGCGATATTTTTTGAAGATAATAGCGAACCACCTACTAATCGAGACATCTGTGTTTCTCCTGTATGTGAAAGCTCCAAAAATATTTCTCCGTTAAACCAATCTTGTGACCCCATGGTCTATCCCTTGCCGTTTCCAAAAGGAGAATTAGGTTCAATTTTCGAGTGTACTTTTTGCCTTGCATTTTTGTCTTTCATTGTTCTATCTTATTTTGTACTGGACTGAATTTGAATATAGCTGCTTTCAGACAATTTATTTTTTTGTAAAGATCAAATTCTTATTCTGTTTCTGTAGTGTAGTTTCCAAATTTAAACAATTGTGAGAAAAGGGCAATTTTTTTTCCCCAAATTTGTACAGTAGTAAGAAAAGCGCTTTTTTTTTGTAAATATCAATTTTTATTCTGTTTCTGTGGTATAGTTCTCAAATTTGAAAACTTGTGAGAAAAGCACAATTTTATTTAAATTTATTTCTTAGGTGGATGTATATAGTTATTTAAATGAAAGGTTATTTGTGTTTACAAAGAACTTTGATGCAGGCGATTGAGAGTCTACGATTTCGTTTATATATTTTTTTTATTTCTTCCATTGTTTTATCATTTTGGAATATAAACTGAATTTGAATATATCTGTTGCTAGACTAAAGTGGTTTAGTAGATGGTAAGCTAGCGAAGACAGCTTGGATCGCGAAGCGATCCGAAAGTAACTGTATTAGCAGTTTCTGGGAGTTGGTGAGGATAAGCGAGCAGAGGGCGGAGCCCCCTAGTTCATTAAAATGCCATAAATTTCCAAACAAAAGATAGAGAAGAAAACAATCGGCTATACTCTTCATCCCTTAAACCTCCGTTTACAATCGATACCTTTGGAACATATAGTACCTAATTCTGAAATCTCAAAATTCATACAAATATTCAGAGATGATCGAAAGCGGAAGAGTAGAAATCATTTTCTGTGTCATTCAAAAAGCAAAAGCAGTAAATAAATGGAAGGCAAAATTATGTTAAAATTACAATTTGTCGACCAGTGATTGTAGCTCTTAGAGGAAAATGTCCAGTATACAATAGAAAATTGCAATTCTTTTCCAGTAAAATGTTTTGTAGATAATAAAAATCAATTTTAAATCCTAAAATTAACTTTCTAATTACTTGATACTTCTTCATACAACTTGCTAAGCACACGAAAATTCATGTTCCTTGGATAAAAGCACAAACATTGAATATACACAGGCAACAAATCAATCGATTCCATCATAAAAAAACGGTCAAACCATTAACAACCAGTTCTCAAGAAATCGTGCAAAAATCTTTCTCCGAAAAGAAATGAAAAAATTGCAGCAATCTTGGAATGAAAACTGGAATATAGGAAGGAAGATACATGCCGTTCTTACGCAGGTGGAACTCCGCTCAGCAAACTAGACTAAGGGATTTATCTCCACAGAATACGAGCCCTTCACGGCGTACCTTGTTTTAATAATCTCAATGACAATCTGCTGCGGGAATGTAAGTACAACAGTACTGTATAACAGTTTCCACTCATGGTCTCGTGGCACAGGAGAAAACCAGAAGAATATCAAATCAACCAGGTAAAAAGTGTGACATCGAATCATATCTCCTAAAAAGTTACCATAGCCATTCAATTCATGCAAGCCAACAACGATCTCTTCCCGTAATAGTTCCCTCAACTCGCCGAGTTAACAACATCCACTAAAACAGGCCCCTAAGGACTAACTAAAGTGTTCTTTTTATCACGACATTAAAACTTTGAACCAGTCTGTAGGATACTACCACTTGAAATGGTCCCATTGTATATAGGGGAAGTGCATCTATACTCTGAAATGTATCCCATTTTAATTCATCAAACTTTCCTCTTTATTTTTGTATTTGGAAATGCTGTTTATGCATTGTTGCGTTTGAAAACATTTATGTATGTTAAAATAAAGTTGTTCGAGAGACGTCTCTGCTGTGGGGAATTCCTGCGGCTTAGACTTGATTTCTCTTTTTATCTCCAATCAGCTGTTAAGTAGCTACATATGACTTCCGGCGGAATGGCTCAGGGTGATGGATTGTTAGTTAAAGCGGATCTAAATATTGTCGACTTATACCTTACGCGTACAGGAAATATGAATTTTATTCAACGACAATTGCAAATAACCTTCAAAACTGATTCGCCATTAACGGTTTTACCATTTCATCATCAAAAAATTAACAGTACACTCTTGTCGTAAAGGTACCATCCATTTGGTCACCGAAATAAAACTTGATGGCCATACGATTCCATTTATAAATGAAGTGCAATTCTTGGAAATCATATTTGACGAAAGGTTAACCTTTCTGTTCTATGTTATGACACTAAAAAATATGAAAGCCCTTAAAATCCATGATCTATAGGACGAAAGTACTCTCCAAAACAATAAGAAACTCTTTTAGAAACAATACTTCAGAAATTATATCCTATACATACTGCTCTCAGAATTTGTTTGGGGGCTTTCCAGACTTTTCTGGTGAAAAGTTTGTACGCTGATTGTTACAAACCATCTCTGAACTTATCGTAAATATAACATTTGCTTTCTCTTTTCTAAGAATTTCAACGGTTCCTAATCGCCCCTTTTCATAATTTTCAGAATCGTTTTATTTTATTTCGCTAGCTTATAGCTTAAACCCCAAGTTTTTTACTAGAATGCAGATAATTTCATCAGAATCAAATAAATAAGTAATTTGAAAGCCCCTCTGCAAGCAATAAAAAAAGTTTTTTTTTTCTCCTTGGAAAAGCAATGATTTTTTAATACTTAAACCCCATTGAAAAGTACCCAAAATACAACACATCGGATATTATATACCATTATTTGTTTTATGAGTGTCGATTCCACTACTGAAATTTAG